>NW_024429197.1:73847382-74447382 GCF_017639785.1 Mesocricetus auratus | reverse complement strand
TTCTCCCACAGTTAGACTTCCCAAGAAGGGAAGGGAACAGCCCACATCCCTCCCTGTTCTTTCCAGTTTTGTAACTGGTTGAGTTTGCATCCCTAGAGCAACAGTGACACCCTTAGAGAATGTGGCCATGTTGAAGAGCTGTCTCCGAGGATGCATAGAGATGGGACTAAAGACTGTCCCTCCTTGACCTGTGCTTCCCTTTGTGAGGAAAAGGCCCACTCAGGAATCAGACGGCTCCCTAATGAATTTCAAAATAGCAAAGGTGGTGGAGTGTTTGAGGCAGAGGCTCGAAACCTGTGGGTCTCAACCCCCTTGGGGTTGAATAGCCTTTTTTTTTGTAGGAATCACATATCAGATACATCAGATGTTTACATTATAATTCCTCGCAGTAGCAAAATTAGTTAAGAAGTAGCAATGAAAATTTACGGTTGAGGGTCACCACAACACAAGAAATTGTGTTAAGGGGTCACAGCATCAGGAAGGTTGAGAACCACTGGTTTAAGAGAAACCCCAGAAGTGTGCTGCCTCTATGGCAGAACTCTTGGGAATTCTGGGAAGGAGTTCTTCTGGGATGCAGATAGCTCCCTGTACCTGGCCATTAGACGTCAGAGGGTTTCCTTCTGGGAAGGGGTCCCAGAATTCCCTGGTCAGGCTGACCTGCAGGCAAAAGCCTTCCAACTGTGCATCACCTGGACAAGTGAGTTAGTGAGCTTTGCTCTAGAGACTGCTCTGCTCTCCACACCTGCCCTTTCCTTCCTCTTGTTCAGGAAGGCACCACACACACAGCCTCCTGGGTGACATAACTGGCTGCACCCAGCGAGGCTTTGACTGTAACTTTTTTTTTTTTTTTTTTTTTTTTTGGTTTTTCAAGACAGGGTTTCTCTGTGGCTTTGGAGGTTTGGAGGTTGTCCTGGAACTCCTTCTTGTAGACCAGGCTAGCCTTGAACTCATAGAGATCTGCCTGCCTCTGCCTCCTGAGTGCTGGGATTAAAGGCGTGTGCCACCATGGCCTGGCCCTGTGTAGCCAATTCTAATGTGAGTCTTCCTTTCTGTTCTCATCAAAGGTTCCTCAGAAGACTTGAAATTCTGTGTGCTGTACCTGGCAGAGGTGAGTCCCTCTCTCCAATTTGGAGAAGAGTAGAGTGTGACCTGATACTCGAGGAAAGAGATGGTACGAGGCTTGAGGTTGGCCTCCTTACAATCTTGCAATGACCCAGGACAAAGTCAGGAATAGTTTCTTGCTCTGTAGAGCACAGCTGACCTGGTTACCTCTGTGTGAAAGGCAACTAAACAGATGGCACCCAGGATGGCCCCTGCAATACCCTGCTTGGGACCTCGAGTGTCCCTGCGCCTGTAGGTGTCCTGAGGGTGTGGCCCAGCAGCTGCGTACTGTCCTGTTTATTTATTTATTCGCTCTTCTCCTGGAGATGGCCCAGCTCACATGCCCGCCCCGTTCACCCTTTTTCCAGGAAGTGCCACCCACCACCCCTCCTACACAGGCTTGTCAGTGTTTCAAAGGCCTCAAGTAATTGTACCTTCATCTGGGCCAGACAGCTCACCTGGGCCAGCGAGCACCACGTGTCCGTGTTTGGCTCTGAGAGATGCCCTCGAGAGGGACTGACACTCTTGGTCTCTGACAAGAAGGGCGTGAAGGCTCTAGACAGCTGTACCTTTTCAGGAGCAAAACCAAGTAAACAGCCTACAGGTGCAGGGACACCCGAGGTCCCAAGCAGGGCTTTAACCAGAGAGGTTCTTGGTTTCAGGGTGCTCCCTGCAGGTAGAGCAGGGGTGGGAGGTGAGTGGAGCGGTCGAGCTGGTCTCTTCCCAACGATGACTCAGACCCTCCCCCCATTAGTTACCAGGGAGAGAAAACACACACTGAGTCGGGAGTCTGTCGAAGCAGGATCTCGATTTATTCCAACAAGCAGGATGGGAATTTTAGGATAGGGTAAGGTGACATGAGGAGTTAAGGGCCAATAGGCAGATAGCCAGGCAGGGGGCAATCTTGCATCAGGTCTGGCTGAGTCACCCCACGTGGAGGTTACAGGTTAGAGACAGATCGCCAAACTCTAGCCAGGCTCAGGAGCTTACATTGGGCCTCTCATCCAAGCCTTTCTTAGGCCCAACACTTGGTGATGAAAACTCTGAGGGCCACCAGGTTATCCAAATTCTCTTGGGTTTCTAGTGTAATTTTCTGTCCCAGCCTTGTTCTGCTGACTGGTGGTGTTTGCCACAGCAAGGCCCATCCGTGCCCTTTACTGCCTTGCCAGCGGTCCCGGGAACCTGTCTACATGGATCGGGGACAGCCGTCTGAGAGGAATACACCTTTCTAAGAAGGAAAGGTGCCGTTTGGGATTGAAAAGCATTCTTTCAGCTCCTGGCCAGGATAAGAGGTGTACAGACCCCGGGGACAACAAAGTTTACTGAGAATTTCACTCGAGAGTTGCTGAGAGTTGCCAAGAGGCAGTGGGAGGCGTCGTAGTGGAACTGGGCACTCAGAACCCTGAAAGCAGAGCTGCGGACAGTGGAGGTTCGCCCTGTGTCAGCCACAGCCCAGCCCAGGCATGGGAGTGGCTGGTAAAATCCCTACAGCACCAGAGAGAGTTCGGATCCACAGAGCCAAGTGAGGCAAGCGTAGACAGGAGATACACTGTGACAGGGCTGTGCTCACTGACCCCTCTGGCTTCCCACATGTTCCATCAGCCTCTAAAATGAGGCTCCAGGTTCTCTAACAGCACGACAGCTCCCTGCCAGACTGGTGTCTTGCTCTCCTAGAGAAAAGCGCTTCTGCCCATTGCATCTGAGATCTCCTTCCTAGTTCTCTAAAGAGTGGCTATTGATCTGAGGCCTTGAATTTCCGGAAGGCACCAGGTGACCCAACCCCGAGGGACCAGGAGGGTGCATCTTTTGGGCATCTGGGAGCTGGGAGCCTCTTACCTTAATGGGCCTGCTACTAATGAGGGCTAGCCTGTGGTGCAGGGAGAATCATATTGTTTGCTGCCTGTGGTGCAGGGAGGACCACACTGCTTGCTTGCTCAAAGCCCTGAGCATTCTTGACACAGGTGGTATTGGTATTGGACCCCATGGAGATCCCAAACAAATCTTAGAATTTCTACTGAATAGTTTATTCTCTGTTGCCTAATATCCAAGTGGCACCCAAAAAAGAAACCTGGAAAGGATTTGAGGTTTTGAGAGGGATTTTTCTCCCTCTGAATTCAGAAAGCCATAACAGCTTGGTCCTGGGTTATCCTAAGAGTCTTTTTTTTTTTCCTCCTCCTTTTTGTGAGACAGACTTTCTCTGTGCAGCCCTGGCTGTCATAGAACTCACTCTGTAGACCAGAGTGGCCTTGAATTTAGAGCTCTGCCTGCCTATGTCTCCCAAATGCTGGGATTGAAATTGTGTGCCACCACTCCCGGTCTGCTCTTAAATAGTCTTAATCCCAAGGACCGGTATCCCCCAGTCCAAGAATCTGGGACAGACACAGCCCACAGCTGGCTTCACAGCATGGGACACATTGTTTGGGAACTGTTTTCTCTCTCCTTTGTAATGTGAAGAAGCTAGTTTGGGGAATGAGGAGGACCTAGATTTGCATCTTGGCCCTGCCATTTCTGGAGTGATCTGGGGCTGGTTACATACTCCTGACATAGGCAATGAGATCATACATGCAGGACTGTCATGTTAAAATGAGATTCAATAAGACAATGCATCTAAAACACTTGGCCCAGAGCCTAGCACTCAGCATCCTCAGCGAGTGGCAGCTAAGTAGTAAGTAGATCAGAGAGGGAGGAGGGGCTTTTCATGTTCCTTTACCCTCCATTAGAGGTTTTACAAACGATTCACCTATCTTTTAAAAGGAGAGCTAGGCGGACTGTCTTTCTTCCCAAGTAACACACCTACACAGTTATTATACAGCCCTGGCAAGATCACAGGTCCTGGAGGTCGTCGGGAGCTTCTTAAGATTTGGCCTCTCAGAGCCTGAGTGTGCCTTGCCTACCTGCCTCCTGGGTCATGAGGAGAGAACGTGACAAAACGAGCTTGTCATGGCAAACAACCAGGCTTCCGTTACTGCTGAAGCTGTTTGGGTTTTTACAAAGATAAAATCAATACAGAGCAAGGAGGTTAGGAAACATGGGGGTTTTAAAGAGGCCAAAAGGGGCTGGGAGTCTGGCTGGATTTGGGGTCCCCTACCTAACGCTGTGGGATAAGGTTTGCGCAGGAAAAGCCTGTGTTTGGTCCTGCAGGGCAGAGAGAAGGCGGTTGGTTGCCCCTGAGGGATCTTTAGGGTGGCTCACGGCCTTGACCTGGGTGTCCGATACTGAAGTCACTGAGTAGGTCAGAACTGAAACCGATTAATTGGGTCATTTGGAGCACACACGGAATTATGACAGATGGTTCACATGTGGGGCCAGCTGGGCAGGCAGTGAGGACTCACAGTTTGGACAGATTTGGGCAGGTAGGGATTTAGCCTCTCTTCAGGGAGCTGGCTCTCTGTCTTGGCTAAGCCAGTCTTCAAAACTCAGGCTCCTTCCAATACCGTTTGTCCATCTAAGACAGCCTGGGGTTGGGTCCTGGGTGCTGGGGAGGGCTTCTAAGTTCTCCAGCATTGTAGCCGGTTTAGTTTCAATCTGTCAGATGCGGTCCTGTCCTTTGCTGCTGAGACTGGCAGTAAGGTCACCGTCCCTAATCCAGGACACCCCTCTTGGAGGTTCTGGATTCGTTTGCTGGCTGTAGTGACCTACTGAATCCTATATAACTGTTACGATTGGCCTGGTGGCTGTCCCAGGGCCTTCCTAAGAAGTTTCTCAAGGATGTCAGTCAAATAGAATGATCATAGCTGTTCCCTCACAGGGTTGTTGGAAGAAATGTCAAGACAAGGCTGGTGAAGTGCTTGGTGCTGTGGAAGTCAGTTCAGGGTTGGGAGCTGGTGGCTCCCAAGAGGCTTTCCTGGGTCTCTGTAGAGAGAGACTTGCCATGCCAGAGTAGTAAGCTGCTGTACAAAAGCGCCAGAGAGCCCCCTGGCCTGCATACAATCCCTTCTGATGGCACTACACTCCTGTGGCCTCCAGGCTGAGACAGAGCAGTCCTGCCAGCAAGGGTGTGGACACCTCACCAGCGTCTTCCAGAGCCTGGAGATGTAATCACAGCAGGTGGTTCTCCCTGGCTTGGTATTTCTCTCTGATTCATTGGCTTTGAGACTCAGAAAACCCTTAGCCATTTGGAACCTTGGTTTTCCTCTTCCGTAAAGGGGAATAACAATTCACACCCTGGCTAGGTGTGGTAGTACATGTCTGTAGTTCAGAGGTAGCAGAAGGATCACATGTTCCCGGGCAGCCTGGACTGTACAGTGAATTCCAGGATAGCCTGAGCTAAAGGATCATGAGATCCTGTCTCAAAAATCAAGGGCTGGGAGTAGAGTGCTTGACTAGTGTACGTGTGAGCTTGGGTTTGATTCCAGCGCCACAAAAATAAAATAAGAATAAAGAATCCATACTTTCTCTGCTTCTTGAAGTTGCCCAGGTGCAAACGAGATCCCAGATGACAGACTGTGGTATAACGTCTGTAAATTAGATGGTGGATAGTCAGAGGCCCACATGGTGTGGTAAGAGCCGGGCTGGGAGGCTCAGGCTGGGCCATCTGTAGAGCCCTGGCCTTTCCAAGCTGGAAAGGACCTTCTCGGTCCCTCCCACAGGGACACCATAAGACTGAAGCAGAGCGCCTGCTGCTCGCTGGGGAATCCGAGGCTTGTTTGGCCTGCCGTAGGTCGGAGTGGCCTGGGGAGTGGAGGGACCTGACTGTAAGTGGAGCCTGGGCTTGCCACAGCTCATCCTCTCAGCTCCCTCTCCCATGCTCTTAGGAAGAAAGCTTCTCTGTACCGTGCAGCATGAGAGGGAGGCAAGCACTCCAGGGACATGGGATGAGAGGTGTCCCTGCCCTGAAGGGTTGGATGCTGAGAAATAACAGTACTGCTCAGGCCTGTGGAAGTCCTTATTGCTTCATAGCTCTGGGGTGGGGACCGTGCCACTATTTTACAGAAAGCTCTGACTTTCTAGAAGTTGGCAGCTGGGAGGTAGCAAAGCTGGCATTCAAACCAGGTGTGAAAAACGGAGAGACTGGGTCCATACATGGTCCTTGTCTCCCAGCTCACGCTCCTGTCTCCTTGGTTGAGAATTATCGCTAGTGGGGTGAAGAAGAACTTGTCATCTTCAGATCCCAGTGTCTAGTGGGGGTGGGGGTGGGGACAACAGGTCTCTGAAGACCCTGTGCCTTGGACCTACCCCACCTTGCGCGCCCCCCCCCAATCAGGGGCTGACTGTCTGGTACTGTATCAAAGCTCCCCTGGGTCTGTTGTCATCATGGAAGTTCTTCCAGGCAGCCAGAGCTTACCAAGGCCAATGCTTACCTGGCACTGTGCTAGACCCAGATGAAGAGAGCCTTCTAGGTGTTTGTCGTCAGCAAGATTCAAATGACAGCCAGATTAACTAACATTGTAGGGCCACTGACGAGAGACCCAGCTCAGGTTCGGGGTAGTGTTAGAGGGTCCCGTGACTGCCCATCCTACACTTTCCCAAGGAACTTCTGTTCTGTTGTTATATCCATCCGACCCAACTGACCTTGGCTTGTGATCTGAAGAAGGTGCTATGAGAGAAGAGTGTGTGTGTGTGTGTGTGTGTGTGTGTGTGTGTGTGTGTGTGTGTGTGTGTGTCGAGTAGGGAAGGGGGCAGTTCTGTATCCATGGAGCACCAGCTCAAGGGCTTGGTCCTTTGGGTCCCCCACGTGATCCCCAGCTGCTGCCTTGTGCTGCCTTCTCCAAGGGTGACCTCACCCTCTGGCCTGGAGCTCTCCACAGGCTTCCACTGTATAGAGAGCCACTCACTGCCTCCCCCATCCCGGTACCCACACGGTTGCCTCGTGGCTCCCAAATGGCTACTGCCCTGGCCCTCTGACCACCTCAGTGTCACCGGGGATTGGTGTGCATTTGCTGTTCTTAGCTGATGCTCCCGTCCCTGATGTAGCCTCGCCCTCTGGAGCCTAGGGGATGGGCTTGGGCCCTGGAGCCCCTGGAGTCAGGGAGCAGCCCTGACCACCCATTCCTCTCTCTTTCTCCCTGACGTCAGAAGGCAGAGTGTTTGTTCACTTTGGAGGCTCACTCACAGGAGCAGAAGAAGAGGGTGTGCTGGTGCCTGTCGGAGAACATCGCCAAGCAGCAACAGCTGTCCTCGTCGCCCCCAGAGAGGAAGGTAAGGACTCCGCTAGTGGCTGCAGCCCTGGCTGCCACCTTTCCCCTCTGCCTTTAAGCCTTGGATCTGAGCTGGAAGTCGTCCTGAGCTTAGCCCCTGACCTGGGGCAGTGAGCTTGGCAAAGGGCTGTGTTTGAGTCCTCGTGGTCCTCTATGGGTCTGTTTCATGGCTTTGACATTGCTTGCAGAAGGAGCAACAGCCAAACTGAGCACGGGCCATCAGTTTGCAACCCTGTTCTTTGGTTTGCTGATGGCAAGGTTTAACTGTCCTTCTGCTGTTGGATAGGCTGTGCCCAGGGGCAGCACACCGCTGGTAACAGACATAACTGAAGGGACGACTGTGATAGAGCTCCATAGTTTGATGCTTGCCAGGGGGCTTTGGGTTGCAGAGGCCCCGGGGCTGACTGGCTGAAACTTCAGGGAGGTTAATGGTGGCCAGTGAAGGCTGAGCTGGACCAGCGCAGCTCTGTGCCTGGGGAGCAGAGGAGCCGGGAGCTGGATCACAGCCTTCTCCTTTGATACTCGGATGTCTGCCACAAGGTCCAGTTGCTTGCCCACTATGAGTTGTTCAGGTGTCTTTCCTTATCATAAGTGCTGGCCGTTCAGAATTTGGGGTGGTGGCTGCAGAAGCTGCTGAGGTGGCAGCTCTGTCAGCTCTGGGCAAGAGGAAATGACAGGGGCCCGGAAGGTTGCCAA
Source organism: Mesocricetus auratus (assembly GCF_017639785.1). Classification (NCBI taxonomy): domain Eukaryota; kingdom Metazoa; phylum Chordata; class Mammalia; order Rodentia; family Cricetidae; genus Mesocricetus; species Mesocricetus auratus. The sequence continues at coordinate 74,439,448 of NW_024429197.1, read as the reverse complement.
CCTGTGGGCCCTGTTGGCTATTTGATATGTTCAGGCTACCAAGTCACTTGGCCTGGCTTTCAGAGGGGGCAGTAAGTGTGTGGAGAGATGCCGGCAGCCCCTCCCTGCAGTGGTGGACCGCTGGCTGCTCTCCAGCAAACTGGCAAGCGGGGCGTGAGGATCGGAGAACTGCACCATCCTAGGCTTTGAAAGGTATTTTAAGGGGAGAGGCTGAGTCAGACGCGGCTGCTGGCGGCTGGTGTAACTGTGGTGAGCCCCATGCTTTGCTGGCCCCAATAGGTAGTAGGTGTTCATTCAGCGAATACTAAGTGGAGCACACTGTTCTCCCAACCCCATTTCAGGTGGCACTGGCTGGTCCCCATCACCACACTCCTCCATCTTGTGACGATAAACAGGCTGCCTTACCCCTGAGGATCTGCACTGGCCACAGTCAGAGTGCGGGCCACTTCCCCTGCAGTGGTGCAACTCCCAGGTCACCCAAGGCAGCACTCAGGCTACTGTCTCCTTCCCATAGGCTCCCTTCCTCTCACCTGGGGGAAGGACGCTCTGGGCTTTGGCTCCAGAACTTGCTGGCTCCTGAGAGCCACAGCCTCTCAATACCTTGGAAATTCTCCAATGCAGGCTCACCTGGGAATGCGGGGATGCTAAAGGCAGGCTGTTTCAGAGAGCCTCTGGGCCCTGCGCAGTGATGGGCTTGGTTGGCTGACCCCGAAAATGTTCCAGCCCCCGGTTAGAGGCTGGGGGACAGCAGCTGCAGCAGCTGTTGAGGGAGAGGTGTGCTGTGTGCTGAGACGGGGCGCCGCTCTCCTGGGGAGGCGGTTACTGCAGCCTTGGCTTTAGCGAGGCAGCCCCACCCCCAGGGTGTGCGTTTTGCAGCTCAACCCTACCCAGCCACACCTCCACCTGCTTAAGGAATTTTATCAGTGAGTTCCGTGAGTCACTCACGGAGCACTTCCTGAAAGAGGTTCTGGGAAATCTGATCCTCTCCAGGCCTCTCAGTTCAGGCATGCTTCAGCAACTCTAATGACTGGGCCCACCTCTCTTCCACCTGTACTTAGCCTCAGGGTGACTGCAAACAGCCTTCCCAAAGGATGGTCTTCCCCAGGCTACACTCCTCCAGGGGGAGGAGCAAGAAAGCCAAGCAGGTCTGGGAAGCTGGCTCTTGCTTCCAGGCCTGAAGGCTCTGCTGGGCCAGTGCTGGGCTGCTGGGCTGCTGGGCTGCCGGGCCTTTCCCCTTTCGTTCACTTTGTGAATGCTCTGCCTCCCGTGGAACTGAGGACACTGTGCCTAGGCAACCTGCCCCATTCCAGGGCCTCTACAGGAGAGAGGGGCTCATACAGCAGACACACCCCTACCCCTTCCCACTCCAGCCCCTGCTCCTCTCCATCGCATTGCTCACCCTTTAGAATGTAAGCTCTCCTCCAGTCACAGTGACAGATGCAGTTTGTCCTGAGAAGGACTGGTGATGCTTATTGTGAGGACACGGGGGACGGAGGTGAACGGGAAAGTGTGTGACACAACCCTGTGGCAGCCACTCCCCCGACACTCGGAAGTCACCTGCTTGGTCCCTTCTGCTTGGTGATCCCGAGAGGCCACCTCTCTTAGGAAAACGCACTCTGGAGAGTTCTTTCTCTTTCACAACCTTCTGTGACATATGTGGGAAGGGGTGAGGGAAGGTCTGTGGTGTGGCATTGTAGGGAGTCCTTGTACAGTCTGTCTGTCTGTGTCTTTGTGTGTAGGTCAGAGTCTATGTCCGGTGTCTTCTTCATTCGCTCTTCACCTTAGTTTTAGAGATGGCATCTCTCACTGAAACTGCGGTCCCTGACTGTGCTAGGCTGGCCAGGAGCTCCAAGGACCTCCTTGTTTCAGCCTCTCCTGTGCTGGGATTGCAGGAGCACACCGCCATGCCTGGCTTTTTCTGTGGTTGCTGGGTTCCTAAACTCAGATGCTTGTGCAGCAAGCACATTGCCATCTTCTCCAGCCTCCCTTCAGCCTTTTGAGACAGGGTTATCTGTAGCCTGGACTGGCCTCAAACTCCATGTGTAGCTGAGGATGACCTTGAACTTTGGATCCCTTCTGCTTCAACCTCCCAAGTGCTACGATTACGCACGTGTACCACTAAACCCAATTTATACTGTCCTGGGAATTGAACCCAGGGCTTTGTGCATGACAAGGACGTACTCTGTCAACCGAGTTCCATCCTCAGCCCTCAAGATGTTCTTTCCCTTCCTGGGAATAAATGATCTGCCTCCTGTTGCATCCCTGCCCCCTGTCCTGTCCCAGCTTCTCTCCCCTGCTCAGCACCCATGCTTCGTCATTGGAACCCTACCCCTCCCTTGCGTCTTCCTTTCCTCTGCCTTTGATAGCATGGACCAGGCTCCCTCTGCTACACTCCTAGCACTACTGTGACACTTCTCATTAGATCTGCTCAGAGCTGGTCCATGCTGTGGCCAGGGTCTGGCTGATCTATACAGTTTGGATTATTTGATCAAGTACACACGATGAATGTGTCTTCTGTGCCTGGCATTGCTTCAGATTCTTTGGGGTCACAGAGATGAATGGCACCTCAGCTGAGTCCTTTTATGGACTTGTAATTGGAAAGGGGTGACATGGGCACTGGAGTGATGATGGAAGCGTCAGAGGCCATGCCTGTAGATCTGAGAGTTGTCCGCGGGGGTCCTGACTGTCCATTCATGGTCAGCAGTGGACCTCCCACTGGTCACCCATGCAGGTGCTTCTGGGCTGGGCTCCATAACCTTCTGAACAGAGTAGGCTTCTTTCAGTCTTCAGGGCCTGAGAGAAAGAAGGGTACATGGACCAACCCTGTTCTCAGGTGCATCCTGGGCTCTATGGAGGGATTTATCGTAGTCTCTCCTTAGCAGTCACAGGCTGGTGGTAGAGACAGACATGGCAACAGATAGTTCAAAATGACTGCATAGACATGTGAGTTTGGGAGAACCACTTATCCCCCCTGAGAAGATTTCTCCTCAGCAAAGTAGATGGGGTAGCCAGGGTTATTGTGGGGATCAATCTGGGGCTGTGTAGGGCTCTGCAGCACGCAGAAGGTCCCCAGTGAACCTGTGATACTTATCATCGTCTGTCAGTGTGACTGCATAGGGCAGTTTATTGTTATCCTTGCTTACTGAGGTTGACGCTGGTCCTCAAGCTCATGTGACAACTGTTTTTTGACATGCCCTGGTAGCTACCTGCCAGATTCTAGAGCCCTGGCAGGGAAACTGATGCCTCCTGGGCTTTCCCTGACTGTCTGACTTCCAGATGTGACACTGAGGTGTGTGTCTCCTCTGGGATGGCTAGAGATGGGTCTCAGAGATGCCAGAGACTGTCTGAGTACCTTAGAAAGAGGCCCAGGCAGGCAGGTTGTGGAGTCAGGCAGTCCTCATCAGAGTGGACAGCGAGCTAATTCCAGTTCTGTCTGGTTCCACAGAAACTTCACCCTTACGGCTCTCTCCAGCAGGAGATGGGGCCAGTCACCTCCATCAATGCCACCCAGGATAGAAGCTTTGCCTCATCAGGACAGACTCTGATTGGCTGAGCAAGCCCAAGGGCGGGACTATGCTTCTGGCAACTTAACCCTTTTGGGGCTTCCCCTACCACACAGTAACCTCATCTCAACTGGACCCAAACCGGAAGACCAAGATGGTGGGCCTAGGGGCGTCTGGAGGGAGTGGTCCCAAGGGTATGTGTGGACTGGCAGCAGGAGGAGCAGTGGTGTGAGAGACCCTGTGGGCTTGTGCAGAGTGGTACCCAGAAATCCTGGATGGAGAAGATTCTGAAGCAAGCTCCCTTCAAGCAGAAGGAAGCTGAATGTCACCTGGGCACAGCAGGAAAGAGGGAGAGGTCACTCTAATGGAGGACAATGCCTGTGACCCATTCCTGTCAGAAGATGTCTCACGTTCCCATTCCTGTTTTATCTGGACACATTTACTTCTTCAGTGGATACTGGGGGCATCTCCTTTGTGCATGTCTCTGCTAAGGGAGTCTGTGCTCCCATCAAGATTACAGTCTTCCCAGTCCTGATAGGGAGAGAACATTAAATAAATTGACACCAGTCGGTGATCATACACTGGCAGAGTCTGTATAGAACCATCACAGATGTGTTCAGAGAGCGCATCGTGTCTAGTTGTTATGTGTGAGGGTGATGCGCAAGGGTGTAGCTTATAAGCCGTGTGCGCCGAGGCCTATGGGATGGGAAGGAGCCAGCCAGCCCAAGACCTTAGAGAGAGCATTCCAGGCAGTGGACACAGCCCGGGAAGGGATGAGAAGGAGGGACCATGATGTGCTGAGGACTAGAGGGGGTTAGTATGGCTGCAGCTTTGTGAGGAGGAAGATGGAGCCAGGCCAGGCCACACTACTTGGGACATAAATGGTGATTGTTTGTTGATTCCTACATGCAGTAGGGAGCCATGGAAGGCTTTTGGGGAAGGTTGTCATAGACCCCTCAAGTGTGTGTCTACAAGATAAGATTGCAGCTAAGAAGGGCCCAGTGGGTGTGAGGCTGGTTAGGGCTCCCCTTCAGGCCTCCAGGTCAGGGATGATGGTGACTTGTTCTAGAGGGTGCTGGGATAGTGGTATCGGAATGTGGGGTAAGGAGGGGTGACTTGCTTAACCCCACCTGCCCTCACACTCCACTGAGTCTTGCTGTCTCAGTGATGTGTTGTTTAAGGCCTCCCTCATAAAAAATACCCTTCTGGTCAGTCCAGAGCTAGGGCTAGTGCTGAGCTTTTGGGAATGTCCATGCCAGTGTAACAATGAAGCTTCGTTTTTTTCCCAAGGTGGGAAAGTTCATACTTGCCCTGCCCTGAGGCTCCATAGAGATCATCTGTGTTAGTACTAACTCTCATGCAGAGGGGTATAGAAGAAAGCCTGGGCTTACACTCAGAGAACTGCCCCTTCCTCCCTCTCTCCCTCCCTCCCTCCCTCCCTCTCCTCCTCCTCCTTCCTCCCCACTCTTTCCTCTTCCTCCTTCCTCCCTCTCCCTCCTCCTCCTCCTCCTTTGCTTTCTATGGGACTTCTAAGGGCCAGGGTCCAGGGACCAGGGCTAGATGTTGCTCAGCAACCTTCACAGAGACAGAGCAAAAGGTAGCCTGTCCAGGGCCAGTGATGGGAGCTAGGCCTACTCCCTGTCCACCTACCTGGGGCTCTGGGCTGGACAGCTCGCACAGCCATCCCTAACTGCAAAGATCTAGCAGGACAGAATCCTAAGCTGTAGATTAGAGAGGCATAGGCTACATGCTAGGGGGTATTTGCATGTCTAGGTACTGGGGCTCAGAGACAGAAAACTGCAGTGATGGCCAGGGCCAGAGATGCCTCCGACCTTAGTCATTTAGCTTCTTAAGGAAGATCCTTGTGCTCTTATGAGTTTGCTAAACTGCCAGGGTCACCTGAACCCCTAGACGGTGACCCCTTATTTTCTCTTCCTTCTAACATAGGAAGAATGGGACCCTGTTGAATTATCAGTCTAATGGGAAATGGGGTGAATCTGCAGTGTGGAAAGATGCTGCTTGGCCTGGTACAGGGATATGTAGCACCATGCTGCCAGCAATGATGGGCCTGCAGGTCTGTGCAGACAGCAAATGACACTCTCTTCATTTGATTCTCTTACCTAATGACCTTAAGGGGACCATGAGGCACAGGAGAATCGCCAGTCTGGGAAATCAACAATCTTGTCTCTCCTGGGTCTGAGGACCTCCCTCCATCCATCAGCTAGGTACAGAAGACAAGATCTCTTGGCTGAAAAACGGAGAATCTGAACGTAACACCCATCCCCAGGGAAGGGCTGTTCTCCCTGATAAGCCCCTGAGTAGGGCAGATTCTCTCATCCAGTTCCCAGGCCTGCTGGCTGATGAAGAAGAGAGCAGGCACTCCTTGCAGGTTCTGGGCGAGCGTGCTCAGTGGCAAGCTCACCATAGTCCTGAGCCACAGTGCCATGACTATCTTGCCTCATGAATCAATGCGACAGTTAATTTGGTGTCACTGGCCCTGAGAAGATGAAATATGACCTGATGGCCACTACTCTTCAGTCCATCCCAGCTGTTCAAGAGAATGAACAAGCTCTCGACACTGCCGACACTGCCTCGGAGAGTCCTAATCACGGGAAACATGGCTGGGCTCCTCCCTGCCACATAAATCACACTAAGAAGCACACAATGACCTCTTTCCTGATGGGCCAATTGTCTTGGGTGGTGTCTTTGGTCCCAGAGCTGGGAGGATGGGAGCACAACTGCTTTATTGTAGTAAGGCCATCTGTGAGATTTGAATACAAAGCGCCCCTTTCAGTCTCCTGTGTGTTCTTGGATCCCACTTCTGTGTCTTGGGCTCTGAGCCTTTTGAAGCTCATCCCTCGTAAAGGCTGTCATGCCTGAGTCTATTGGCCATTTAGGAGCTGTAACCACATGGACTTTTGGGGGATGGTGATACTTATTTGTACATGTATTATATTATTGTTGTTGTTACTATTATAATATTTATTTCCCCTCTAACATTTGCCATCAAAGCCCTTACAAATTGTAATAAATTCTGAGGCACCAAAAAGGTTCTCCAAAGTAGAGGTATAGGCAGTATTGCCATGTAGATGCATACCGACAGCGAGAACCCCACAGTGAGCATGTGCTTTGGAGATGGCAGTGGGATTCCTAGCTTTGTCTCCCCTAAACAGACTCATTTTGTGAATGGAAGGGTTCTGAGAAGTTAAATGACTTAATCTGTGGGATGCAGCTGGTGAGAGATCTAAAGATTTGTCCTTTGAGGAGGCAAAGGTGTTTGAGGGACAGAATAAGAAAGGCCATTCATGAGCTTCCAGGAGAGGCAGGAGGCAGTCATGGGTGTCTCAGACATCTTGGCCCACTCCGCTGAGGAAGAGTGCTTCTGGGGCCGACATTATTTGCCACCCAGTAGAGCGTTAGTTTCCCTAAATGGTGGCCCAGGCTGAAAACCAAACCTGTTTCCACAGGGCTTGGCAAAGGCAGAACTAAACTCCTGAGACAGGCCGTCAGGAGGCTCTGGAGTGCTGGTGATGCCCCTTTCCCTTCCAAGTCTGGCTTTCACAGGATCATTGGTCACCATCTTGGGGCTTGACGGTAGAGGAATGAGGCAGAGGCAGGGAGGGGTAGCTTAGGCTCCAGCCAGCTAGTGTGAGCATCGGTGCTGAGGATAGGAGTCTTTAGCCCAGGCCCAGTGGAGGGCAGGAGAGGGCCTCCCGCTGCCAGAATCTGTGCCTGGGTTTTGCTAATCCTGCTGGTTTAAGATGTCAGCCCTAAGTAGCTGGGAATCAAAGGGATCACATTTCAGCCTCCCCGTTCCTCTTCCCTTCCCTCAGTGCTGTTTTCCAGGCTGCCTCCAGCCTTCCCTCCCACTGCTGGGCTGGCCGAAGGCAGGCTGCCTTGTTCTCCAAGTAGCCATCTTTCTTTCCTTCTTCAGCTCTTAAGGCACAGAGAAGGCCCCTCCTCTGTGCCCTGTCTTACCTTTCTTTTTCTTCTAATCTAGTCTCTGAAGAGGGTCACCTGCCATGCACCCAGGTCGAAAGTCTTTGGTTCATGATAGTACTAGATGACCTGCGGAGCACTCATTGTGAGCCTGACCTTCCTTGTCTCCTTTGAGACTCACTAGATCCTGCTGTGGTCTGTTACCCCCTGAGAACTGACTCCCTGCTCTACTCAGTTTACAGATGGAGATGCTGGGTCTTGGAAAAGTTAAGGCTACCTGGTATCACACAGCAAACGTGGGCAGCCCTGCTCAGAGGATCCGCCACAGTTACTTGCCTCTACTGTCTTCTTGCAACCACAGACCCACAGTTGGGAAGGACTGGCAGGGCTGGGCAGTCACAGTCTTGTCTAAAGGCCATCCCGTCATCCGCAGCGGATAGCCTGGGTCACAGCTTGGCTCTCCAGGTTCTCCTGGCTACGTGGGTGGGAACGTCCTTTCCTCCCAAAAGACCTTGTGCCTTTCCATGGGCAGTCTGTTCCTGGACGGATGGCTGCAGTCCCCGGGAGACAATCATGGCTTAGCATCTCTTTTAAGACGTATGCCTCGGAGGCCATCTCCCGCCCATGCTGTGCTAGCCAGAGGAGTGTGTTCACCCTTAGTATGGTGTGGTGTGCTAGCTCTGCCTCACTTGCAAGCCTGCAAGCTCCTTGGGAGCAATGGAGGCCATAGCTTAGTTCATCTTCTGTTGTTGGCTGGTTCCTAGGAGATGCTCATTAGATGGCAGAGAACTGAGTTTAGCTGTTCAGTGGGACCCTCCTTCTATTCTAGAATGGAGACGAGGGCACTCAGGGAAGTGACCTCTGTGCGCAGGGTCACGAGCCAACCAGAGTTAGGGCCCTGTGGCCAGAGCTGAGGCTCTGGCTCGGGTTCGTGTTCCAGCCCCACAGCTTAGCAGATACCCGCAGCCCACATCCCCACTGCGTCCATGAGGCAAGCTGACCGGTTTGCATCAGAGAGGAGGGTTAAACCCTATCCCCATGCTCACACAGGCATCCCCAGAGGAAAGAAAGCTTGATCAGAACTGCTTCTGGGAAAAAAACCAAAGTAGGATTCAGACGTCCTGGACCTGAATAACGACTTATCTAGTACCTACTGTGTGACCTTGGACAAATCACTTTATATCTCCGATCAGCAGTTTCCTTACTTACGGAAACAAAACAAAACAAAACAAAAAAACCGAGGAAGCTGAATACAGGTGATCTCCAAGGTCCACCAGAATGCAGACTCACCATAATGACTGTCGTAGAGTAGTTAGGCCCTTCAAAAAAGCAGGAACCAATTCAGTTTCCTTATCACAGTCACTGTTCCTGTGACACTAAGTTTACAGAGGGAAGGATGGGCAGTAGTCAGCACCTCAGGACTCTGGGAACAGGTTAAAGGAAGAAGGAAGGCAGCTATCTCAGGCATGGCCTTGAACTAGGAGAGCATGGGTGTGGTGATATGCGAGCTATGGGCATGGTCCATAGTCTTCACTCCCTCATGGCACAGACAGTGCTATACAGCTCGTACCAGGAGAGGTTCTAATTACAGACACCTCTGTGAGAAGGCCTTGCCTGCTTCCTCTCCATCCCAAGGTTCCTCTGCCAGGCCGCCCTGGATGGCAGTTCCCTTTGTCTCCCAACCAGTTTCCTCTCTGTCCTTCACCGTGCTCAGCATTCCCCGGACTCTGGCTGGCCCTCACATGTGTCTGTGTGTGCACATGCCTTCAGCCAGCCCTCCTGCCGTGAGCCTCATGTTCCCTTTCCGGGAGAGCTGCTGGTGATCAGTCTGCCCCTCTCAGTTTCCGGTGCCTTCCGCATACCTTTTCACACGCGTCTTTCCACTGCAGTTAATATCGGCCATTCAGACAAGGCAACCCAAGACACATTTTCTATAGAGGGCTCTTATTGCCATTATTGCAAGGAAGCAGTATTCTAGTGGTCTGCCTGGTTGGGACATTAAGGGTTGTCTACGATAGCCTAGGAGGTGGACCGCCACTTATGGCAATCGCCTATGGGAAAATGCATTCTGAGACTCACATTCAACTCCCAGAAGTCTTTGGGAATATAATCCAACACATGTATCTTAAAGTGGAGACTATAGTATGTACACTGAGTAACTGAGAGTTTGGTCAAACTGTAGAATGTGGAGCTGAAAGCCTCCCTTGTCCCCCAGGGAGATCAACAGTTTAAGGAGCCGGTTTGTAGGGAACAGGACCAGGATAGAGGCTATGAGTTGGTGGCTTGAAGGTCTGCCAGAGGGGTACAGATGGTCTTAGAAAGCAGTGCTCTTCTCACTGAGCAGCTACGCTCTCATTAGGAAGCCCCCAACCTGGGATACGATGGAAACTGAGTAACGAGCCCTCACGGTGACGGGCTGACGACAGCATGGGGCATTATCAGGTCAGCAGGCATGTCCACAAATTCTGGGCACGTTCTGGCTGGAAGGGAATGAATGGGCTGCTGTGTTTTACCTGGAGCTGGGCCTTGTGGAGTACGGGGATTGAGGGGAGTGGCTGACGGAGACACTCTGCTTCCTGTGGCCTGTTCTAAAAATAGCAGTTACTGAGGGGAAGAGGAGGGGGCTCCTGGGGAGCTGGGTGGGGATGCCTCGCCCCTTCCTCTTCCTGTCAGGCCCTCTGTGAGGACATCCTACAGGTTCACAGAATTTGGATCTAGGAAGGTCCTGGAGGCCTGGAGCTGAAAAAGGACTGCTCTGCAGTCATCAGGTCTGGGACAAGGTTCCAGAAAGTGGCTCGTTTCCTTCCTGCTCTTTCACAGGGCCACTTCAGGTCTCCAGAGGCCTCTCTTGCGGCCTTGGGTGCTCCGGGCCTGGGAGCTCCTGGGACCGGATGCGGTCTGCCTTCCTGAGCGCTGCCTGCCAGGCGAGGAGTCCCTTGGCTGGTACGCCCTGGTCCCTGACCTCAGCTGGCTGGCCCTGAGCGCCTTGCCGTCCCCTCATTGGTGTGTGTCCCTTCCTTACTGTCCCCTCTTGTCACTTCCTGCACCGTCTTCAGACAGACAGCCTGGAGGAGAGAGAGCCTCACGGCCCTCGCACCTTCTCTGCCCTTCCAGGGACAGTCAGGGCAGCTGAGGGACCTGTAGGACTGCAAAATGAGGCAAGATCCTGCGTAGCCTGCATCCACTCTGTCCTGTGGTGATGGGAGGGCATGCAGGACATCCCTTACAGCACCTGACAAGAAGCAGGTTCCCAGTAAGAAAAGCAAACATGGAGAAGATTAGTAGTGATGGACTCTCCATGACCCTCTACCACAGCAGAATAGCAAGGTTATTATTTGGTGCAGTTGATTTTGTTGTCGTGAAGAATTGTAATTCCTGTGATTGATGTTTTTTGTGGAGAAGACATTTAATACAGATGAACCAGGAAAAAACAAGGATCACCCTTTGTTGTGCCCACTGTCAACTGTTATTAACATTCTGTTTCCCACACAAGTTTCTTGTTTGAAAGTTAGGGTTACTTCCGGGTACAGTTTTTAAATCTGCTTTTTCCCATTTAACAGTGTAGCGTAGCCACTTTTCTTGCTAATACTTGATGTTCTACAACACCACTTTTAGAATTTTTCATTTTGTAGGTGAAACCTGAAATATTTGAACCATCTTTGAGAGTTAGGTGCTCGGGTCATTTTGAGTCTGTACTGGCTACAAAACCCTGTGATAAAATCCTTAGGAATAAATCTTGGAATCCTCCAGGACCCATTTCATGCCTTAGTATATTGTTTGACTCTCAATAAATATTTATTGACAAAGATTTTGTTGGAATTAATTTGGGGCAGTAGGATTTCTGGGTCAATGGGTGTGTGTCTGTATGCTGAGTTCTTGCTCCAGTAGCTGGGTCACTTTTCATGGTGGCCGTGCCCATTTCTAATGCTGTCTTAGTTGGAACAGCTCGTCTTGTATGGCCTCAGTTACAGTCTCTGTCTCTGTCTTTGTCTCTGTCTCTGTCTGTCTATCTGTCTCTTTCTCTCTTTCTCTTTCTCTCTCTCTCTCTCTCTCTCTCTCTCTCTCTCTCTCTCTATCTATCTCTCTCTCAGTGTTAAGGGCCTATGCACACTAGGTACATTCCAGTGTAAGATATCTCATTTTTAATACTGGAAGTCCTACTTCCCAGGAAGCAGACATCTTAGGAAGAGAACTACTATTTCCCCGTACCTTCAGTGGCATTATATATTGTTACATTAAAAATTGTTTTTAGATTTATTTATTTTATGTGTGTGTTGCTTAGGTATATGAATATGCACCTACATGCATGCCCTGTGTTTGCAGAGGGCAGAAGAGGATGTCGGGTCCTTTGGGACTAGAGTTACGGGTGGCTGTGAGCTGCCATGTAGGGACTAGGAAACAAAAGCGACTCCTCTGTAATCGCAACAAGCGCTCTGAACTCCAGAGCCATCTCTTCAGCCCCTATGGTTCCATTAAAAAATAAAAATAATAGGCTCCCTCTGACTGCTGGAGTCCTTGGGCAAGTATTTACACGCCCTTCGGTCACTTAATCTCTCATTGGGCTGTAGTCTCTTCAAGTCTTTTGTCCATCTTCCCCCCCCCCCCCCCCGTTGAGCTGTTTAAAGTTGAATTGTTCATTCACAAAGAGATCTTTATATAATAAGGATATTTGTATAGTAGCCTTCCCTTTGACATTCCACACCTTGACTTTAATTGGCTAATATTTTTGTCTCACTGCTTTCATTCTCCTACTTCTGCACCAGGCACCACACCAGTCCTGTAAGAATGTGTCCTCTCCTTCTCCAACCCTCCCTAAGCCTGTCAGCCAGGGCGTAGCTCCCTTTGATTTTCTCTGTAGTTCCTAGATGCTGTTGAAGTTGTTTGCAGCCATAGCTTCTGATTGTCACTGTTTTAAAACACTACTTCTATTGAGTTTTAAGTCCCCTCTAACTCTTGATTATGCCATCAATCAGGAAATCTCCAAGCATCCTTGACACTTTCTAATCCTTGACTTCCAAGCTTTCAGTCACTGTGCAGAGAGCTTCCTTGAAGCATTTTACTAGAAGCTTCTATGGGTATTCCACTTTCTTGCTTCTTTTATGTCTGGAAATGTTTGGTCCTATGCTAGAGTCAGAGCTTGCTTGAATAAAGGACTCTAGATCAACGTAGTCCTTTTTTCTAAGAATGTGCTCCTTGCTCTTGTGTCTTTACTATTGCACAAAGAGCACTGTTGACATGCTTTCTCAAATACTCTCATGAAAACAACCAGGATTTCTCTTCTCCATCTTTGGAATTGAGAAATGTCCCCAGAATCCACTCGCTAGTTCTCTTGACAATGGTTCTTCATATTAATTCCCTAAGTCATTTCAGTTTAGATACCCATCTTCTCCCTCAGCTCAAAGACATTTATATTAAATGTCTTTGGAATTGTGTTCCATGTTCAATTTCTACTTCCCAAAATCTCTGCTGCAAACAATAATTAATAATAATGATTCCAAGTACGCAGTGTGCCTTCCTTCTGCCGTAATATGTAATCTGCCCAATGCTCTTGCTTTTATTCCCACTTTATTACATTTTTGTTCACTCAAAGAAGTTTTATTGATAGTAACCCAAACTTGGGACCAGCTCAGATGCCCTTCATTGGGTGAAAGGTTAAGGTAACTGTGCTGTACCTACACCACAGAATGCCACTGGGCTAGGATTTTTGTTGCTGCTCAGATACCTGAGAGAAACAATTTAAGGGACCAAAGATTTGTTTTGCTCACAATTTCAAGGGGTCCAGTCCATCACAGTGGGGAGGATATGGTAGAGAGAAAGGGGGCCAGAGACAGGGAGGGGGACAGAAGATGGGGAGAAACAAAGAGACATGGAGGTTACCATACTCTGATCCCTGTCCGTCAAGTCCAATCCCCAGAACCAAGACTGTGAAGTGCTGACTCTGCAAAGGAAACACTTGGGAGCCCAGAAAGATGGACTGAGTTCCTGAGGGATACTGAGGCCCAGAGAGAGAGGCACACATCTATCAAAGGTTCTCCGGTGAATTTAGAGTTAGGACCATCCATTCTTTTTGTGTCAGCCTCTGTTCTTACACACCAGCTCTGTCCCTGGGGCTCTGGTCTTCCAGCAAATCTCCCACTGTGGACTCCTGCACCTTTTGACACCCAAGATGACTCTTTCAATTGAACAAATCTGGTCCCTTTCTTGCTGCTGAATGTTTGTTGAGTGACTGCACAAATAACCAAACATTTTCAGAGTGCCTCATATGCTAAGGACCAGTGACATGTCAGTCAGGAATTCACCTGCTGCAAGTGACCCAAACCCACTCCAGTGAGCTACAGTTTGCAGATATGGAGAGTAGCTTTTTTGTACAGGTGGTTGGATTCAGGACCTTGACCAGCGTCACCAACAGCCAGTTTCACTGCCTCCATTGCTTGATTCTACCTGCTTATGTGTTGTTGGCTTACTGCCTCAGTGGTGGTGGTAGTTCCCAGGAGAGCCAGGTTATGAACTTATGGTTTGACTCCCTCATTTCAGCAATTGTAATGGGCCCAAGTCCCATTACATGGAGGATTATATGCTCATCCAGTCACTGAAGAATGTCGGGAGGTTGAACGGACTGGCTGAGGCCTGGGTCACAGGCCCATCTCTGGAGTCATGCGACTCACCGGAGTTGAGTATGAAGGAAGGCGGGGGTGGAGGCCCTCTGACGGCAGAGAAAGGTGAATGGAAGCTGGTCAGGCAGACTCTCGGCCATCCTCAGGCTGTCAGTCCCGTGTGGTGCGAGGACAGTTGGGGGACACAGACGGCAGCCAATTCTGAGCAGCATACGAGGGATCAGCTTTGGTCGGGACAGAGGGCCCTGCAGGAGTGTCTGGCTGGCCTGGTCAATGATGTTAGGAGAGGGGGCAGGGGCTTGGGGTATGAGAAGACTTATTCTAGATGAGGACCTTAAAACAGGCCAGAGTTGGTGCAGGAGTGAGGAGGAAGAAGGGGGCATTAGATAAAGCTGGAGGAGGGTTGGGGTGAGGCCATGGTGCCACCCCACAGCCCTGTGACAAGGACTTTGAACTCGGTTCCAAGGGCAGAGGCAGCTGCAGGGGCTGGGTTTGTGTGGTAGAGAGCTCACAGTGGCCTCCCGAGGAGGGAACAGGGAACTTCTTGGAGCTATTGCCCTTCCACACTGCTAAGGAGAGATGATGGTGGCTTAGACCAGAGTGGAGGCGCTGTCTCAGATGGATAGGAGGTGAGACCTGCATGCTTTGATGATTGGTGGGTGGAGGGGCTTGGGAGCAGGCTAAAGCTCCAAAGACTGCCTCAGGCATATCGCTCAATGTTGGTCATACACTGACTGAGCCCAGGCCACAGTGGTGAAGGGAGAGCTTCAGTGACCATTACCAGACCCACTGTAGAAGGTAGTGTGAATCCCAGGTGGTGAGTTCTCACAGAGCAAGGCTCTAACCAGAACCTCTAACCAGAGGAGGCAGGGCCCTTTGCAGAATGCTCAGTGGGTGTGATTTGTCACTACTGACCTGCCCTGGACTCCATTCAGTTGGATGTGTCCTTTGAGCCCGTGCTGTGGCAATGGAAGGTGGTTGTGGGAGTTTTCAAACCCTGTCATTTCACTACTTACCACATTGCAAGCCTGTGATAGCTTAGGTCCCTGTGCCTTTCTACAGACTAAGTGTTGAGGGGACTGATCTAGATCAAGCCCAGTGCTCTCATCTAGGAGACGGGACCACTGAGGCTCAGAGATGGGGCAGCAAAGTTACGGTGTCACTGCAGTCTCCTCTGCTGACATTCTGCTTTGATGGCCTGAGCTCAAGCCCAACTGTTCAAGCAGAGTGCAGGCCCGGGAGAGTGCAGGAATGACCTACTCCTGGCAGTCACCATCACAGGCCTGGGCCCATAGTTCAGCCTGCAGTGTACACTTCCCAGGAACTCAGGCTGTCAGGACACAATCCAGCCCCTGAGCTGGAAGAAGCATAGTGGGTCAAGGATTACTCCCAAAATTTTGAACTCTTGGGCCAGCATGTGGACAGTTCGGGTGGAGCCAGGGACAGCGACCCAAGGTCAGGCTAGCACGGTGTGTGTGACAGCAAAGCGAGTCCAGGCAGGATGTGGCAGTGTGCAGGGCTGCTGGCAGCTCTCTGGGGGTGGCTCTGGGGGTGGCCTTTGGCTTCCTACTTACAGCCTATGGGCTTGTTTGTGGCTGGGAGTGGTGTCATTGTGAGTAGGGCAGAATCTGGTATGCTGCTCCAGGATGTTGAGGAAGGACGGATGGTAAAGCAGACATTGAGGAGGCATCAGATGGAGGCATCATATGCAGTTGGGGGCCTGGGCCTCAGAACCACTCCTCCCAGACTCAAGGCAAAATCAGCTTTCAAATCCCAAGGAGTACGAGATAGTTGATTCTGGAGCCGCGTGTGAATGACCAGGGTCTCAGAAAGCAGATTTAGATTGCCCCAACTACAGTTTAATGAGGTTTTATTGTTGTTGTTTCCTCCAATAAAAGAACAGAGAAAGTCATTGATCAATGCTCTTTTCAAATTGATGGGTAGAATTGTGAGGTAGGTAGGTTATTGTACAGCGGGGAAGTCCCTGCCGTATGTCTCAGTTGTGGGTGCCCCTATCCTTGGGGTTGGTGGGAGCCAGTAATCTGTTGATTCTGAGAGGCTTCACCTGATAGAAGGGGACAATGGATGGCTGTTAAGGGGAGGAGCTTCAGCATTCCAAATCTCCACACCTATGGAGGTTCTGTTGGTTGTCAGCCTTGCCGAATCTGTAACAAAAGTAAGGGTCTCTCTCTCAGGGAGCTTCAGTTCATACCTTGTCGCTTTTTGTGCCTTACTGTCTGGACCCATCAGAAGTGCAAGCTGCTTCACAGCCTGCTGTCCATAAGTGCTAGTGATGGCCAGCTGTCAGCCCACTCTGGCTACTGTTAGACCCTCCCATTACCCCTCAACAGATAGGATCACAATGAACTTCCTGTTGACACCAGCCCTCCCAAGGAGCAGGCACAGAGACAACCTGTTCCATGTAGTCCTGAGCTGTGGGTGTGACAACTATGAGCACTGGTGCTCCAGGCAGGGGCTGGCCTGCCGTGTGCTTGCCTCCAGGGCCCTAACAGCAGGGCAGGTCACATCCTCTCCTACTGCTTACAGAGCAGGTACTTGCTCTTCCTGGTAGCACATGCCGTGTTTGGAGGGCGCACGCCACAGCACAAGCGTGGAAGAAGACAGAGCGTGTGTGCCCAGGCTCCTGTTACAGGCCCTGGAACAGAGCAGGGTCTCTGCAGGACTTGAAACGATGCGTTAAAGTTTCTTGGCTGACCCCATGGTAGAAAGGGCCTTTCTGCACCGAGTCAGTAGACCCCCAACCATGAGCCCCAGTGAGTTACAGCTCAGAACTCCCTAAGTGGGCCAGCACACACCGAGCCGCACTTGGCGTGGGCATGTTCAAATGTCATTATGGAAATCCTTCTCCCCCAGGTGGAATCTGAAGGATCGAGGGTTTCTGTCTTTACCTGGCTCTTGGGAACACAGCTGAGTAAGCTGGGCATAGCACAGAGGGCCGGAAGGGAAGGTGTACACAGCCTTGTGACGGTGGGGGCGGCCTGTGAGTGGCAGTGCTCTATATCCTCAGGGTCCTGCCAGACCCTGCCGTATTTCCCTAAGGGCCTTTCTGGAGCTTAGGCCCTGCCTTTCATAAGTGGGAGGTGGGCCCTTGCTGAGCCTCCCTGGTTCTCCCCCTGGGAGCTGCTGCCTTTGCTTCCCTCTGTACTTGTGAATGCGGCTGTCCTCAGGCTCTGAATGTGCCTGTGGGATGTGGTGGAAGAGTGAGCTGGGCTTGATCATTGCTCTGTTCCTGCTATCAGGTCCCCTTGGTAGACTTCTGAGTTCCTCTTATTCATCTGTGAAACGGGGTTATTAGAAATCATATCCGAGAAGATCCTGAGGATTTAATGAGTCAATCAGAGGGGCTCACACCAGTGACAGTGCTGACACAGAATGTCAACGAATATTTGTTATATGAAATATATGGATCAGCAAATGGGCTGGGCCATGAGTGTCTAGACACTGACCCGTGCCCATGGAGCACCTAAATGTCGCTGCTCCCTGTGTCCGTTCCTCCCACCGTGAGCAGAGCCGTGACTGATGTTAGGCCTGTGAGCACTGGGCGCAGTGGACGGAGCACTGGGCAGTCAGAGACCCTGGTCCTATTCCAGCCTCGGAGATGCCCTGTTTCCTTGGGAAGTCACCCTCTCTGTCATCTCCTTTCACTGGCTGTAAGTGGGAAAGTGGTGGTGAAGGGTCCCTAAAGGCTGGCTCTCCAGAAAAAGTAGCTTGGCTGAGGTGACTCCCTGGTCCTGTAGTAGGCCATACTTTGAGAAGGGCGTTGGCTTTGCTGTTGGTGTTGGGGTAGTAGAGAGGCAGTGGCTTCCTTGGGCTCCCCAGGTTCTAGCTACTCCCCACTCTGTCTTGGCTGGCTCCTAAAGACTCCAGTCCTTCCTCTGTATGCCGCAGTTCAGCACACCAATGAATGAGTCCTGGCCCTGGTGTCCTGGGTTGGCAGAGCGGTTTTGTCCCTTGTAGCATGATGTCTAATTATGGCCTCATTCATCTGATGGCTGCCATCCATCTCATGCATTGGACGCCCAGCCTACGCTGTCTGTAAGAATGGCCTTGGCTCCTTTTATTCCGCATAAGATGAGTGCTGAGTACAGCTTTTAAGTAAGCGGTCCCCACAAGGGTGTTGTGCCTCATCAACCCTGCTAAGGACCCTCTCGTAACCACATGCTTACAGATGGGTGGGCAGGGTCACAATCAGAGGTACCTTCAGGGAGAGGAAGAGGTCAAGATACCATACTGTGCTTTGTTCTTGTGCCTAGAAGCCAGGAGGGCAGGGCTCCTCTGCCCAGTTCTTTGTGGGCTGCCACCTTAGGAGCTTTCTTGCTAAAACGGGAGCAGCATGGACTGGGCTGTCAGCCTTCCTCTGGGAACACTGTTCACACAAGAGCACAGCCGGGCTTCAGGGTCCAGCTCGGTGAGGACATAGCTGTTACTTGCAGTTGTGGGGAAGCACTGTGGTGAAGAGAAGGTAACTCAGTGTCTTCAAGCCTGGTCCCCATTGTCACAGTGGATCAGCTCTGAAGCAGGGTTCTCCCTGTGTGAGGAGTGTAAGAGACCCTACCATCCCAGATGCAGGTGACGGTTAAATGACCAAATGCAGGCAATGCTCCAAGCACAGGGCTTGGGCACAGAGTCTGTGTTCAGAAGAGTGGAACCTAGAGTCAGCTCTTGGAACACTCTGGACTCTGAAGATGGGCAGCTTTCAGCCCCATTCTACAGATGAGGGAACCAAGGCTCAGAAAGAGGCAGGGACTTACTCAGGGAAACCTAACTGACCTGGACTGGAACTAGAATTGGCCAACTTTGTCTCTTGTTGAGATCACATTGTCTCCTCTCTTGGTTGCTGTAATGGGCACTTCTTGACCATTACACTGTGGGAAGGAAGCTTAAGTCCTCTGTCTGTCTCAGATTTCTCAGAGTTTCATGCACCGGGTGTCCAATACAAACATGTGTCCAGCACAGCTGGACAAAGATGCCAGAAAGACTGAGGCCACTACTCCCTGACCCTGAGGCAGCTTCGTTCTCAGTCAGCTGTGGTGGCTGGAAGACCCTGAGTTCAACTGCAGCTGTCCCCTGGGACAGAGCAGCATAGGGGTGGGGTGTGTGACAGGGGAGCCTTGATGATTGGCTGGGTCTTCCTAGGGAGTGGCAGTCTCAGCTTTTCACTGCTCCAACCCTGGGAGACGTCAGGATGTGTGTGTGGCTCAGTGTGGAATCCACTGAGGATCCCAGAGTCATGGGTGCTGCTGGGAAGGATGGGCACCCCTCCCTCCAGAGCAGTACTTTTGGGGACCAGCTGGGGACCTGGGGAATGGGTGGGTGGCAAGGGACTTGGGGATGGCAATTTTAATTGAGAACAAGCCAGATTACAACTAGCGCACACTTTCTGCTAAAGGATTGGCTCGCGGAGGACTCTTTTTTCAGACATCCTTAGGGGAAAGTGGTTTAGGAAAATCACAGACTTTTCTAGTTGATGGAAGCAAGAGAGCCAAGCCTCTCTTTTGAGTGGCGGTGGCTTGCTGAACCGGGTATGTGTTTGGGAAGGGCGCTTGCAGAAGGAGGAGGAGGAAGAGGAGGAGGACAAGTAGGAGGAGGAAGAGGAGGAGGGACGGGTGATGCAAGGATTTTGAAAAAAAAAGAGAAAGAAAAAAGCGCTACCTCCATGTGGGAGGTGGAACCTGGTCATTTGGTTCTGCTTTTCCCAGCAGGTACCGCTCCCCTGGGGAACTTGGGTAAGTCCATAAATAGCTCTACTGACACAAAGGAGCTCTGTCTGGGGAAGGCAGCCGCTTGACACGCCGCCGGCCGGCTGCCCGCCCGCCCGCCCGCCCTCGGGAGGAGCCGGGTGGAGACCCGGGCGGGTGGCCGGCAGCAGCAGCTAGGAGTTGCCTGGGTCCTTGTCGGAGTGTGCTGGGTAGGTGCCTTGATAACAAAGGTGTGTGTGCAGTGGTGGTGGGCAGTCTTGTTCGAGACACCCCATATCCCTGTTTCTATTGTTTCTTCCCCAGGGCAGCCATTGAGAGACATCTTGCAGCCAAACAGGCTCTATTCTGTTCTGGTGTGTGTGTGTCTGTCTGTCTGTCTGGGGGGGGGGGTAGCCCCACAGGGGTAGGGGGCAGGTTTCTACTGCGTGCTGTTTCTCCTTTTCCACGCTAGCCAGCTAGCCTTTCTTTCTTGGAGAGACAAGGAATGCTTGGTGACCAGTTGGGACAGTGCACGGGGAAGGAGCGCTTAGCCAGCAGGGTTGGCTATTGTGTCAGGGATGCTGGCCACACACCAGGAGGCTCTGGGATCAGTTCTTATGTAGATTCTCTGTCCGGGGAGGAGGTGGACTCCTCAGCCTGTCTTGGGGAATGAATGCTAGTCTCTGAGGTCTGCCTTTGGAAACACAAGCAGGCTCGCTGTGTGCCCCATGAGCTCACAGCCACCTCCCTACTCTGCCAAGCGAAGAGCCTGCACCTGCTTCCTTGGCTCCAGCTGAGACCCACTGGCTCTCAGAGCCAGCTCCTGTAGGTGAGTAGCAGAGACCAATTCTGTTCTCAACTTGGAGAGTCCATATCTTTATTCTTGTCCCAAAAGAACCCTAAGTCTTGGGCTAGAATGGGACCCTGAGCCCAGAGAGGGGAAAAACCTTGGCTAAGTTCAAGTAGCAGGTCTATGACTGAGACACACCAGGTCGAAGGACCTCTGTCTCCCAGACAGTGAGTGCAGGTCAGGACGCCTGGGAAACCACTACCCAGCCCCAAGCTGCAGGGTCCCTCTTGAGTGGCATTATTGCTCAAGACTCCTGACTTAATGCATAGCCATCAGGCCCCTCAGCAACCCTGGAGAACTGTTTCCCATCCAGATGGTCTCTGGCTTTGTACTGTGGGCACTTTGCTTCCTGTTAGGGTGTCTGGAGTGGTTGCATACCACCAGTGCAAGAGTTGCAGCAACTTGCTCCTGTGGCGCTGGCAGGATCTCAGCCAGAGTCCAAGTTTCCACCCAGGCCCTCTGAGTCCTCTGTGCCCAGCCAAGGGCCACCTCCCTGCTTCCTCAGCTCTAGCATGTGGCTTAGCTTAGCCCAGGGCGGGGAGCCTCTAGGGAGCCAAGCACACTCAGACCCAGCCTGGCATCCGAGAAACGGGCATAGTGAGGCTGGAGGCCGTTGAGACAGTGGCGACCTGTCGGGAAGTCTCAGGGCTCTGAGCCAGGGTGGTGCATTAGGCTCTTGATTGTAGGTCCTAGTTATCAGTGCAAGTGCCGCACTTCCCAGCTTGCCTGCCTTTCTTCCTGGTTTTTGTTCAGGGCCAAGCAAGCCCCTCTTTTCTATTCTCTAGATCTTAATCTCACCCAACTTCCATACCTGGAGTTAATACATCTGTCTGCTGGTGGTGGCATCCCTGGCGTCTGCTTGTGTCCTATTTATGCAGGATGTGGGTTTTATTCATCCCTTAGTTACCCACGAGCCCAGCATTCTCTCAGGGCGTGGTTGGAGAGGGGTGTTGAGATGCCCTGTTGAGCTAGGATTTTTTGTTTTGTTTTGTTTGTTTGTTTTTGCCTGAAGGTCATGCTCTGATGTCCAAGTCAATTCAGACTGTCCATCCTATCTCTGTGACTGGCAAGACAGTGGGCACTGCCAGAGAGGACCTGGCTAGGAACTCCTTAGGAGGAGCTGTAGTCTCTACACATCAGTGTGATATAGGAGGGTCAAGGAGTTGAAGCTGGGTCTGGTTGGAAGGAAGGCAGGGAGAAATTTGACTTAAGCCTGAAGCCATAGAAAGAGCCTATTCAGGGGTCATACTATGCTGGACCACAGTCTGGCCCTTGATGGTAGAGGGCACAGCCTGGATGAACCCACTGCAACATCCATGCACTGCCCTTTGCACAGACTGTAGGGGTGCAAGTCTCAGTCTCCTGGAGCACTTTGGACTGGTCCTTGCTTGGGCTAGCTCTTGAAGACTAGTTCTCTGCCAGGGGTCTGCCTGGCTCTCTCAGAAGAGGCACAGCTGGGGAGGGGGACATGCTCACCTGAGGTGACATGGAACTCAGGACTCTGGTGTCTCCCCAGTACATCGCATCTCAGGTAATGAGCTCCATCTTGGAGCTCTCTCTCTGTCTCTCTCTTTTAGACTTCCCTGTGACACACTCCTTTTGGACTCTTGGGCTTACTGATTGAGCTTGATAATCTCTAGAAAAGCAGTGTGTGTGGTAGAGAAAGTTCAGGAGATGCAGCTGTTTTTCATATCTACCTGCTCAGTGACTCTTAGGCAGATTTACCTGTTTTTGTAGCTCAGGTTCCCCCTTGGAGCAACCAGGGACTGGATCTGATATTGGTAGGCATGTTCCGGCCACTGGATTCTCTGGTTCTCTGTAGACCTAGGTCCAAGAATCAGGGTCAAGACAAGGCTCAGTTTAGAAGCAGCCTCTGACCTCACTGTGTCTTACTCAGGCGCCTCTGGGTAGAGTCTTCTCGTGCAAGCTGCAGCCCCGGTCCTGGCTGGGAGGTTTGTTGTTGTTTGTGGAGCCTGTCTGTTTCCAAGATGTCACTGCTCAGGGAAAACCATCATTCCTCCCAGGGATAAACAAGGCTGCTTATGGTTCAGCCCCCTAAGTCCAGAGAGGCTGGAACCACTCACAGCAGGCCAGCTGGCCTTAGTCCCAGGGAGCTGATGCCCATCTGCCCCCCTCCCGCTGCAGAGTGGGGTGGAGGGGGAATGCACCACCAGCCACTTGGGAAATCAGAGGGTCAGGCACTGAGGAATGGAGAGAAAGTCCCTGGTGCCCCTTCTTCCCTCTGATGGTATCTGGGTCATCACAGTAGATGTGCAGAGAGCTGCCAGGGTACCCGCTACCCCAGATGGCCCAGGGTTTCTCCCTTCTGGGCATGGTGGCCAAAGCCGCTGTCAGAGAACTACCCAGGCCCCCAACTTAGGGAAATGGGCTGTGTGGTGAGTTACAGGAGATTGGACGGAGCATTCACCATCTGCCTGGTCACTTGTTGGTAGGTTAGCCTTGGTCTGATAGCAGAACCTAGAGACAGGTGGCAGAGGGTGAGGAGTCATGAAAGGGGACAGAGAAAGGTCTGTGCAGAGCCTCTGAGGGCCAAATGGCTGGCAGGAACTTTGAGACAAGACTGGAGGAGGTTAGGGAAGGACCATAGAGTAGAAGCTGCCATGGATGGTAACTGGTGTCTAGTCAGGACATGAAAACTTCACTCAGGAGACTATAACTGATCAAGTTCCCAGGTGGTGTGGTAGAGAAAGCAGCAACTCAGTTCTGCCTTTGCCTCTCTCCTGTCCTCCCCTTCTCTACCTCCTCTTCTCTCTTTTCTCTCATTCCCCTGTCCTTTCCTGTCAGACCTTTCTGGGTCTTGGAAGTGTCAACACAAAAGGCTCAATCTGTGATCTCAGACCCAGGCTGCATAAGTAAGGGACAGTGAGATGGATGTGTTGGTGGCCCACTGTCAATGTGCAGCCTTGGAGCCTCAGTGAAGCTTCCTGCAGGAGTGAGGCTGTCTGCTCATGCATACGTACACCTCTCCAAGGAGCAAGAATCCGCCCAAGTTTCTGCACTTCTTCCTATGGAGATGTGAATTTTGCCCCGGTGTACAAATTCCCCTCCAGGCCCAGCCGCGTGCTCCTCCTTGTCTCCAGAGGCTGTCTAGTTTGTCTTGCAGGGGTGTAGACTCTGGACTTCATAGTATGTATCTTTCCTGCCTGTGGTTCCTCTGGCAGTTGTCAACCTCACTGGTCAAATGAGATGCAAATGCAACCCTCTCAGATGAGGAGGAATCATGCCTGTGGATCCCAGGTCATCTCACGGAGGACCAGATGTCTTGTTTCATAGGTGGCTGTTGAAAAACGCAGCCGTATAGGTTAGGTGCTTAGGATGGGGGCGGGGACTAACACAGGTCATGGAGGTGGCGCAGGCAACAGCCTTTTGGAGCAGGATAGTTGGAATGCATTAGAGAGACATAAGAGGAGGCGCGCTCACAGTGGAAAGATCTGCTGTCTCCAGCAGAGAAGACACCAGTGAGGGCTTTTCTTTTATTTAAAGTGAACTTTTAAATCAAAGTTTAGTGTACTAGAGAAAGATGACAAGAATGCAGCTGGTGACTTTTCACCAAATGAACACACCCATGCGGGTCCAGAAAGAAACCATCCCATCCAGTACACTGGGAATGTTCCGGTGATGTTCCAGTGTGCCCTCGGTCTCTATGGTCCTGGTTTCTCTCACGGATTGCTTGCTTGCCACGCACTTTGTGTAAATGGGGCCCTTGAATAGATGTTCTTTCACGCTGGCTTCTTCCCTCCAGCGTTTTCACGGTGATTCATCAACGTGTGGTTTCAAATTTTATTTTGTTTATTCTATTACTATCTAGCATGCTTCTCTAGATGTGTGCCTCAGTTTACCTTCCACCTTTGGCTAATGTTCTTGGGCATTTCTAGTTCCAGGGTGCGGTGAAGTGTTGCAAGGCCTTTCTTGAACATGTCTTTTGATGCACATCCATCTTTCTTGGGTTTACCTAGTTTGCAATAACTGACTCACAGAGCTGTATATAATTAGCTGGGTAGATGCCATCACAATTTCCCAAAGCGTGACGCCAGTACACCGGCTTTCAAGCCATGTATGACAGCGCCTGTTGTCCCTTGTGCTCAGCAGCACTGTTGCTATAAGATATGGTAATATCTGATTGTGTTTTTAATTTACATTTCCTTGATGACTCATTAGGTTGTGGGCCTGTACATATGCTAATTGCTCATTTGGATAACCACTGGCAAAGTGCCTGTTCAGGCATCTTCCTCACTTTCCTATTGGATCATGTCTTCCTCCTCCCCCTCCCCCACAGGTTTGTGAGAACGTAAAAAATATCCTGGATGTGTGTTCCTTATTGGCTAAATGTACTGAGAATATGTTTCCGAGTCTGGGGCTTATCTTTTTATTCTTGTCAGGGAATATTTGAAGAAAAGAGGTTCTTGATTTTAATACAGTCCAATCTGTTAACTTTTTTTTTAAATGGGCTCCAAGTTCAGAAAGAGACCCTGCCTTGATAAATAAGGTGGGGAGCAATTGAGGAGGCAATACCTATGTCAACTTTGGTCCTGTACACATGAATGCTCACCCAGACTCATGTGTGTCTACACACATGCACACGCTCATGCCATACATGTGTATACATTCAAAGTAAAAAATACGAATAAATAAAACCCAGTTCAATGTGACTTCTAGACTGCATCAGTTACCCCATCTGTGTGGACATCAGTGAGTTCAGTTACAAGAATTATTGTTGTGTGATATCGTTCTGGGGATAATGATGGAGAAGAAAGGTCTATACATTTTTCAATACAGATGAAATTAAAAAAATTTTTTTGACCTGTGGTTGACTAACTCTGCAGACATGAGACCCACAGATATGGTGGGCCTTCTGAAGTCTTAAGTCACACATTTAGACCTGAAACCCATCTGGAATAGATTTTTCTACACAGTGTGATACAGAAGTTCAGATTCGCCTTCCCGGTGGGGATACTTGACCTATCAAAAAGACAGTCCTTTCTCACTGTGGGACATTGCGATTCCTGTCAGAGGTCAGAAGGGCCAGACGCAGACATGTGGCTGCCTGGACTGCGCTTGGGAAGGATGGATGCCATGAGGTGCTTTGGCGTGAGCGGCAGTGCGAGCACAGGTGCGGAGTGTAGAGAGCGTGTGCGCTTGCGCAACAGTGAATAGGTTGGGCTGGCTGGGGAAGAGGAGAGGTGTCAGTGTGATGTCTGGGAGAGAGCACCCTGTCTCCTACAGGGCACTTCAGCATCAGGAGATTTAGCCACCTCTAGGGGTGAGAGGGTCCGTAGCAGGGGAACGATTCGCTCTGGTTTGTGTGAGACTAAGAGGGTGAGAGTCTCACAATGGGGACAGCTGAAAGATGGCTTTGGAGCAGACCCAGCCAAACCCCTCCCAGAGATGGGGCATCTGTTGGGACTCAGTGGCCTGAGGCAGGTGTGTGCCGGAGGGCCCGTCAAGGTGACCTTCAGCTGCAGGGCTGCAGCTGAGTCTAGGGTTGGGTTGTGCACTCCAGGCCTTCTACCAATGACCTCCAGTATTGCTCACCAAGGCCCCCAGCGCTGCAGGCCCTGAAGGTGGAGGAGCAATGCAGACAGATAAGGCAGATGTCCAGGAAAGAGGATGGATCTGCTTCTCCATCTTCCAGCCCTCACAGAGGCCTGGCCATGCCTCTGGTCAAGATCTAACTCCCCTGAGCAGGCAGACATCCTGAGAGAGTGATCGCCAGCAGAGGAGGGAGCCCAAAGGACTGACTGAACCTAGGAGAAGGCTGGGGGTATAGACTGCCCCCCTTCCTGTGATTCTGAGACCTTTGGTACAGGCCTCAGTTTTCTGCCTTGAGCTAAGAAGTTGCAAATACTCCCATTCTAGGCTGCTATAAGGACAGAACGTGTTAAGTGCTCTGTCCCAGAACTGAATGCTGGGGTATGAGCTGACAGTGTCCGTGATGGTGGCGCTGATAGGTCTCAGGATGTCACTGCAGGGTGAGCACCTGTGGCGAGTCAGGCCCGTGTCTTGTGCTGTGTGTGGATTGTCTCCAGGCCCTGCCAGGATATGGGGACTTGGAGTTTGAGTCACTGTGTGTCACATGAGGCAGCCCCAGCCTTGAAAGAAGTCAAGTAGGCTGCACACGTGCACTGATCTTAGAGGTGACAGAGCTGGGGTTTGAACCCCGATTTGTCCCACTTCTTCATCACAATGAGCTTCTGTCCCTTCATTTCTGCTTTCGGAGTGCGTCCCCCCCTTCACTAAACTATTGCCTAGTGAGGTGTAGTTTGGGGCTGGCGCAGGTGCCACCTGTGGGCAGAGGGCACCACCGCATGCTGCACACTGTGTGCACCAGGCCCTGCCTCCACCCCACCGTGGCACACTGACTTCGGCACGTGATGGGCATCGACCCCAACTTCCCGACCTAGTCCCAGTGGCCAGCCTTGTGACCACAGTGTGACCACAGTGTGACCACAGTGTGACCACAGTGTTATTTGTGCCCTTCCCGGGGGTCTTCTTGGGCTGGCAAGCTTTGTTGTTCCTGGGTGATGAACCTAGAATAGAGTGGTTCAGGAAAGCCTCATTGGGAGTGGACTCTGGGAAGAAGTTGGTTTGGGGGCGTCTCTAGGTATGTGGTATTGTAAATCACACTCCCGCAGCACACACATCTGTCTCAGATTGGACCAGTCACTTGGAGCAAGGGCAGGTGCTGCCTGTGGCACCGCTCACTACTGCCCAGCACCGTGCCTGCCCCATGGGCACTCAGGAGGAGTCAAAGACGGCAGGCAAGACCATGATGGGATAACAGAAAGAGAAGGCTTTGAAGGGTGTGTGTGCACGTGTGTGTGTGTTTGCGTGTGTGCATGCGTGTATGCATGGTGTGTGTGTGTGCATGTGCGTGTGTGTGAGTGCATGCTAGCAACTCTACTGTCTCAGGTCCTCCTCCTGTGTGTTCTTGTGAGCCCCAGCTGGCTGCTCCCTCAGATGCCCTGGCTGAAGGACTCTAGGCAACTCTAGGCTCCCTTGCCAGGGCCGCCTCTGTGCTGTCTTTGTGGTCCAGGCAGGCCCTGCTTTGGCTCATGAGGATTGGATCCCTGGCTCACTTCCTACCCTAACCCTCAGAGTTACTCAGCAAATGCCTACAGAGCCCAGCCACATGCCAAGGCCTGTGCCAGGTGCCAGTGCCAAAGACCAGCAAGACCCATCCCTGCCCTGAAGGGACTGGGTCTCTGTGCGGGGGAGGGGGCACGGGTGAAGGACCAGGTCAGTCTCTCCCTACCCTTCCCTGCCTCAGGGGCCGTGGAAACTCAGAGGTAGGTGAGAGAGGTGGGCGGCGCTCTCGC
This sequence comes from Mesocricetus auratus, assembly GCF_017639785.1. Lineage (NCBI taxonomy): Eukaryota > Metazoa > Chordata > Mammalia > Rodentia > Cricetidae > Mesocricetus > Mesocricetus auratus. The sequence continues at coordinate 74,411,506 of NW_024429197.1, read as the reverse complement.
TCTTGGGAGGAAATGAAATGCAATGGCATGGGACAGGAAGCAGTACTGCTGCTGGAGCCTTCTCAGAGCACTGGTGGTGGCACCACAGAGCAGGGCCTGGGGATGTGTGGGAACCAGAGCCGTCCCCGAAAGCGGCCCGCTCAGCACTGGAGCTATCAGGGAGGCTGGTGCAGAGATCGTAGGACTGGGAATTGTTCACTGGGCGCTGCTGCGTGCCTACCACCGTGACCCTCCTTTGCTGATTCACTCACTTGCAGCAACCCTAGGGGGTCAGCATCATTGGCCCCTTCTGAAAATAAGCAGACTCAGAGGTCAACTGACTTGCCAAAGACCAAAAGGCAAATAAGTAGAGGGGAACTCCGAGGGAAGAGGGGTGAGTAGGCTCGGACATGGCCCCATGGACTCTGAGGGAAGAGGGGTGAGTAGGCTCGGACATGGCCCCATGGACTCTGAGGGAAGAGGGGTGAGTAGGCTCGGACATGGCCCCATGAGCTGGATGCTGCTTTCAGAGTGAGGCTGGGACTCCCCAGCACACCCAAACCCCGCCCCATCAAGCACAGGACCTTCTCCATCAGTCTACACTGCCTCCAACTGCATCTTGGGATCCATTTCCTCCTCCATAAGCCTCACCTACCTTTCCTGCTGCCTCAGCTCCCACAGCAAGGCTGGGGTGGAGAGAGGTTGGCCTGGCTTTTCATCCCCGTCTCTCCCCCGCAGACCTGGCACCCCTGAGGCAGGGTTGTATTTTACTGCCGTTTGGCACATGACTGGGTTGTGTAAGCATTTTCTGAGTTACTCTGGGGGCATAGGGAGTGAGCCACGGCTCCATCGTGACAAGTGAAGGAAGAGTCTGGCATGGAAGCCTAGAGCCTTCTATCGGGGATCTTCGGGTGGAGATCTAAGGAGGCTCTTAGGGTCTTGAGGGCTATAGAGTGTGGACTCAGAGAGTGTCACATGAGAGTTCTAACTTCCACAAGACAGCCCCCCCCATAGCACAGAGAATGGCCAGGGGCATCGGGGCTGCCACTGGGAGTGCCATACCATTTGGATGGGGTTAACAACGTGTGGGTGCAGAGGTAGTGGAGAGAGTCTTTAAAAAACCAGTAAGCTTTATTTTCTAGCACAGGTTTGGGGATTAAGCAGAAAGTATATCATGTTCTGCTTTGCCCTCTGTCCCTGGGTTCAGCCTACACTTGCCTGAGGGTTGATGAGGGAACACCCTGAGGGTGTGGTACCTGGCCCCGGGGTGAGGTGTCCGTGAAAGACCCAGATGAGAGAAGGACACAGGACTCTGAGCAACTGGTGGTGACGTCACACAGGGGCCCAGAGAGGGAATGAACTCGGAATGCACTCAGCCTGGGGCACAGGTGGACGGAATGGATGTCCAGAAAATGGTGTCCATGTCTATCCCTAAGCTGCATGCTTTGTGCCCTCCTGAAGCTTTTTGAATAAATTGCTTGGTTCTCCTCCTCTAAGGAGCCTCCCAACACCGGACTCCTTCCCACAGCAGGATGTAGCTCTCCTTTACATTGCTGTGGCTGGTGGTGTTGATGTAGTGCTTTTTTTCAGTGACAACATGGCTGATGACTCTTCTCCCCTCCCAGCCTGAAAGCACAGTTGTATCCATGGAGCCTGGGACAGTGTTTGGCTGCAGAGTTCTTCTGAGAGCCTTGAGTAAAAGCCACCTGTGGACTCTGGCCTCTGGAGAGGGTGTGGCCTGAAGACACAGAGGGCGTTCTGGACTGGAGGTGGTGGTCCCTGAGGGAGGTGCAGGGCTAAGGTGAGGGACCTGGAGTGGATCCTGATGGACAGGCAGGGTATCCTGTGATGGAGCAGAGCAGGCTATGGACCATTCATGGGGAACCTTCAGGCAAGTGCCAAGGCCAGCAGTGTAGGAGGTGGCCATGGCTATCATGGCTGCTTACATGGCCACACAATGTTGAACTCTGGACACATGATAGCTCATTTATTTTTCTTAGCAGCGACTTGAGTAAGTTGTTCTTAATCCCGTATTGTAGCTGAGGAAACAGAGGCACAGGAACCCTAAGCCTGAGGTCCCTCAGCTGGAAAGAATGAGGCAGGTTCAGTATCCAAAGCTGTCACCACTGTGAGGGCTTGTCATTGTCCTCCCAGACTTTGATGAGGCTGATGAATTGGGGGCTGGAAGACAGTAGTGTGGAGGGCTAAGCTAGGTGTAAATCCTAGAGGAGCTGGGTGTGGGTCAAATGTCTAAGGTTTGTGGAAGTCGGTGTGGAGCCAGAGACACAGAAGCTGGAGGCCCATGGACCCAAAGCCCTTGAAGGCTCAAACCAGTACAACAGTCCAAAGCCCCGCAGGAGTTCTGAGGGCCTCCCCGACTCTTAGACAGCTTCCTGGCTCCAGGAGCACTGTGGCTTCTCTGCACTGTAACTAGTGCACTGTGGTGGAGAAACAAAGGTAACTAGAGACCCCAGGGTTAACAAACGCAGGAGAGAGGACTACAGCCCCAGTCTCCTGGCTTCTGACCAGTGCTCGTTCTGGAACATTCTGACTTTTGTGAGACCCACCCTGAGACAGGCAAACACCAGCATCCCCACTCCCAGAGCAGGAAGTGGTTTTTGAGGGCATCTGCTGTGCCTGGCATCTGATGGTGGCAATGAATCATCAGAATGAGAACCCCAGGTTGCCTGTGGGGTCAGCAGGGACCAGCAGCAGCAGCAGCAGCATCTGTGTGGTGCCGGGCAGGTCCCCTCCAGCAGCCCACGGCTGCCCCTAGTCACTGGTGGGGGTCTGAGGTCAGAGCCACGGCTCATATGAACAAGAACTCCTTGGGCATCTTCAATGCCACCCTTCCTCAGCCTGCTACAAGCTCTGGATCACATTTGGGAGAGGATTTGATTAGGCCCTGGGCAATGGCTCCATTTAGAGGTCCTGGCTCATTTCCTGTGGCTGCTTGCAGGCAAGGCAAAGGCAGAATTAACCCTGCTCCGGCCTAGCCAAAGAAATGATGGCTGGAAGGAAGGATAGAGACTAGGAGGGGTACGGACCCTCCCAGGGGGTGGGGGCAGCCGCCTGTGGTGCTTGGGACCTAATGCCCTGACAGACCAGGCTAGTCTCCGGGGTACCCTGGCTGGACTCTTGTCACCCCAGCCTGTCACAGTAGCTTCCATATTGGATGTCTGACCTGCATCTCCTTGTACTGAAGCGCTCAGCACAGCCCTTGTCTAGCCTTTAGCTTTTCCTTGAGGTCTATATGACTTGTTCCCTGCTGCTCTCCAGTGCCTGTGGATAAACGCATCCGTGTGTCCTGCCCTGTGTCGTCCTAACACACACACAGCTCTGCCCACGCCACACTCTCTGACAGGACAATGCACACCTGCAGTCTATTCTGAGACCTCTCTCTTTTGTCCTCTTTGTACCCCTCCTGTCATTTCACACTTATGGGGTCCTCAGGTCTTCTGTAAGCGTCTCTAGAGTACATCCTCAAGCCATGGCCACCCCAGCTAGCTCTCCCAGGAATGCTGGCCTGGCCAAGCCTGCCCACGGTGGTCACAGTACACCCAGATCCTGCCTAGGAGCTCGGCACAGGACGAAGAGTTCTGGGCCCTGTATGCAAAGCACTGGCTCTGTGTAGACCTTGGACACGCTCCACAGCCTGCTCCCTCTTTCTAGACCCCACCTTGCATGTGAGAGGCCCACTAGGACAGGAGACGGTTCTAGTCCTGTACAAACCTCCACCTTCCTAGGTGATTCTCTTACTGCCCCTACTCCCTGTCTCTAACGTGAGACCATCAGTAGTGCCTTTGTGTCCGAGTGTCTCCTGGGCTAGATACGGTGAAGGAACGGACGAGGCCATTGAAGCACATAACTGCCAGGCTCCCTGCAACTCTGGGTCACTTCCTGACTGATCCCTCAGAGTAGGGCCTCTGGGGACAGGCACCCCTGCTGCTGAGGCACTTCCCCTCCTGGTTTTGTTTGGTTTGGCCTCAGCCTAGGCCTGAGTTGACAGAGGCAGGCTGACTTGCATTTCTGGTTTGGGGCTTGTTGCCGCACTTTCCCTAAGGGGATAGGGCGGGCTCTGCCGACAGGCACCTGTGGGACAGGCCCAGGCCCTTCCCCTAGGCTCCTGGGAAAGGGGAAATTCACTTGACTCCTCTGTTAGTGTCTTTCTGTGCCAGGCCCTGAAGGCACCCAGCAGCCGTTTCCTCCGTCTTTCCCCAGGACTGAAGAGGCGGGTGGAGGTCGGGTTATGGTGGAAGTTGGGACGGGGTAAGTGTGGGGGACCATGGTCTTCCTGTAGGAGAATTTGCTTTTTCTGATGTAGCTACTGCCTGGCAGACAGGTGATGGGTTTGGGACCAGGCTGTGATTGGAAGCAGATAATGAGAAGTGCAGACCCAGATTTGGGTCCTGGCCCCGCTCGAGTGTTCGAACTGTACACGGTAGCTTTGGGCCAATCATTGAGGCACACTGTTCAGGACCCTCAGATGTCCTGTCTATCCCTGGATGGTCTCTCCTACTTGGGAGCAGCCCGGAGAGGTTGAGGCTTAGCCCCTGAGTTTTCTGGCATTCTGGAGTAGAAGGCCTGGTACCCACTGGAGGCAAACTTTGATTCCGGATGTTTGGTTGTGTTTGCTTCTACAGTTTTGTGGGGAAGACATGCTTTGAATTCAGAATTTCCCTCTAAATCCGTCGTTAACACTGTATCCACCGTTACCATGCTCCTACTCTATAGTTCTCTGCAGTGTTTTCTCCTGGTGTGTGACTTGTGTGTGGCGGACATTCCATTTCAAAAGTGGATACCTGGAGCCCAGTGACTGGCTCTGGTCATCTCTGCCCCTATCTGGACTGAGCCTTTTTGTCTAAGCCAGTGGTCCTCAACTTTCCCAATGCCACAGCTCTTTAATACAATTCCAGGGGCGGGCGGACCCTCCTGGAGGTGGACAGAGGAGTGGTTCCTAAGAGCATATGTGTTTTCCAATGGTCTTAGGTGACCCCTGTGGAAGGGTCGTTCGACCCACCACTGGTCCAAGCTGTGGGAATTTAGAATAACTGATGCTTTAGACTGCATAGCCACCTCCCGGCCAGCTCCAGGATTCTCCAGGGAAGCTCCACAGAGTCACTGGTGCCCCTCTTTGGCCTGGGAACCACAGCCTTGAGGTGACTCCCTGACCGGGGCCAGGCCATCCCATGGTCCTTTGAGGCTTCTGTTTCCCCTGCCTGGCAGGACACTTTCATTTCCGTGCACCTGGATGCAGGTTCATCCCACCGTGTCCGTTGGCAGTCACTCTGATGCTCCCCCGTGTCCTTGGGGTCCCTGTCCCGCATGTGCAGCACCCCGAAGCTGTCTGGAGCCACAGATGGCTCACTTAACTCCTAGCGGAGAGGCTACCTGTGACTTCCCCATGCTCGCCATCTTCACCCATGGAAGCTGGACGAGAGTGGTCAGGTCATTGCTCTGGGGGCTTAGCTTCCTTGTCTGTCAAATGGCCATCATGACCTCTATAGCAAGAGGTCAGAACTCATATGCCGGGGTACCTTCTGTTGGGGCTCTGTATCAATGTGTACCAACACATTCCCATGTGCTAAGGCTTCCCAGGGTGTGTTGTGTGTGTGTGTGTATGTGTGTGTGTGTGTGTGTGTGGTTTCCTCTTCCATTAGTTTTGTGCAGATATGGCTGTTTGATAAATGAAAACTGGGCTCTAAGTAGGTCTAGTTGCTGCATTCCAAGTCTTTGAGTACAGCCAGGCCTCACCCAGGCCTGAGGCCTGCTTCCTGCTATGTGTGCCTGCAGCCCTGGGGTCAATAAGACAGAGCATCTCTGTGTTGTATGGACACTACTTCCTCTGAGACAGCTGCATCTGACACTCTTCTTAGGAGGCAGTGTCTTTCTTTGCGAATGTAATCTCCTGTCAGAGCCCAGTAGGGATTCCCAGGGCTCCTCCCACTGTGTATGAGCCAGGAAAAGATGCCTTTCTTGTCTTTTTCATTCATTCATTCATTCATTCATTCATTCATTCATGCATTCATTCATTCATTCATTCATGCTTTACATTTCTGAGGTTATCCTCAGAGTCCCTCAGTGAGGCCCCATGCATCTGAGACATCTGATCATTCCAGGTGTTGGGCAACAATTGAAAACCCTGATTTTCATCCAGTTGACTGGTTTCAAACATATACGTAACATTCTGAGCAAATTTGTGTTTGGACGATTCACTTAGATTCTTGTTTTAGTTGTTGTTGGTTCTGGTGTAGTGAGTGACCCTCTGGTGAGAGTCAAGATTGTTCCCCATGCTGCCGGGCGTTGGTGATGCATGCCTTTAATCCCAGCACTTGGGAGGCAGAGGCAGTTGAATCTCTGTGAGTTCAAGACCAGCTTGGTCTACCGAGTGAGTTCCAGGACAGGCTCCAAAACAATACAGAGAAACCCTGCCTTGAAAAAAAAAAAAAAGAAAAAAGATTGTTCCCTATGCTGATAGTTCCTGAAGGCAGAGACTGCCTGCTGTCTCCTTCACACACAGACAGATAAGGACAGTGATGCTTCCCATGGAGAAAGAGGGTGTCTGGGCTGGCGTGGTCCCCATATACCAGCCGAACTAGACAGGGTCCTCTTCCCTCAGTCGCCAGTGTGCCGAACACAGAACAAGTTTCAAGCCAGAGGATCTTACAGCCCAGCCCTGGGAGTCTTGGGTTTCCATGTGGCTCTCAGACTGACTGTGGGGTTCTGGTGTTGGTATCGGCCTGTGAGACGCGGCTCACACATAGAGGCTGGCATCTCTGAGATTCTTGCTTCCTTCCTTTCTGTGCTGCAGATGTTTGAGACAGAGGCAGATGAGAAGGAGATGCCCCTGGACGAGGGGAAGGGGCCAGGTGCTGAGGAACCCACACCCGTCAAAGACCCCTCTCCAGGCCAGGAGCTTCCTCCGGGACAAGACCTCCCACCCAGGAAGGACCCCTCTCCAGGCCAGGAGCTTCCTCCGGGACAAGACCTCCCACCCAGGAAGGACCCCTCTCCAGGCCAGGAGCTTCCTCCGGGACAAGACCTCCCACCCAGGAAGGACCCCTCTCCAGGCCAGGAGCTTCCTCCGGGACAAGACCTCCCACCCAGGAAGGACCCCTCTCCAGGCCAGGAGCTTCCTCCGGGACAAGACCTCCCACCCAGGAAGGACCCCTCTCCAGGCCAGGAGCTTCCTCCGGGACAAGACCTCCCACCCAGGAAGGACCCCTCTCCAGGCCAGGAGCTTCCTCCGGGACAAGACCTTACATCCAGAAAGGACTCCTCTTCGGGGCAAGAAGCAGCTCCTGGCCCAGAGTCACTACCCAGTGAAGACACAGCGACCTGCCAAGAGCCCCCTCAAAGCCCAGAAACCTCAACAAGCAAGGACTCCCCACCATGCCAGAGCTCTCCTCCAGCCATAGAGCTCCTATCCTGCCAGGACTTTCCTGCTGGTCAAGCGTCCACTCCTAGCCAGGACCTGCTCAGTCAAGAGCCCTCTGTCCAGAACCTCCCACCCTCTCAGGAGCCACCTCCCAGCCGGGGCTCCCCACCAGAGAAAGCCCTTGATGAACAGACCATCAGCTCCCGGGAGCTACCAGCGGCCACTGCAGCAACGCCTCCAGCCTCCTGGCCTAACTTTGTGATCCCTGAGGTCCGGCTGGATAGCGCCTACAGCCAACAGGATGGGGCCCATGGGGGCAGCTCTGGTGAGGAGGAGGAAGCAGAAGAGGGAGAGGAGGGGGAAGACGGGGAGGAAGATGACGATGAGGACACCAGCGATGACAACTACGGGGACCGTAGTGAGGCCAAGCGCAGCAGCCTGATTGAGACTGGCCAAGGTGCTGAGGGCGGCCTCTCGCTGCGCGTGCAGAACTCGCTGCGGCGCCGGACGCACAGCGAGGGCAGCCTGCTGCAGGAGGCCCGTGGGCCCTGCTTCGCCTCTGACACCACCTTGCACTGCTCTGACGGCGAGGGCGCCACATCCACCTGGGCCATCCCTTCACCCCGCACCCTCAAAAAAGAACTGGGTCGTAATGGGGGCTCCATGCACCATCTTTCCCTGTTCTTCACTGGACACAGGAAGGTAAGATGAGGAACTGGGGGAGGACAGGTACATGGGATGGGAGGGCAATCCCGACAGTTGTGAGAAGGAATCACCAGTGTCCCCCTCCCCCCGCGCGCACGCTCCTTGGCTTCCCAGTGAACCTTCTGCCCATTTGATAGAAGACAAAACTGAGGCCTCAAGGTACCAAGGAGAGCCCATATGTTCAGATATTCTGTTCTTCCAGCTCTGTTGTCCAGTGCTCCCCAATGAAGACAGATGTGGTTTGGCCCAGATCATTGTGCATCTGGATTAGAAGGCCTGAGATTGTAGCTGGCAAAACAGAGCATTGCGGGGCCAAGGAGACTGCTCAGTGGGTAAAGCACTGGACTGAGTCCCCAGAACCCACGTAAAGCTAGACAAGCTAACACACCTCTGCAATCCCAGTGCTCCTAAGGCGCGATGGGGAGCAGACGGGAGAATCCCTGGATTGTCTAGTCTGGCACCTGCAGCAGCAGACAATGAAAAGGCCCCTTATCTCAGACAAGGTAGAACGTGAGGACTGACACCCAGGGTTATCCCCTCACCTCTACACCTGCACCCCTTCTCACACACACACACACACACACACACACACACACACACACACACACACAAATAAATACTGCGATTCAGATCTGACCCAGGCCTAGCTAGAATCGAAATCTATTAGCTAACAACAAAGACTGCATAGGTTTATTCTAAGCAGTGCTCACTTGCTCTGTGCACTAGAGAGTACTTTGTACCCATTTCACAGATGAAAAACCTGAGTCCCAGAGAGGTTCTCTAACTTGACCCAGATCAAGTTTACAAGTGTCTGAGCCAGAAGCAGAGCCCGGTTCCAAGAGCTCTGCTATTGCCTTGTGTTTATAAACAGGCAAACCGGTGTTTATGGTTTTCTGTTTGTGCCTTGCTCAGTGCCACAGCAGAGGCTGCATAAGCGGCGGGGCTGATGTCAGCCAGGGGCTAAAGAAAGAGGTCTCCGCGTGGGCTAGAGGCTTGGCCTAACAGAACAAACCGCACTGTGGCCTTTAAGCCCAGCAGTCAGTGTAAGTTCTACCTATGGTGTAGCCTTGAGTGAGTCACCAGCTCCTCTGAGACTTGCTTTCCTTCTCTGAGAAGTAGGGCCTAATACCTCTCTGTGTTCCCAGTGGGTGAGGATGAACTGGAAGAGCCTGGGGCCTGAGGACATGATTGACGTCACACTTTGGAAGAAGCCCTCGGGGAGCTCTGCTCTGCTCCTTTACTTGAAGGGCATCTGCAGTGCTAAAGGGTTGTTGTTATGACAACTGTATGAGGCTAAGTGGGAGCACGGTTGATGCTTGGAGATCTGAAAATCCAGGAGAGACCCCAGGACCTGGGACTGTCAAGAAAACCTAGAGAAAGATGCCCCAGTAGGGCCTGGAAGGCCAACCACATTTAGGATAAATTGAGGCTAGAACAAGGTATTCCTGAAGCACAGACACATGACATACTTACTGCCATTCCGTAGCCAAATCCATGGCAGACATCACTAATGGATTCCAATTTACTTTGACACCAAGCTGGGACGTGGCCTCCAAAGCCTTCTTATCCAGACATGATGGTGCATGCCTTTGGTGTAATCCCAGCACTCAGGAGGCAGAGGCAAGTGGATCTCTGTGAGTTCCAGGCCAGCCTAGTGTACGTGAATTCTAGGATAGCTGGAGCTGTTACACAGAGAAATCCTATCTTTAAAAACAAAACAAAAAACCCGAACAAACAAAATTACTAAAGCCAAAACCTTTTCATCTTTGTAACCACCTGCGTTACTACAGATCTGGCATTTTAAAAACCACTGTCTACAGGACCATGAGGACCCGGGCGTTGGGCCTGGACACTAGGACTGAACCCCCAGAGCGTGGGGTGGCTTGTTTCCTCATCTGTAGGTTCCGGGAGAGGGTGTCACCCTGTGACTTTTCATCTCCAGCCCGGCTCTCTGGTATTGGAATTTCCAGGGCTGGTACCCAGACCCTGCACTAAAGGAATGCTCAGGGGACTGTGGTGCTTGTCTAAGCTTGGTGGCCACTGTCACCATCGCCTTAGGCCAGTCCTTGGGAGAGAGCCTGGAGCTCTGTTTCACTGCGCTAAGATCTCAAGCGCACACAGGTCCTGGCTGCCCTCCTCTAGAGGACAGCTGAGGACCAAGGGCCCAGCCACCTACCTCGGGCTTCCCTAGCCTGTCTCCCACTAACCCCGCCCTTTTATTCTGTTCTTCCACCATCCTTGTTCCAACCCAAATATTTATATTCAGAGAAGTTAGTACACACTCATGCACGTGTTCCAACTTGCCCCCACCATGGAGTCTGGTGGGTCTGTACCAGGTCCCTCCTGCCTCAATTTAGTCATGCACAAGGTTCCCACTGGCATCTTCCCATCTCTAGCCCTCCCCTATCTATGTCACTTCCTTCCTCAGGCTTGAGTGACTGAGCTGCTCGGGCCCTCAGAGGCTGTGCCTCGCCTGAGCAGACTACTCTACCACGTGGCTTCCATTCTCTCGGTTCTGAGTAATTCGTCATTCCTGTCCCTTCAGCCTCCAGCTTCAGTCAGAAACCCATCCAGGGCAGGGAGATGTGAAGCCCAGACTAAGTAAGTCCCTGGTGGAACAGCCTTCCTCAATGGCAGAGGGTCTTGGGCTGACTCTGAGCCTGTGTCCTCGTGGTGTCGGTACGGTAGTGGTACCCCAAGGGCTGCTGGGAGGCTCGAGCAGCACCCTGCTCCTGGTGGGCCTCTCGGAGTGGTTGTCATGCTGCTAAGGTGGTGTAAGCACGGCAACCCATTTTTTGGTGGTAGTGGTGGTGTTGGTTTTATTTTAGAAACACTCTTATCTACATATCCATCCCCCATTCCCTCACCCTCCCGTCCTCCCATGCTTCCCACCGACACCCCAACCCACTCCCCACCCACTCCCCAGGGACAGTGAGACCCTCCACGGGCATCATCAAAGTCCATCACAACATTTGGGGAGGACCCAGGCCCTCCTTTCTGTATCTGGGCTGCAATAGTATCCCTCCATAGGGAATGAGCTCCCAAAGTCCATTTGTGACCTAGACATAAACCCTGGCTCCACCGTTAGAGGTCCCATAGACTGCCTTGGCCTCCTAGCTGACACCCACATTCACAGGGCTTGGTTCAGTCCAATGTTGGTTCCCCAGCTTTATGAGTAGGGTCTGCGTGCTCTCATTAGGTCAGGGCAACTGTTTCTGCGGATGTCTCCAGCACCGTCTTGGCTCCTTTGCTCATCACTCCTCCCTCTCTACAACTGGATTCCAGGAGTACAGTTCAGTGTTTAGCTGTGGGTGTCTGTTTCTGCTTCGATCAGCTGCTGGGTCAAGGCTGTTGTTTGTTTTTTTGAGATGGGGTTTCTTTGTGTAGCTCTAGCTATCCTAGAACTCATTCTGTAGACGAGGCTGGCCTTGAACTCACAGAGATCCGCCTGCCTCTGCTTCCCGAGTGCTGGGATTAAAGGCACGCGCTGCCACCAGGCTCAACAGTTTTATCCTTAAATGCAAAGCACATACCCACATGAGCCTTTCTGACCTCCATAACGTCACAGCATAGCTACTTCTTTTTCTGAGGTGGGATCTCATCCTGCATAACTCCCTGTGTAACCCAAGCTGACTTTGTACTGGTGACAATTCTCCTGCCTCAGCCTCTTAGGTGCAAGGGTTACGGGGGGGGAGCTTGAGCTACTGCACCTCCTGCTACTAGAGCTCTTCTTAGTGGGAGGGCCTGAAACTCTTGTTCCAAACTGCAGTGAGTCCCGTGGCTCTGCCCCTGGACCCTGCATGTCTCATGCTGATAGGCCCACAGAGGGAGAGGGGGTGTGTCCTCCAGGGCCTCTACCCTCCTAGCCTGGGCCTGGCTCTCTGGAGCGAAGTCGGCTGTTGTGTGGACAGGTAGACGCTTTCCAGTCTCAGTTCTGTTTTCTCCCTGACTTCGAAACCTTGGGCAAGTCACTTCTTGGAATGCCAGCTTCCTGCTGTCTTCCCTGGATGCAGACAGTTTGCAAGCCTGAGCATGGCACAGTCATCTTGTGACCATGTGACAGCCGGGAAGGCCAGGCAGAGCTGCTGTGATCCTAGGTTGGTCACACCTGCCGTTGTGTGGCTGTGAGCACAGGCTACCCAGGATGGCAGTCACATTGTGGTCTCCACCCACAGCTGCCATCCTGCCCATGTGTCCTACGCAAATTCTACTGTAAGTTCATGCCTTAGAACCACACACACCTTACAGGCGGGCACGCGCGAGCTCTCTCTCTCTCTCTCTCTCTCTCTCTCTCTCTCTCTCTCTCTCTCTCTCTCTCTCTCTCTCTCTCTCTCACACACACACACACACACACACACACACACACACACACACACACACACACACACACACACACACACACACACACGAGGCTTTCTCATTCACTGGGCTTGGCCCCTGTGTGGAGCCGGGCTGGTTTATGGTGCCCCCTGCTGCCGAACCCCTGGAGGCCCAGCACAGGGATGCAGCAGCTGGCCTCTGGTGGGTGCTGTTTCCTGCTCTCCAGAGGGACCCTCCAGGTAATTCTGTGTGCGAGCCCAGGAGCGACCCTGACTCAGACACTCGGTCTTGTCTGGCCATTCTTTGACTTTGAGAAAAGCACAGGTGGTGGCCCTCCCCTGGCTATGCTTCCTTCGTGCCTTCTTGCAGGGGCTGTGGTGGCTCCGATCGAGGTCACAGTCCAGAGCCTAAAATGCTCTTCATCCCCAGTATGGGACAACACTTTCTAGGCTTCTATTTTCAAAAAGTCTAAAGATGTTTCCTATGTCTAAATTCCCCACATCTAAATAAGCTTAACGTAGAGGCTGCTGTTGCTTCATGGTCACACAGGACCCAGGACCCCAGGAGTCAGACCAGGGCCGGGGGGGGGGGGGGTGTCAGCTGGCTGGCTTTGATGCCAGCCCCAAATTCTCTGCATGTTGCCCGTTCAAAGAGCCCAGGCAAGTTATGCTGCTCCGGGCCTCTGTTTCCTCAGCTGCAAGCTGGGAAAACTAGTAGTAAATGGTACTTGGAACCCTGAGGACGAAGTTAGGTCATACGCGTCGACAGACCCTAGCACAGGGCCCGGCACAGAGTACTTGCGATGGTGGACGCGCATCGACCACCCTCCTCCCCACCCTACCCCTGTGCCCTCGGGGACCACGGCAGTCCTGTGAGGTAGGTCCAGTTGCAACCCTCGTTTTGCCAATAGAGGAAGCAGACAGTGGATGGAGCACAGCTAAGGCCAATTAGCTAATAGGTGATTGAACTAAGCCTGAAATCCAGGCTGTTTAGAAGCTACATTCTTAATCATGACTGTAATTATAGTGGTAATGACAACAAGAATTATAGTTATTATTGCAAGAGACTATGAGCTCTAGGTCCCAGAGGTGGCAGGGTGAGGCCAGGCAGGCCCCAGGGATCCCTGCCAGAGTGCAGTAAGGGCCAGTGACTCTGGGCTCCCTTTTGTCACCTTTCAGCAGGGCAGGGTCACGGAGGAGGGGTTGGGACAGGTGGGAGGAGTGGCCCTTTGGCAAGTTGAGCCCTGAGTGGCTTTGCTACAGCTGGAGGAAGAGGATCTTGGGGGCCATGCTCCAAAGACCCACTGTCCGCCTCCCTACTGGCCCCTACTGAAGGTGACCCCACCCCAACTCCAGTAGTGGAAGGAAGAGCCCATTTCCCAGCAGCACAGAGGCTGGGGGTGGCGGCTGGCGGGAGTGGTCCCCAGGCCCATTGTGTGGGGCTGATAAAGTGCGGAAGCTGAGGTTAGAATGGGAGGAAACCCTGGTTCTTTCCCACGGGTGGGGGCTCCAAGCCCAGCTGAGCCAGGCTACGCAGGCACAACCATGGCTGGTGTCTCTGTGGGCTGCTGAGCTGTTGAGGGCACCATGGGTGCCAATCCTGCCCATGGTTGGGGACCCAGACTTCATCCTGGTAAATCTTTTGCCTGTTTTGGCAGGTAGCTGACCCTAGGTCTCTGCTGTCATCAAAACAGCCAAAACAATTTTTTTTTCAAGTCGGTGGAAGCAGCAAATGTGCTGGGGACTGGTTCCACACAACGTGGTGGGTGCCCGCAGTGCACGTACACACGAGTTTATCCCTCTGGTGTGGCCAAACTCGACTCGGGAAGGAGGCAGCCTTTCCTGAGTCTTTCCTTGGAAACATTCGCCTTGTGCCATCTTGGCACGTGAGTGAATGCGCCCTCTGGTGGACAGGCCTTGACTTGCATGGGCTCAGTCTGTTACTTAAGGGCTCAGAGTTCTTTGGGTAAGTGACAGGAAGCCTCACTTATGGACTTACTAGGAAGATGAGTGACACGGAAGCTAGAGGAAGGGCATGAGGCAAGGAGGAGATGGAGGGTACAAGGAGAGAGGGCCTCTCATGCAGGTGCAGTCCAGGCGAGGACAGAGAGCTGGGGCTGTAGAATCTGCAGGCTGCAATGGGACGTGGGGATGAAACTTGCTGCCCTGGATCCAGCAGCAGGGACTCCCAGATGCATTGTCACTAGTATGCATCCCCTTCCCAGACGCATTTATCTGACTAGCTTGACTCTGTGCTCCTACCACGCTGGCCGTGCCAAGGCAACCAGTGTGACTTAGGCTCCCCCTGGGAAACTTGGGGTCCAAGCTGAGAAGGGTTTGGACAATCCGTTTTGGGTGTGATGGGGACACAACAGACTTCCTGGGGACAGTGGCCTCTGAGCTGCTTGGCTGAGGTCTCTCAATCTAGGTCTTAGCCTAAGCTGGATCTCAGAGGAAGGAGAGACGGGAGATGGCCGAGCAGCTCCACTGGGCTGGGGCAGCGGGCGGGGCCTCTAGGACAGGCGCTGCACTGGAGAGGACAGTGAGGCAGCTGGTGTGAACATGAAACTTGTGCCAGGTTCTGTGATGAGTGCTCTGCTACGTGATGGAATTTAGATGTTATCCCAAGAGCACTAGGGAGCCCTGGAATGCTTTAAGGCAAGGGGATGCTCCCCTCTGGCTGGTTGAGTGTCCCGGGCTAGCTGTCGGGGTCTTGGTTGTAGAAATGAGGAATGGAGGACGAGAAAGGGTCAGTGGGCAGCCGGATCACATAGCAACAGCAGAAGCCTGTCTGGATCCCGCTTACCTGCCAGCCAGGCTGCCTGAAGTGATGCTCTGTTCCCAGCAACGATTGTCACCCTGCCAGGGATGGCGCCCTGGGGCCCCGCAGGCGGCTTACATGCTGCTGGAGCCCTGTGCCTGGGCTTGAGCAGCAGCCCCTGGACACCCAGACAGCGTCGTATCTCTGTTTTCTCTGCAGATGAGTGGGGCTGACCTCGGCGATGATGATGCCTCCCGGAAGAGAAAAAGCAAAAACATGTAGGTTGTGAAGATCCTGATCGCCATCCCCTTGCCCAGGGAGTCTCCTGGCATCCCTCTTCACTGCTCTCCTGGGTGGGGGGGTGGCTGGGGAAAAGGAAGGGTTGCACCCCAGCCCCACCCACTCCCCCAGACAGATACTAAGAAGCTGTGAGATATTGAAGACCCAGGGTGAATCATCAGGATCTCGAACATATATTTTCCCAGAGATAGATGGGAACCCAGTAGCCCCGGCCCAGCCTAGCCTCTGAGCCAAGCACTGACTTGAAAAGTCCTTGGCACACAAGAGTTGAACTGACAGTTCTCAGCAGTCCCTGAATGCTAACAATCTCATGCCTGGCCAGGAGGGGGCACTGTTGGCCCAACTACACTGTGCCATCCTCTGTAAGCCTTTCTGGTCAGGCCAGGCTAGGCTCCCTACACCCTCCAGTTGTGGAGGTTTATTTCTGGTGTCAGTTAACAAGGTTCTGGGTTGTGAGGGATGGTGTATGTGGGTGGTACGTGCTTGTATGTGTGTGCGCATACGTGTGTGTGTGTGTGTGTGTGTGTGTGTGTGTATGTGTATGTGTGTGTGTTGCTCCCATTAGGTTTCCTCAAACCTTCAGGCTTGAGGCCCTGGGGACTGGAGGAGCAGAGTTACAGGGCATAGTCTGTGTTGGGTGTGGCCCCCAGAAGGAGGCCTCCTTCCCTCCAGGTTCAGAGGAACTGGAACCGGGGGAAGCGGACAGGAGTCTTCCGAGGCAGCATGCCTCAAGTGACCCTCAGCCCTACTACAAACCGTGGCTGGCACCCACTGTCTGTGAGCCCGCTTTCTTCAGCTCCCATGCCCTCTCCTGTTTTTACCAACAACAGTGGCTTCTCTCAGCCTGCAGCCAGAGAGGGTGAAGTGTACCAACAGCGATCCTCTCCACAGACACTCCCCATTTAGCTGCTGTTTGTGGGGGTGCACGTGGAGGAGGGCAACACCCATTCACTACCAGAACTGCTGTGGGGGTGTCTCGGTGGTGTAGGGTGGAAATCCCCCCCTCCTGTCAAAGTAGGCCTGGTCTTTTGAATGTCTGGAGTTCACATTCCTCCAAGCTTAGACAGTACTCTCAGCGTCCGATATGAAGACAATAGCTGGAGTATTCTTTGTGCCAGGTTCTGGGTTCTATACACAAGACGTAGGTGATCCTTTTTAAGTTCCGCCATTACTTTGCATGTCCGTTTTACCTGCTTTGCCCTCATTTTACAAAAGGAAGCAGACTTGAGAAGAGTTAGTTACTTGTCCAACCCCGTACCAAGAGAACAGGAACCGGGATAGGAAAGCAGGTTGCTTTGGAGCTCCCGTCTTTACCCAGAAAGCTGCTGGCCTCTGGACTCCTCGGTGTTATCTCACTGGCTTGAAACCTACTGTATCAGGAACCCATCTGTGGGCAGCTGTTCCTGAATCCCAGGACAGGTGTTACTGCAGCCTTTTAGGTCCCAGCACCTTGTTCCAGGCACATAGGCTGACTTATCTGTAACACACACACACACACTCACACACACACACACTTACAGGCGTTCACACTCACACACAGACACACACATACAGAGGCCTGAACACTCCAGCAGATGGCAGGAGTATCATCCTTGTTAGATAAGCAGGGAATTTGACCATCGGAACAGTTAGGGGGCTGCACACAGCAGGCTGGGGGAGCTTGGGCTTGACCTCAAGGCTGTCGGTCTCCATAGCCGAGCTCCTGGCCTCCACCAGGTATAGTGCCACACATGATCCCAGAGGTCCTGGAGCATTTAGGATGCGTTAGCTGCACAAGGAGAAATTCCACAAACTATCTAGAAAATTAATTATTTAAGCTTCTTGGTTTTGTGATTTTGATAATGTAATCTTTACTTGAATCTTAGATTTTAGTCAACATTTCACATCTTCAGAATTAGGGAGAACAAAAGCCACAATGAAAAAAGATTATTCAATCACAAAACTAAATATGCATAGAAATTAAGTAAACCACCAAATGATTCTCCCCCAAAGTATACAGTATTTATCATACAAGCTTAGCACTGCCAAGTGATAAGAGGCCTCTTGAGGGTGACCCTCTTTGATGCCAGTGAGGAGCTTGCAGGAGCTGGTAGGGGACCACAGACTCTACTGTGAAGTAGAACAAGGGGCCTTTAACCCTTTTTTCATCAGCAACTTCCTGAAAGCTAAAATCTGCCTCTGGGAGGAGCAGCCTGGCTAAAAATGGTTTTGGGCTAAAAATAGTCAATCCTGCCACCCTGGTGGGCAGAGTCTCCTTCCCTCCCTCCTTCCTGCCCAGCAATTTGCTGACTTGCCCCCCCCCGTTGTTGCTATGGTAACAAGGGAGGTGGGTCACAAATAACTGGGTCTGGCTTTCTGCCTGGGGCTGGCCCCAGGGGCTGTCCTTTGCAAACACATGCCCCTTTCACAGCCTCTCAGGGTTGGCCAGGAGGGCTGTTTTTCTCTGCTCCCCTCTCTCTGGCCCCGCCCATTTCCTGGCTCCGCCTGTCTGAGTCCCAGCCCGGCTTGTGCCTGGAGTCCAGTCATCCTGGCTAGGATTGCAGAGAGATAGAGAGAGAGAAAGAGAGTCAGAGAGAGACAGAGACAGAGACGAGTCAAAGAGAGAGTCAGAGACAGAGTCAGAGAGAGAGGGACAGAGAGTCAGAGAGAGAGGGACAGAGAGTCAGAGAGAGAGAGAGAGAGTAAGAGAGACAGAGAGTCAGAGAGAGAGAGAGAGAGACAGAGAGTGAGAGCACAATCCAGCCCTCTGCGGTCTGCACGTTTGCCTGGAACCCTGTGGCAGGCAGGAGCCTGAGGTGCTCAGTTTGTCCTGAGTCGCAAGGTGGGGGACTCTTGGGAGATGCTCCGAGGCATGTACCTCACGCGCAATGGGAACCTACAGAGGCGGCACACCATGAAGGAGTAGGTGCCCCTTGCTCCAGTTTGCAGACTCCGGCACCCCAAGTTTGCAGGGGTTCTATAGGCCCAGCTGACCAACCCTCTGCTGTGCTTCTGCCCCCAGAGCCAAGGACATGAAGAATAAGCTGGCTATCTTCAGGCGGCGGAACGAATCTCCAGGGGCCCAGCCAGCCAGCAAGACTGACAAGACAACCAAGTCCTTCAAGTAGGTACCTTCTGCCATCCCGAGACTCTGGTGGTCATTGGCTTTTAAAGAGAAGGACTGGGGAGTGGGGCCGGGGAAGAGGCCTTGTCCACTGGATCCTACTACAAGGCGAGGGAAACTTCCAGGAGGCCAGGCGGGGTGGTGGGAGCTGCATTAGCTTTCCAGGCAAAGGTCCTTATGCATTCCTGCCCTCACCCCTCAGGCCTACCTCGGAGGAAGCCCTCAAATGGAGCGAGTCCCTGGAGAAGCTGCTGCTTCACAAATGTGAGTAGGGGCCAGCCACTCTGTTTCCTTCCTGCCTTCTCACCATCCTCTTCCCATACCTCAACCTGGAGAGTGTCCACCAGAAGTGCCTTCACTGTTTCCTGGTCCCAGTCGGGTGTTGCTGCCTTGAGAACAGAATGGTATACTAGGGCCCTTAGTTTGGTCTTTGGGTTGGCTCCTGCCAGCCCCTCCCTGCCTGTGGGAGCGAGCGCTGCCTGCCAGAGGCCTTTGGGACCTGTGTGCTCAGACTGTATCCTCAGAATAAGGGCAAGCATTTCCATGTACTGAGGGCTCACACCGGGCCAAGTGTGCCTGGCACCTCTGGGCAGGGTCCCTCTCAGCTCCCATGGCTCCAGGAGAAGATGGGCTGGACAATCCTTGTTTTACAGAGGAAGACACTGAGGCATAGATGGGAGGAACACCAGTCAAAGCCCCAAACAAGACACTCACAGGGCTAGGGCCATGCCCAAGTGTTCCATCGGTCTTTGGGAGCAGGGGCTGTTACTAAGTTCCCAGCCGTTCCCTCTCAAGGCTCTTGGAGGGGTACAGTGTGGGGGGGGTGCTAAGGGCCGGTAAGGCTGGCTGTGTCTCTCACCTTGGCCTGGTCTTCCCCTCACAGATGGCTTAGAAGTGTTCCAAGCCTTCCTTCGCACTGAGTTCAGTGAGGAGAACCTGGAGTTCTGGCTAGCTTGCGAGGACTTCAAGAAGGTCAAATCACAGTCCAAGATGGCAGCCAAGGCCAAGAAGATCTTCGCCGAATTCATTGCGATCCAGGCTTGCAAGGAGGTAAGGCTTTAGCTAGGCCCTTGGGTCCTCAGCCCCCTGGCCCAAGAAGCTTTCTGTGGCTAGGACACAGCCAACAGCTCAGGGAGGGAAGAGGCACCGGCGACTCTTAGTGTCTAGTCTGCAGGGTAGACCAGAGAACAGGATGGTAGCTCATAGCAGAAACGGCCTACCTCGGCACTGCCACGTGCCAGGCGCGTGCTGAGCTCCCGTGTTTAGTTTTATCACGACCTCTCAAACAACTCTGAATGTCATCCTCATTGTTCTAGTGCTTGCCTTGCAAGCGTAAAAGCCCAGACTGGATCTCCAGAGCCCACGAAACACACCAACCAGGTACCGTGGTGCGCGCTTGTAATTCCCTCTCAGGAGTCAGACAGGATGGTTCGCTGGCCAGCCAGGGTAGTTCAGTCTGTGAACCCCGGGTCAGTGAGAGATCCTGTCTCCCCAAGGAAAGGTGGACTGCATCTGAGGAGTGACGGCCGAAGTTGTCTTTGGCTGCCACATGCAAGCATGCACGTGGGCACGCACAGTTACACACAAAACAGAGTGTCTCAGAGAGCCTGATCAGAGACTTCATTCCCACCAAGTGCCCTCTGTGTGTGGGCACGCCGGCCGGCATGGTTCTCACAGCTCCACGGAGACATAGCACCATCTAGCCCACATATAGAAAAACTGAAGGACAGTGTCCCCGAGTGATTATCTCAAGGCTGCTGGCCCATGAATCTCAGCAGCCTGGCCCTAGGAGTGGCGTTTTCAGGTATCCTGAATTTTGCCACCAGCAGCACGTGACTGAACCAGGTCTTGGGGCCCTTTGTAATGTCACACGGTACAGAAGAGGCTACAGTGGCCCCATGGCTTCCCTGGTACTTGGCCTGCAGACAAGCAGCCCTTGACCATGTCCCTCTGTGACTCCTCAGGTAAACCTGGACTCATACACACGAGAACACACCAAGGACAACCTGCAGAGTGTCACACGAGGCTGCTTTGACCTGGCACAAAAACGTATCTTTGGGCTCATGGAAAAAGACTCATACCCTCGCTTCCTCCGCTCTGACCTCTACCTGGACCTCATTAACCAGAAGAAGATGAGTCCCCCGCTCTAGGGACCACCAGTATCCAGCTCAGCATTCACACCAAGCGGAGAGGGCTCCCTGCCCACCCACCTCCCTCCCCTGTGACGGAGGGGGCAAGCGAGCCCCCAGAGGCTGTGTCTCCGGACAGACAGATGGACATTTGGATTCGAGGCCTGGACTGAGAGAGACCCAGGCCACTACAGGAGTAGGAGGACAGGCTGCATCAGGTTCTCAACGCCCCGGTACGAGGGGACCAAGGGCCCCGGCAGGTCAGGGGCCCCGGTGGAGCCAGACCAGGAGCTGTGACCCCATGCTTTGGAGATTCGGTTGGAGACTTCATGCTGACCAAGTTCCTTAGAGAACTGGCTGGGGTGGGGGAGGTCAGGAGGCCCAGGCCTGGGCTCTGGGGCTGTCCTGGGGGCTGTTGGGGCTCACAGCTCAGATTCCCCCCCCCATTGAATTTTATTTATTTAAACAGTAGGTGGATGCTTGGCACATGAACTGTAATAGGAAACCCTGGCCCTGTCAGTTTTCTTAACTTACAAGTGCAATATCTTAACCAATGCCTTGTTAAAGCCACCTGTGGGGGTGACCACCATCCTACAGTTTCAGGGCATGTTCTGGTCCCAGGAACCAGTGGTGGCAGCTGGGACTTCTAGACTGACAAGGCTGTGGGGGGATGCTGCAGAAATCTGACACCCCCTGGTAGGTGTCCCCCAAGAGACCTGGGAAGGCATAGTGCCCCCCGGCCACACCGTAATGAGTGCTGGAACAAATAAAAGGCCTGTGTTATTCTCATTCTTGGTCTTCTCTGTGTGTCCCTTGTCTCTAGCCTTCACGGGTAACTGGGCTGGGAGGCCTGGGAGGCACCTGTCCCACCGAGGGAGGCTACTTCTCTCTTGCTGCCACCTATTGAGCACCCTGAGGCTGGAGACACTGTCACACTGGGGAGGGCTGCTTCCTCTGCTGGCCACAGGTTTCCTCATTTGTTCAGATAGGGACAGTGAAGCAAGCCAGGTGACCTGGGCGAGGTCCTTCGGCAGCGGGTGACAGACACGGTCTAACTGAATGAAGCCTGATTGGGTAAAGCTTGTGCTCCTGGCCCTGGGGTGGCAGCTCAGCGGGCTGGCTAGCTGTCTGTGATCAAGTCAGTCCCCCCTTTTACCCGGCTACACTCTGCGCTGTTACTGGGATGGGTGAAAGAGGGGTGAACGGGGCCGGTGTCTCAGGCAGGGTGGCAGTCGGCTCACAGGCCTCTCTAACAGAAGGAGAGCTGAGGAGGTACAGGAGGCAGGACTCCAGAGTTCCTGAGGCCTGGGTCCGTCTCTCCTTTGTGTTCCGTTTCCTCTCCCATGCAGCAAAGGGTGCACATGTAGAAGTCTGCAAAGGCATACTTGAGGGTAGTATACTCTTGCGTAGACAGGGAAGAGGAGGGCCCCAAACCAGAGCGAAAATGATACCCAGGCAGGCCCTGAAGCCCACACATTCAACCTTGTGAGGCATGGTCCAGAGTGAGAGCTCTTCTGAGAGGCTGAGACAGTCTCGACAGAGCTGGTCCACGAGAGTCTAGATGGCATCCCCATCCCCTAGGTCCCTTTTCTTGCCTGGAGACCAGGGCTCAGGTCTGTCCACCAGGAAGCTGGAGAAGCAGGGGACATGGGCCTGGGCAGTCACTCTCTTCTCTGCCACGCTATGTCTGTCCCCTGCACAGGGAGAGGATCAGAGCTGCTAATATCCATCATGGTGTTTGGGGGCTGAGCCATGCAGGATGCTTGGGTGCGGCATGAGTTTGAGAGGGTCCATGGTCGTACTGATTCCAGGTTTTCACTGGGCAGGAGCGTGTGAGCCTACACTTGACTTCTGGCCCTCTGCAAAGGCTATGCCTCGGGCCTGTCTTGGGAAGACCGTCTGGACACTAGGCTAATCTCCCCCTTTATAAGACAAGCACCGTCATAGTCAGGTGTGATTATTCTGTCTCCCAAGGCTGCATGGGCGCTAGAATGATATAGTCCTGGGTTGAACATTGTTGTTACTGGCTTCACTTTGGCTGGCCTGTTGCTGTGGGGCTCCGATACAAGTAGGTAAGGTGCCATGGATGACTTCGCTCCAGGACAGAGGCCCAGTGAGCCAATGCATATGAGGGTTTGCCTGGGACCAGGCATGGAGCAGGGACTCCATATATGTTGGTGGTCATTTTACTCCCCCAGGAGAGTGCTGGGTCTCCCTTCCCCAGGCCCTGGAGACCTAGCAGTAGGCCTAGTCAGTGAGCCTGTTTGGCTTTATACACAGTGAAGGCCTTTCCTACCACGCAGCCTCATTAAGGATGAACATTTGGGAAGCAGAGCTGTGTTCCTAGTTGAGAGCCCGAGTTGGAGGACCTGATGACGGCAAAGCCACTCCTTGTCCTCCAAACAGTTGAGAGCAGCGCCAGACCAGAGCTTAGGACCCCGATGCCCTGCTTGGCCCGGCTCCTCTGTGGCTTGGAAAAGCCCCTGGATACACACAGAGATTCAGCGTCCTCTTTCGTGGGGTTCCAGGGATGCAGCCATGAGCCAGACCCTCCACCTTCCAAACCCAGGTTGCCATGGAAACCAAAGTCCAGGAGAACAAAGTCAGGCAGATGGAATTCCCATTTCGGAAGGCCCCATTGCCTGCTTTCCATGACTCATGCACACCCTGGCTCCTTTGGCTGCAGAATGTCTTTGGCAGTGTGCTGAGCAGCTGGTGGCCGGGCTGGAAAGGCTGGGTTCTCCTGTCCTGGCCCCAGCTGGACTCCGTGTGCGTTTGGGCACACCATCCTATCCTGTTAGGCTCTAGTGCCCTCCCTGTAGTGTGTTGTTTAGGACCAGCAGTCCGGGGTGGGTGACGTGGGTCCCACGCTGGGAAGACCTTTTTTCTCACACAGGGAGAACGGGCAAGCCAAGGCCCTAGCTCAGTGAGGGTGTGGAACCAACCTCTCTCAGCCCCTAGCTCTGCTTCCTCCTAGTCCTGACCTGGAAATCAGTCTCTTTGCCTTTCTGCCTCCGGTTGTGCCCTGAGAGTTGGGACTCTAAGCGAAGCGGTACATGGGGTCACTGGTGGGTAGTCCTGGCATGGGTATGTGTCCTAACATAAGCTGTTATTGGCGATCGTATTTAGGGTCTGACTAGAGAATGGAAACTTTTCTTCTCGGGCCCCTGATCCTTGTGTCACTGGAAGACACAACCAGCATGTTTTCAGGAGTCAGTCAGACAGACTGTCCCTTGCAGTGCTGCACAGCCTTGGCCTGGCTGGGAGCAACTGGGGTCAACTAGAGGGGTAAGTGGGGAGGGCTCAGCAGTCGCCACTCTGCTGGATGCCAACTCTGTTGGGCTCCATGTGGCTGAGTCGAAGTCCTCTCCCTCAGACTGGTATGTAAGCACATACTTTCCTGTCCTATCCTGGCCTGGGACATCCACTGTCCCTAAGCTCCCCCAGCCTGCAAGAAACCAGCTGGTCCAAGCTGCCACCAGTGCTGTGGACTTTCCTGGGTTTCTGCTTGCATCCCTTCCCTGACAGGGACTTCATTATTTCCTGAGGGTGTGCAGGAGGGCCTGGGACCGTCTTGAGGGCTCTGGACTTCTGTCCACCTGTCATCAGGATCCTGAAGCAGGTCATTGGTAGCCCGTGAGGGATTCTGCTCATAGACTCTCTGATTCTAAGCCTCTCTGATGAACTTCTCTGTCCCCTAACGCCCCAGCCCCAGGCCTGTTTCTGCTTTAGAGTCTGGACCCTCACTTAAGGCACAGACTCTGAGCTCAGAGACACACCTTGTTTGCCATTGTTTTGCTTACAGTTGGCAACATCTGCAGAACATCTGGCTTTGCCTGTCTTCTCCATGACTGAGCTAGGCAGGAAGAAGAGGTACCCCAGCCTCCTGCCATGTTGGTGCCCTGAGCTGACAGACTTCCTGAAGAAAAGCTGTGGGGCTGTTTCAGGCCAGTTCAAAGACAGGATGTAGTTAGTGAGGGATGGTAGGCCAGCTTGCAGATGAGAAAAGTTCCCTATACTCAAGGCACACTCTGAACGTGGTGTGGTCCCTGCCCTGTCCCCACCCATCCTCACAGCAGCCTGAGGCAGGAGCTAAGGATTGTTTTCATCCCAAAAACGAGAAAGTGATGGTCCTGGGGAATGTGGGTGAGCATCTTGCTGATGGCAGTACTGGGACCCCAGTCTCCAATCCCCAAACCCTACCTCACACAGAGCAGGAGGCAGAGAAGTCTGTTGGGAGGCAGCTTGGTCTGCAGCCCAAACAAAACCTGAGGTACAGAGTCCATCCTGCCCTTGGGGACACGGAAAGAGTTGTTGGTTGTGATGGCTCCAGTACCTGTGCTCTTGAGTTTAAGGCTGTACTCTATCCCTCAAACCCTATTTCTGAAGCTTGTTTTAGCTCTTCAGGAAGCTTGCCCAGACAGTAATACTAACTACAAGAGGCCTTTCTGTCTATTCAGAGTTCCTGGTATCTTTCCCTCCTCACCTGTCACAGGCTGTAACTGCCTGTTCTATGGGTTCATTTTGTCACTGTCTCTTCCTTTCAACAGTGAAATTCTCAGGGATGGCTTCTGTCTCACCCTTCATTGCATCCCCAGTCTTATCACAGGCTTTGACATGTAACCAGTGCTTAGTTGGTGCCTATTTACTGTGGCTCCGTGTGTGGGCCGAGGACGGGCTCAAGCTAAAAAACTACCACGGGAGATAGCTTGTCTTGAAACTTAGGAACCGGACTTTAGAACTCATGTAAAACGTCAAATGGTGCATGCATGCTTGTCACCCCAGCGCTGGGGAGGCTGAAGCAGGCAGCTCCCTGGGGCTTGCTGGCCAGTTCCAGATCAGTGAGACACTCAAAAGACAAGTTAGTGCACAGCTAGGGAATGACACCTGAGGTTGACCATGGCCTCCACTTGCCCACACTCTGCAAATAGAGCTTGAGTTCTGCTTGAGTTACAGGAACACAAGGCAGAAAGCAAATGGAGATGCCCACAGCCCAGGGCTGGCTTGGCGTTTGCTGCTTTATCTTCTAAAAATGCAGCGTCTGCCCCACAGCCAAAATGTCTGCTCCTCAGTGAGGTGAGGGCTAAGGAAGACGGGAGAAAGGTTAATGCCAGTTATTTCTTATTGGGCCCCAGATTGTCACATGATACTCCTGATCTTAGTCACATGGCCACACTGAGTTATAAGGGACACTAGAAACGTTGACTTAGTTTAGAAAGTGATATGGCCAGTTTAAGACAACAACGAAACAAACAAATTGAAAAAGAGCTCGTACTACTCTGGGAGTCTGGAGTAACCCAAGGGTAGACCAGATATTGAAGGACTGGCAGCTGTCCGCTCTCTAACGGCAGCCCCCTATCCATTTCAGACTGGAAGGTGAGTGACGTTTATCAGTCGGCCACTGCAGCACCACAGGAGAGCTGCCCCAGCTCAGTGGTTTAACAACACAACTCACTTCTCTGACACGCTCTGCATGTAGCTGTGGTCAGCGGATCCCAAAGGAGCTGGGTAGCCGGCTTCTCACCATGGCTGGATACCACGATCCTGCTCTCTACCATAAGAGCCGGGATCCATCGTCCTGGGAAAGTTCCTACTGCAATGAAAGCAAGGTTTTATTTTAAATTTCGAGGTTCTAAAATAATTACATGTTCATAGGAAATTACAAAATAGTATAGAGAAGTCACATGTATGCTTGCTGCTTCACCTAGTACCCCCATAACTACATCCTCCACGATTATAGACCAGTATCAAAAATGGAAACTGACATTGTACAGTATGTGTGTAGAGTTTGATGTCAGCTTGTCACAAGTGTAGATTTGTGTAGCCACTACCACGATGAAGATACAATGACACAATGACAAAACGATTCTGTCACCACAAAGAGCTCCCTCAATGCCTTTTATAGCCATACACACCCCCACCATCTCACCAGCAACCGCTAATTTGTGTTCTGTCTGTATAACTTTGTCATTTCAGAAGGTTGCATAAGTGGAACCACACAGTGTGTCATATTTAAGGTCCCTTTTTTCATTCAGTTTAACATCTTTGAGATGTAGTTAAGCTGTTGCCTGTGTCAACTAATTAGGTCTTTTTATCGCTGAATAGTAGTTCCCAGCGTGGATGATTGTTACTCACATTCTGAAGGACTCTTCGACCGTTCCCAGTGTTTAGCTGTCCCACTTAAAGCCACTACAAGAAGTCATGTGGTTGTCACTTCCCATTTCTCTGGGCAGATGACCAGAAATGCCATTTTTTGGGTCCTGTGGTCAGTGCAGTTTTAGATTTTAAAAGACTGACAAACTGCTTTCCACAGTAGCAGCCCCGTGCCATGTGAGATCATTTCTGTGCCCGTGGCAGCAGGTGATGCTGCCCTGCATCTCTGTTTTGTCTCTGCTGTTTTGGCAGATGTACAGTAATACGGCACTAGTCTCAGTTCACGTTTTCCTAAGGACCGATCAGTGATGCCGTGCTCTGCTTCAGACACCTCCGTCTGCACACCCTCGCCGGGGAGATGCCTTTTGCCCGTTTCTAATTAGATTGTTTACTCTGGGGCTGTTGACTTTTGACTGTGCTTTATCATCTTAGTCTTGTGTTTTAGAGTCAGAGTAAAAATAATGAGTTTCCTTATGACATCTTCGTAAATATGTGCTGTGTTTTGTTCACACCCCACGCTTGTCTCGTGCCCCACGTGTGAGTACTTCCCTTGTGCTATGCATGGTCTTTGTTGAATATATCACTGACAGATAATTTCAGTTTATAGCTTGCTGGTTCATTCTCCTAAGCCTGTCTTTTGCAAAAGCTGTTAGTTTTGATGGGTGCCAATTTATCATTTTTTAAAAAGCGGATTGTGATCCTGGTGTTAGATATATCTAAGAACTTTCCCCTGAGATGCACAGCTGCAAAATTTTCTCTGATGTTTTCTTCTGAAAAGTTTTATAGTTCAATAAAATAATTATTTTTTGATGTGTGTGTGTGTCCATATGAGCATATACACAAATTTATGCAGATGCCTGCAGAGGCCAGAAGAGGGCATTGGCTCCCCTGGAACTGGGGTTACAGGTGGTTGTGAGCCTCCTACTGTCATTTCTGAGAACCTAAGTCTGGAAGAGCAGCATGAGGTCTTAACCACTGAGCCATCCTTCCAGTCCCCTAAAAGTTTCATAGTTTTGTGTCAAAATCTATGATCTATTTTGAGCTAACCCCGGATGCTATATGTTATATTGAGCTTAAATTTTTATGCAATCTCTCCAATACTGTTGGTTGAAAAGATTCCATCCTGTTGAGTTGCTTAAGGAAACAAAGCCAGCTTTATGTGGTTATCCACCTACAACGGACAATTCAATGATTTTGAGGTGGGGCATTTGCTTCAGTTTTGGGATTTTCAGAGTTGTATAGGCACTGTTAATAATTAACTTTAGAACACTTTCATCATTTCCCCCCAAAATGCCTTCCTACCCATTAGAAGCCATTTCCTTCCCTGAGTCTACCCCTAACCTGTCTGTCTCTGCAATTTGCCTATGCTGGACGTTTAACGAGGATGGGATCACCCTCTCTGTGGCCTCCTCCACATACCCTGATGGTTTAAGGCTTAGTGTGTTGTGACGTGTCAGCCCTGGGTTTCTTTTAATTACTTAGTAGTCTCCCATTGTCTACAGTCACACTTTATACACCACACTGGATTTCTGTGTTCCTTCATGGATGCCTGGGTTGTTTGGATTTTATTTATTTATTTACTTATTTTTCCAGTTGAGAACAAGGCCATGATAAATATTCATATGCAACTGTCTTGCGTGGCTTCCATCCTCTCCAGGACACGCTTAGCTGTGGAATGGCTGAGAGAACTGTGTATGTCATCTCCCGGGGCACCATTAAACCTCAGCATGTGGGTTTTCAGTTTCTCTCCCTCTTCACCGACACGTTTCTTTCACCTTCCTGCAGTGCGTAGCAGGCTGCGGGGCTGCTTTTGTCCTCTGGCAGGAATTCATGGCTCTCCTCACACTGGTCTCCTTCTGAATTCTCTGTTTTGTGGATCTGGGTTTCCACCTTCTACCAACACCACACAGCCTTGATTGATGGACCACACTCAGGAAGCCTGGGGTAGTGATTCCTTTTTATTTTTTCTTTCTTTAGTGTGTAATATGTGTGTGTTCCTGTGTCAGTACTCAGGTGAACAACTGCATGTTTCTGAGGCAAAAATTTTCACTAAACCTGGAGCTCACTAATTCAGCTAGACTGACTGGCCAGCAAGTCTCAGGGCTCTGCTGTCTCCACACTGTTGAGGTTACAGGCACATGCTGCTATGCCTGATTTATTATAGAGGCGCTGGTGATCACACTCACATCCTCTGGCTTGTGTGGCAATAAATGAGCCATTTCCTTAACTATTTTTTTGTTTATTTGTTTGTTTGTTTAGAGACAAGGTCTCATGTAGCTCAGGCTGGCCTCATTACATAGCTTGAACTTCTGATTTTTGTGCCTCTGTCTCCTGAGTGCTGAGTTTACAGGAATGTACCCAGGACTAGTTTATGCAGTTCTGAGGATCAAGCTCAGGGTTTTGTGCATGCTAGATAATTATTCTTTTCTTTTGTAAAACAATTTTAGTTACTTTAGTTGCCTTAGCAATCTGTTAATTGGGGGATACTCTAGAATACAAAACCCTCTAGAGATCTTGATAGCAATCACTTGGGAACCGTATTCTGGTCCGTGTGCTGTGATGGACCTCCCAATCTATGAATGTGGAATGTCTATCAGGTTATACTCCTTCTGTTTTTGTCAGCATTTGAGAGTTTTCTGCGCTTGAATCCTGTATATATTTGATTATGTTTGTATGCGTCTCAGTTTTCTTTCTGTTGCTGTGAATAAATACCATGACTTAGGGAGGAAAGAGTTTATTTCATCCCACAGCTTCTAGTCCAGCATCCAAGGAAGTCAGGGTGGGAACTCAGGGCAGGAACCTGGAAGCAGGAACTGAAGCAAAGACCATGGAGGATGCTGCGTAAGATGGGCTTTCTAGATCAGTTTCAGCCCAGGCTCACCTGCCTAGGGATGGCACCACCCACAGCAGGCTAGACCCTCCCTGCTTAGCAATTAGCAATAAA
The DNA here is from genome assembly GCF_017639785.1 of Mesocricetus auratus. Classification (NCBI taxonomy): domain Eukaryota; kingdom Metazoa; phylum Chordata; class Mammalia; order Rodentia; family Cricetidae; genus Mesocricetus; species Mesocricetus auratus. The sequence goes on along the minus strand of NW_024429197.1, from coordinate 74,381,735 downwards.
AAAATGCTCCACAGACCAGTCTGACCAAGGCAACACCCAATCTAGACTTCCACAGATAACTGGGCTGTGTCAAGTTCAGCTGAAGCTAGCTAGGATACATCCACTCCAAGAAAAATCCCGCAAAGATGTCTTAGAAGTCCCCAACCTCAAGATACTTTGAGTTTTTCCAAATATTCATGCAAATAGAGACAATTTGTTTATTCCTTTCTGCTCTGGCTGTTCTTGTTGACACAGGTTCTACCTAGTCTTTCACTACTAAATAGTGCAACCGTAGCTTTTGTAGATGATCTTTATTTATACAGGAGATTATTTTGTCCATGTGTTCAGTGTGTGTGTGTGTGAGTGCAGGATCACATGGAAGTCGAAGGACTGTCTTAGTCTTCCACCTTGGCTGAGGCAAGCTCTCTTGTTTGTTACTATGTTTCAGGCTAGCTGGTCTTGACTTTTCATGGATTCTGTCCCCACCTCGAGTCTCAACACAGAAGCACCAAGATGTTAGATAAACAACTCTGTATCTGGCCTCTACTTGAATTCTGGGGTTTCAAACTTGGGTTCTCACACTGTGTGGCAAGTGCTTTATCCTCGGAGCAATCACCCTGATTTTTATTTTTTTAACTTTATTTTAGGTGTGTCTACTATTTCTATTGCTATGAAGAGACACTGTAACCAAGGTGACTTATAAAAGAAGATATTTATTGATTAGAGCTTGTGTTTCCAAAGCACTAGAGTTCATGACCATTATGGTGAGGAGTGAGGCATCAGGCAGGCAGACATGGTGTGGGAGCAACAGCTGAGAGCTCACATCCTGATCCACAGGCACAAAGCAGAGAGCTGGCTGGGAAGGGTGTGGGCTTCTGAAATCTTAAAGCATACCTCTCCCAACAAGGCCACACCTCCTCACCCTTCCCAAGCAGTTCCATTGGTGACCTAGTGTTCAAACTTGTGAGCCTATAGAGACCATTCTCATTCATGTCACTGCAAGATGTATGGGTGTTTGCTTGCACGTATGTCTGTATGTCTGTGCATGTTTGTCTGAAGGCTATTTTTTCTTATGCTGCTGCCTTTGGCATTCCCACCCCACGAGTGAACTTTAGCTCCTCCTCAGGCCTGGAAGGGTATGTTGTGGGCCCTCTCCATCCTTCCCAGCTTCACCTTCTACACTGAGGATTGGGAGTGCTGACTGGAGAGGAGCGGGAGGGACGGTGCCCATGGTGATGTCTACAAACCCAGGAGAACCTGGTTTGGTATTCAGGGTCCTCTAAAGGAGCCTGAGCTGTTCCCCAGTCCCTTCTTCCTCTCAGTGCTGCAGCTGGCCCCACGCCCCATTCTGCCCTGTGAGGTGCCTTCTTTCCCTAGCTGTATCAGCTTGTTTGTGCAGGCCCTTCCTCCCAAGTCTTGGCAGGTTGACCTAGTTCACCTCTGAACCCTGAACTCCACCAGGCTCTATGCCTCAGGAATCAGAGCCAACTTTGGATTTTCCGTTGAGCACTCTGTGATGTACATTTGGGCTCCAGGGTCAGGCTGACCTGGAAGCTGGCCAAGCTGGGCTTCACCAGAGTGGCGGACAGGAAGAGCACAGGCACCTCTTGACCCCAGCAGCCAGACAAGCTGCTGAACCCAAACACTCTTGGGCTATTTTTATCTCACTGGTTCCCAGCAGGGCAGGCCTGGCCTGTTCAGGGTCTGCAGGGAGAACAATGAACCTTTGAGGCCTAACTGGGCAGAGTGAGGCCTGAGAGGAAGGCAGCAACTGTGAGAGCAGGGTCAGGGCTGGACAAGCCCTGCAGGGGGTGCTGACCACTGAGTGATACAGAAGGCGGGGCTGCAGCAACAGCCATCACTGCTGCCGCCGCAATTCTCAGAGCCCCTTCTAGGGTCTGAACTACAAGTCTTCAGGTGTCTATCAACAGATGTGGACCCCGAGATCCCAGGGCAGAGAGATCAGCAACATGAGCTACACAACGAGAGTAGGAGTCAGGATTTGAACCCATGCCTTCCCTACTCCTGTGAACACGTAAGGGTCTCAGGCTTCCCTGGGACCCATGGACCACAGTTGCTCCATAAAGGTTCTGACTCCGTGAGTGACCTCAGACAAGCTGCTTGCTTTTCCTTCGGCTGCAGTATACTGTCCTGTGGAATGGGCAGAGCTTTCTGGTAAGGCTATGTATGTGTAGCTAGCTGCAGGTGAGATGGGTTATTGCTCACCAGCTGGAGAGAGGCCACGAAGGGGCAGCACCATGCCCATCATCTCGCCTCTGCCTGTGTCTGCCCTTTAAATTCTCTGTGCAGGAGAGCAGCAGGAACCTTCTCACCTGAGGGGGGTGCACACAGGGGGCTCCCGAGTTCTCAGCAGACTGGGAACCCAGCACGAGACAGGAGAGGAGGGTGTTAGGATTCAGGCATCTGTACTGGCCTGCCCTTGGGGGCCTGACAAGACACAACACGCCCTCAGCCGAGCAGCTAAGAGCACCCCCTGTGCACATTTGCTGCATTCCTTATAAAAGATGTCTCTTTCTCTCCCACCGCTCGTGTCCCCAGGAAACAGTCTTTCTCTCTCCCTGCCCCATCTCTGTCCCCTTTTCTGCCCCCCCCCCCTCCAGTAAGCCTCCCATGTGAGCCCTGTTACATGGGGCGACTTTCCTTCTTCATGTTTTCTTTTTAAAATTATAACAGGGGGAGCTTCCAGAACTTTTCTCCAGACCAGGTTCTCCTTCTCAGCTGCTGAGGGATGGTGTGTGTGTGAGAGTGACCATGCCTGACTTTGGGATGTCAGTGGTCAGGGTTGGGACACTCTGTACTATCTCACAAACCTCAGGAAACTTGGTCACCCAGGTTAAACCTGTGCTAATGCCTTTGGGGGTGGTGTGGGATGTGGGGTGCCTCTGGAGAACAGCTGTTGGCACTGCGTGCAAGGGGGGCTGAAGGATGGGCGCTGGGGGGGCACAGAAACTGGGGTGGAGGGGAGACCATGTCAGGACACACGTGGCAGACAGAACTGCAGACACTAGGCAGTTCCTATGGCAAGAAGGTGTCCACACTGTCCTGGAGAGTCAAGCATCTGGGAAGGCTTCCTGTAGGAGATGCCAACTAGGGAGGTCTTGAAGGGTGATCACAGATTGCTGGGGCTGGCATTCCAGAGACCCTGTGGGAGCAAAAGCCTGATGTTTCTGAAGGCCTCAGGTGACATCATGCTGAGTGTTCGCCTCCTGCAGGTGCCAGACATGTGTAGCAGGCATGTGCTCTCGTGGGGTGGTGAAGACATGTGCTGGCCACGTGGAGATGGGATTGGGGCATCCAACTGAAGACCAACCTGAGGAGCCTGAGAGGAACCTGAGGCTCTGAGAGGAGAGGGCCAGGTGACACCGTTCCAGGGAAGGAGGCCAAATAGCTGGTGTTTGGTGATTTCTCAGGGCAGGGGTCTACATGCCACTGCGGGCTGGATCACAGTGCCAAGCCTCCTGTGAGAGGGTAAGGAAGGTCTCCACAGCACTGGTCAGGTCTGACATCGTGTGGCCCTGGCCTCATGGCCTCCTGTTTGCAGAAGCATTGGATAGTGACTTTCCAAGAACCGCTGTTTGTCTCTCTAAGCCTTTGCTGGCACATGGAGAAGCTTAACCTTTGGATCAGTCATGCCTAGCTTACAGCTCGTGGCTACCCAGGGCAGCAGGGGACAGGAACATGACACACATCAATCAAGTGCTTCTCTCCTGCCAGGCCCATGTGGCAGATACTCCTCATGCTCACCCCAAATCCTTATCCCTCCCTAGAGGGAGCCATTGATATCCCCACTTTACAGAGGAGGAAAACGAGGCTCTGGGTGAGAGGAGGGCTGAGGCAGCCTCAGATCTGGATCTTTCTTTCCACCCCAAAGCCTAGCTCCCACAAAGCCCTGGCAGTCTCCAGCTGGGCTGCGGCAGTTTCCAAGAGGTTGGGGGTGAATCTGGAAGGAGAGCACGGGAAGCAGGTGTCTGGCCTGCCAGCTGCCTGGGAAAGATGGAGAGATGGGGAGGAGTCCCACAGTCCCGTGTGCTCTGTGACATCACTTCCCTCCTCACCCTGTGCTCCAAAGAAAGCCAGTGCCCTCAAGGGAGCCACACCACCGCACCCCTGCAGACGGCCCCAATGTCTTTGCTGGATCTCAAAATGAAGAGACACCTGTCTTGGCTGCGGGTTGTCCTGGTGGCCTGAGTCCTCTGGAGTCCTGGTGGCTTCCAGGGATCTGCGCTCTTTTCTTTCCTCTGAGTCTCTTCCCCCCTCCAACAAAGGAGAGCATTGCTAGCCCCTTGCGGGACCAGTGGGAGGGGGAACTAGGCTGTGTTCATAGACAGGCCTTCAGAGGCAGCTCTGGGAGCCTTTGCAGGGCTACAAAGGTGGCTGCTGGACCTGGCATGTGTCTCTGTGGTGGCAGCATTTCTTGCTGTCTGGCTCTTTGGCACCCAGTGCTTTGAAGGCCAGACCAACCACAGGGAGGAGATGACACCGGGTTTTTCCTGTGGAGACACTGGACTTCTCTGAGCAGGATCTGTGTTGCCTGCTGCTGTTTGGACTGGGGAGGGGGTGGGCCGAGGTGTCACCAGAGGCCAAGAGCCTTCTGACTTGGGGCAGGGCAGATGGGGAGCAGGTTTTTGAAATGCTACTCCCCTTTCCACAGTCACTACCTGTCATGCTATTCATCTAAGAAAGATATAGAAAAGGTGGGCCGGGGAGAGGTGAGGCTTCAGTTCCAACTGAGCTCTGGTACCCAGAATGGACCCTGGTTGCATCATCCATGTGGACATGAGCATCTGACCCACGTGATCCAACTGAAGACATAACACTGCAAAACACCATACATCTATAACACCATCCAGGCTACACACAGGACCCACAGCAACAAGTGCATGCACCGTGTGCTCATGCATGTGAAAGTGCACACGTACCCATGTGCACACACACACACACACACACACACACACACACAATTAGCTCCTTTCAATTGAGCAATTACACTTCAGTAAAAACAGAGTTCAGTGAAGCTTGTAAGGAGCTGGGATTCCATCTACGCTGCAGCATCTTTGGGTGACTGAGAACCAGCTGTGCACTCTTGGGATGATGGTGAGCCAGCTGTGCGTCTTTGATTCCCATCCCAACTTGTGTGGATCTGATGGATTCAAGCACCCAGTGGGAGCGTGGCATCACCAGGGTCCTGGGGCCAGACCTGGGGTGGGGGAACCTGTGATGGCTAAAGTTAATTGTCACTTAGGCCTCTGGGCACCATTGTGGCGGATGATCCTGATTGTGTTAAATGAGTTGGAAAGATCTATTTGGGGGCTGGAGAGATGGCGCGGTGGTTCAGAGGGCATGCTGCTCTTGCAGAGGACCCAAGCTGGGTTCACAGCCCTCACCCATGGCTGGTGGTTCACGTCTGTGACTCCAGGCTCAGGAGATCTGACACCTTTTGGCTTCTACAGGCACCTCTGCCCACATGCACACCAGACCCTACACATACTTTAATGAAATAGAAGTCTTAAAAGGGAAAGGCCCACTTTAATTGCGGATGGGACACTTAGTGTGGAGGCCAGGGATCCGGGACCGTATAAAATGCAGAAGTGAGCTGTGTACTAGCGGGCATTCCACTCCCTCCGCTTCCCGATTCTGGGCGTGGCCAGCTCCCTCCTGTTGCCCTGCCTTGACTTCCCTGTCGTGGCCCGAGGTAAAACAAACAAGCAATAAACTTTTCTCTCTGAAGTTGCTTTTGCCAGGGTGTTCTACCATGGCAACAGGAAAAGAAGCCAGCACACCCCTATTCAGTCACACTTTCTGGTGGCACTGGGGGCCCCTATGGCCCCCAGTCCGTGCAGCTCCTCCACCTTTAATCCAGCACACGCCCCCTTGCCTCCACTGGCCATGTGCGCGCGTGCATCTGCGTGTGGGGGAGGCAGGCATGGTGCCCACATCCCAGCTCAGCCTGCCCATGAGCTCATCCACTTGGTCCTCTCCTGGAGTAGTTCCCTTTGGAGACTTCCCTGCCAGCTCCGCCCAGCAGGGCAAGCAGATGGGTAATTGGAGCAAGTCCTCCTCTTGGGTCAGGAAAGAAAACATTCCTTTTCTCCCCTTCTCTCTAAAAATATGCTCAGGGCTTTTTTGAGTCTCCATGCAATAAAAAACAGCTGTGGCTCCAAACACCCCCGCAGCCTTCGTCTGGGGAGACGGAAAACAAAAACAGGCTCTGAAGGCGATCGGCGCGTGTCCCGGCGCTGGCTCAGCCGAGGTGCCTCTGGCCTGGAGTGGCTCCCCAGGGACTCCCAATTGTCCTTGTTTGCTTGTCCTGGTACGGACACTGGGCACAGAAGCCACGCATTCCTTCCTCTCCTAACTCCTTTATTGATGATGAGGCTGGCATAACCTGAACGCTACTTCCCAGCTGTACTGGGAGTCCACCTGAGAGGGCTTCCAGGAGCAAGTGACATTGGAACGGCCTTTAAGGGAGGAGGCCCAGAGATGGGGGCAGAAAGTACTACGAGGTGACCAGACAGATGGCAAATCAGGGAACGCAGAGCTCATCTGGGACGATAGAGTGAGACCTTGCGTGTCGGGTGAGGTGATGCTCATTCGGTAGGTGATGGGAGCCACGGAAAGTGCTTGAGCAGCAGAGTGATTTGTGTAGAAGCAGACTCCTTGGAGAAGGGTGCTTGGTCATTAGCGGCCCAGGCTTGGTTGATGAGTTCCTCACAGGACCCATGTCTTCTCGAAGGCTTTGGTGTGTTGTCAACAGGGTCTTTCTACTGGCCTGGGGCCCCCAAGAAATAACATTAACAACGATAATGACGGTAGTATTTGCAGCGCATTTACATTGACGTTTGACAAGAAACAGCAGACCCAGATGAGGCTTTCATTTTATGGGGACCAGATTCACACATGCATCCTGGATCACCTCCCCTGGCCTGTGCCCTGCCTCCACTTAGTGGTTTAATGGGTGTGCCTTGGGTTTGGGGATTTTTAAAAAATAAGATTCCCAGAAAATTTGTTTGGGAACTACCAGTTTTCTGAAGAATTTTTTTAAAGGCCTCCCAAAACCAAAACAAAAGCTTTTATTGAGATTTAATTAACATACCATAAGTTGCACACACTCAAAAGATAAAATTTGATAAATTTGTAAAAAGCTGCCTTAACCGTTTTAATACTGAGTTCATTAGTTCCAAGTATATAGCCACACTGTTGTGCAACTAGTTTCTAGAACTTTCTCATCTTGCAACACTGGGACTCTAGGCCCCTTAGTGAGGCTCAGACTCCTGGGAGCACTGCTGTTCTTTCCATGATGGATGCCCTGCTTTTGGTACTGAGAGTAAGTCCACTGAGCTAAATCCCACTCCCGCATTTCGTTGTGAGACAGGATCTCACACTATTGAATAAGCTGTCCTTGTCTGAACTTCGACTGTAGTCCAAGCTGGCCTTGGGTCTGCAGCTGGGTTTACAGTCCTCCAACCTCAGCCTCTTGAGTAGCTGAGATGACAGATTTGTGTTACCGGAGCCTGTCCTTCTTATTTTCATTTTCTGCCTTTTTTTTTTTTTTTTTTTGAGAAAGTGTTTCTCTGTGGCTTTGGAGACTGTCCTGGAACTAGCTCTGGTAGACCAGGCTGGCCTTGAACTCAGAGAAGCGCCTGCCTCTGCCTCCTGAGTGCCAGGATTAAAGGCGTGCGCCACTGCTGAGCAGCTTCTCTCTCTTTTTCCTTTTTCTTTCATTTCCTTTTCTCTCTCTTCCTCTCTTTTTTATTTTTTGAGGCTAGGTCTCACTACCCTGGAACCTTACATAGGCCAGACTGGCCTCAGACTCACAGAGATCTGCCTGGCTCTGCCTCCTGAGTGTGCTTTTCCATGACTGAATATACCGCATACATCTTCAGGTGGAACGGGCACGGCATGTGCCGCCATGTTTGTCCTGGGATTCCCTTCCCCTTTAAGCCTGAATAAGCTTTTGTGTGAGTGCTGGCACTTTCTCTACTCACTCCTGCAGATGTTGCTGACGTCCACCTGGGTTATTGCGTGCTCTGATGAACACCAGAGCTCTAGTCTCTCTTCCAGACTGAGCTCCCAGTGCTTTTGTCTAGACTGGGAAGTGGCTTGTGAGATGACACCCTGCTTTCCCTAAGGGAAGCACCTGCATAGTCCCACCCATGAGCAGTCCAGTTTCCCTACTTCTTTACAGCTTTCGGTTTCGGGGGTGGTAGCCCTCCAGGTAAGGGTAAAGAGCTTTCTCTCTGATTTGGTTTGCATCTCTCTAATGATTGGCATTGTTTAGTTTATGTCTTTGTGTTTGCCTTTTCTTTGGAGACATGAAGGGACTTTGACCTAGGTGTAGCTTTGTGGTTCAAAGCTTTTCCAGGGTGAAGCACAGACTTTCAACAGCAAGAATCTGTGTTCCCCTTAGACCTGAAGGAACAAAGGGATGTTAAGTCTGGTCTCCTGCTGGGTAAGATCAGCTGGGCAGAGGGCTGGGATGAATGTAGGGGACAGAGAGGGGCAACTAGCAGAACTCACAAGAGAAGGTTGTGCTGCTTGTGTGTGTGTGTGTGTGTGTGTGTGTGTGTATGTATGTATGTATGTGGGGGAGGTGCCTGAGTGTGTGTATGGGGCCAGCTGTTGACTTTGGGTGTCTTCCTCAATTACTCTCCACATTGTTTTTTGAGACAGTGTCTCTCATGGAAATTGAAGCTTTCCACCTAGGGCTAGATCCCCTATTTCTGCCTCCCTACAGTAAGATAGCAGACACCTGCCCCCACCCTGGGCTTTTCACTTGTGTGCTGACTGTTCAAACTCAAACTTACACAATAGGTACTTTGCCCACCCCTCAGGAAATGGAGAATGACGCTTGGCTCTGTGGGGCGGTGTCTGTGAGGTAGGAATTAAGGGGGCATGAGAAGGGAAAAGGGCTGTTCTCATTTGACTGTTCTGACTTCTGTCTCTGAGTGGTGTACACCCCCAAGTATTTGCTGCAACTGACCAGGCAGACTGCGGGGGGGGGGGGGGGTGAGGCGTGACAGGAAGATCTAGCCAAGTTGGCAAGCTCCAGGTTCCATGGGAGACCCTGCCTCAAAAAATAAGACAGAGATGGCCAGTGAACAATGCCTTCCGCTCCACTGTCTTGTGACTAAGTCGGAGCCCACTGGTGAATGCTCCCTTTCTCCCAGCATCCTCTTCTGCAGTGGCAGCCAGCACAGCTTAGCTCTAAAGTCTCCTCAAAGCCAGGGTTCTGTTGGTAAGAAAAAGCTCACCAGCCCATTCGTCCCTGATACCTGAACCTAGCTGCAGACTGAAGCTCCTAAACTATGTCTGTCTGTGTGTCTACGGAGGTGCTTCTATTGTTCTGTTCCCGATACTCTCTGGGAGTCTCTTCAAATGGGACTGGCCTTTCTGTTTCATCAATAAACTCATGACTTTGCTTCCCTCTGACTTGTCCTGAAATTCTTCTCTTTGATATTAAGTCAGGAACCTGGACCTCAGCCGAGCACCCCAAATCTTCAATAAAGCTCATCGGGTTACCCTGCCAGCAGTAAGATACATTTCCTGCTTACGAGTGCCAGTTAGGCCAAGACGAGGCTCTGATTTAGGAGCTGCCAGCCCAGGGCTCCAACCATGAGGTAACCTGGGACAAGCAGATAGAATGTCATTGGTGGAGGAATAAAGTGCTTTAGCAGTGACTTCAGTTGGAGCGAGGAACTCGGGGACCCAGCCAAGAGCCTGAAGGCAGATAATTCTTAGGAGCAGTACCCAGTCCCAGTTCCAACAGCATCTACCCTTTTGCCCTGGTGAGAAAGGGGTACTGCAGGGCTGCCGAGAGCTCACACCTGACACTATGGGAATGCATCTGAAGCCCTCAGACTCTCACACCCTCAAAGTTCAGACCCAACAAGGTCACTCAGGAACTTTCAAGAGGTATGGGAGAGCGAACATGGCTCTGAGATGTACTTGGGACCCACAGATGCCCCCCCATTTATCCCAACCCCCACTTCACAGATGGGGAAACCAAGGCACGGAGAGGAGCAGAGCCATGGCTCATAGTCGCCAGGCAAGTCAGACGTTGAGTTGGCCCCTGACTCACTGGCTTCCTTCCCCCTGCATTCTGCCTGCCTCCTTGAGTATTCCAAGGCACCATGTAACAGGACAGGAAGTGTTAGCAGGCCCAGCTCACCACACACGGGCCTCATGCTCTCAGCCAAACTCCATGAGCCTGCTTTTTCCAGATCAGGATGCGGACCAAAACCAGCATTTACTTTTATTTCCCGAGACTCCAGTCAGCAGTTCTGCTCTGAGCAAAGTGCCCAGAGGCCCTGGATGTCCCTCAAAGTCCCCTCCAGGGCTGCCTCAGCATCTGGAGGTGCAGGCCATGGGGCCTGAGTCCCATACAGCACCTTCCTCAGTCACCCCCTCTCCTTCAACTTCTAAAGCTGAGGGCAGGCCAGGAAGCGGTTCTACCTACAATGCATGGTGCAAAACCTCTCTGCCCCAGGCATCCTGAGTATTGAGTTGTGGGCATATTGTCCAGGATGTTAGAAGTTCAGACGTGCATCAAGATTTTGCCTGTAAAATGCTGTGTGAGCTTCAGTACAGACCTCCGTTTCTGAGCCTCCCCTGTTCTCTGTACCAAGAGAAAGCAGGAGCAGCTGTTTCTCTGGGACCTTTGCAGTCAAGGAAGCCCGAGACAAGCCTGTGTCTTGAAGTGGCTGTTACAGGACTGAGATCCACTCTCTCCTGTGCCTAAAGGGTGGGCAATCAGCTCTCTTGGGTTCCTCCCCCAAGCACAGTATCCTGACTCCTGCTCTACCAGGAATGGAAAAACCTATATCTGCCAATGACCTCACTCTGGAAAACTGCAGGGGGTGGGCCCAAGCTTCACTCCAGGGAAGTGGCTGAGAGAAAGATTCCCAGCTGCTAGCAGGGCTCCAGTGCCTCACCAATCTCAGGGAGACCCCAGGCCACGGGGAAGTTCACATCTCTGAACATGGGTCCTCCCTACTCCACAAGAAATGTGCTTGAGAATGAATAGGACCTTCTCACTGGATACCCTAACACCCTTGTGGCTCTGTCTGTGGAATTTCAGAGGCCTCTGAGTTCCAGGTCTATCCCAGGAGGCTCCCCAGGCCCTGGGAGCCACAGGTGGGGACTGAGAAAAGAGGAAAGGGGTCACCCTGACTGACACAGAGGACATTGGACACATGACAGCCCAGAATCTTCTAGGTCTAGAGTTGGGGAGAGTGCCCTACCCCATGCAGTGGGCAATGATGACAGATAGCATCATACTACTTACTGTAATGTGTGTGCGCGCGCGTGTGTGTGTGTGTGTGTGTGTGTGTGTGTGTGTGTGTGAAGAACCCAGGACGATGCCCACGTCTCAGCTTCTCAACCCACAAAATGAGAGGACTGTAAAGATTGGCTTCAGGCTGCTGAGCTGGTCCAGTGGAAAAGCCTTTACCACCATGCCTGATGGTCTGTGTTTGATCCCCAGGAGCGACATAAAGGCAGGAGAAGACTGATTCCTGAAAGGGATCCTCTAATGTGTGTGTGTGTGTGTGTGTGTGTGTGTGTGTGTGTGTGTGCATGCCTCTGTGCACACACATGTGTATGTGCACATGTGCAAAAAAGGAAATGTAAAAGAAAAAACATTTTAAGACCAGATCCAATGAGCAGAGGGAGCCTGGAAGGACAGGAGGCTTTGGTTCTAGTGTTCTCTGAGGCCTGGGGGAGGGGCACTTTTCAGCTATAGCTCAGAGAAGCCCCACAAGCAGAAAACAGGGAGAGGGAGTTATCGTCCTGGGACAGAGCACAGAAAGGACAGCACAGTGGTCTTCTCCTGGGACTCTGAGAACAGAATCACCTGATGGGCTATTAGTGACAGAGGACAGGGTGACCAACCACAGTCACAGGCTGCCACCATGGTCTGAAAATCACGGCGACAGGAGCTGTGTCACCTACTCTTTCTGCTGGGTGACTCTCTCACACAGCCCTATGTGGAATAGTGAGTTATTACAGACATGCCTTTCCGGTGAACTCCAGGCCACTGCAATGCATAAAGTCTTCCTTGTATAAATACGGGGTCTCTCATGACAAACCAGTGTGCGTGTGTGTGTGTGTGTGTGTGTGTGTGTGTGTGTGTGTGTGTGTGTGTTGCTAGGGATGGGACCCAGGGCCTTTGCACATGCTAGACAAGTGCTGTACATACGAGCAACATCCTCCCCCGGCCCTATGTACTCCAAGTAGACGTTAGAGTGCATACTTAGCTGTGGGGCTGTCACTGTGAGCTCTAACTGCTGGGTATGAAGAAAAACTTGAACAATTCTTTACCTTTGCAGGTCATTTGTTAGGACCCTGAGTGTCTCTGAAGTGACTAGATCCCTGTGTCTGCTTATTCTGTGTTTGTTTTGCTTTTATTTTTCCATTTTTAAAGATTTCTTACTCACAAAGTATCTGCAGCTACCTATGTGCATATACAGTGTACATGAGTGCCTGTTTTTGTGTGTGTGTGTGTGTGTGTGTGTGTGTGTGTGTGTATGGTGCATTATATAAGAGTGCAACTCTGCATGTGGAGGCCAAGGGTTTCTCGGTGCTTGTGGCTTGGCAGATTGGCTAGGCTGGCTGGATGGCAAGCCCCAGGGATTCTCTTATCTCTGTCTCCCTAGTGCTGGAATAGCAGGAGGCACACCTGGATTCTTACACAGTTGCTGAGCCATTTCTGAGGCCCCCACAGTTAATTCCCATGGTGTTATCAAGACTCCTGGGAGAAACCAATGAGCATCCCCTTGGTAACTATGTATTTGTAAGCATTAATAAGTAGCAAATGAGAAGATTCTTTGGGTCAAAGGCAAACTTGTTTGTGCTGCTGGGCATTGGCTTTTTGTTGGAGGATATTTGATCACACTGTGAACCCTGAGTTAGCATTTGTGTTAATTAAATAATATCAACCTTGGGTCATGAGGCTGAGTTAGCAGCAAGTTGACAGAAAGTGATCAGAGAGCATCAGAGGGCGTCTGGAAGAGACACATAGCAGAAGTAGTCTTAGAGGGTGTCTGGAAGAGAGACGTAGTAGACTCAGTAGGGAGGGATTTAGGGTGGTGCAGCAGTTTTTGTTTTGGAGGAGTGGAAGGATGGGCTTTGGGAGACTCCGGCAAGGAGAGAAGGTTAACTAGCTGTTATTAAACCTCTGTGAGCTAGCAGCTTTTCACCACAGCCTTTGAATTTCAAGTCTTACTTATAAATAGAATGATTGAGATTTAGTTAAAGCTACCTTTAGTAGCAGTGACAGAACCAGTGCCTGCAGGAACAGAATTCCTGCCAGGCTGCAGCCTAAGTGGCCACATCGCTGCCAGAGAAGCAGACCAGTAGCTGTGGAGTTGCAATTTGTAGCTGAAATAGCAGTAGATTTAGGAGCAGCCACTGTCACAAAGATAAAACAACATTTGGTGCACAACATGGGCATGACCACACAGGCAGAGAAGTCACACTAGCCGGCTGCTGCAGTGTCCACCTGGGCATCTCTGCACAAGGACTCACAACAGTTAGCTGCCCAGAGCAGCTAAATGACTTAATGCCTGTTGTTAAAGACCACACTGCCCTGGATGACAGAAGAGCTTGAATAGATAAAACAAAATTCTCAGGAGAGACCATAAAACAAGTAGTTTGGCAAACTTCTATAAGTAATCAAAGACCAAAACTAAACATACAAATAAATGACATTTAAATTGAAGTTTGATAGACATAGGAGAAGATGTAACAATAATTTCACCAAAATCTTGGCATCCAAATTGGCCTCTTCAGGAAGTAAATGTTCAGCTTTTAGGAATTGAAATTTTATCTCAGGTAAAACAAAGTGCAAGATGGGTTAGGAGCATAGGATAGGGCCAGAAAAACAGATAGGAAAATTAGAACCATATGTGGCAAACATAACCTTGAATTTATGAGGATGTGATTTGATACAGCAATGGAAAACAGATTAAGATTCCTCTAATCTAGGAAACAAACCATAAACCAATGTGTGCTTCTATGAAAATATTAAAAGATATTATCAAGAACAGTCCCCAAACGCTCAGGTTGTGTATAGCAGGGCATAATAGCTGCTGATCTCTCAAAGGTACCAACAGCCCTACCTTTAGAATGGTCAATTGAGAAACTTGTATGGGTGGAACAATGGCCTTTGACATCAGAAAAATTACAGGCATTAAAACGACTGGTACAGGAGCAGTTAAATGCTCAGCATATTGAAGATTCCACCAGTCCTTGGAATTCTTATATTATTTTTTATTTAAAAGTATTAAAAATAGAGAATGTTAGCAGATTTAAGTGCCATAAATAAGGTGATTCAGCCAATGAGCCCTTTACAGCCTGGAATTCCCTAGCCTTTCTTATTACCTAAGGAATGGTCTGTTATAATGATTGGTTTAAAAGATGACCTTTTGACTATGCAAGAACAGGATAGATAAAAATTTGCCTTCACAGTGCCTACTTACAATAATTCCCAGCCTGTTAAAAGATACCACTGGCAGATTCTTCCACAAGAAATGTTAAACAGCCCCACCTCATGTCAATATTTTGTACAACAGTCATTAACTAATTTATAAACAGTTTCCTCAATCTATAACTTACCATTATATGGATGGTATCTTATTGGCTGATTTGTACATAGACATTTTAGAAAAAAAATGATTGATGAAGTAAAGAGAATTTTAACTTGTTGGGGATTACAAATTGCTCCTGAAAAAAAATACAAAGATGGGATTCTATTAATTGCCTAAGCTATAAGATAAGTTTACAAAAGATTCAACTAAAAACTACAAATCAGGAGAGATAAATTACAAACTCTTAATGATTTTCAATAATTGCTATGAGATATTAACTGGCTACAGCCTACAATTGGATTAACAACTCAAGAGCTGAGTAATTTATTTTAAATATTATGAGGTGGTGAGGACTTAAATAGTTCAAGAAAACTATCCTCTAAGACTGAGAGAGAATTGAGTCTGGTAGAAAAGAAATTGTGGGAGTCACATATGGGTCACTTAGATCCAGAGTTTGATTTTATTCTGATTATTTTACCCTTTCTGCATTCTCCTACAGGGATTCTTGTGCAGATAGAAGATAGTATCCTAGAATGAATATTTTTGCCACACAAACAGTAATTAACAAAATTTGGAAAACCTATATAGAAAAACAGAACTAATGACTAGTATAGAAAAGATTTCTGTTCTAAAAGGAAACTTGAAACTTCATCAATTAACAGGAATATACCCAGAAGAAATTGTGGTACCTTTTACTAATGCTGAAATTGTCCTCATTATAGGCAGAAAATGAACATTTGCAAAGAGCTTGCAAAAATTTCTTGGGAGAGGTTAGCAACAACTATCCCAAAAGCAAGAGACTTTGGTTTATAAAAAGAACTAATTGGATTCTCCACCATATAATAAAGTGAACACCAATTTCTGGAGCCCCTACATTCTATACTGATGCAAATAAATCAGGAAAGTCAGGTTATAAGTCAGGAAATTTAAGTAAAGTGGCTTAAAGTTCTTATGATTCAGTTTACAAATCAGAATTATATGTTGTTCTCATGATACTATTAGATTTTTCAGAACCTCTTAATATGGTTACTGATTCTCAATAGGCAGAAAGAGTTGTTTTACATATTGAAGCTGCTGAACTTATTCCAGATAATTCAGAGTTAACTTTGTTACTTATTCAATTACAACAAGCAATCAGAAATAGAGATCATCCTTTGTATATAACACATATCAGATTCCATACAGGTCTACCAGGCTCTCTAGCACAAGGTGATGATGAAATGAGTCACCTGTTGGTAGGAAACATGCTAGAACCCTCAGAATTTCATAAGAAACATCATGTTAACCGCAAATGTTTGGAGAAAGATTATTCTATCACCCGGCAACAAGACAAAGAAGTTACAAGGAAATATCCTACTTGTTCCTTTTATAACCAGACTCCATTACCTGCAGGAAATAACCCAAAAGGTTTTAAAAAAGAGAAATTTGTCAAATGGATGTGTTTCATTTTGCAGAGTTGGGAAAATTAAATTATCATAGCATATATACATATTGAGGATTTCAATGGGCAACTGGTTTGAGTTCTGAAAGAGCTGATTCTGTAATCACATAGTTGTTAGAAGTTATGGCCATCATAGGATACCTGTACAAATTAAGGCTGACAATGCTCCAGCATATGTCTCTAGTAAAATGAAGCAGTTTTTTGCATATTGCAACATAAAGCATATTACAGGTATACCACACAATCCTACAGGACAAGCAGTTATAGAAAGATCTAATTGCACTTTAAAAGAGATGCTTAATAAACAGGAATGGGTAATAAAGACTCCCAGAGATAGATTACACAGTGCTTTATTGAATTTAAAAGTTTAAAATGCTAATAAACAAGGAACAATGTCTGTGGAAAGACATTCGATAATAGAAAAAAAACTGCTGAATTAAATCAGCCTGTATACTTCAAAGATGTATTATCCTCAGAATGGAAACCAGGATATGTATTATGTTTGGGAAGAGGTTTTGCTTTTGTTTCCATAGGAGAAAAAAATCTATTGATATCATCAAGATAATAAAGATTAGACTTAAAAAGAGAGACCTGTTGATTAGGAGAGGTGATAGTTCATCAAACAGTTTGGTAATTCAATCCAAACTGACTTCTAAGACTAACTAATGCCTTTCATTTGATCAAGTATGAAAATAAATAATAAATAATTTTTTATTAAAAGTTAAACTTTTCAGCCCAGCGTTGGTGGTGCACTCCTTTAATCCCAGCACTCGGGAGGCAGAGGCCGGTGGATCTCTGTGAGTTCGAGGCCAGCCTGGTCTACAGAGCAAGTTCCAGGACAGTCTCCAAAGCAATACAGAGAAACCCTGTCCCGAAAAGCCAAATGAATGAATGAATGAATGAATGAATAAATAAATAAATAAATAACCTTTTCTGTTTGCCCCCCAATTTTTTTTCTTAACAAAAAAGGAACTTCCCAAAGTTAGGGTTGGGGAAGGGTTCTGTTTTCTCTTTCCAGGAGAATAAAAGCATCCAAATAAGGAATCTGAAGACAACCAGACAAATGAGACAGCTGGAGAAGGACAAATCATCCAGAGAAAAATGTCCCAAGAAAAAATTAAAATTTGGCTGGCCTAACGGTATAGGACATTTCCAACAGGATAAAATTTCACAGATCTTTCCAAATATTTGTTTCTGTTGCTCACTACAGAAATAGAAGGCAAATGGTCTTAATTCAATTAAAAATCAAAGCTTGCTTTGCAGTTCAAGTATGGCTCTCTCCTTCTCTAAACTCAAGCACACTTGTTAGAGGAAAATCCAAAATCTCTGTCTCATGTCAAAAGATCCACCTGATACAGGACAGAATAAAACCAAAATTAAGGGACTATTCAATTGTCATTAATATAATAATCCTTTGGTTTTATTTTGACCATTTAAAACTTTTCTTAAGGTATAAATATTATCTCTGGATTTATAAGATATATATATGTATATATAAATTATCGATTTTCTGTCATGATATTAATAGCCATATAAAGTACTAATTCTAGAAATAGGCTTTTTATATTTTTGGTTGTGAATCTAGCCTTTAATGGCTGACCCATCTCTCCAGTCCCTAGAAATAGGCTTTATCTAGCTTCCTGTACATGACTTTGGGTTTTAATCTGAAGCAGGTAACTAGGAATTATGTTTGCATAGCCTGGTTATGCTTAATAGATTGTGGTCCTTTAAACTCTAAGAGATCTGCTGCATAAGTTATTTAAAACGTTTAAGTTGTCTGCAGTGAACGGTGGCCATTCCTAACAGCGATGTTTGAAGTCTCCGAAAGGATGATGGGGCCCTAGAACAGCAATTCCACCTGGTTTGTAGTAATGCCGTTAAGCTGAAAAACACCACCCACAGATTAGCTTTGAACTAGAAACTGCTCAGGAAAGTTTTGAGGCAGCTGGCTGAGGTGGTTCAGCCTCACAAGCTACTCCAGCCAGGGCTTCAGATGAACCCTGCACTTTCCCATCACAGACTAGACAACCAATGTCACAGCTAGTTTTCCCAGGACTTGACGGTTACCTCAATTTTCTCAGGGTCCCTTAAAGATGCAGCCACCCCAGAAAACAGGAAGTAATTTTAAGAATATGGTGCTCACATTCCCAAGAGGTGGAGTGAGTGGTTTTTGGTCATTTGGTGGGTTATAAATGTTTGTCATCATTTAGTGGGGTTGGTTGCAAATTGTTAGTGGTCATGGTAAGGGAGGAAACTAAGCAAGGGAGACTGGCTTCAGGGATCTCTTTCTGAAAAGAAAAAGGAGGGAGGATATGGAAAGGATAGGAAAAAAGGATAGATTATCGAATTTTACTTTAAATTAAGAAGCATCTATTAATCTCCAATACTTTACATTTCTATGGAACTTTGTATATTGACACAAATTTAAGATTATTTTTGTTAGAACATACTCTCTATATGGTTCTACTCTTGTTTCGGATATTTTATATTGATGCAAACTTAAGGATTTTTATACTGTTTATATGTTTATACTCTTTTTAAGTTATATCTATGCAGCTCATTTAAAATGTATAATTAAGAAATATAGATTAGTAGTTAGCCATATATAATCACCAAACTTGTAGTCATGTTAAGTATATTTTCAAGGTTAGATAATAGTCTTCAAACACTTCAGAGACCTACAGAATATTAAGATATTTTAATATCATAAGGCTTTTCATGACAGTGAAACATGTCTGCTCCTGGCAGCACCAATTTACTTCAAAAAGAGATGATGGGCATCAAGGAACATCCTAATGGAGTTTGTTTTTATTGTATAAAAGTTAGCCTCAGGGCAAGGAACTGCTCTTGCCTTGGCTACTGGCAGTATATTGCCCAAACTGGATAAATGGTTCACAAAAGAAAACAACTACTAAGCTTTATCAAGACAAGGTAGTTCTTCAAAATTCCTGCTTCACGGAAAAGTGTGTCAGATATTCTAGACCTGTAGGCCCAAGGAAAATGCTCCAGTGTTACAGAGGAACCTTGGGTGACTGTCCAGGCACCCAGCTACTTCTGTCATTCCTATAATTTTGGAAAATGTTTGCTTGCTCTGTACTTCCTGTTTACTCAGGTGATGTGGGATAATGCTCTTGTTCAGTGTAAAGATTTGTGACTCATATTGGTTAAATAAAATGCTGATGGCCAGTAGCCAGGCAGGAAGTATAGGCGGGGCTACTAGACTAGGAGAATTCTGGGAAGAGGAAAGGCAGAGATGGAGTCACCAGCCAGATGCAGAATGAGAATGCCTTACTAAGAAAAGGTACCAATCCACATGACCAAACATAAATAAGAATTATGGATTAATTTAAGTTGTAAGAACTTGTTAGTAATAAGCCTGAGCAATAGGTCAGTTTACAATTAATATAAGTCTCTGTGTGTTTATTTGGGACTGAATGGCTGTGGGACTGGACAGGACAGAAATTTCCATCTATACTCAGATAATATTATATCCTTCTTGGGTCTCTGATGGAATTGAAGATGTAGTTATAATTACAGTTTTCTTTGTTATCAAATTCAGAAAAGAAACTCACAAAAGAGGTGTAAAGTATATAAGGTTGAAAGACATAAAAAATTAAATTGCTTATCTAAGAAAATGTTTTGGAAGTCTAAAAAGATGGTTTGGATTGGTAATACAAGTTATGACAGAAAGTCAATTAGGTACCAAACTCTGGACCCACCAAGATAGTATATATAATAGAGTAGGTTCTCTGAATTTGCCAAATACAAATGGACTGAACATTGTGAATATAATCATTATTTAATAATTGTTCTTATTGCATATAATTTTACTGTGCTACCTTTCCTTTTTATTTAGGTAAAAAGAGGGAAACATTTACGTTAATTAAATAAAATTATCCTTGGGTCAGGAGGCTGAGTTAGCAACTAGTTGACAGAAAGTAATCATAGAGCATTGGAGGGCATCTGGAAAGGATAGAGAGACACAGGAAGTAGCAGGGAGGGGTTCGGCAGAGTGGAAGGATGGGCTTTTGGGAGATGCCAGGAGGAGAGGTTAGCTAGTTACTACGCAACCTCTCTGAGCTATCAGGTGTTCATTCCAGCCTCTGAATACCAAGTCTTATTTATAGATAGAATGATTGAGGTTTAGTTTAAGCTGCATATAGCAGCAGCAACAGAGCCAGTGCCTGCAGGAACAGAATCCCTGCCAGTCAGGGAAGCAGGACGGTGACTTCGGAGTTTCAGTTGCCGCCTGAGAAAGCAGTCAATTAAGGCACAGTCACTGAAGAGAAAACAGTGGCTTTTCTCGTAAATTCTCCTCCCACTCCAGAAGCCTCCCGGTAGCTCCCTGAGCAAATGAAGAACTAACACAGACACATTTTCCCTTGTAATTAACGATACCCTGGGAGGACTGGTTTGTTTCTGATGTAGTGAGGCCTTTATGTCCTCTTCATCTACAATCTTTGTTATCATCCAGGCACATCTGGCCACGCCCCCTTGGGGACCAGGCAGAGTGCACACATGGCAAGCAGTACCCCGATTCTTTTTGCCGGTGCAAAAGGTCCCTTCAAGAGACAAGCCCCGCCCACTCCTTCTCTTCTCTTCCATATCCATCTGTGTTCCTCTGAAGAGGCGGGCAGGTCTTTTCCTCTCTCTTTCTCTCTCTGTCTCTTTTTCTTTCTCTCTCCCTTCATTTCCCCAACAAAACTTCCCATGTGAGTTCTGTCTATGTGCTGTGGTTTGTCCCTCACCCACGGTCAAGGTCCCTAGCCCATGACATGTGACATGTGATCCAGTGGCAGGCCTCCCCTGGGCCAATTGGGTGTTCTGGTCAGGAAACTTGTAACTGGGATTCAGAACAGGGGAGATCCACTTGTGGGGAGCAGAGTTGCAGGCCAGGTGAGTCTGGGGCTGAGTTCTCATAGGAACTGTCCTCCTGGGCCCTGGCTAGGCAGCCGGGAGTCAGGCCACGTGACCTCTGAGGCAGATTGCACAAACTCCATGTTGGTGAGAATTCTACCGCCCGGAGGAGGGACTGCCCCTGTGAATTCCCACTGAGAGTGAGACCTGGAATGGGATGTGGTTAAGACCCATCCAAGGTCACGCTAACGACAGGGCTGAGCGAGCCTCAACTCTGCATGCCTGTTCTGTTTTCCTGGCAGCTGTGACAAGGGTGAAGATGTCAGGCCTGTCCCCTCCCTCTGCCATTCCACCTTAGCTCTCTTGTTTGTCGGCAGCTCTGGGGGATACACACCGTGGTTGGCGTTCTCAGTAGGGGTTCACTAAAGGATGCAGAACCTGAAACAAAGAAGCCGTATTTATGGAATCTCTAGGCAATTTGTAACTACAACACCGCTTTACCATGCTAGCCTAGTTGTCTTGGTTTTAGAGAAGAGAAAATGGGCTCAGAGAAAGACAGGTGACAGCAGTCCGAAGCAGAGCTTCTTGTCACCAGTCTCTTCTTTACAGCAAGCTCAACAGGGAGGCCAGCATAGGCCAGGAGACAGGGCAGGCAGCAAGATGGGCTTGTTCCAGGGAACCGTGCAGTGAGAAGGCCTTGGGCCTCAAGCTGAGGGCACTGTCCTGTCAAGTCCCTTCTGGGCCGCGCCTCTCTCACCTGCTCACCTGGGCTTGTCCTGGTGCCTACTGTGGCCTCTAGGCAGTCTCTGGGCTGGGAGGGCCAGGTCCAGAGGCCTGAGGCAGGAGAGCTTTTTGTCACTGGAGGATTGTTGCCATTGCTCCAGAGCCCCCAGCTCTGCTCAAGCCGCATAAACTGCATGCCATCTTTGCTTTCCACATCTGTAAAGCTGGCACAGTTCTAGATGCTTCTCCATGCACACTAATGTATTAAATACTGCCACCCGCTGTCCCTGCACCTTGCAGCCCCCAGGGCTGGTGAGTGGCTGCAGCCTCCTGTCCCACTAAACGTCTTCCTCTCCCCAACTGCATAGCAGCTCTGGCCCCTGTGTGCGCATTTCCTGGGCAGAGCGAGTCCATGAGCTCTGAGACATGACACATTGCCTGGCCTCCTCACTGACCGCAGGCAGTCAGGCTCTGTGCTAAAAATATCCAGTTCATGAATGGAGCCAGGGAGACTATCCTGACCCCACATTTAGCCCCAGTCGTAAACCTACTCTCTGCCCCCCCATAGGGGCTCAGTCCAGCTGGGCCACTCTGCTCAGCTGTGCTGGGTTGGAAGGCTGGGGATGCTCAGAACAAGCGGGGGGGTAATCAGTCCTTTGATAGGTGAGCAAAGGGGGTGATGCGAGTGAGTATAAACAGATTAAATTTCCCTTCATGGTAGAAACAGACCCCTGTTTGCAGAGCTCTCAGCCAGGGTAGAGAAGTGAACTCGGGACTGAGTTTCTCATCCCGTCACTTGCTACCATGGAGAGTGTTTTCTTTAGCTTCAAATGCTGGAAGGGGGTCCTGCGTGGGAGACCACGGCAGATTCCATGGCAGGCGAGGGTGACTGTGGTGGGTGACAAAACACACCAGGCAGACAGAGCTTAGTGAGAAGTTTTATTAGAGAGGGAGGGAGGGGAAGGAAAGAGGTAGAGACACGGGGACAGAGGGAGGACAGAAGAGAAGAGGGAGACAGGAGCACAAAGAGGAGAGCAGAGAGAGAGAGAGAGCAGAGAGAGAGAGAGAGACAGAGAGAGACAGAGACAGAGAGAGAGGAGAGAGAGAGAGAGGAGAGAGAGACAGAGACAGAGAGAGGAGAGAGAGAGAGAGAGAGGAGAGAGAGAGAAAGAGGAGAGAGAGACAGGGGAGAGAGAGAGGGGGAGAGAGGGGGAGAGAGAGAGAAAGAGAGAGAGAGGAGAGAGAGAGAGAGAGAGAGAGAGAGAGGAGAAAGAGAGAGAGAGAGAGGAGAGAGAGAGGAGAGAGAGAGAGAGAGGAGAAAGAGAGAGAGAGAGAGGAGAGAGAGAGAGGGGAGAGAGGGGGGAGAGAGAGAGAGAGAGAGAAAGAGAGAGAGAAAGAGAGAGAGAAAGAGAGCCTAAGTGGGCGGAGTCTGTCTCCTAAAGGGTCCTTTGCACCTGGGTGCAGACGAGTACGCGGGGAACCCTGGGCTGACCAGGGTACTGCCTGAGTGCATTCCGCCAGGTGACCGGGACAGGCCAGCATGGCGCCTGAACGCTTACAGAGAGGGCTTCTGGGTTGGTGCGGCGGTGGGTGATGAGCCTCAGATATTTTTCCTCTCTCGCTGGGAACAAGCTGTGACTACCTCAGAGATGGGAAGTGGGGGCCAAGCTCTCAGAACAGCAGATGCAGAGCTGAAACCCAACTGGGGACGGCTAAGGTGATGGGCCAAGCCCGGGGTGGAAATAGCCTTGGAGAAACTCCTAGACTCACTGCAAGCCACAGACTCCTGGGTTCTTCCTCTAGTGGTGGGGGTTAATGGCTGGTGTCCTTGACGTACCATAAGCAGGGGAAGACCACCTTCTCAACGGGGGTCCAATTTAATTAGGCCATTGTTGCTAAGATCTGTACCAGGGTCCCTCTCCTGGAAAACTTGTCCATTAGAGCCTAGGCTCTCTGAGGACAGAGTTCTGAAGAGTGGGAATACATGAACAGGTGAGCTTAGGAATCGAGATAGGAAAAGACTTGGGAACTCAGGGGCATGGAGAGTAGTGGGGATCCAAGGGACCACAGAAAAAGGTTAAGATACAATTGACTCCCTCAGGGATCCTGTCTTAGAGACCAGAACTGGGGAATGACTGCCCCTCAAGGCTCTTAGGGACAGCCATTCCTACAGGCGTCAGCCAGTGGCTTACTGCCTTTTATACCGTTCTTATTGGCTTCGTGTGGGGCTGTTGGGATCTGGAAGGCCGAGGCCTGTGGTGGTGGGAGAGTCGGGTATTGGAGCTTCAGAAACTCTAATGTCCTGGGAAGTTTGGAACCCCAGCGTCTTGGACTCCTTCAACATTTTGGAGTATTGGGGGATTTAAGCTTGGGGCTCCTGAGTCTGAGAGTGATGTGTGTCCCCTTGGTAGGCATTTGTCAGTACCTTTGACTGCAAGATTTTAAGAAGATTTTATGTTGGATTTAAGAAATAAAATCGTACTGCTTAGTGCAAGTGTTGAATGTTTCAGGTGACAATATTTGTTGGCCTATGGGACTTCTTTCTTAAATTTAAAAAAGTGTAGTTTATTTGTGTACATTCCATGCTGTTTATGTGGAGGTCAGAGGGCAACTTGAGGGTGCTGAGGATGGACACAAGCTGTTAGTCTTGGCAGGAAGTGGTGTTTTTGTTGTTGTTTGTTTGTTTTGTTTTTAAAACCCAGGGAACCAACTTCCTGATTCTTGTTTGTTTTATGACAGATTCATCAAATATTAATATTCACTTGAGCATAGGACTTGGAAATTGCCTACTTTTGCAGGTGGGGGAATGGAGGCCCAGGGAGGGACCATCATTGACTTAGAGTGAGATCGATCGGGGTTGGATCCAGGCTTCTTGCCCCTGCATCTGAGGGCTGACCGCAGCCCTGCCTTCCTAGAGTCTCCTTTTGCTTCCGGGCTGCAGCCCTTTGCAGTGGGGCAGTGGGACCCTGAGACAGGCCTGGCCACTTGCCTGGAACTGCTGCATGATTGCGGAACGGGGTGCTGCAGAGTCCCTTCCAGTCAGTGGTCATGGTCATAAGGGACTGAAGTCTCCTCTTGCCTCACCAGGGCTCCCATCCAGAGGGTGGCATCCTCCATAGATCCTCTCCATGCTCCCTGTAGGTGCCCCCACTCCTCAGCTGCTGTCTCCCTTCATCTAACAGTCTGTCTCCAGCTTCCTGTGGCCCAGCCTGTGTTTCCTGTGAGCCCACAGCTTCTGCAGCCCATCTCTCTGCTTCCCTTTCAGAGTCTCAGTCTGACTGTAGTAACCAGTTAACACATTCCACATCCCTCAAAAGTAGGACTTGGGTGGCTGGGAACTCTCGCCAAAATAGAACCTGAGTTAAATGTGATCTCACCCTGAATCCTAATTCTGTGACACCAGTCAGGATCCCCCACAGTCCTACTTAAGGCTGATGCCATCTCCTGGAGTTAACTCAGACCCCACAGGTTGGTGGCTCAGCCCCACAGGCCTGTTTCCTCTGCATCCTGCACAAGGCAGGGTCCACCTGTAGACTCCAGAGAATGACCATGGGTTGGGGTTTCCACAAGCCCCTTGCCTACAGACTGTGCTCTTTCTTATACCCGCCTTTCTGAGGACACACTTGGTCTGCAAGGTTGTCTAACTCAGGGGCAGGCCACACGCTCCTGGGGTGGGTGGGCTCCTGTCTACTTCCTTTGCTTAGCACTGAGCAGGGCACCTTGGATAGGCCTGGCCAGGCTGGCAGCGACCCGATATGGTGCTCTGGAATCACAAATGGTCACACCACACAAGGGCAGTGAGTTAAACCAGGGATGGTGGCTCATATCTGTAGCCCGCTATTCATGTGACAGAGGCTGGAGGAGTGCCTGAGCCTAGGAGTTTGGGCTAGCCTGGGCAATATAGCAAGACTGTGTTGAGAGGGAGGGAGACAGAGAGAGACAGATAAAGAGAAAGACAGGGAAACAGAAGAGGCAAGAAAGGGAAGGGAGGGGAGATGAGAAAAACAGCAATAATTTGAATATTTAGAACTAGCTGATTGAAAATGCATGGTTGTAATCTAGAATGGAGTTTCCTGGTCCTTCAGTCAACCTGAAAACACACAGGAGCTCAACAGCCAAGTTAGTCACCAGCAGGGAAGCAGAAATCAACTCTACAGCGAAATACCTTTTCACTCTCTCTGGGATGGCTATGAGGGTTTTTTTAAGAGAGAAAAGAAAATGAGCAGTGTTGGTGAGGATGTGGAGAAGTAGGAGCCCTTAAACAAGGCTGGTGGGAATGTAAAACTGTGCAGCCTCTGTGGCAAAGAACCTGGTCGCCTCTCGGAAAGCTAAACATAGAATTACCCTAACCCAGCAATTCCACTTGGAGGTATGTATTAAAGAAAAGAAAAACGCCACACAGAACCTTCCACAAGTGATGAGTGGACAAAATGTGGCCATCTATGTAATGTAATGGAATATTACTCAGCCCTCAAGAGGAACGGGCCAGTGATTCACCGTAACAAGACGAACCCTGTCAACACCACACTCTGTGAAAGCAGCCATGCTGCTGGTGAGGACTCCATTTATGTGGCTTACCCAGGAAGGCAAATCCCAGGAGACAGGAAATGGGTTAGGGTTTCTAGGACACTGGGGGGCTCCAAAATGAACGGTTGGTAATAAACAATGCGTCTTTGGAGAATGGCAGTGCCCTGGAACCAGGCAGCAGTGGCAGTCAGGCACACAATGAGCACATGAAAGGCTCCTGGCTGTGTGCTTCAGAGGGTGACTTTCAAGTCTTGGGGGCAGGTGTCACATCCCCGTCCTGCTTTGAGGAAGGGGTAGAGGCAATCTTTATAAGCCACCATGTCATGTCCTTGTAACAGAAATAAAGATGGTAACTGCTTACAGATTTGTCTCTGGGTGGAATTATATGCTATTTTCTTTATTTTGCCTTCATGCTGTTTTGACTTGTGTTTTCTTTTTTCTTTCTTTTTTATTCCTTTATTAATAAAATATGATTTAGAATGTATCTTAGTCACTGTTCTATTGTTATGAAGAGAATCCATGACCAAGGCAACTCTTACAAGAGAAAGCATTTAATTGAGAGCTGGTTCATAGCTTGCTTACATCATGGCAGGTGCTGGAGCAGCAGTTGCTAGCATTACATCCTGATCCTCAGGCAGAAGGCAGAGAGAGAGAGAGAGAGAGAGAGAGAGAGAGAGACAGAGAGACAGAGAGAGAGAGAGAGACAGAGAGAGAGACAGAGAGAGAGAGAGGGAGAGACAGAGACAGAGAGAGAGAGAGAGACAGAGAGAGAGAGAGAGAGAGAGACAGAGAGACAGAGAGAGAGAGAGAGAGACAGAGAGACAGAGAGACAGAGAGAGAGAGAGAGAGAGAGGGACAGAGAGAGAGAGAGAGAGAGAGAGAGAGACAGAGAGAGAGAGAGACAGAGAGAGAGAGACAGAGACAGAGACAGAGAGAGAGAGAGAGACAGAGAGACAGAGAGACAGAGAGGGACAGAGAGACAGAGACAGAGAGATAGAGAGGGAGACAGAAAGGCAGAGAGAGAGAGAGAGAGAGACAGAGAGAGAGAGAGAGAGAGAGAGAGAGAGAGACATAGAGACAGAGAGAGAGAGAGACAGAGAGACAGACAGAGAGAGAAAGAGAGAGGTCCTGCATGGGATTTTGAAACCCCAAAACTCACTCCCAGAGACATACCTCCTCCAACCTTCTAATCCTTCCCAACTATTCTATTCCCTGGTGACCAAGCATTCAAATATATGAGCCTATGAAGGCCATTCTTCAAACCACTACAAAGGTGAGAACAGAAATATACCTGCAATCCCAGCACTCCGAAAGCTGAGGCAGGAGCGCTGTGAGTTTGAAGCCAGCCGGGGCTACATAGTGATAACTAGTCTAATTAGGGCAACATAGCAAGATTCTGCCTCAAAACCATCGATCAATCCATCAATAATAAATAGAACAAAATAGGATACAGGGGCTGGGGTTGTATCTCAGTGGCAAAGTGTGCTTAGCAGACTCAAAGCCCTTGGTTAATGGGCTTATGTCTTCTGCATAAGTTGAATAAATAGCTTTTAAACCTACTATTATTATTCTGTAAGAAGGACCATAGCTGTAAAAATGACTCCTAATGACATAACGCTGTACTCATAGATCAGGACCTCTCTCAGCACATGTAAGAGAAGCTTCCTTTTGCAGAATATGACAATTAACACAAAGACCACACAATGCAGACAGTGGGGGAACTGAAAAAAACTCAGTCCTTAATGGGATGACGTCATCAAATGCTTCCCCTCAGGTCTCAGGGGTCTATGTGGAAGGGGAGACAGGAAGATTCTAAGAGTCAGAGGGAAAGGATGGCCCCAAGGAAACAGTGTCTTCAGACACAAGGGGACTGATGTACATATGCACTTGAAGACCCCATGACAGGACATACACAGGTTCAAACTGGACGACCTCCCCCCACCCCACCCCCACCCACTCCCGCAATGAGAAGGAAAGTGGACACAAGTCCTATCCATAACAAAGACGCTATCTGCCATTGGTGCCTGCTGGAAAATGAGCCTCTCCAGCGGGGTCCCGTGAGAACGTCAACGGCAACCCATGATAGGCCCGGAGCTCAAGTACTTGGCCAACACAAAGGATTCCGTGGTTTTTGTTTTTATTTTTTGTTTGGATATAGTATGTCTTATTTTTTTGTTTTGTTTTTGTTAGACACAGACAGACAAAGAGAGACAGATGGGGGACAAGAAGTGGTGTGGGGGGATTTGAGAGAATTGGGGGAGGAGAAAAACATGATAATAATATATGGCATGAAACGTCTTTAATTTAAAAATCTCATTTAAACCCCTATTTCTTGCTACCTGTTTTTTGCTTTCCAAGGTCCTGCCCTCCTCAGACCCCACGGGGTCTCCCCAGCCCCAGTTAAGGAGGCGTGCTGAACTATGCAGCTGCTGTCTAGACAGTGGGGACTATGGACAATGGGTCCCAGTCTCCACGTGGAACTAGCTCAGAGGTGCAGACTTTGCAGAGGAAATGCCAGAGAATGCCTTGGGCTTGGAACCAGGAAATAGTGGAGAGGCAGAAGGTTGGTGAGAAACCCCTTGAAGAGAGGCTCAGGAGGCTAGGGCCCCTTTCTGTGAAGGAGTTGCAGCCTCTGTTCCCTGGGGTTGGGGCTGGGTTTGCTCAAATATTCTGGGGAAGGGAGGACTGGGCACTCTGGCTGAATTCTGGGAGGACCACCAACTTTGGCCCACAGCTTGTTTCCTGGTGTGACCCCACAGACCTGCCAATATATCCCTGAGAGAATCTCTGGAAAGGCCTAGATCTATGTGGGGCAGAATATTCATGCAGTCAGGGATTCAAGGGGCAGAGAGGTAGGGCTGAAAGGTGGACCCAGAGAGCAGCCTCATGAGGTGACAAACACCCCTTTCTGTGTTCCACCTCAAGTCTGAGGAACCCCACATCTTCGAAGAGACAGTCTTGGTGACTCCGGGAAGAAGCTAAAAGGCTTGTCTTATTAGATGAATCAAGGATCCAAGATGGTGCGGCAGGGGTGCCTGGGTGATTTTTGGCTACAGCAACCAGGGCAGAGCAGAGAGGGAGGAGTGCCTGACAGAGCACTGCCCCATGGTGGGTTTGCTGGGCTCTGTCCAGCTGCACTTGGGCCCAGCAGGTGACACCGGGGTGTCACAGTCCCTTCTCCACTGCTCAGGCCAGTTCCTGAAGGCGGACTTCTCACCCCACAATAGTGCAGGCAGAGACTCGCAGGCCCCAAAGGGATAGATCTCGCTGGGTCTCTGACCATCTTTCTGTGGCCCACTGTAGCCTCTGGTTCCTTTCAACAGTACAGGAGATGCAGGACATGTAGTGAGGTCCCCATCATCAGGCGAGTAAAAGAACTTCTGGTCTGGGTCAGATCTGGAACTCATTGTGGGCCTTGGGGGAAGGCCTGTGGAAATTGCTGGTTTGCTTCCAGGCCCCAGGTCATGAAGTTAAGGGTCAAGCCTTGCCAAGAAAACCAGCAGATCTGTGTGGTCTTATCGGCTGTGCACCCAGCTCACAATGCTTTCCTTCCCTCAAGGCTGTCCCGGTGAGGCCACCTACAAGGGACACTGCGCCCGCCCTGGAGGTCACAGACTGTGACACAGAACAGGACCACAGAATTCCAGGAGAGAGTTGCTGGGGGAAGGGTCCTGACATGTTTCCTGCAGAGAGCCTGGTCCTTCTGCCCTGCAGGGCTGGCTGGGGGTGTGTGGGGTGCCTCAGGAGGGTGCTCCCAGGGGGCAGGGGTCCTGGTACCACACACCGGAAGTCAGGAGTGTCCTGCCCAGCCCTCTAGATGACCTCCCCATGCTCCACCTGCCCTCGTGTCTCTGTAGGGAGGGTGGAGGTCAGGAGAATCTGACCACCAGGTTCCTTGGAATTCCCCTGGCCAGGAAGGCCCTGAGCATTCCCCTAAAAGGCCTGGCAGGCACAACTGGGCTCAAAGAGTCCAGATGACATCAAAGAGGACGGAAGCAATCTGGCCAGCGCTTCCTGATGGAAGGTACCAGCGACATTCCTAGCTGAGGGTGGCTCAGAAGAGAAGGCGCAGCCAGCCCCATGGAGCCCCAGCGTGGGAAAACAGCTGGAGACAGCAGGGGTTAGGAATCCGTCGTGCCTGGCTCACCCAGGAGGGTTTGATCTGGGCTGTAAACAGGTTTAAGGAGGTTTCCAGAAGCCTCTGAGCTAGGGGAAGGGTAAGGTTTCAGATCAACACTGGAGTTCTGAGCCGCCTGCCTTCCTGGTACTGTTCTTGCATCTTGGCAGTGGGTGTGGAGTTTCTGTTTTCTGTTTTGTGGTACATGCTGAGAGAAAGAATCTGTCAAAAAAAAAGTCAAAGTTCAAATCCAACAGTAACTACTGAACACTGTGTGTGTGTGAGTGTGTGAGTGTGATATCATGGGTGCATGAAGGAAACATGACACAGTCCATGACTGTGTGGCATGGGCTGTGGGATCGGAGAGGTTGTTACTTGCCCAGAACCACACAGCTATCAGTGGGCGACTTGGCTTCACCCTGTGGAATGGAGACTGAGGCAGGCTGCCTAATCTCTCATTCTTCCTCTATGCAAGGGGCCGAGCCTGGGTGGTGGGCCGAGGGAAAGAGATGAGATCCTGTTTTCACAGTTACACACTCCCTATTGCTGCTCTGAAGGAGTCTCCTCTAGGAGCTCAATGTCCAGAAACCCGGTCCAGGGATAGGACCATGATGCTCAGACGGTGCTGCAGAGGTCGGAGGGAGGCTGAAGGGAATGTCAGCTGCAGCTCTCTGCGGGAAGGTGGTTGGACTAATGAGGACATCTATCCCAGCTCCAGTCACAGGAGGGTTTCACAGTGTCTGGAGGGCCCTCAGAGTCAGGGCAAGGAGATAGTTAGGGACACTGGTGCTGCAACCAGACAGATCTAGACTCCAACCCAGCTCTGGCTCTCTGTGACTTTGAGCAAACTACTTGCCCTTTCTGAGCCTCAGTTTCCCCAACTGATCAAGAAGAGTGATACCGCTTTCCTTGCAGGGAGGTCAAATGCGAAGTGTTTGGTCCCATGGTCAGAGCAGCAGACATATTCCCAGAGGGAGCTGCTGGTCTACCCAATGCCTGGGCACAGCCTTCTCTGTGTGCTCCTGGTCTTGGTTCTCCCAGATAACTCTAGGGATGCTCTAACAGGTCAGGGCTTTCTTGGGTAGGGACCCAGGCCAGGTCCCCACAGAGATCAAGTTCCCAGCTACACCATGGAGCCAGATAAACACAGGGGAGACAGCACGGCTCCTTAGGCCGCCCACTAACTACCAGATTCCAAAGCTACACAGCTGCGGCTGCCCGCTGTGATTGTGCCTGGCTCCAGTGTCCCTGGCTTGCTCCTGCCACCCTCCTGGGACCCTGAGGCCTGGGCTGGGGGGTGGAGGGGAGGGTGGGACTAACCTTGGCAGCTGTTTCCCAGGCAAAAGCCTGGTCTTCTGGAGTTGCCCTGCCCAGCTGCCTCTCTCCTCTGGTGGTGACATCACTAGATCTGTGCAATTGACCCCGGGACTCTAAGGACACCCCACACGTGTGCATCTTAGCTTTCTACTGTCGAGGCCAGTGGCCGCCACTTTATAAGGTCTACATTCTTCTCTTCTTTGATTTTACTTTGCCTGTACTTATTGGCCATGACTGTGTTTTCAGCATAGATGAGCAAGACATGGAATTCTAAATCCTTAATGCGTTTATAATTTGTGCCTGGTGAGCTCTTAGCAATTCTCCAAAGTCCAGCTCAAATACCCTTTCTTCCCTTTCTGTGACTTGCCTCAGACCACTCGCTCAAGAGTTCTCAGAAGTGACCTTTCAACAGTGGCGTTTGGAAGTAGACTGGGAAGTTCCTTCAGGGGTGGGGGCTTCAGCTGTGTCTCTGTTCCAAGCATCTTATACCTTTGAGACCCAGATGCAGGTGGGCTCCCCCAACAGGCAGAGCAGAAGGGATTAGACCACCCCCAGGGCCAGGACTACAGACTCTAATTGGTGTTTATTTGATGCCTGCTGGTCTCCCTTCCTGGAATGTAAATTCTGTGGGGACCTCGGGAGTCTGGTGGGCCCAGAACACTAGTGTGTCTACCAGGGCCAGTGTGCCTTGTTAAAATAAGCACCCATTCTACACCCTGCCTCAGTTTCCCCAGGCTTATCTGCTTTCTCTCACTCACACACCTCCCAGCAGTATCTTTCTTCTTTTCTGATGCCTGTTAACATAGATTTCTTAAAAAATGTTTATGTAGAGAGAAAAAGAATCCAATTCGCCCATTGTTCAACAGATGTAAATCAAGTGTCCCTTATCTACTAGAGTGGGGGTTCCCAGCAGCTGCAACTCCTGCATGCCTTCCCCTCCCTACAAGGAGGTGGGACCTTGATTCTGCTCCTCTTGTTTACCCAGTAGTGTTCTGGAAATGCAGGGCTGGGCTGGGCTTACTTCTGGAACTCTCTGCAGGGCGCTACACCTCCCAGCTTCCATGGTTTGACGTCTGCACCCTGATGCCCCTCACACTCCTCTCCCCGCATGTCATCCAGGCAAGCATGTCCTGCGTTCATCTAACCCACTACCCACACACGCTGCCCTCTGCTCTCCCGGGACCCTTGTGTACTCTAGTTATACTGAATGTCCTTGGTCTTGGGATACACATTTCATCACTTAGGATAACTAAGGCCAAACTAGTTTGTGAAGTGTTTGTACCGATTTTTCACTCCCTCCGCTTCCAAGGAGAGTCTCATCGCTCCCCAGTCAACATTAAACGGAGGACATTGGCTTTGGGACAAAGGGGATTCCAGGGGACAGGACAATGCTTTCTAAGAATGACTCTCTCAGTGTCCTGATGGCATAGGTAACAAACCTGACCCTTGCCCCACACCACAAAACAAAACAAAATAAACTCCCACGGTCTGCACCATCTGGCGTCTTCGTCTGTGTTGGCTTTGCACACGTGTTATTTCTTTCATTGCAGCTTTACTTTGAGTTTCTGTGACTGGTACCGGTGAGCACCTGTTCACCTTTCAGTGGCGGTCTGAATTTCCTGTTGTGGGGAAATAATTTGTCTCCTTTCTCCTGATGAGTTCTCTTTGTCTGATGCATTTTGGGAAATCCCCTCTAATCCTGCGGTTTGTTTCTTCATGACTTCAGGGATGATGAGACATCTAACACATTTTTAAATGTGTCATTATTCTCCTAGAGGCTTAGTGCTAGTGTGTGTGTATGGTGTAGTGTATGTGTGATCTAGAATACTCCCCTTCCAAGGCCTGGCACCCAGCACGATGCTACTGGGGCCCTTGCCCTTTAAGAGGTGGAACTAGCAGGAGGGCTAAGTCCTTGAAGGAGAAGGGCTGGTTTTCCCTTTCTCTCTTTCTCTCCAGGGTGCACTGCCTCCCTACAAGCAACTGGGCTAGTTGATCACAAATGGAAACTTCCAGAAGTATGAATGTGCACAAACCTTAAGTTAAGTTATTATCTCCAACAGTTGTTAGTTTGGGACAACATGCTTACCTGCTAAGCAGCCCCACACTGTCACAGTCAACGCTGACCAGCCTTCCTCCACAGCTGACTGCAATGAGCATGATGGCACCAGGCACTGGTTACTGCCTGTGTGTGTGTGTGTGTGTGTGTGTGTGTGTGTGTGTGTGTGTGTGTGTGTGTGTGTGTGTGTGTTATCTTCTTCGAGGCCCACTCAATGAGTCTCAGTGGTTTCTTGCTATGACTGCAGAGCCATAACCCTCTTGGGAAAATCTATCTCAGTCTGACCAGTCCTCCTGATTGGCATCCCAGCTTGGAAGTCTTACGAATAAATCAGCTAGAGATACTTATATCCAAGTCTTTCCATGTGTTTCAGCTGCTCTAGGAAATCACTGAGGAGGGCTCAGCTGCCACACAACTGTCAGCTTTATCCTTAGCTGTCAATCCATCTTCAGAGCATCGACTTACGGTCTCTCCTCCTGCTGTTGTGTATCCTTGTCTGCCCTTGTTTTCCCCTTAATCTTAAGTTTACCCATTCTTACACACGTGCCCTTGAGTCTCATTCCCGTCTTTATTTGCATGTCTCTAGCAAGATGTCTAGCATCTTATGTATTTGCTGGCTGACAACCGATGTATATCTTAAGATATATATATGTATTTAAAAATTTCCGATCTTCTTACCATTGAATTGAAAACGCTTTTGTATAGTCTGGATATAAACTCTGTGGGATATAGCATTTTTAATATGTCTTAAAAATGCCTTTAAAAAACAGAAATGTCAATTGTGATGAAGTTCCTCTTAAATTTTTTTCCCCACATAAAATTTTCGGCTAGGAAGATGACTTGGTGATTAAAGTGCATGAAGGCTGGAGTTTGGATCCCCAGGGCCCACATAAAAGCATTTGATACCAGACATATAGGTGAGCTCTGGGCGTGACTGAGAGACCCTGCCTCACTGAGTAAGAATGATGGAGGGTGATTCCTGAGGTAAAAAACCTTTGGCCGCTGCAGATACATGCACTCATGTGTACATGTACACATACGCGTGCGCGCGCACACACGTGCACATACACGTGCACACATGCACATACACAATAATGCGGGGATGTTGCTCAATCGAAACTAAAAAGGATTTTCCCCTTCCTGTGTTTTCTTCTATAAGCTTTATAATTTCAATATTATTTCTTTCTTTGAGACAGAGTCTGGTAGCTTAGGCTGGCCTCAGACTCACTGTGAGGCTCTGGCGGGCCTGGAACTCCTGATCTTTCTGCCTCTACTTCCTGACTGCAGGGATGACAGGCGTGTGCCGTCTGCAAGTTCACTTTTCTGTCTAGGCCTACTGTCTACTTGCTTTGACTTTTGCGCGTGAACAGGTGAGGTGCGAACTCTACTCCTCACACACGACAAGTGTTCCGGCCCCATTGCTGAAGTCTGTCTTGCCCTGCCCAACTCTCTTGGTGCTTTTAGACAGGCCCCGTATCAGTTTAGCACATCTGCCTGTGTGGATTTCAGGGTTCTAGCTTGTTCCGTTTCTCTTGCCATGCAACCTTTTGCCAGACACACATCTGAATTACTGTAGCTTTACTGTTGTCTAGAAATTAGGTAGTTTAAATCCCTAAAATTTGTTATTATTTTTGAAGTGATTTTAATTAGTGTATGATCCTTCCTTTCCAAATGTGTTTTTATAATCGCATGATCTTTTTTTTAAATCCTGCTTGGATTTTAACTAGGGTAGCATTGGGCAGGCAGGAAAATTCTAGTGATATTGAGACTTTCCATCACAGAACCTGGTTTGCCTCTCCATTTCTTTGCAGTGTCTTTGATGTTTCTTAGTCATACTTACAGCTTTTTCTCATACTAGTATGACAAGTTCTGTGTTAAATATATCCCCCAGTGTTTAATGTTCTGATACTAATGTGCTTTTTTAATCAATTCTGTTCCCACATGATACATAGAAACACAATTTAAAAATTTTTTTCTTGGAGCTGGGCATTGGTGGTGCATGTATGGAAAAGGGACCAGTCAAAGAAACACCCTGAGCAGAGCCAAAGAAACACAATTTGGTCCTGCAACCAGAGCCAAAGAAATGTACCCTGACCCTGAAACCAGTGCCAAAGGAACACACTTTGTCCCTGGAATCAGAGTCAGTGGAAGAAATGCACCCTGGCCCTAAAATTGGAGCCAAAAGGCTAAAAAGGACCAGAAAAAGAAACACACTTTGGCCCTGAAACCAGAGCCAAATCTGACCCTAATCCTGTGCAGAAAACTAGCCAATCCTGGAGCAGAGCTCTAGCCAATCTGAGCTCAGCAATAAAATTTGACAATCCCCATCCTGGAAGCCCTATACAAACCTTGTGTCTGTTCAGCTTGTTGCTGTTCCGGGCTACCAGGCTGTCCTCTGCCACTCTCCTGAATTCTTCCCTCCCAATAAACCCTTTGGATGAGCTTTGGGTGAAGATCTTTTGCAGTGGCAATGGAGCAGAGGCCACCCTAGGCAGAGCAGAGCGAGCAGACAGTGCAGAGCTGTAACACTTTTGTAGGGGAAACCTTCCCCTGGCAGAGCAGAATTGTTACACTCCGCTCTCCACTCTGGGAGCAGAGATGAACTGTTGCTACTTCGCCCAGGAAACCCCCTCCTGTGGAGGAGCAAAACTGCTACAACTGGCAAACATCCCCAGCTGAAGACCCTGTCCTGCCTGGACAGAGTGGACACACTGGGGAATACTTTCTCTGAGGCAAGGATGTAAGCTGCTATGCTTACTACAGCCTGTGGTAGTCCTTGGCTCTCGAGCCCCAGGATACCTTTCCACCTGAGCTGTGCAACACTCAGTATTCTTTGGCTCCTGAGCTCCAGGATACCTTTCCACCTGAGCTGTGTAACACTCAGTATTCTGTGCCAAATACCTGGCCCACCCTATCTGCCCAAAATACCAACAGCTCACGCCTTGAATCCCAGCACTCAGGAGGCAGAGGCAGGCAGATCTTTGAGTTGGAGGCCAGCCTGGTCTACAAAGGGACAACCTCCAAAGCAATACAGAGAAACCCTGTCTCGAAACCTCCCCCCCCCACCAAAAAAATTTACCTTGGATCATGTGACCCTGATGAATTCATCATTCTTCTTTGTCCTAGTAGCTCTTCATTTTTTCCCCCTTTTAAAATTTAAATTAGAAACAAGCTTGTTTTACATGTCAATCTCAGCTCCCTCTTCCTCCCCTTCTCCCCTGTCCCCCACCGACCCCCAATCCCATCTGCTTTCTGCTCCCCAGGGAGGGTGAGGCCTTCCATGGGGATCTTCAAAGTCTGTCATATCATCTGGAGCAGGGCCTAGGCTCCCCAATCCCCCTCCCCAATGTGTCTAGGCTGAGAGAGTATCCCTCTGTGTGCAGTGGGCTCCCAGAGTCCATTCGTGTACTACGGATAAATACTGATGCAACACCAGAGACCCCATAGACCACGCAGGCCTGCCCACTGACACCACGATCAGGGAGGGGGTCTGGGTGCGTCCTGTGCTGGTGCCCAGCTGTCAGTCTGGGGTTCATGAATAGTTCTTTCTTGATGCATCGTACTTTCTATGTTTGTGACTATTGGTTTGGGAGAGTTTTTAACAAATCAAGATCATTTTGTTTTTTTATTTCCATTTCCTGCCTTATTGCTGCAGCCTATGCCTCTCATACACTCTTGCATCACAGAAGGGATGTCAAGCAATTTGTCCCAGTCCCAGTGAGAAGGCAGTAAATGTTCACCATTAAATATGGAGACTAATGTTTTCTCAGATCACTTTTTATCAAACTGATGTATTTTTCTTTTTTCTTTGAGGCAGGGCCTCACTATGAAGCTCTGGCCATCCTGAACTCACTATCTAAAACAGGCTGGCTTCAAATTCACAGAGATCCACCTGGCTCTGCCTCCTGAGTGCTGGGATTAAATGTGTGCGCCACCACCATCCGGCTTGATTTTTGACTTTATTGTCATCAGAGAGCTGCCTAGCAGGATGGCTGGCTTCTGAAATTTGCTTAATCTTTTTGTGGCCCAGCACATGGTCTGTCTTAGTGGATGCTGCATGTGCAGGCCGGGCATGAGCTGCCATTGGGGAGCTCCCTTTGAATGTCATTTTAGCTCAGTGACTGTAGCATTGCTTGAGTCCTAAGCATCTGTTCTGGCTTTCCAATCATCTTCATAGTTATTGTGCAGACAGCGTGTGATAAGGACAGCCAAAGGGGCCAGGCTTCATAGGATATTTGAGAAGGGAGATCTTCGTCAGCTGTTGGGATTGGGTTGTTTTGCTATTGTTTTACTATGCTGTTTTTGTTTTGTGTGCGTGTGTGTCTGTGCGTGTGCGTGTGTGTCTGTGCGTGTGCGTGCGTGTGCGTGTGCGTGTGTGTGTGTGTGTGTGTGTGTGTGTGTGTGTGAGTGCTGAAGTTGGCAATAGGCATCTTCCTCAATTGCTTCCCACCTCATGCTTTTAGGCAAGGTCTCTCACTGAACCTAGAGCTCCCTAGTTGCCTCGACTGACTGACCAGTGAGCCCTACGGATCCTCCTGGGAACTGGAATTCTACAAGCGCAATGCCTTCCTTCCCCAGCCCCTTTGTGCTTCGTTGGTGTTCTTTTCTCAGGGTTGGGGTTATGTTTGGGCTTAGAGGTTAGGATTAAGGTTTGGGATGAGGGTTAGTGGTTAGGGACTAGGGTTAGGTTAGGGTTAGAGTTTGGGGTGAGGGTTAGGTTAGGATTAGTGATTGGAGTTAGGTGTTAGGGTTGGTGTTAGTTTGGTGTTAAGGTTAGGGTTAGCGTTAGGGATAGTTTTAGTGTTAGGGTTTTTAGTTATGGCTAGGGTTAGTCATTAGAGGTTAGGGTAAGGGGTTTGTGTTAGAGGTTAGGAGTGAGAGTTATGGCTTAGGGTCAGTTTAATGTGCCGCTGTGCTCTTGAGATAGGGTCTTTCTATGTAGACTGGGCTGGTCTTGAACCTGTGGTCATCCTGTCTCAGCCTCCTGAGTGTTTCCGTTGCAGACCTTCCTCCTCCTCCTCTGTGTCCTCATCCTCTTCTGCCTCCTTTTCTCCTTTAAATCAAGAGACATGGCAGCCACTGCTCCAAAGGGCAGGGCATGGTGACAGCAGGTAGCAGACACCTTAGTTAGCTGAGAAGCTCCAAAGCCTCTGTGTTGTCAGGCTGCTCATCAGAAGCCGTTCTGTCTGAAGCTGAGCAGCTGTGAGCAGAGGTCTCTGCCTGGGTCCAGACCTATGCTGTTGAGCCTGCAGAGGAGACTACCGCAAGGACTTGCTGCCAGCCAGGGCACCAGCCTCCACTGCAGAGGGCAAAAGGAGGCTCCGTAGCCAAGGACCATGAGGCCATGGAGTAAAATGACACCTCCTCCCCGATGGAAAGGCACCTGGGCGGGTGCTCTTGGAGGCCCTGAGACAGGGTGGGTGAACAGGTCACATCCTCACTAGATATGGGTCAGGCCACTTGTAGGTCACCGTATGTGAAGCCGTAAGATCCTAACTGCATGACGCATGAACCTGGGAAGTCTGGGTTTCCTGTCTTAGAGGGAGGAATTCCTGTCCTCGCTGTCTGTGAGGTGTTCATAGCTACAAAGGGTGCTCCGACGGCCCAGCGTCTCCTTAGAGGAGTGATGGGGACCTGGGCACGGAACAGGCTGCTGACACGTGGCGTAGAGTACCTCTCCACTCCCTGCCTTGCACAGGAACACGGCCTGTGGGGAGGGGGCATCGAAAGGAAAGCCACTCCTTGAGGCCTGGTCCCATGCCTGGCCAGGCAAGGTAGTAGTCAGTTGTCACCAGTGAGCTGAGGTGTGTCCTTTCACACCACTTATGTTAATAAGCGTCGAGTGGAGCTTCAGAGAGTAAAAGAGTCGCCCTATATCCTGTGGTCAGCAAACGCACGGGACCTGAATCCCAGCCCCTCCCTCTCTGGGCACCAGTGGGTCAGAACCACCTGTTCTGGCTCCTGTTTGGGTCAAGCCTCCCATACCCCAAGGGCAAGTTCAAGGTGGGTGGGGTGGGGTGGGGTGGGGGTGCTGCAAGGTCACTGGGTCAAAGGATGCAGGGCGAGGGAAAGAAGGGGCTGTCTCCCTTCTCTCTCGCTGGGCCTCCTTGATCGTCCAGAGAACGGTTTCCTCACATCCTGGGACAACCGGCCACCACTGGATTTTCTCTGTCACAGTCCTTGTTTGCTTCCTTGGAGCAGATCTGTGCGCATGTCTGTCGCGTGTGGACAGGCATGCAGGGGCAAATGCTCGTGTAACAGGTGGCTAGCCTCTTTGGGTTGCTGTCTTGTAGAGAACGGCTCCCACACTAAGCTGCATCCTAGCTTGCTCTCTGTTGCAGTGATAGAGACCACGACCAGCAGTAACCGGAGGAGGGGCCGGCTCACTGGGCTTAAATGTCTCAAGGTGCAGTGGGCCAGCAAGGGAACTCAAACAAGAGCAGGCGCAGGAACTTCAGAGAGAGCAGCTCACCGATCGCTGTGGGGGTGGCACCGTCCACAGCGATCTGGTCCCTCCCACATCCATTATAAATCAAGAAAATGGGCCAATCTGATGGAGGCAATACCTCAGGCTCCTTTTCCTCAGATGACACTAATTTGTGTCAAGATGACAAAAAAAAAAACAACAAAAAACAAAAAACAATAACAACCCCAACCAACCCCACAAATAAAAAATTCCAAGTTAACTAGCACAGCCTAGCACCCTCAGGCTACCGTCACTGTTAGAATGGGGTTCATAAGGCTGGCTGAGAACCTGCTAACCTAGCAGCCACAGCTGGGTAGTCACGCTGCCCTGCGAGAGGGGCTGGGCCACCCTGACCTCCCCTCACTGTCCTTCTCTACTTAAACAGATTCCCAGATGGCCCCTAGAGAAATGGCTGCTAGAGTCACGGAACACGTGTCCCAGCCTGTGGGGTCCTGAGGCTGGCAGAGCGGGCCACACGCCCCCACCCATCCCCCAGTTTGTCTCTGCCTGCTCAGTCCCCCTGGGGCTTCCAGCTCACGCTGCACTGTGGCTGCAGGGACACTTCAAAACCTGCTTCCTGGCTGTAGAGCGAACGTTTGAGTGACTGACCGGGGACCGCCTTTCTTCTCTCCAACGCCGAAGTCCACAAGAGGAATAGTAACAGCACCTACTGTGTGCTGGGATGTAACAGTGCATAAGGAATTTGGTATATGCTGGCTTGTGATTCTCACGACAGCTTCAGACTTGTCAAACTCCCAGGGCAGATGAGGAGTCAGGATTCAGGAGGGCTGTGGCTAGGTTATACCACGAGGAGGTGGTAAAGTAGCATCTTAACGTCTTCCCTGCCTCCAGACTCCAACGAGGGTGGGCCACACCTCTGGGTTCCTATCTTCCATGTCTATGTCTGGTCCTTTCTGCACACCCATCACCCCCATGAAGCCCTGGGTGGCCTGATGGGGTCCGGGCTGAGAGGAAACCTGGCTTCTGGGGAGCTGGGCAAAGCCCGCATGGGAGGACCAAGCGCTGCTCTCCAGGGGCCTCGGTCTCTTTGGTGACTGGCACCCTGCAGCCCCCTCCAGGCCTCTGGCAGCGGTCGGGGCCGTGGGCCAAGTCCTTGAGTCCTTGGCAGATGACCCACAGAGGATGCTGAGTAGAAGCAGATGTGTGGGCGTGTCTGGCTGTGGGCCCAGGAGAGCTCCACATCTGGAGTCCTGGGGCTTGGAGTGGGGGATACTCAGCTGGTGAGAGGGACTCGGGGTGGGCGGGACTCAGACACGCTCCCTCACTCAGATTGCACTGTTTCAGTGCTCTTGGCTTCAGAAAGAAACACTTCATTTTTCTCTTGGGTACACTGAAACTGGTTCTAAGCCAACAGTGCTTAGAGATCTGCATTTTTCACATGGGGAAACTGAGGCCTAGGGAGGAGCAGGGATGAGGACACGCTTTGGCAGGTGGGGTAACTGGAAGCCTTCAGCTTGACGTGACTGTGGCCATCTTGGTTACAGCCACCATTCTCTCTGCCAGGCGACCCTGAACCACACCCGGAACTCCGGGGGTCAGAAAAGATTGACATGACAGTCAGGCGGGCGAGCCGGGTGCCTGGACTGTCTCTCAGCTGAGGATGACTTGTTCGTGGCTTTAGTTTTAGGCAGGGCTGAGGGGCATCCTATTGACTGCTGCTTGTTTTTGTTCAGCTTCAAATGGAAACCTGTTTGTCCCACCGGGGTGTCCTTAGGGTCCTCCAGTCTTGCCGTTGCCAGCAGACCCCTCCATTCTAAGCGCTGGGCAGACAGCACGTCATGCAGCCTTGGGCCACCTTTCTTGTGCGCTCTCTCTCTCTCTCTCTCTCTCTCTCTCTCTCTCTCTCTCTCTCTCTCTCTCTCTCTCTCTGTGTGTGTGTGTGTAACGTGCGCTCATGTATATGCTTGCATATAGAGGCCAGAGGTCAACAGTTAATGCCTTCTTCAATATCTCCCCACACTAATCTTTGGGACAGTCTCTCACTGGATCTGGAGCACACAGATTGGCTAGACTGCCTGGCTAGCGAGCCCCAGGATCCTCCCTTCTCCTCCTCCCCCACACTGGGATTCCAGGTATACACCTCAGTGCCTGACTTTTACGTGGGTGTTGAGTGTGGCACTCAGGTCCTTGAGCTTGCATCCATACTTTGCTGGGCTCTCTCCTCTGTGCGTCTCCTCCAGCTGTCTATTTCCCTCACAGTGTGTACAGCCAGCCCTCTGAGGTAGGAAGGATGATGCTCTCTTTGGCTGAAGGGAATGAACAGCTCAGAGATGTCAAGTGACTTTCACAGAATGCACCGAGTCCACGAAGATATGCTGTGCACTGTAGTTTCCCGATCCTTAGTTCAGTGGTCACCTCCTCTGGAGACCTACTGCCCCCTGCCAACCCACATGGGGATTGCGGGCACGGCCTCCAACCCTGGGCCCTCTCCCATGTCTCTTGGGAGGACTAGAAAGGGAGACAAGGGCCAAAAGCTTTGCATTTGTCTCTGCTTCCTGTTAGGAGGGGCTGTTGACAGCTGGCGTCGCAGACCTCATCAGAGATCTGGAGTCTGCTGGCCTCTGTCTGGGTGCCTCACTGATGGGAGGCCCATCGCCTCCTCAGCTTCGCCCTCCCCAGACAGCAGTCACCTGAGAACACACCACGTCCACTGAGCCACTGAGATGGGGCCCCGAGCCCTGGTCAAGGCCCCTCCACATCTCAGGCTGTGTCCAGGCTTCTCCTCGGCTGGAAGGGCAGAGCAAACTCCAGGAATCACCCAGTCCCATCCTCTTACCTGGTCCCTGAGGCCCAAGAGTGTTGCCAGCAGGGGCTGTGAAATACCTGCAGCGGGCACCCCCTCCTCTCTGTCCCAGATGATGTGGTGGTTTTGAAAGACAACGGCCCCCAAAGGGAGTGGCAGGATTAGGAGCTGTGGCCATGTTGGAGTAGGTGTGGTCTTGTTGGAGGAAGTGTGTCGCTGTGGAGGCCGGCTTTGAGGTCTCATATATGCTCAAGCCATGCACAGTGAGACAACTACTTCCTGTTGCCCACAGGTCATGATGTAGGACTCTCAGCTCCTTCTCCAGCACCATGTCTGCCCGCATGCTGCCATGTCCCACCGTCTTGGCCTGCCTAGGAGCAGAGAGTAAGCCGAGAACAGGCAGGTAAACATTTATTCCCTGTGTGTGCTTGGATGGGACGT
This sequence comes from Mesocricetus auratus, assembly GCF_017639785.1. Lineage (NCBI taxonomy): Eukaryota > Metazoa > Chordata > Mammalia > Rodentia > Cricetidae > Mesocricetus > Mesocricetus auratus. The sequence continues at coordinate 74,338,441 of NW_024429197.1, read as the reverse complement.
CACTGGCTTCTTTGAGTCCTTGCTGACTTTCCCACAGGAATGAGCTGTAACACCCCCCTCCCAGCTCCTTTGTTAGGGCATTTTATCCCATCAAAGAAAGACACAGAGCCACTCAAAACTAACTTTAAAAGCTGCCATAAGACCAAAGGATAAGTTGGCATGAATCTTGAAGAGAAAAACACAAGGCTGGGGGACTTCCGGTCAGTGGCAGGCCCCAGTCTCCTCCAACTCTGCCCCCTGCCCTGTCTTCCTTCTTCTGGCTTCAGGACCAGCCCCTGTTAGCTGAGGTCTCTCTCTCTTGTTCAGGGACTGAGGGAAGTGACTGTGTGGCCGTGTGGTGGACAAACCAAACTTCCTGTGATGCCCAGGCCTTCTGCACCAAACTGCACCCTTCTCACTGACCGGTGAGACTCAGAAAACGGGGTCCCAGCTCACTCTGCTGCCCCAGACTCCGCGGCTGGTAGTTAGCGCTGTTACCATGGCCCTCACCTTCTCACACCAGCAAGTATCAGAATCTACTTTTGTGAAGAATGTAGGTGAAGCCTGTGTGACCCACACTCTCAGGCAGCACGCTCACACTCTGTAGGGTCGGGGAGCTCTCAAGCAAACCCTGGGCAGGTACCCAAGGACACAAGAGCCCCAGGCTTGGGCGGGGACACTAGTTGCAACTTCCCAGGTGGATTCTGGGATCGTACTTGGCTCCCACAGGCAGTGAGTGTTGGAGCATGGCTGGCACAACCCTCTTCCACCTGTGACCACTATGGTTTGGAAGGCAGCAGGCAACCTGAGACAGTCTTCTAAGGGGCATAGCTGGCAAAAGCAGACTTCCTCCTGCTCCGCCTGAGAAAGCTAACATTAGCCTTTGGGGCTCGCTGCACTCGGGAAGAACATATCTGCAAGGTCCGTAGGGAGGCCAGTGTTGGTGAACAGGGTATTCATTAATTTGGAAATAACCACAAGGATTTCTCACTCACTACAAGGGCAATGCAGTCTGGGCAGCCAGCGTCTTCCCAAGCCTCAGGCTGGGCCTTGTTGGAAGGACAGACTGACTGCCTATGCTGCCTTTGCTGGAAATGTGGGCTTGAAACTGATCCAGGAGCCTGTCCCATGGGGTGTTCTGCAGGCTGTCTGCCTGGATTCTTCAAGGGATTTGATTCCCTCAGGAGCAGAGTTGGGGAGATACGACATGCAGCATGTTCGATCAGACACAAGGTACGTGCAGAGGCAGGTGGGGGGCGTGAACATGGATCCTCTGTGGAAGGACACTGGCTCTCTTCTCGGCACTCCTGTGGGGTTGGGCAGGAGGATGTCGTCCCTGCTCATGGATGCTCGAGCTTGAGGGGCTGGCCAAGGATTTGGGCCATCGTGGTACAGAAGGCATGGATGGCAGCAGGAGCTTGAGCATCGGGTCACGACACCTCCAAGTCAGGAAGAAGAGTTGCAGATGCTGGTGGTCAGGCACTCCAGTCCAGGAAGAGTGCTGTCCACATTTAGGATGTTTCCCCACCTCTGGTAGCCTAGCTGAGGTGATCTGTGATAGTCCTGCTGGGGGCTAAGCTAATTTAGATAACCCCTCTTGGGTGTGCCTGGAGGCTTGCCTCCAGGGTGAGTCCAGATTTTGTTAAAGTGACAATCAACATTAACTGTATGGCAGGAAAAAGTGTTTCCAGCAGCCTCCTCCAGCCTCCATCTCTGAGTCTTGGTAGTCGTAACCCCCCACCCCACCCCGGGCTTGGCGCAGAATTGCAGCTCTCACACCCTGCCCATGCCCTGGCTTACTGCCTCTGCCTGGGCGTCTCTGTATCATCAGTGGCTAATCCCCTTCATCACACTCCGCTAGGGGAAACAGGTTCGCAGGCTAGGTACCCGAGAGACATGTCATTAACATTTAGGAAGTGTGTCAGAGGGGCTTAGCCCCTTCTATGCCTCGGTTTCCTTACGTGTAAAGTAGGGAGAGCAGTAGTATGTACTTCACAGTGCTGTCTTGGGGATGGAATGCAATTTGGACCATCTGGGCAGAGAGTGAGTACGCGTTCAACAAGTGCTAACCACTTGTTTTGTTTCAGGGTTAGTCGCTTTGGGACACTCGGCTGTGCAAGAGCCAGCCCCAAGTGCAGCCTCTGAGGCGTCTCTGAGAGGCCACGTCACGGTGGTAGACGGCCATCGCTATTCCGTCCTTCTCCCAGGTGTCCTCCTCTGGTGCATGAATGATCATACCAAGAAACTACCAAGAGCTCGGACATGGCTGCCAGGTGTGTAACTGCCGGGGCTCAGCGCTTCAGGCTGTCCCCTGCCCTGGCCTGCAGGGTAGCATGTAGGCTCTCCCCAGCCCCTTGGGGCTCTGCACTAAGTGAGAGTTTGACCTTCTCCATGAACAATCTTGTGGACATAGGAGCTAGCATGTTTCTAGTGTTCACAGAGGTAAGGCAGGGCTGCCCTGGTCCAGGGAAACATCTCTGTGGAATGTTTGTTTACATGAAGGTTAGTACTTTCTGAGTGTCTCTGGCCTCCAGCCAATGGATGCCCTCTGCTCCTCTCCTCAAAGGCTGCTGAAATGCCTCCTCATTTCTCTAAAGAGATGGTCTTGTCATCGCCATCTGCCCCACGACGCCCAGTCGTTGTCTTAGTCCATACACCGAACTGAAACCGTCTTATTGGATCCTATCCTGGGGAAGTTGGGTCCGGGCTTTACCACAGCCAACATTGCTCGGCCTCCAGCCCCAGTTTCTGGGACATCTGACAGGCAGCTTGTTTGAAAGGGAGCCAGGTATGAAGGACAGCGCCGGCAAGGGCCTGAAAGCTGAAGCTGCAGCCCAGCATTGCTTCCCGGGTTCTCCTGGGCTGAAGCGCTAACAGCTTTGTATTCCCCTGCCTCGGGCCTTGGCACAAGTTCATGCCCCTGTCTTCACCTGGAAACTCTTGTACAGCCACGACACCTCAGTCTAAACACAGAATCATCATGTTCAATGCACTGTATGTCTCCCTAGGAGCGAATGCCTTCCTTAATTACCTACTGTCGGGGCTCTGAGTGCCGTGAAGGAATCTGGCTGGCTTGGTGAAGGAATGGGTGGGTGACCCGAGCAGATCTGCCTAGCATAGAGTCCAGCTCCCTGGTTCTGGGAGAGGGTGGCTTTGTCCAGCCCACTCCTACCAGGAGCTGCAGAGGGCCCCTCTTTCTTCTGAGGGGTTAGGCTCCTTGGCAGGGTTAAGCAGCCTTGACTCGGCCCTGTGCTGTCCCCTGGTGTCCAGTTGTGAAACGACATGTGATGGAGTAGCCTTCCTAAGAGGAAGAATGGTCCTAGGGATTGACAAATAAAGTTTAAATGTGTTGTCTTGGTGGATAATTAGCACATACTGAATTTTGAAGCACTGTGCAAGGGTCTAGAACTTCTTTAATAAGCAGCCCTCATGGAGCCAACATTCAGGCTGTTCTGGATGGGGGTGGGGGAGGGGAGACAGCAAGCGATTGAACAGACACACACACGATTGCAGGCTGCCAGGGTAACACCAGCTGGTGCTTTGGCAGGTCAGTTGCTAATTTACATCTCTGTGATCAAAGATGTGTGGCCTGACTTGGACCCAGTGGTGACGATTATGGCTAACACCTATCTCAGAGCCAGGCTCTGTTTTTACCCTCATGACCACTGTTCCTACATTTCTCAGATAGAAAGCAAATGCAGAGAGGCCAGGACACTCTTTAATATCACTCAGACACATGGCCTGTCTTCTGAAGATGCTAAGTTTGAACCCCCACAGCTGCAGGCACGGCGGCCACAGACCCCGTGTCCCCCTCTCCTGTCCCACAGACCCCATGTCCCCCTCTCCTGTCCCAGCAGGCTCAGAGGAGCCATTCATGATGTCCTTTTTCCCTGTTGCTGTGATTGGATGCTCTGAGAGAAGCAACTTTAAGGAGGAAAGACTAGTTCTGGCTCAAAGCTCCAGGTAGAGTCCAGTGTGCCTGGGGACGTCAAGGAAGCAGGGGCTTGACGTGGCTGGTCACATCCTGCCCTTGGTCAGGGACAGAGAGCAGCATCCTGCTGGGCTCCCATCCTCACATGCACAGTTTGGATCCCAGTCGGGGAGTGGTGCTACCAATGGTAGGTGGTCTTCCGACCTCGGTAGCACACGCAGAGGCCTCTCCCAGACGATTCTAGATTCTCCCAGGTTGACAGTTTGACAGTCAGTATCATCCTCTTTCTAATCCAAGAGACTTGAACTAGGGAGAACAAAGGAGAAGGCGTTGTGGAAGGCCCGTGTCCTCGGAAAGCCCGATGGACTGGCTGTGAGAGCGTCAGCCTTGCGGGCTCTGAGGCAGTGGGATCCCTGGACGGGAGGTGTTCAGAGGAGGACAGACTGAAGGGGGCATAGGGGTTTAGTGGGACCCGAAGCTGCAGCTTGGTGGCCCTGACTGATTCCTCCAGCCGCCATCCACGTCCTCACAGCCCTCGAAGGGTGGCCAGGCCATGCTTCTGCCTCCAACCTTCGTCTTCCTCCTGCTCAAAGGTCACCAGAAGGCCTGGGTAGCCCCCGATCATCGTGCAAAGCAGGCGGCCCACACCCCTCTGTGCACCGGGCTTCTCTGCACATATCCTTGTGGGTGGCTCAGTGGGGCTGAGTGCTCAAGGTCACCAGAGGGTAGGGATGGAGTGAGCACCTGCAGACCATATCCTACCCAGTTTTGAGTGACAGCTCCTGAGACAAATGTCAAGAAGGCAGAGTGTTGGGCAGAGACAGCAGTGTACACACACAGCAATATACACACAAATGTAGTACATGTTCACACACCTGTAAACACAGGTGTGAACATACAGCACACACACTCATATGCACAACATGTTTGTGTGTACACACTTACAGACATGCTTGAAGTGCACCTGATCAAACTATGTTCATGCATCCATGACCCCACATGAACGTGTACACACAGAGAGAGTACATACATATACTACATGAAAACATACTAACACATATATGTCCACATACATATGAGTCATGCTTCATACAGCCTAAGCTGACCTCAAGCTTGCCACGTAGTGGAGGATAACTGTGACCTTCTGATTCTCCTGCTTTCTCCTTCTGGGTGCTGGAATTAAGGCATGCATCACACCCTGCCCCCCTGGCTTACACAGTTCTGGAGATGAAACCCAGGGCCTCGTGCATGTTGGGCAAACTCTCTCCCTGCTGAGGTATAGGTCCAGCCTGCATGTATACGTACTTCTAAAACATGACTCCCAGCCCCTCCCTTGCTGGGGTGATGACCTAGCTGCTCAGGCCTGGTGTAGGAACTGGCTGGACTGTGACCGTGGACAGCCGGGGTCCAGATTGCCTGTGGAGGAACAGCTGCACAGGAGACTCCATTGAGCCTCTGCTGACACCTTGTGGCCATGTTCCAGATGGCACTAGTCTCTGTCACTGAGCTCCTGAGAAAGTTGTAGCTTCTCTTGAACCTGCACAGTCCTGGGACAGGCCTCATGGGGGTTTTGTCAAACACCATGGGAGCAAGTTCACACTCCTACACCCACAAACCCTTTTCCTCCGTCAAACTGCCACCGGGTCTCTGTTTCATTGCCTGCTGACTGGCGAGCTCCTGTGGCAGACTTGACTGTGGCCATCCGGGCGTCTGGAACTACCCTGATCTTTGGTGTAGATGGGTGTTCTGAGAATGTGGAGTGGGCAGGTGAATTGGTGGCAGGCAGAGAAAATGGGTTTCCTTGTCTCAGGAAACCCTTCCGGCCTGAGAACCTCGTACACTGGGGATAAAGTAACACCAAGGACGTGGAGGACTTTGTGGGAGGTGGTGACTAAGGTCTTGTGTGTGTGGCTACACTGGAAGCTGCTGCCAATTGGACGGTGTTGCCAGGCCTGAGGGGACAGCCTCCTGGGGGTGGTGCACTACCCAGGCTCGTCCAAAGCAGGGAAAAGGTTCCTTCTCTACAATGCCAGGCCACATGGAGCCAGTCTTGAGTGCCACCTTTATTAAGAGATGCCCAGAGCACACAACAAACTAAAATCTTAGGCATTTCCAGAGATGATTAACCCACCCATGCCTTCATTGCAGGATGGTATTATCGGGGATGGGTGAAGAGCCGGAGATAAGGCCTTAGGGGCCGCCATCATGGTGGGCTGTCTCTTTCTTGCCCTGGTCCCTTCCTGTCTCCCCCACATTCTCTGCCTCCTGGCAGCCATGATGTGAGTTCTGCTACACCCTCCTTGCTGTGAGGTACTGAACCCCCAAAACCATGAGCCCAAATGAACAATCCCTCCCTTAATCCCTCTCTATTGTGTGGGAATCAAGATTCACTAGACTCAGCACAGACTAAGTGAAGTTTATTCCGAGAGAATGCACTCACCCAAGAGGTGCGAGGCTGCCTCAGGATCCTCCCAGGCTGTTCCCTGTGACCCCACCAGCAGCAAGAGGCACACACTCTGGGGTCCTCGCCCCAGATCTAGCTAGGCCTGTCTTCTGTCATGACCTCCGGCCTGAGCCGCTGCCCCTTGAACTTTATTTGGTTTCCTGAGCATCCAATAATCGCCACTGACCTCTCCACCTTGCTGCAGCTGCTCGTCGGGTGACGTCGCTTTCCCTTCCTCACCGGGAAGAGACGACTGATGCCAGGTTCAGGTGCACAGCTTCTGCGAGCATTCCCTGATGTCCCCTAGATGTATGAGAGCCCCCTTCTCCTGTGCTCACCTCCCCACTCATCTGACACGTGTCGCACAAACCTTTAGGGCCCGACTGCCTTCCAGACAGCCCTCGTGAGGACAGGTCTGCGGAGGGTGACTTTATCACTCCGCAGTAGGCACACAATCCTACCAGCAAGTCTCCAAGCAGTAGTCACCAAGCCTTGGTGTAGTTCTGGTGACAGGGGTGATGCACATGGGTGATCTGGGGAAAACTTGGACCTGACCTTGGGAGGACGGGCTGAGAAATGTGTGGGTAGGGTTGCTGGTGCGCATGTGACCCAACTGAGCCTTTCTGGGCTCTTCTTTTCTGTTGGTTGCTTTCCAAGCTGCCTTCCTAAGTCTGCTTTAGAAATTCACAAAACCGTCTGCAGAACCCATCCTTCTAAAGCCAGACCCCTCTGCTCATGGGACTGGATGCAAAAATCATCACCTACTCTAGCGCCTGAAAGGTACCTGGTCAAGGAGGAGGCAGGTGAGGGGTGGGGATGAGGGGGAGCAAGTGAGCAGGGAGGAGCAGCACCAGGTTAAAAACAAAACAAAACACAAACCTGTTTCTCAGCCAGCCTGCTCTGGGCCCCCAGGTTGATGTGGAAGCCGCCGAATGTGTGTATTTGTGGCGTCTTAAGTAGGTCAGATATTTCTGTCGCTAATTATTACTGGGAAAAGCTACGTCGGGAGCTTGCCGCAGGGGGAGAGTATTGGAGCAGCATGGATCTTCAGAACCTCAGGCCCGTCCTCCACGAAGGCCTGGTGACAGCAAGGACAGAGCCAGGGGAATGCCGTGCAAGTCCCAAGGGGTGTGGGACAGGAAAGTCTGGAAGGAAATAGGGAGCCCCCCACAGGGTCCTGTCCCTTGTCTGCCTTACTTTCTCACTGGGCTCTATCTTCAGTTTGTGTGTAAATTCTGGCTCCTGAGCTCCTGAGTGGAAGATGATCTTTTGGGGACCAGGGACCCTTGTGACACAGGGTCACTCCCTGTGGAAGGTAAATACCCACCAGAATCAGCTGGGGAGTGGGAGAAACATTTCTGACGTTAATGTCAGGCAGCTTGTGAGACAGCTCAGTGAGTACAGGTGCTTGCTGCAGAGGTCAGTGAAGATTGACTCCCTTGACCCACACGGTGGAACCGGAGGACCGATTCCCATAATGTGTCCTCTGACCTCTACATAGTTCACAGGACACCTGAGCACCCGTACCCACAGCCACACTTGAACACATACGCAAAATAAATAAAAAATGCAATAAAAAATCAGGTGGAAAATTTCGCTGTCCATGGATCAGAGTCACTCAGTGCCTAAATATTTACAGAGGACTGAGTGTGCGTTGGTCATTGTGCCAAGAGGTTGGACAGATGGACCCACTCAACGTGGCTTATTCTCCTCTCTTCCTTTCTTTATTGAGGGGGAGGGGTCTCACTATGCTGCCAGGTTGAGTTTGAATTTATACCCTATTCCACCTTGGTCTCCCCTGTGCTGGAATTTTAAGCAGGCACCACTGAGGAGCTGTCAATAATTCCTTAAATGTCCCTCTTGGTGAAGCTCAGAAGGCGAAATCTCTGGCCCAAAGTTATACAGACAGTCAGCAGCAGACTTGGATGAGACTTCATCTTGGGTCTAGGGATGCAACTCAGTTGGTAGAGACTGAGGGCTCCGTCCTCAGCCCCTCACAAACCCTACTGGTGGCACAACCTGTCGTCCCAGCACTTGGATGGTAGAGGTAGGAGGACAAGAAGCTCAAGGTTACCCTTCATTATATAGCAAGTCCAAGGCCAGCTGCTGATCCAACAGAATCCAGTCAGACTCCAAGCCAGCCTCTTAATAATGCTGGGTTAGGCCCCACAGCTGTACTGAGCGAGCAGCTAAGAATGCAAACACACCCACTCCCCTCCTAAGACAAGGCATTCCTCTAATTAGTTTTCTTGTACAGGCTCTGAGACTTGTCAATTCTTTATGCAAAGTTATGCAGAATATGTAAATCCGAGGAGGCTCTGGTTGTTTGTCACCAGTGGGGCCACAGAGAGTCTCAGATCTGAGGGGCAAAGCTTCCAGGTGGCCTGGGCATAGGGTGGGTGTCAGGTTCCTATCCACAGTGTCACTGGCTTTAAAGTCCCTGTGAGAACTGTGCCCCAGAGCTGGAGTGCAAAGGCTCCTGGGAAGTGGACAGAGCTGACTTCAGATGCCTGCACAGGCATGGATCTATTTGTTTGGAAGTTCTTGGCTTTGATTCTCAGGAACATGAACTCTCAAATGCAGAGTAGGTGAGCTGGTCTCATGAGTGTTAAGTTCCTGCGATAACCACAGTGTTCAGATTTTTGTTTGTGTGCAGGCTTCTGGAAAGTACTGCCCTCTCGTTTTCTCCACTGTTTCTTTTGTGGCTTTGCTTGTTTTCTTGAGCTCACTGTGTTGCCAAGGCTGTCTTCAAGCTCCTAAGTGCTGGCAGCCTGGCTGCTGTCCCAGTGACTGGGACCGCATCTGCACGACACTGCACTGGACTGGCCCTTCAGTGACCTCTGTCCCACACACCTCTTACAGTCAGAACCCCGACACTCCATGTTGGTTCTCTAGGGAGTGTTCTGGCCTTCTAGAACCTGCCATGCCTTCTCCTGACTCCTGTGTCTTCTACCTGCTACTCCTACAATCTAGCCCTCCCTTCAGCTCTGACCCTCTTCTTCCCTCAAGGGTTAATTCTTCGTTCATCGGCTCCACCGCCTACTCCAGGCCAGCTGGGGCTTCCTTCATCCTGAACGTTCCTGACTATGCCTATCAGCTGGCTACTTGCCTGCTTTCCACAGGAAGAGTGAGGATGTCCCCCAGGGACTGGGACCTGTCTTCTCCATGTTCTCCAAAGCTTGTAGCACTGGGCCGCCATGGTTCAACCATTCCTAATTAACAGTGAGGAATGAATAAGTGAGAATGAGTGTTCCCACCCTCAGTCAGAAATGACCCCCAAAGCAGCTGAGTTCCCCACTCAGTTTGTGACTTTAGACTAAAAATAGGTACAAGGACACCAAGCTCCTCACGCGCCCTAATATACATTTTAATTTTTAATAACTTGAGAAATCAGTGACTATACCTGTGGGAAAATGATGAGGAGTCAGCCACATAAATTAATGGAAAGTATGTGTTCACAGTATCTAACTGTATTAAGTGTGAATAATAATTAATTATAGATTCTGCACGCAGCCGTGGCCTAGAGAATTCTCTAAGCCGATGGGAAAGAATTTAAAAAGTCATCCATCACCCCTGTGCTCCACCCCAGGCCATAACATAACAAGCAATAGCCAAAGAATTTTCCATAATTTATGAAAACCAGTATCTTGCAGAAAAAAGAGCTGGTATTAGGAGCATAATTGCTTGGAAAAAAGAGCTAGGGCCAACTGTGGTTTAAGTATTTGAATCATCTGCTTACCCTCCTTATTTCCCTTGCATTCACTTATCCGTCCATCCATCCATCCATCCATCCATCCATCCATCCATCCGTCCATCCATTTCCATCTGTCCATCCATCTCCACCCGTCCATCCATCCATCCATCCGTCCATCCATTTCCATCTGTCCATCCATCTCCACCCGTCCATCCATCCATCCATCCGTCCATCCATTTCCATCTGTCCATCCATCTCCACACGTCCATCCATCTCCCTCTGTCCATCCATCTTCATCTGTCCATCCATCCATCTGTCCATCTCCATCCATCCATCCATCTGTCCATCCATCTCCATCTGTCCATCCATCTCCATCCATCCATCTGTCCATCTCCATCCATCCATCCGTCTGTCCGTCTATCTATCTGTCCATCCATTCCCTCACTCACCACATGCCCTGGGGTGTGTGGAGAGGTGAATAGTGAGAAGCACATGGCCGCACGAACTCTAAGTGCATCAGTACCTATTTGGATTTAAATCAAAGTTTATCAGAAGCCTGTGGGGTATTAATCAAGTTGTTTAACCTTTCCGCGCCCCACTTTTCTGAATGGTGATAACCTTACCCTGAGTGGTAGGTTTCATGTGGAGGGTGAATACAGCACTCTTGAAGTGCTTATCATGGCTGTCTAAACACTCAGCAGATGCTACCCTTAGCTGTGGCTGAGTGCTGTGTGGGTGTTACTTAAGACAGACCAAATTCCTGCCCTTGAAAGAGCTGTTGACTATTACAGGGCAGACAGCAAGCATAGCCAATGCCACAAACAACCCGTGCCACTCATGCAGAGGACCGCAGCACTGTCCTAGGGAATAGGTCAGGCAGCTCCAGGCAGAGGACCGCAGCACTGTCCTAGGGAATAGGTCAGGCAGCTCCAGGCAGCTGAAGGTCCACAGAGCTGCTCAGGTGACAAGTTGGTGGAAGAAGCTTTCAGATCCTGGCTCCGTGGTCTGCATTCTACCCAGACGCCCTTCGCATGTGTATGTGTGTTCGAGGATGTGGAGGCCAGAGGCCAGCCTTAGTGCTGTTCCTTGGGGTCTACTCACTTTGTTTTTTGGAGGCAGGGCCTCTCAGTGGGACCTGATTAGCTCAGGCTGACTGGCCAATGAGTTTCAGGGATGTGGTACTAGGAGTCTGCACAAACACTCCAGTTTCTCTCTCTCTCTCTCTCTCTCTCTCTCTCTCTCTCTCTCTCTCTCTCTCTCTCGCTGTGATTCCTGAGAACATGTTACCAGCAAAGCTGTCTCTCTAGGCCCTGCTTTGACTTTCTAAAGGAAGGACCCATCACACCAGATGTTAAGACACCCACAGAGCCCACACACTAAGCACGTGATGGGACACAGAAGGGAGCTGGAAGGGAACCTCAGGAGGAGGTCCATAGAGACTCTGAGCTGGGCGGACGAACCATAGCAAGAGTGGAGGTCAGGGCCCTGGTCAGGGAAGATGAAGGGAGGGAAGAAAACCCCTCTCTGCCTCCCTCTCACCAGCTGGATCAACTCAGAACGCAGCAGCACTAGAGTCCTACAGAGAACCAAGGGAGGCGGGGAGGTCGCCTGACTCAGGAGTGATGGGTAGGGCTGAGAAAACAGAGGCAAGAGGGAGGGCTCTCCCGCAGAGGAAAACAGAAAGCAGGCGAGCAAGGGTGAAGTCAGGAAGAGGAGCAGCAAACGGTTAGCGTGCACATTCTGCAAAGAACTCCCACAAAGCAGCAGTGATGCTCTGTGCAAACTGGTGGAGGAAGACGTCCAAGAACCCGGAAGCACACGAGATGTGTGGGCGTGTCAGAGAGTCGAGGCTCGGGCTAGGGAGGCTCACTGGACTGAGTGTTGGATCCTGGCACCCAAGTGAAAGCTGGGTGTGGTGGTGTGTGCCTATAACCCAGTGCCAATGGGGCAGAGACAGGGTGGGTGGGGGGGTCCAGACGTTGCCGACCAGTGAGTTTATCCTAAATGAGGAGATTGTCTCAAAAATAATGTGGCAAACCTTAGAGGAAGACGTCTAACATCTACCTCTGGCTTCTCCATGTGAGTGAAGATGTACCCCACATATCACACACATACAAGCACACGCACATACACACGCATGCACACATGCAGGCAAGCCAATGCGTGCAAAAGAAACCCTGCTACTCCTTCCCAGTCTGGATGGCAGCAGCCAGAAAGACAAGTGAACCCAAGGATGCAGGGAAAGGGCCGCTCTGACCGCGCCCTGCACGCGGGGGCTAATCTCTAGAATGCCTAGTGTGGGCACCACAGCCTCAAACTCTGCCTGTGGCATACGCCAGGGCATGTAAAAGGAAGGTTCTCCCTCAAGACCCTGGCCAGCTACCTACTGCCTGCAGAACGAGCTGACGGGTGGGACAGCTCCCACCTGGAAGGGGCACTCTTGCTTGCCTGTAGGGTGCTGGCCTTTCAAAAGCTGTCTGAGAAAGGAATTTGGCATTTCTTCCCAACTGTCCTAACACTGTTGCTGTGATAAACAACATGACCAAAAACAGCTTGGGGAGGAAAGTGCTTATCTCACAGTTTACAGTCCGTGGTGGTTGAGGGAAGTTGGGGCAGGAACTCAATCAAGGCAGGAAGTTGTAGCAGAAATCATGGAGGAATATTCACTGCTTACTGGCTTGATCCCAAGCTCACATTCAGTTACATTTCTTGTGTAGAATGCCTAAGAATGCCACTGTCCAAAGTAGGCTGGGCTCTCCTACCTCAATCATCAGTCAATAAACGTCCCACAGACATCCCTACGGATCACTATAATGGAGGCAATTCTTCAACTGAGTTCCTCTTTCTAAGTGTGTCAAGTTGATAGTGAAGATTAGCCATCACAGCGACTCAGCGAGGCCCGTCCTGGACACTCATCCCAAGCCACCTCACACAGGGTGAAAAGGAGTCTGCTAGAACTATTATGGCAGTGTTTGTGGGTACCAGAGGTTTGGAGGCCACTTAGATGTCCTTCACTGGGGAGATGCAGGAGCAAGCGTGGGGCGTTCTGGTGAATTCCGTACAGTTAGAGGCAGCTATGACATACCACCGCATACTCCTGGTACTGATCAATATAATAAAAAGTGGAAGACAGGGCTACTTCCTAGAATTAATCCACATTAATTAAAACACACAGAAGCAGAATAACACAGCATGTTTTGTAAGGATTCATACATATTTAAGGACATGCAGTAAATCCGTTAGTGTGGATGATTGTGGGGAAGAAGTGGGGTAAGGAATAAAGGGGGAAATCAGGAAAGAAGGAAGGGAGTCTGTGGAGAGCATCTTGCACAGTGTGGGGGCAGGACACTATGGGGAGGTGTGGGCCTTGCTTTGCCTTAGTCTGATAGAAACAAAAAGACAACAAAGCCAAGAAAGAAAGAAAAAATTTACCCAACATTGGAAGTCATTCTGGTTAGAATCTAAAATGGGCCCCCATCCTAGAGTGACATTTTGAACACTCGGTCCCCATTTGATGCCATTTTGGGAACTCTAAGAAGCATTGGGAAGTAGGGCCTGGCTAGTGTCAGGAGATCCTCTGGCATGGGCCTTTACGTTTATATACAACCTCTCTGCCTCTAGATCCACCATAACATGGAGAGCATCTGCCACAGCCTGCTGCAGCCTGAGCTACTCTGCTGTGCCCTCCTTGTTAGGAAGGCCTGGTGGCCAGTCAATCTGTGCTCCCTCAGGTGTTTCTGACAGGTTCCTGTGGTCCTAGTGCCGCAAAGGTAAGCTGTGGAGGTCATCTTTCCTCCTCCCAGCTGGGACGATGGTTCTCTGCCTGGGAAATGAGGGCTGGGGGGCAGCTGCACAGACTTCGAGTGCCTGCCGCCTGCTTTTTCTCCACTTACAAACAGCTGGACAAGCCGAGCATCTGCTGGACTGACTTTCTATTTTCCTGCACACACGGTGTCATTGGCCAGGTGGGAGGGAAGACAGTCTATGAGGCACCCTGGCCCTCCTCCTTTGACCATGACTTCAGAAACAGTGCTCCCCAAGGAGTTAGACTCTCAAGGGAAGGGAGAGAGCTCATACCTGCCAGAGAAGGAGTGTGGCTTCTGGGAATACATTTTACACAGCTCTGACACATTGTTAGCTCAACTAACAAGAGAGACTGGAGCTGGGACAATGGCTCAAGGATGGGTGGATCACACCTTGACCGTGTCCAATTAATTATGCACATCTCTTGTCCCCTGTTTGCACTTGGACCTCATATCAGAGCCCTGAAGATGGACATTGGGGAGGGGGGTCATCAGGATTGTTTGTTTCTCTTCCTGATATGGCCGCAAGGAACACATATCCTTTCTGTGTTGTCTGTTTAGTTGGCCTGTTCAGAAGGGGCTGCCGTGGCACCTGCTCTGACCATAGTGACTGGTTAAAGACAACAGTGTGACCCCCATCAGCCTGGGAGGGGACAATAATGAGATCCAAGAAAGCAAGCACTAGGAGTATGGCCTCTTTTTGTCAAGAAGTTGAGTGATCTTGGCCAATGACTTTTCCTTCCTGGGCCACAGTTTCCCACTGGGTGCTTTTTAATGGAAGACACTGGCTTCGTTTCTCTTCCCAGCTTCTCTGGTTCCTTCCAGGTGCACAGTCAGCCTCAACGCCCGTCCCGTGATAAGGGTTATGAAGCCCAGAGTTTCAGGCGACAGAACGTGCTTGAGGAGGCAGTCAAGTGCTGGGGTGACTGGTGGTTCAGCTGAGAACAGCTGTCTCCAGCATCCTAGCTTCCCATGTGCTCAGCCCACATGTGCTCCCATTCCTGCCTCCTCAGCTTTGGAGCTGGACTCACACGCCACTTCCTTGAAGATGCTGGTCACTCTGAGCTCCCCATCCGGCCTGGGTGGAAATGCTCAGCTGCTCCTGCTTCTTCAATGTATGTCTTTTCACAGCCTCGTAGTGACCAGAGGCAAGGACTACCCATGACTCCCTTCTCCCTGGCCCTGCCCAGTGGGTAGTGGCGGTTGAACACATTGAAGAATGGGAGATGAGCAAGTGACTGAGTGAATTTGCATCCTTGGTGGGGGTCACACATCCTGTGTCATTCTGGGATGACAAATGAGCTTCTTGGAAGGCATGGTGCCCTTTCAGGGGCAGTGAGTGCAGTGAGTGCAGTGATTGAGTGCAGTGAGTGCAGTGAGTGCAGTAAGTGCAGTGAACACCATAAGTGTAGAGTGTGCAGTGAGCGCAGTGAGTGCAGTGAGTGAGTGCAGTGAATGAGTGCAGTGAATGAGTGCAGTGAATGAGTGCAGTGAACACCATAAGTGTAGAGTGTGCAGTGAGTGCAGTGAGTGCAGTGAGTGCAGTGATTGAGTGCAGTGAGTGCAGTAAGTGCAGTGAACACCATAAGTGTAGAGTGTGCAGTGAGTGCAGTGAGTGCAGTGAGTGCAGTGAATGAGTGCAGTGAATGAGTGCAGTGAACACCATAAGTGTAGAGTGTGCAGTGAGCGCAGTGAGTGCAGTGAGTGCAGTGAATGAGTGCAGTGAATGAGTGCAGTGAACACCATAAGTGTAGAGTGTGCAGTGAGTGCAGTGAGTGCAGTGAATGAGTGCAGTGAACACAATAAGTATAGAGAGTGCAGTGAGTGCAGTAAACACCATAAGTGTAGAGAGTGCAGTGAGTGAGTGCAGTGAGTGCGGGTGAGTGTTGTGAAGGTGTTCCCTGCTTGAAACTCAGAGTAGGGAGGCTGAAGTGTCCTCCCTTCTGAAGTGTTTCTCAGAATGGGACGAAGGGTGACCAGTTGACCGCATTATGTCCTGGATCCTAGGAACTCTCGCTGAGGAACACTCATGCACTGCTGTTGCAGGAAATGGACTGACTTACTGGGGCAATTAAGGCCATGTTTGAAGTCACCAGTCACTGCACAGCACTGATGCTACCCCCCACCTTCTCTCAGGCTGTCACGACCCCAGATGCATTTGCTAAACAGCTACAAACTCCTACAATCTCTGCCAGCTGCTGAGACGTCACACCCTTGGCCACTTGGCCCATGTTCCATGACCTCTCCCCACCCTATTGCTGGGATCAGCACCTGTCCCTTGGGGCATGAGGCAAACGGGGAAATGGCAAGAGGTGTGGAATTTCAAGGGGAAGGGTGATTTATAGGCATACAGCTGGCATCCTGGCACAGGGGAAGCCACCGGTTGGGTTGGTTAGCCACTCTGGGGCGTTTGTGTCCCCCCCAGAGGACCTCCATGGGTACTCTAAAGTCCCCTGCCGTTTCTCAAGCAGGAGGGCTGTGAGAAGAGCTCCAGCATGCAGGGGTGAGGCTTTGGCATGCAGAGTGAGGACTGAAGCAGACAGACATAGCAGCGTTGGTCTGTGTCCATTAGCTGGTGACATCAGCAGGTGGGGGTGGGCTTAGAGTATGGATTTCACTGTCACCCCATGTGCCTCATTCTTTGTGTATAATGTCCCTCAATGATGGACTGTCCCCTGAACTTGTAGGCAGAAGAAACCCTGTCCTCTCCAGGTTGCTTTTGGTCATGGTGTCTGATGACAGCAATAGAGAGCCTGACTACCACTTTGCTGGCGGTGGAATGCAGGCTTCTGCTATCACCATCTCCACAAAGGATATCACATTTTTTTCTGAAAAGGAAAACCAGGCTCAGGGAGGGGAGAGAGCTCATTGGAAGTCCTGTTGAAACTGAGTGTATCTGAGCTGGGCTGAGCTCAGCTGAGAGCCAAGTCCTTGCCTCTGTCCCCATGACTGTCACTCAGTCTCCTTATCAAGCTATGAGCGAATTCTGTAGTTGAAGACAGTCTGTTAATCAATCATCACAGAATAGGGACCACTTATGGCCTCTGCAAGGGTCTGGCATATTTCCCTTTCTGGAATTTTCCACTTCCCCTTCCCATTTGAGCTTGCTTCCTAAAACCCGAAACCTTATAACCAAAATCTGACTGGCTCACTGCATGCCCACCCCAGCAGCCAGCCTCTTTATTTCTAAAGATTTCTTTGAATTTTCTCAGTACCGTGTCTTTGATTTTTATGACATTTCCACAATGCCCTAAGTGATCTTAGCATTTTCCCTAAACGGGAAAAATAAAAAAGTAAAATGCTCTCCTGGGGAGAAAGGGCAAATTGTATGTTCTTTTGTTTACACATGTGTACAGAAAACCATTATTCTCCTTGGTGATTTTCCATGTGATATCAAAAGAGAAATGGAGAAACTAGGACTTTGTAATGGCTCCTGAGGGACTCTTTCCTACTTGGTGACCCCAGAAAGGCCCCAAGCGTCCAGCTATTTTTGAAGGGAAAGAGGAAATGTGGATGATGGCCTACACCAGCCACAGGTCAACGAGTGGCTAACTTATTCTTATGATCGCTTATTTTTATTTTTATTTAATCTGATGTTTTGATGCAGTCGTTGGCATTTTGTGTTTGACCTTAGACTAGCAACATTCATCTGGGCAGTCAGTGGACTGCATTTGAGGGAGGAGAAGTCACCTGTTTCCTTAAAACATGGCCACTCTGCTCATGCAGCTGATGGAGGTCAAGGTTCACCCGGCCGTTATCTCCTTGCTCTTCTTTAGGCAAGCAAGCAACAGACAAACAACATTTACTCTTTTGCCACCTGGAGCAGGAGCCTGCTTCCTCTGACCCAAGGTTTTTACCAAGGTGTCTGCACATCCAGGGATGAACTTGAGCCCAGTCCTGACCCAGGAGGAGGGCAACACAGCTCTATAAAGGACTGCCTTCCCTAGAGTCTGAGCTCCATAAACTTCAGCTAAGGTACTAGGGGTCATGGTAGGAAGGAGGGTGCAGTTGTGCCCCCTTCACAAACACCCAGAGCCGTGAAGTGTTGACCTCAGTTCAGTGCTGAGACCTTGGTTCAAGCACAGGAGAGCGCTGTCTAGAGTCCCTGCAAAGCCTGGGTGACCCGGGTCAGTCCCTTTCCTTCCCTGCCCCTCCCTTCTCCTTTAAAATAAGATGTGCTGTTGAATGACTTCTAAGACTCTTCCACCGTGGACTGCTTATAAAATGTGGTCTTCTCGAAGCTCCAGCCCACACCCAGATCTTTGCAGAGTCACGGCTACGTTCAGTCAAGATCTGAAGAGAATTTAACAGGGCTGGAGAAACGAGCCACTATCCTGTCTTAAACAGTCTCCATGTGGTGCTCACCACTATTTGGTGAAGACTGTCCCATCACCACCCGCATTTCACAGGTGGGGGCATGGAGGCCACGTGCCTGCCGAGTGGTGAAGCCATGATTAAACCGCAAGGTCCTTTCCCGTCCCGTGTGCTTGGTGTTGGCTCTCTATCCACGTCCAGTGCAGACCATGAGCCAGGGCAGGGACAGCATCTTGGTCTTTTCTGAATCTACAGGAGCCAGGGTCTGGCCCAGATAGATGCCAATTGGCACTGTGGCATGGACGGGTGCCCAGGCCTTGGTGCTAACTGTGCTCCGCCCACTTTTGATTGAAAGGGAGGTCGGACCTGTCGAGATTGGAGGGGAAAGAGCCTGGGGCTCAGGATTAACCCTGCAGCTGAGTGGGTACTCAGTCCTCATGACTGCCCAGTCAGACAGCCAGCTGGGAACTGAGCTCCAGAAGACCAAGTGCTTTGCAGAAATACTGATATCGTCTAAACCAGTGCCTGGTGGGCCAAGAAGACTGTAACCCCATGCCCTTGTTGACTGAGTATAGAGAGAGGGCCACTGTTAGCTCGCGAGTCTTTCTTTTAAAATATTTATTTCTAAGCATGTGTGTACATATATGTGTGGGTGGATGCCTGAAGAAGCCAGAGGTATCGTTTCCCATGGAGCTGGGGTTCCAGTGAGCCCCCTGATGTGGGTTCTGGGAATTGAACTCAGGTTTTCTGGAAGAATAATCCACAGCCTCTTAAACTATCTTGTTTGTGCTTTTCGTCATTTTCAAATTTTTGTGTAATGATTTTTTAAAAAGCAGAATAACAGCCCCATGTTTACAGGTGGGACCAGTCACAAGACTACGTCTTCATTTCCACGCTTTGGGGAATACTGAAGTGGTTGTTTGGCGGCAGAACCACATCGCAAAGAACTAAGGCTACCTGTCTCTTTAAAAACCATAAGGCGAGGAAAGCCGAGAAGCCCCGCCATTACCACAAGAGGGCGTCTCAGGGTCACTGAGAAGCAAACCTAAGCCCAGGACCCTTGCAGCTCAGCAGAGAATGACCAAGGAGTAGTGACCCCACCTTCCCAGCGCTGCGAGGAGCCTCTTTCTCTTCTATGTCGCTGGAGCCATTCCGGCTCTCTTCAACCCCGAGGGCGTCCGGGTGGGGGTGGGGTGTGTGTGTGCAGAAATGGAGATGGCTGTACTGCCCTCTACATCCCTGCCCTGCCAACAACACCCCCTCTTGGGGACTGAGGTCTGGAGCAGCCATATTAAAGACATCTATCTGTCCCCAACCTTGTCAAAATCTACCCGAGGGAGCACCACATCTTTTCTCTGAGACGCTGCAAAGGGTGCTACCTCGGTGGAAACCCATGCAGGACACCGCACGCATCATCTCATTTGGGGCCGGCGAGCCCAACAGAGAAGTGCTGCCGGCCCATTTTAACATGGGAAGACTGAGACTCAGGGAGGGTCAATCATGTGTTCGATGCCTCTCAGCCTTTCTGGAACACGGAGAATCAGGACGGCAATCCCAGAAGGGTCCAGGCTTTCCTGAGTCCCCACCTCCTGTGTCAGGAAGAGACTGGCCTTGGGGTGGGAGGGTCCTTGCCCGAGACGGTGGGCAGCAGGGTGGGCAGGGCGCAGGGAGGCCAAGCTTTGCTTCCAGTGACCTGCGAGCCTGCGCAGGGGACCGCCCTCTCCCCATTAATGCACGCTTTACTTACACTTCTTGCTACAATTACTCCGCGGTAATTAACAAGGGAAATAACACATCTGGGGCTAACTGCGGCTCCAAACAGATGTGCGAGATGCAGAGGCGTGCGGAAGCCCTCATCTGCACTGAGCACCTACGCAGAGGGAATGAGCCCCGGGAACAAGGCCCCTGCCGGCCGCCAGGGGAGGCTGCCAGGGAGGGGCTGAGGGGCAGGTAGCACGCAGACGGTGGGTGCAGGAATGAGGCAACTTCGTTGTCAGTGCTGTGAAGGCAACGAAATCGAGTGATGTGGCAGGGACAGTCCTTTCTCGCCCTCCCCAGAGGTGGCGCGCATGAGCTGAGGGCTGTGGGGAACCAGGGAGAAGTGTGGCAGGTTGGGAAAGGGCAATGTCAAAGTCCTGGGGCAGAATGAGCTTCTTTGAGAAGATGGGCAAGCCAGCGTGGAGCCGAGGGAGGATATAAGGGGTAAGGGACGGCTGGAAAGAGGGCTCAGCTGAGCTCCTGCCTGGTTGGGAGCCACAGACGAGCAGTCAGATGTAAACACAAAAAGGGAACCCTTGCAGGGACTTTTAGCGAAGTCACAGAATAGTCTGATTCTGCCTTGCTCCCAAGGGTCTTCGACTTTCCTCTGGGCAGTGGGTCCAGGGGCTTTGCATAAGCTGGAAGTGACAGGCCAGCCTGAGCCACACACCGTTCCCATCTGCTCTTTTCTACCCCACCTTGCAACGGTACCCCAAGGCCCTGCGCGTGCGCCTGGGTTGTCTGGGAGAAGAGAGGCAATCCTGGCTCTCTGGACTTCCTGTGCCCCAGAGAAACCTGGGTCCTGCTCTGAGGGGCTTCTCTGCCTCCCGGTGACAACTCCACCATTCTAGGACCTATGGGTCACCTTCAACGCCGTTCCTTCAGCTTGCAACTATTTCTGGGGAACACAAGAAGGAAGAGGGCACAGGCAGACAGCTAACCTGGGAGGGGTGGAACCGTGGATGGAGGGTGTGGGTGAGCAAGACAGAGGGATGGGCTCTGCAGAGGGCAAGGGCCCACGCGGAGCAGAGGCAGAAGCCAGGCATCCTGAGGGAGGAAGAGCCGCAGGCCACCCCACCAAGGAGGTCTGCACCCTTCCTCCCTAGCCTGGGGAGGGGCACTCACAGAAGCTTCTAAGGCCATTGCTCTCTGTCTAGAAACTACACGGAGGTAGGGACAGAGTAGGGGCAGTGAGAACCAAGCCCTTTAGAGGCATAGTTTCTCTGGAGCCTTTGAAAGGTTGCAGAGTGTGAGGGAAATGATGGAGTGAAGGGGACTCTGGGTGTGGCGAGACCCCCCCCCCCCAGGGTTGATGTGCTCGGGACCTCATTCCTCCTTCAGAGCAGGTGGCCTTGTGGAAGGGCTCTGGAACTTCCTCCTTGTCTCCTGCCTCTCAGTTTGGGACACTTGTAGCTTACCGGGAGGCCAAGGGAGGAAACTACTATAAACCCAAGTGGGTCCCAGGAGAACTGCTGTGCTCAGCAGCCACCCACACAAGGCAGGTCCTTGTCACCGTGTTTTCTCACAGCTCTGTGTCCCTCTATGCCCACAGCCTGCTTTCCTAGGTCCCTGGGGACCTTCTACAAGGGTCTCCCGATTGCTCCTGCTCCTCCCCACCTGTGAATGCACCCCAGGGGCCTGCCCTGTCCCCGTTGGGTGTTCCTGAAGCTGTTTGCAGGCTGTGTGCACGCGTGTATGCAGGAATTGGCAAGTGACTTCAGTGTGGCGGTGGGAACTGTGCATTGTGGAGGCCTCTGGAGGGCAGTGGGTAGGGGACACTGAGGGAGGCAGGGGACACTTCCACCCCAGAGTTCTTCTCTCCTGTGCTTGGCTTGATTTTGATCCCTCTTCTTTGATCTATTTCCTTTTTAGGAAACTGGAGGCCTTGCCCAGAGAATGAGTGGGTGATTGTCAAGTCCACTTTCCCAGCAAGGAGTATGGGTTTACGTGGGAGGAGAAGGGGGCAGACTTTGAAGTCCAGGCACCTGCATTCCAGTGCTAGTGCTGAATCCCCTTTAAGGAGTCAAGAGTTTCGTGCCTCAGTTTCCTCTTATGTGTAGTGGTACTTCCTATGGCTAGTCTGAGAATTCAAAGTGCTCGTACACGTGAAGTCACTGCCAGGGTGGCTGGTACAAGAAGCTCCCACTAAGTGTCGGCTGATGTCACTGTCACCTATATGCAGGCGGGTAAAGCGAGATCCTGGGTGCTTTCTCTGCAGGAAAGTCCATCTCTGAGAGTCTCCTGCTCCTCCCCTGTGGGGTCTCAGCCCCCCCAGCACCTTTTCAGTCTGTTCCTCTGTGTAGAGGTGCCCAGCAGGGCTAGCTCTGAGCTCCCAGGTTAAAATGGTTTGCTAGGAGGAGGCTGCTAACCCAGAGAACACTCCGGGTCCTGACTATGCAGGGCTGTGGGTGGAACCCCGAGTTCTGAGCCTTCCCTGGAGATGTCTGCTAGGCGGATGTGTCCTTGAAAAGACACCAGGTTATAGAGTCTGACAAGCATGGCTCTGCCTCTGTCACTTTACGCTTGGTGTTCCTGACCTGTGCCTCGCCTCTCAGAGTCTATTTCTCTTAGCTACATCAGCTCTGGAGGAATGGCAAGACTCGGAGACACCTCCTTGTGGGAGCACCTGTTTGCAGTGGCATCCGTGCACGCTGGGAACCGTGTATGCATCACTTGCCTTCTTCGCTAAGCTAAGCCTCATTTTCCACAGCCTGGCAAGGAGGTAACTCTGTAGCGCGGCATTGGTGGGAACGTCCCTGTACACAAGGCTTTTTCTGGCTGTAGCATCACCAGTGAGCTGCCTGTGGGGTGAGCCGGGGAGTTAGTGCCCCTAGAGCAGCCCTCAGCCACTGATAGGTGGACGGAGCTGACGGGTGGTTCTCTCTCTCTCTCTCTCTCTCTCTCTCTCTCTCTCTCTCTCTCTCTCTCTCTCTCTCTCTCTCTCTCTCTCTCTCTCCCCCCCACCAGGATGCTCATGACACGTCTTCATCTTGTCATAACAAACACATGTCTTTTACCTTCCCTTGCCACTTTCTAGTAGGAGTTATTCTAGAAGTTGTTCAAGAAGTCCAGAGAAGAGGTGAAGCTCAGCCACTGTGAGGGTCAAGGCAGAAAATGGCTGGCGGAATCTGAGTGACTTCCCAGAGCCTCCCCCATCTGGACATGCAGCACACCTTCATCCCTGCCTGCATGCCTGCACCTACCATGCAGCTAGAAGGCATGGACAACCTGCTACGCTTCTGAGCCGTGCTCTGTTTAGAAAATGTGAAGAATGGCATCTTGGGCAGATTAGCTCGCTGTGTGAGCGTGCGGTCCCGAGACAGCCCAGAGCAGGAGCGACAGCTCTCCATTCTTGTCGTTAGCTTCCCTTTAGCTCTGTGAATCCTTGTAAAAACCAAAGCAGCCAACACATCCTCCCTGCACTGGTGCTATAGGTAGAACTTTCTGGAATGATGATGACGTCTCATACAGTTCAGAAGCTGCTGACAGTAGGCAGCCAGTGAGCCCTTGAAATGTGGCTTGTGTCCTGAAGTATTGCCTTTTCAATTTTGCTTCACTTAAATTAATACAGAGTCAAACAGCCCCATGTGCTCATGGTAACTTGGGTAGACTTAGTGGATCTACACCTACATCAAGAATCCCATTAGGCAGCAAATCACTTCACTCCCTGACAGAGCCAACACTCTGCACCAGCAGTCGCTGTGCCTGTTACACTTTGAAGCCAGCTGAGGTCTCGGGCAGCTTTGGAGATTCATCAGGCTGATTCTGCCATAAAAAAATCTAGTGGGGCTGGAGAGGCAGCTCACACAGCAAGGTGCTACCCTGAAAGCGTAAGACCCTTTCTGCCTTGACCCTCACAGTGACTCAGCTTCACCTCTTCTCTGAGCTTGGATTCCAGGACAGATAGACACGAGGTGCGGCAGTGCATGTTTGTCACAGCAGCGCTGGGGAGACAGGAAGATGGCTGAGGCTCACTCTAGTGCGTCGGTTCAGTGAGAGACCCTGTCTCAAACATAAGTTGAGGCTAGTGTCTTAGTTAGGGTAACTCTGTAAACACCATGATCCAAACAAGTCAGGGAGGAAAGGGCTTATTTTGCTTACACTTCCAGGTAACAGTCCATCGCTGAGAGGAGTCAGGGCAGGAACTTAAGCAGGCAGGAACCTAAGCACAGGCCGTGGAGGAGTGCTGCTCACTGGCTGGCCCACTCGTGGTATGCTCAGCCTGCTTTCTGCACCATGCGGGACGGCCAGCCCAGAGCTAATCATTAGACAAGAAAATGTAGCACAGGCTTGCCCACAGACCAACCTGGTGGGGTTATTTTCCCAATTGAGGTTCTCTCCCAAATGATTCAAGCTTGTGTAAAGTGGACATAAAACCAGCCAGCACAGCCTCCAGGAGGCTCAACAGGCAAAAGCGTTTTCTATGCAAATGTGAGGGCCCAAGTTGAATTCCCAGAACTCATTCAGAGCAGAAGGAGAGAACTGACTCCAAGAAGTTGTTTTCTGACCACCGTGCACACACTGAAGTACATGAATCCACGCTTTCACACGGTACTTGAGCATATGTGTTCCATGTTCACACACACATATCAAAACTTTTTTAAAGTAAAGTGGAGAGTAACTTTGACCTCTGCTCTTCCTCCATAATTTTTAAAATATCAAAATCTAGAGCTAACTGAGAGCCAGAGGCAGTGTCATGACTTGCTCCATGATGCGTGACTTAGTTCTCTGATTGCTATGGAGGTGTCTCACCTTTATCCCTAAACAGCAGGGCAAGTGACCCTCTTGTGGGGACAGAGTCAGAGGTAGCCTGTAAGCTGAGCCCTGCCTGCAGTTTGAGACATAGACAGTCTAACTTCTGCTAAAATTCAGAAACACACATTCCAGGCACCTTTGTGATAGGTTAATTGTTGAATGTTGTTTTTCTCCCCTGGTCCCTGCAGAGCAGGCATCCCCTTTCCAGCCACCTCCCTAGAGGGTGGGATTTCCCCTTGACTTGGTAACCCAGGAGCCCTGTGATGTGGGTAACAACCGACCTGGAGCTCACCTAGGCCAGGCTCTGAGTCTTTTCCGCTTAGAGCCCTGGGGAGGCCCTAAGGGAGCAGTTCAGTGACAACCCAGCTAAACCACCTTGTGGGGAGGGATAAAGGTGAGGGAGACCTTTCAGGAGAGCCTGTCAGGGAGCTCACTTAGGTGAGATGTGCACACCAACCCTGAGGGCAGAGAGAATCTCCTGGGGGCACAGTGGGGGTGGCCAGGAAAATTGCCCCGTGGATTATCTCACTTAGCAGGGTTCAGTACCTGCCACCCAGGCCAGGTCAGGTACCATCACAGCACACCCTGCTTGCTGTCTTTCATGTCAGGCTAGCGTGGAACCAAACCTTTCTGTGTGTTGGGGTGTGGGGTGGGGAGGACCCAAACTGTGTTCTTCAGTCACAGCTGGCTTGGAGCAGAGGGAGAGCATCAGGCCCTTGGGGGCCTCCTTTGCCCCTCAAGTCTTTCAAATTATCTTATCGGCACACACTGTTAGGAGAACAGATGACCAGGGAAGCAAAAGAGTCTCAGCTCTCGTGAGAACGTGAATGGATTGTCGTGACTGTCTGGAGACGTGATTGTTATGTCTGCCAGGGCCTGTGAGTGAGTACACATGGTACCATCCCACAGTAAGGAGAAACTTTAGAATGGCACCATGAGCACCAGCAATATCAATTCTTCAGATCATAACTGTGTAGTAAAGCTGATATTGAAATAAGTAACACAGGAAATAAGCCAGTTCCACTTAGAAAGTCCCTTGGCCCAGCCATTCGACTTTGGGCAGCACTGGTAACACTTAACTGCATGGATTAATTAGGTTTCGACTGCTGTGATAAACCCACAACCAAATACATTGCACTTGGTCATAATTAAAAACCAGGGGCTACCCGTGGAGGGTCTCACTATCCCTGGGGAGGGGGTTGGGGGATCATTGGGAAGCATGGGAGAATGGGAGGGAGAGGGAATGGGGGATGGATATATAAATAAAAGTGCTTCTAAAATAAAATAAAATATAAAAACAACAACAGAAAAACAAACAAACAAAGCAAGGGCTAGAGATGAGCTGACTCAGCAGTTAAGAGAGCTGTTCTTCCAGAGGCCACAACAAAGGTCCCCAGGGTCCTTCCTGGTGCCTCACAACCTCCTGTCACTTCAGCTCCAGGGAACCAGACACCCTCTTCTGATTTCTGTGGGCACTCCCATTCAAGCTGTTTAGATGTACAGATTCTCTGTGTGTCTGTCTGTCTGTCTCTCCGTGTCTTCTCTCTCTCCTCTCTCTGTCTCTGTCATGCACAGGCACATATAGACAGTTAAATAACCAGGTTTGGGGTTGACATAGTTCAACATCAGCTCCCACTACAGGCTACAGTGGGTAAGATGTGCAGATGCATTGCTGGGATGACCATACTTCAGATTTCTGAGCATGGAGATAGTGCATGACAAGGTGTCATTGCTGCGGGTCTCTCGGGAGTCACCCAGCGGGCCACACAGATTGTCTCCTGTCCTAAGCGGCCTTTAAGGCAGCATGTTTTTCCTGGAGGGTGGAGCCTGTGCTTGCTTCCGGGTTTGGAGAGCCCGGCTGGTTCCTGTGCTGGGCTCTGACTCACTCTATGGGCTGCTTAGGGGACACCCTGCCCCGAGGTGACTTGGCTTGATTGTCCTGCCTCCGCCACCCGCCCTGACCTTGTCTCTGCTGTCTCCCTGGACCTGCCACTTCTCCCCGTTCACAATGCGCTCCTGGCTTCGTGCTAGTCACACAGCCTGAATTCTCACTTAGGTGTTTTGTCTTCCTCCTTGGAAGACCGAGGCAGGCTTCAGGGACAGGGTGGCATTGAAATTGTTTCTTGATGACAAGCATAGACTTTGAGTTGGAAGATACGGTTGGAGAACCCACCAGTGGCCAAGCCTCATAGAGAAGCCCAGTGCCTTTAGAGAGCTGAGAGACGAGACTTTGATGCTGTCAGGACCTTCTGGCTCTGCTGGGGACCAGGAGTGGGAAGAAGACTTTCTCTCCTCTCTATACCTTTTAAATGTTGACTGTAGCTATTCCAAAATGAGCAAATAAGTGTTTTCACATTTTATTTACAAAAAATAATTGTGACACCTGTGTATGTCCCAGTGGGCACAGGTGGAATTAGAGGTAATTTCCCAGAATAGTGGTATTGGGGTTTGGTTTAGGGTTTGGTGGCTCCCACCCCTAGAAGCCACACTCCACAGCTGCCTGTGGAGCTTTCAGAAGCTTTGAAGCCTGGCCCCGCCCACAGAGGCTGTTGTAATTGGCCTGGGGTGTGGCTTCAATATCAGGGATCTTGACAAAGCTCTACGGCTAAACACAGCAGTGGGCCGGGTAGGAGTCCGCTAGGAGACAGCTGGGGAGGGAACAAAATGGCCTCAGCTCAGGCACAGCCCGAGCGAGGCTGAAGTGGATGACTTGTGGCAAGCGTGAGAAAGAGTGACTTTGGAGGTGTTGACGCTCAAACCACACGGAATGAAGAGGAACAAAAGGGAACAGAGGCGTTCAGCTTTCTGTGCCCGGTGGTCCCCATGTTTCTGGGGTTGACTCGGAAAGGCCCAGCCCTTCTGGCTGAATTGATCCCTCCAAGGAGGAGCAGCTTTGAAGGCGGGTAGTAATTAAGTTGGGTAGCTGAAAGAAACAATCGAGGTACACAGCTCCCCACAGCATGGGGGACCCTGAGTTGGGAGAAGAGGGTGGACAGTTATAGAGCAGAATCCTCTGCCTCCTCTCCTGCCTCTGCACATGCAGTCACAGGCACAGGCACTCCCGCACACATGTATGTATGCATATACCACGTATCACACACACACACACACACACATACACACACACACGCACGGATGCATCCTCTCCTGCCTCTGCACATGCAGTCACAGGCACAGGCACTCCCACACACATGTATGTATGTATGGATATACCATGTATCACACACACGCGCGCGTGCACGCACGCGTGCACACCTACACACACGAATGCATTCACACACACACACACACACACACACACACGAATGTATCATTTCCTGTCTCTGCACATGCAATCACAGGCACAGGCACTCTCACACACATGTATGTATGCATATACCACGTATCACATACACACACATGAATGCATACACACATATGCAGACACATGTGCACACGCGTGCACACACACACACACACACACACACACACCCCAGTCAGGTGATATTAATGTGAAGCAAAGCCTGAGAGCCCCTGGGTCAGGGAGTGTAGAACCAGACTTTGGCACAGGTTAGAACTCAGCACTGACAGAGGTAAAACTTTAAAATAGGCAGGGAGTTGTGAATTTGCAGACACAAGGCTAGGTCAACAGCAATACACCTGGAAATAAATATAGTCAGATCTTTCCTCAGGTCACAAACAATAATCCATTTCAGATGGATGAATACATAGGCATAAAGGACAAAATAACAAAACTGACATATAGAGAACTATTTCCATAATGGGGGGGGGGGAAGGACTTTTTCAAGCATGACACAAATCCCAGAAGCCACGAAAGAAAATGATTGGCAGACTGGCTGCCTTTAAATTTAGGATACTGTTCAGTAAATAAACCACAAAGGCAAAAGACACATGAAATATAAGAAGAAAACACTTGCAACTTATAATAAATCAAAGGTTACTAAAATAGATATTAACTTACAATAAACAAGAGAAGGACTTGCATGGTTGTGGTGCCGCAGACCTTTAATCCCATCACTGGGGAGGCAGAGGCAGGAGGATCTCTGTGAGTTCGAGGCCAGCCTGATTTACTGATCGAGTTCCAGAACAATCAGGGCTGTTACATGGGGAAACCAGAGAGAGAGCCAGAGAGCCAGAGGGGGCACAAAATCTCAATATAAACAGGCTGGTGAGATGGCACAGTGGGTGAAAGCGACTGCCACCAGCCACATCTGATGACCTGAGCTCAGTCCCTGAGACCCACATGCTAGAAGGAGAAAAATTACTACAGAGAATTGTCCTCTGACCTCTGACCTCCACACATGCGTGACACATGTGTTCACACACACACACACACACGTAATAAAAACAGACTAATGATGCTGAACAACAATTTCCAGAAGAAGGTATACGGGAATATATTGATACAATGCTAATACATATGCCAGAAGATGCTCGATTTCACAAATGACTGAATAAGAGGATGAGAAACAATGCATATTTTTAACCTACTTGGCAAAAAATGAAAAGTTAGGGAAGATGAGGGGAAAGGATAGGTGCCAGCTGTCACCGGTGGGTGCCAACTTGGAGAAAACATGAAAATGTAAAATGCACCAGTTGCTCTGGTGCCCTACAATCTGTCCCGCTGCGGTTGCCTGAACTCAGACATCTGAATACTTGGTCCCCAGTTGGTGACTGTTGAGGTAGGTTTAGGACATGTGGCCTTGCTGGAGGAAGTACGTCACTGGGGTCTTTGAGGTTTCAAAAGCCTTGTGCCATTTCCAGGGTGCTCTCTGCTTCCTGCTTGCCATTTGAGATGTGAGCTCTCGGCTGCCACTCCAGCGGCCTGCCTGCCGCCTGCGCCTCTGGTGGGCCATCATGGACTCTTACACCTCAGGAACCATAAGCTAGACACACCCTTTCTTCTGTCACACTGTTCATTACAGCAACAGAGAAGTAAGAAGAAATGCCAATGCCTGTGCAGTGACTCTGGGCCAGGTCGCTCATCTTTCCTGCCTGCATGTGGGACCCCGGGATTGACGAACTCAGGTTGCCAGGCTAGCAAGGCAAGCTCCTTTACCCACTAAGTCATCTCAGCAGCCCCTGTGGAGGGATCCAGAGCATCAAACCCAGTGGTTCTCACCCTTCCTGATACGGTGACCCTTTAATACAGTTCCTCATGCTGTGGTGACCCCAACCATACAATTATTTCCATTGCTACTTCGTAACTGTAATTTTGCTACTGTTATGAATTGTAATGTAAATATCTGATGTGCAGGATATCCGATAGGCAACTCTCATGAAACTGTTTGACCCCTTCTCAAAAGGGTCGTGATCCACAGGTTGAGAACCTCCGATCTAACAATCGACCATTGACTGTCCAGTGAGCAGGATGGCAGCAGGCAGAAAGACGGTCCTCACTTAAAGTGAGTGATCACTGCACACAGTGGGCTAGGAGGACAGGTCAGTACGCCTTGATCCACTTGGCAGCGCGTTAATTTCCAGAGGAACCGAGGCCCCTTTCTGGAGACATCACAGAGAGTCTTGGATTAAAAACACGTTGTGAGACCACATTAAAGAAATCTGTGCTTGTTTTTGAGCTCAGACACACAATGATAGCAAGAGTAAGAATTCACGTCATGGCAAGAACAACCTGGCTTTCCCCCAACTCCTTTGTTCAATGCTTTCAGACAGGGTCAAGTTCAAATGAGCTACCTGTTACCACTCCCTGCTCTCTGCCCCTGCCCCCACCCCCTGGGATCGCTCCCTGCACAGAGTCTCAGTTGGTGAGTAAGGGGTAGGGAAGGGCTCTGCTGTAAAGGATGCCACCCTGCTGAGGGCCCTCCACGCACACAGTTCACTATCTCTCAATGTCCACTTCCTCTAAGACGCCCTCAGAATAGGACACAGCTCAGCTCAGCCCAAGTGCTGAGTACCTTTAAAGCTCAGCTATCAACTTTCATGGCTTCATTTCAGTTTTTCTCTTCTTGAACTCTCAGGGCAAGGCCCGAGTCCTGAAGCCATTCAGTGTCAATTTTATCACTTCCCACTATGGGTTGCCCAGCCCTCTGTGACCTACTGAGGCCTCTGGCTGCATGTGACATTTTAAATACTAACTTTGGGGTTCTTGTCTTAAAGTGAGGAAGAATTAAGTTCAGATTGTGCCTCTTTAGAAATCCATAAAACAAGAGCGAGTTTTAATGGAGAGCTCCGCACAAGTTCCAGTAGGCAAGGCCAGGAAGGGAGACTTTCACCCCCTCCCCTTCTCAAAATCAAGAGGGAATATTTGTTTATCCTTAACCAAGATGACCTCAGGCCCATTTTTTTGTTGGTGTAAAATGGCAGAGTCACTCAAAGGCAAAGTGTAGCCACAGTTAAGTGTGCAATTTGGGTGCTTCTTATTGTGCAGCCAGCTGGGAAAAATGAACATTCCACTTAGTGTGGTCCTTTTGGAGCCTGGGAAGATGGTCCAGTAGGTACAGCGATTGCCCTGTAGCCTGGTGTGCGTATGTGTGTGCATGTGTTCGTGCGTGTGTGTGAGTGTGTGTGGCGATTGCCCTGTAGCCTGGTGTGCGTATGTGTGTGCATGTGTTCGTGTGTGTGTGTGTGTGTGTGTGTGTGTGTGTGTGTTGATTTTGCATCCCAGAACCCATGTGAAAAAGCAGGGTGTGGTGACACAGATTTGTAATCCCAGTGTTGGAGTGACTAAGGCAGGCAGATCGCAGGGCCAGCTTGCCTAAGTGACCTCCATGCTGAGTTACAGGCCTGTGAGGGAACTCGTCTCCAACAGAGAAGGAGAAGGTACCTGGGGGATGAAATCTACGGCTGTTTTCCCACCTACACACACACACACACACACACACACACACACACAAGCACACTAAAAATAAATACACCAAGTGGCCTTTTCACTGGACAATTCTTCACTAAAGAAGGCACCGGGAGCTGTGGCATTGCAGTGGTCTTGGGAGTTCTGGAAGGCATGTGTTCAATTCTGGGCTGACTATATAGGCACATGAAGGACAGAGTGCCTTCAGATGCTTAACATACAGATGATTTAGCGGCTGTCTAGAAATCAGCATTGGAAATCTGCTTGGTAAAACCAAGTGGCATGGGAGCCATCTTGGTTATAGACCAGGCCATGTGGCTTTTGAGCTGGCCTCTGATAATGACCAATGGTATAAATCTGACCTGTGTTACTACAACAGCAACAACAACAAGACTCCTGTGTATCTTAAGCTGCAAAAGAGGAAGGAAATAATATGAGGCCCCTGACCATGCTGTTATGAGTAAATGAATTCACTTGAAAGACAGCTAGCATCTTTCGACAAATAAAACCCATACTAGGGACCTTTTTCCTGAGGTGACTTATTCCTGCTCTCAGTGACTATTAGCATACAGGGTCACACCAAGTCAAATTCTTCTGCTGGCAATAAATGTTAACTTCATGGGAAATCAGGATTGCTTCTCTGATCCCATGCCTGGGGTGGGGGTGGGAGACTGATAGCCTGGAGTGTCACCACACCATCTGAGGGCCAAGGAAAGTCCCCTAGCCCTCTAACTGCCCTTTCACCTCTCACAGCTCTGGAAACGGCCCTCAGCATCCCCTTCCCTCCCCTTCGAAAGCCGTGACTGCCTTTCAGCCCCACAGAACGATGCTGTGTGGCATCCTTACAGGAACCCGTTCCGCTCCTCTGCTGAACTTCATTCCACTGCTACCCACGAGCTTCGGCCTTCCCTGCTCGGCTCACGGCCTGTGCCAACCCGCCTAGGCTACGAGGTACCAAATCAAACGCTACTCTGTGTGCGCTCCAGACAGTTTCCGATGATACTGGAATCTGAGTGGGTGAGTAAGCAGGCTGTTCTCTCAGGGTGGAAGGCTGACCTTTCCAGAGGTGAGGGGATCTCCTGCAGCCTGGCCGGGTTGAGCCGGGATGCTGGTCTTTCCCTGACTACAGTCTTCATCTGAATACTCAGCCTTCCCGAGTCCTGATCCTATGACAGTGGTTCTCACCTTTCCCAGTGCCGTGA
Organism: Mesocricetus auratus; assembly: GCF_017639785.1. NCBI lineage: Eukaryota > Metazoa > Chordata > Mammalia > Rodentia > Cricetidae > Mesocricetus > Mesocricetus auratus. The sequence continues at coordinate 74,305,754 of NW_024429197.1, read as the reverse complement.
CCCTTTGACACAAGTCCAGGGACTTGTATGTGGGCATCTTGTCACGTGGGTGGACCCGCCTGGAGGCCATAGAGGAGGGTGTCTCCGTTCATAAGATCATTGGAAATATGCTTTTTCTGATGATCTTAGGTGACCCCTGTGAAAGGGTTGTTTGGTGCCCAAGGGGTGGCAACCCACAGGTTGAGAAACCCTGGCCTATGGCCTCCAGACGGGAGCTCTCACCCTTACACTCGGCTGCCGCTCAGGCCATGGGTGTGTTCACTGACATGCAGGCATGCACACGCTGCAGCTTGTGTGTGCAGGTCAGAGGACGACTCTTGGGAGACGGTACTGTCCTGCTGCTGTGTGGGATCTGGGCATTGAGACAGCTTAAGCTGTCAGGGGTGTGCACAGTGCACCTCTCCCTGACAAGTCATGGCCTATAAATATACGTGTTTGTATAGATCACATAGGCATCATAACATGAATGGCAGAACTGTAACTCAAACTGTCCTCTAAGCCTCATGCTTCCTGAAAGGCCCTCATAGATGGGGTCATTGTGCTCAGGTCCTTGCTTACCCTTTTAATAGAAATGTGCATCTTTATGCTCCATGGATAGTGACACTCACCTTTCCCGTGCCTTTGGATATGATCAGGTGACTTGTTTTGGCCAAGGGAGTTAATGGATATAATTTGTGTGGAGGAGGATTTCCATGCACAACCAAGATCTGAAAGGGATCCTTGGTCCCTCTGATCTCTCTTTAGAATACCTAGTTCATGGACTGAACTTGATCCAACTCCAGCTCCAAAGCCAATCCAGACTGACCTGCATGCAGAGCACAGCCAAGACAGCTAGTAGGCAGAGCCTCGAGGTACAGGGGAACACGAATGCTGAAGATCATAAAGTACTGAGTTTAGAGTGCTTTGTTAGGCAGCACTCGTGTTACAATTACAGACGAATACACTTCTCTAAATGAATAGCTTTAAAATGTCCTAAGTGGACGAGCATGAAATGAGGCAACATTGGGGTCACTGACAAGACATTACTGGTGCTCAGGTCCCCTCTCTCTTTTGATATATGAGAAAATTTCCTGCCTTCTTATGTTAGTGAGGGACAGGTAACCATTACTGCTATAGGACCCTCTCAGATGGCGGCAATAATAATATTCAGGGCACTGCCAGCTGCCTCTCTTCCCTTGCCACAGAAGTCACCAAGGGACTCGTGCTGAGATAGGAACGACAGTCAGTTCACTGGGGCCACAGTAGATGCCCACCAACAAGAAGTCAGCTTTTTGAGTGCTATAAAGATACAGAGATTGTTTGCTCCTGCAGAACCAGGGCACCCTGGCCAAAACACAGGGTGAGTGAAGGACGTGGGGGAGGCCCCGCTGAGCCCCAACTCCAGAGAGTGCAGGGCTGAAAGTTCTTCCTCCCAAACTCCTCTCAGACTCAAGGACTTCTGTCATCCTCTTTCTCAGCAGCCTCCATGGCCACTTGGGCATTCACAGACATTTTGAGCAAGCATTCATGGAGTCACAGTCTGGAAGGGACACAGGAGTAGCAGGTAAAGGGCTCTGGGCTGGGGAGGAGGTTGAGCTTGCTGCTTTTCACAAGGCTTTTGGATGCAGGAGCTGGGGGTCTGGGGTCTTCTTTCAACGCTTGACACACCTGTAAATACGTGTTGTCCAGTGTGTCTGCCATCAGGTCAGAGGGAGCTGCTGTTTTTGGGACAATCGTGTCTGTCTTGCTGACAGTGGGTGCTGAGGCTGGAGGCAGAGGGAGAGTGAGCAAATAGGAGAATGACAGACAGCACAGCATCCAGGGATTGGGCCTGAGTGCTTCGGATACCCAGGGGGATACGGATGCTTCGAAGATTCAAATGTAAACAAATAGTAACAAATGTTAAATAGTACAACCTTCACTGTGTAAGATCTTCCTAAAACCACGAGAGAGAAAAAGATTGCTATATTGGATGGAACAAATTTTTGAAAATCTTACAAGAAAAAATAAGCAAATTAAAAAATCTAATAATACAGTGGCCAAAATAGTTGCAATATACATGGAAAAGAGCAAAGAATAAGGATGAAAAGGTAAAGGCAAGAAAAAAAAACAGTCCAAACAGTGGCCACCAAGTACGTAAGACATTCAGCTTTGCTAGCAATGCAATCCATTCATATGGAAGTAACTGCCTCTCAGGAGTTGACCATGGATGAAAACATATAGATCATCATAGGTTACGATGCTGTGGTAATTTCAAAGTATTTGTTAATATCAAGATTTTTAGTGGTAGACTCATAATGATAAAACTCCCTAATGTGTCTGTCATAAAATTAATGGTGTAATTAAAAGATTGTTTTTCTAAAAGATCTCCTTTGCCTTTTACAATATATTTATTAGCTTATATAGATGTGACAATAATATTAAAGAAAGAGGGGGAGGGGAGAAACACACGAGAGGCTGGAGGTAGGAAAGGGAAGAGGAAAATGATGTAAATATATTTTAATTAAATAAAAAAACTACATGGTATGAATTTTCAGGATGCAGATGTAATCATATTCACAGAGAAGGTCACAACTTTAGACAGTGTTATTTATCATTGAAAAGAGAAAGGCAGGCAACTTTATAAAGCATAGAAAAGGAGCAAATGTGACCCGAAAGGAAAAGGGAAGAATGCTATTTTTATATAGATTAAACTGAGGTGACTATGTTAGAGACTACCACCACAGCAAAACAAAACAAAACAAAACAAAAACAAAAACAAAAACAAAAACAAAAACACCAAGCAAATGCATCCCCAAACAGAGCTGTCAAATAAGGCCAAGGTCATGCTCTTCAAAGGGACTAGTAAAAATATACCCACTTCTGGAAAATTCTGCCCAAGGAAAAAGAACATGGAATCAAAATGAGGAAGAGGGGTCCCTGCAACATATGAAGGACCCATTCAGTCATAGAAACGTCTGAATTAAAACGGTTAATTTATCAAAATCTCTATCATGGGCCCCCCAAATGTACTCCTTGTTCATGTGACAAAAATCATCCCCATGGCACCCAGGCAGCTTCAACTCCTTCTTGTCATTGTGTTCCCTCCTGGTGAAATACAATGGGTTAAATAACAGTGACAAATTCTGCCAGGAGCTCCTTCAGGGATGAAGCTGGCTTCAAACTCTTACTAAGATATGCCAGACTACTAGATGAGATGATATCACTTGGCAGAGGATCTACACACTGTCTTGGCCATCAGTGGTCTCCTAGGCCACATGCAGTCTCTTCTGCTTGACTAGGCCTGAGATCTCAGAGTGTGTTTCTTAGAGACATCTATGCACCAAACACTCTAAAGTTCTGATGCAGATCCAGCCTTTCAAACTGGACTTTCTTCTTGGGGAATCTCTTTCTGAGAAGTTCTACACAGAGGGCTCCTCAGCTATGTGCTGGAAGAATGATGAATTTGTGCCTTGAGTGTTGTTTCCAGTGGAGATGTCAAAACAGAAGGCTGAGGGCACTCCTTGAGCAGTCTGTGCTCTGACAGTTCCTAACTTGGAGTCTTCTGTAAACAAAAATAGATGTTCCCAATGGTAACTGTGGCTTGAGTTTCCAAGTATATATTTTTCTACAGCTGCATTAGGAAACCATTGTAGACACCCAAACTCAGTGCTCAGATGTTAGCTGAATGTGTGAGTACTGCCTACCGCCCCACACTTGTCATGAGAGAAGTAATAGTTTGTCATTTACCAAATAATTTTATTTCACAACAATTCACTTCAAAACACAGTACCATAAAGGAAACCAAAGAGGGAAATGAGTTGGAGGCTCAGGCCTTACATCTCCATCTGAGTTAAGGATCTTGGGTCTTTTTCTATCCCCAGATTTCAGCATAGTCTGGTGTGAGGAGCCGCCCTCGCTATCGCTATTGCCGTTAGAAGATGGCGCTGACATCTGCTGTCAGTTGGAGTTAACCGTTTAAGCTGTGCCTCTCCCGTGGCGTCATCTGGGGTGATGTGCAAACCACCAATCCCGGCTCTACACGTCTCACTCGGAGCTCCTAGGCTTATATAAGGGGCTGGGTTTCTTAGCTTGGGGTCTCCCTCTAAGAAGCTGATCATCTATCTCTCAAGATGCATTAAAGCTTTACTGCAGAAGGATCCGAGTGTTCTGCGTCGTTCTTGCTGGCGAGACGGTAGCGCGGGACAGTCTGGGGCATGGCACCTGAAAGAGGAGACTGTGGAGGTGGAATCTGTGGGTGTAAATCTCTGTCACACAGATGAGATGATAGAATCCCCTCAGCCCTTTAAGCCATTCTCTTGGGAAATCTTCCCATGGACATTTTCAGGTCTTGGTTTGATATGTTAACCTAGGTTCTGGTGCTATAATAAAATACCAAAGGCTGGGTACTTTATAAAAAACAGTTTTAATTTGTAGGATGAAGTTCCAAGATCTGGTAGCCTCTGTTGTCTGGTGAGGTCCTACAGTGGCAGCAGTATTGGATGAAGATGAGATCATGTAATGAGATGAAGCAGGATAAACTGAGAAGTGAGGCTCTTTCTATAATGCAGACTCTTTTGGGAACTGTGTTTGTTACTTGTGGGAATTCACTACACCAATAGTTTTTGGGGTACCAGTCTTTGGGTGTGGCATCTGTGCGTGGAGATGATTTCTTATAAGGAAGAGGAGGGATCTCACTTATATCTTGGGAGGTTGGAGCAGAAGCAAGCCTTATGGTTGTTCACATCTCTCTTGGGCAGAACTGTGGGACATGACAGTTGGACTCATGGTGGCTTCCACTTTGTCCTGTATTTGTGAGTCTATATTTCTTTTTTTTTTCTCTGAAACAGCTTTTTATTAAACAGCAAAGCAGAACACAATTTTAAATATTTGTAATGCAGTCACAAAAGGGTTGCAAAATATCTGCAATGTGAGGATTACATGTCCATGTAGCTACTGTCACTAATACATTTGATGATCCCACAAGTCAACACAGCCCAACCTGAGAGCCATCAGCTGCACTAGTGGGTCTTTCCTGTTGTAACATTTTAACATTATTCTTGATATCAACTCCTTTATCAAATGGAAGCTACAAACCAAACAATTTTAAAATTGTTAAAAGAAATTACTGAAATTCTGCAAAGTGGTTGCACTTACAGAAATTCTGGGAAAAACAACTGAGATAAAATACTAATGTTAACAATCATCGCATATACAAAACTCTTATATTCATGATTCATATACTAATATACTCTCAATTAATTTTGTAAAAGTTTATTTCCTGGGTACAAACCTTGAGACCAAACTCTTAACTGGTCCTCTGACATGTGACTTACTTAACCTGCTTACATCAGACTTAGTCTGATTTCATACTGTCCCAAAGTTGCAGCTGTGGCCCAGAGGTAACACACATCTGGAGAGAAAACATTTGGAGTTGGTTACTTCTGTTATCCAGTTTTCCTCCCTATTTGTATCTTTCCTCAAGATTTTCTATTTCTCACATACATGTGGCCAGCACTCTTATCTTTTTAACACCAAACGGGCTATTTTGTGTAAAAGGGACTTTTAGCTTCTCATTGGGACAATTTACATTTCAAAGAAAACCCTTCATTTTTATAGCTTCAATCTATCTTCAATTGATTAAAGAGAAACCATCGATCCTATCTTATTACTAACTATTACAAATGGCAAGCCTTAGCTAAGAAAGTATCTTATTTTGGTTACAGTTCAGGTTACTCTGGTAGGTGACAACTACTGAAGTTACCGTCAGGGAGATGGGGGAGAGGCACACGATGGTGGACAGGGTACAGAAGCTGTGCATTCAGTACATGGTTTGGTCACTGTTCACATGGTTATTCTCTTGTATAGTTTACTAGTTAGGCATATGATAAAAGACAGTGCTAAGCCTATAGATATATAAGCATTGGCAAAACATTTATCTTCAAGTTTCATAAATATCTATCATTCTAATTATAAAGTCTCTACATTTGCACATTTTCATAGACTAATGTAATACATATAACATTAACTCAGGGACGTTTCCTGTTAAGCAGTTAATATTACCTAGATCTGGCATTCTCTTTATAAATACTCAAGGAAGCAAAGGATACTGTAACTTTTGGATCATATCCAAGCTTTAAGAAAAAAAAAGCAGCAACTCCACAGATGAGAGGGAAGTGAAGCCTTTACTTCCTTTTGCTTTTTGTATCAGTTGTTTGAAAAACACTAGAAGCAGACATGAGGTTTTCTATATATTGTCCAAGAACTTGATTTTCTGATTTTAGCTTCAGATTTTCTTCCTTAACTGCATCTACTCTTGCAGAAAGATCTTCAAGTGTGTGCTGCAGTTCCAACACTTGATTAATAAGTCTCATCTTTTCTTCCAGTTCCACCTGAGTCTCAGCATCAACTGCATCCATGTCAGCATTCATCATCTTGGGTAACAGACTTTCAGCTCTTGGATGCACACTCTTTGATGAATGGTCTTGCGTCTGAGGTGCCGGGAGGGGGCGGGATGGGTGAGACGCCTCAGGCAGCGGCTCTCTGAGTCTGTATTTCTTGCTGAATCCCCATAATAAAGACTTTTGTAAAATCCTGTTACACCTGGCACCCAACCTTGCACAATGTTGAGTTTCTTGACTATAATAATGAGGCTTAGGTAGGAGAAGTGATTTCCTAAAGTATTAAGAGACATCGAAATACCAAATGTTTCAATTGTGGTAGAATAGGTCATCTGAGAAGGAATTGTAAGCAGAGTGTTCCTAGAAATAATGTTTCTTCTGGGAATGATCCAAGTAGAAGGCCCAGCCTTCTGGGTCATGCAGAAGGCTGACATTGAATCAATGAAATGTAGATCAACAAGAGACAAGCAAGGCAACACTTTACCATCAGGAAACTCCTTGGGGGGCCTCTTGGAGGCCCCTGTGTCAAACGTGGTATGGTCATTTCCAGGACAAGTAGCAAATCCTGTACTTACTGTAAAAACAAAACAAACAAACAAACAAACAAACAAAACACTGCTCTGGATGATAGAATAGCTTTGGAGGATGAATCAAAAATTCCAGGAGTAAACAGAAAACATATATTTTGATAGACTTCTGTAAACGGCCAAAGCTAAGAATACAAATAAATGACATTATAATTAAGAGATTATTTGACACAGGTAAAGACGTGACTATTAATACTGTAGAATTGGCCTCTTCAGGAGGTAGATGTTTAATTCCTAGGGACTGAAACCCTATCTTAGGTAAAATGAAGCACAAGATGGGTTTAATGCATAGGACAGAGAGGAAGGCTGAGGCCATATGTAGCTAATATAGAAGTGAATCTGTGGGGTCATGATCTGTTGCAGCAATGGAATACCTAGATTAACACTCCTCCAGTCTCAGAAACAGACCATAAACCAACTCATGCTTCTTGGAACTATACAAACTATAAAAAACAGTCACCAGCCATTCAAGCTGTACAGAAATAGGAAACAGTAGCTGTCGAACTCTCAGTGGTACCAATGACCTTACCCTTAAAATGGTTAACTGACAAACCTGTCTGGGTTAGGCAATGGCCTGTGACATCACAGAAGCTACAGGTTTTAGAACATCTGGTTCAGAAGCCGATAAATGCTGGGTATATTGAAGAATCTACCAGCCTTTGGAATTCTCCTGCATTTGTTATTAAAAAGAAGTCTGTAAAAATGTAGAATGCTGATAGACCTGAGAGACTTAAATAAGGTAATTCAGCCGATGGGCTCTTTACATCCTGGAATGCCTTTGCTTTCTCTGTTACCTAAAGATGGTCTATTACAGTTATTGACTTAAAAGACTATTTCTTCACTATAACTTTACAAGAAAAATATAGCGAAAAATTTGCTTTCACAGTGCCTACTTATAATAAGTTTCAGCTGGTCAAGAGATATCAATGGAAGGTTTTTCCCATAGGGAATGTTAAACAGCCTCACCCTGTGCCAATATTTTGTGGAAAAAAATTGTAATTAATTCATGTGCATTTTCTACAATATATAATTTACCATTATATGGATGATATTTTATTGGCTGATTCAAAGGTCAAAACCTTAGAGACAAATGTTCTAAGAAGTAAAGAAAGTTTTTGCCTTGCTAGGGATTATAAATTGCTACTGAAAAAAATACAGAAAGGAGATTCTGTTAATGACTTAGGATATAAAATAGGTCTATATAATATTAGACCACAGCAGGTACAGACCAGGAGAGATCTATTGTGGCTTCTTAATGGTTTTCAAAGATGGCTAGGAGAGATTTCCTATCTTAAAGACCACTGTTGGATTAGAAACTTATGAACTGAATAATTTGGCCAAGACCCTAGAAGAGGAGAAGAACTTAAATAGTCTGAGAGAATTATCAGTTGAAGCTGATAAAGAATTAGCTTTGGTGGAAAGAGAATGTGAGAGGCACGTGTGGATCTTGTGGATCCGAAGCTTTACCTGCATTCTGGCTACAGTATTCCCTAGGGACCCCCTTCAGGGGTTTTGATGCAGAGGGAAGATATTATATTGGAATGGATATTCCTACCACATAAACAGAATCAGAAATGAAAGACTTATATGGAAAATATTTCTGATTTAATTTTAGAAGGGAAATAAAGACTTCATCAACTGACAGGAATGGACCCAGCAGAAAAAAATAGTGCCTTTAACTAACAAGGAAATTTCCTCTTTATGGAGAGATAATAAATATTGACAAAGAGCTTGCAGTAATTTTTGTGAAAGATTAACAACAATTATCCCCCAAATGAGAGAAATAAACTCATAAAAAGAATCATTTGTATCCTTCCATGCATTGTAAGGAAAACACCAATCTCTGGAGTCCCTACATTCTATAATGATGCAAATAAATCAGGAAAGGCAGGATATAAATCAGGAAATATAAGTAAAGTGGTTCAAAACCCTTATAACTCTGTGCAAAAGGCAGAATTGTATGTCATTCTTATGGTACTAATGAACTTTACAGAACCTCTCTCAATACAGTTATGGTTCTCAATATGCAGAAAGAATTGTTTTACACATTGAAACTTCTGGATTTATTCCTAATGAAACAAAATTAACTTCATTATTTATACAATCACAGGAAATAGTCAGGAATATGAATCATCAGATATATATATATACACATACATATATCACCCATCAGATCCTATATGAGTCTGCCAGGTCCTCTAGCTCAAGGTAATGAGGAAATTAATCAGTTATTAATAGGGAGTGTGCTGCAGGTCTCAAATTTTCATAAAAAACACCTTGTCAATAGCAAAGGTTTAAAAAACATGATTTTTTTTATTACTTGGCAACAAGTCAAGGAAATCATAGAAAAATGTTCCTTCTAAAACCAAACTCCTTTACCTGCAAAAAGTAAGCCTAAAAATATACAAAGAAATGAAATTTGGCAAATTGATGTATTTCATTTTACAAAATTTGTAAAATTAAAATATGTACACCATACAATAGACATGCTTACATGATTTCAATGAGCAAGTACTTTGAGTTCTAAAAAGGCTGATTCTGTAACTACACAGCTATTAGAAGTTATGTCCATCATGGGTATACCTGCACAAATTAAAACTGACAATTTTCCAGCACATGTCTCTATTAAAATGAAACAGTTTTAAAATACTATAATATAAAGCATATTACAGGCATACCACACAATTCTACAGGACAAGCAATTGTTGAGAGATTGAATCACGCTTTTAAAAATGCTTAATAAGCAGGTAGGGGGAACCAAGACCCACCACCAGATAAGTTGCATAATGCCCTATTAACCTTAAATTTTCTTAATGCTAATAAGAAAGGAACAACAGCTATAGAGAGACATTGTACAATAGAAAACACTTCTGAGTTAAATCTTGAACTCAGAAAGAAAACCAGGATATATGCTATGTTGGCGAAAGGGTTTCCCTTTCGTTTCCACAGGAGAAGAAAATCTATGGATACTATCAAAATTAATTAAGATTCAATTCAAACAGGAGAAACCTCTTGATAAGGAGGAAGGATAGCTCATCCCCTGGTGTGACAATCCTACATGTTGTAAGAAAAACTCACTAGGGTCAGGACAGGGTTATGTTCTTGCCTTTACAGGAAAATAGAATTAGCTGTCTTCAAAACAATCAAAAGACCTTGGACATCTAGACATCTAAAAATTATCCAGAAAAAATTACTGAGCAAAGAGAAATCTGCCCTATGGTACTTATATTCTCTGCAGGGTAAAATCTCACTACCTAAACATCTATACCTCTCAGTGGAGTCCTGACTCAGTTAAAAATCAAAGCTGGCTTTGGAGTTGGAACATAGTTCTCTTCTTCTCTAAATTCAAGCATGTTGCTAAAAGAAAAATTCAGAGTTTCTGTTTCGCATCAGAAGAGTCACCTAGTGTGGGACAGAAGAAAACCAAAAATCTAGGGACTATTGTTGTCAAAACTCTGTTTCCTCCCCCAAATTCTACTTCTCCCCATATTTATTTTCATCTCTGTAGTGCCTTTCTTTGGATGCATATCTATAAAATATTTAAACTCTCCATTTTGATGTTAACAATGTTTAAGTTTTCCACAGAAAACAATACGTTTTCCCAACAGCAATCTCTAAAATCTCCAGAAAGAAGATGGGGCCCACAACAATGACTCCACCTGGTTTATAATGATTCCATGGAGCTGATAAACACCACTCAAAGATTGACTTTGGACAAAAACAAAAACAAAAATAAAAATAAACCTGCTCAAGACAATTCTACAACTCCAAATTGGCTCGCTGAGTTAGTCCACCTTCTTAACAACTCTCTAGCCAGAATTTCTTATAAGAACTCCAGATAACCCTATCCACTATTCATAGACTGATTGTTACAGACAGTACTCTTGAGACTTAGCCATCATTTTTGTTTTTTTACAGGATCCCATAGAGATATTGTTGCCCCCAAAACAGCTGGAAGTAATTCTCAAAAAAAAAATGATGCCCACTCTCCCAACAGTTGTGATGGACGATTTTTGGATTTTTCTCGGGGTTGCTTTTAATTTATTATTAGGGTTGGGAACATATTAATAATAGACTCAAGAATCTAGTTTGATATAGAAAAAAGAGTAAATAGGCTAGGCTAATAAGGTACATTAATATAATCTACTTTTAAACTATTTTAGCAACTATTAATTATTGGCAATTTACATTGTTGTAGACTCTTGTATATTGTTGCATATGTAGAATTATTTTTGTATTCCTTCTAAGATAATGTGTATATTGATACAAACTCAAAATTATATACGCCATATTATACATGTTCCATATTATATATGTAAAAATATTTTTGTTGTACTACATGTATGAATGTTTCTATATATGCTTAAGATATTTTGTATATTGTTACAATTTAAGGACTTTTTGTCATATTTTACTATACTACCTCTGATCAAGATATTTTTATACATGTATTGCCACAATTTAGAGGTCATTGTCCTCATGTTGCACATATGTTTAAAGATTGCTCAGTTTTCTATGTGATGCTCTAGTCTGTAAGCTATGTAGGTTATTGAGAAGTACAGGTTATAGTCATCCATGTTTGTCATTCCTAGTTATGTTTGGTTCTCTAGATGCATAGAGATGTTCCCCCATAGATGGATAATCTTCAAACACTTCAAAGATCTACAGAACATGGCATTGAAATGTTTTAATAATCTAGGATTCTGCTGACATGAGATGTGACTGCTCCTGGAAGCACCAAGCTATTCCAGAGCAAATGACGGGCACTGGAGACACCCCACATGAGCTTGTCTTCTTCTTTGCAAAACTGGTCTATTGGGCAAAGAACTGCCCTTGCCTTCATTGCTATCAGTAAGCATGCTGTCCAGTCTGGACAAGCAGGTTACAAAGATAAATGACTGCTGAACCTTGCCAAGACAAGTCTGCTGCTTCTGAAAATGGTCTGTGAGATGTTCCAGGCCTTCGGCCACAGTTGACTGCACCAACGCTGCAGAGAGACTCTGGGTGACTGTCCAGACAACCAGCTGTTTCTGTCATTTCTTTCATCTTTTGGAAGTCACCTGCTTGCACTTCCTGCTTGCTCTGGTAATGTTATTTTCCTTCTGGGGTCTTTAATGGGATTGAAGGCTAGATAGTCACATCTTAGCTCAGATGTTTTAGGATAAGACAGCTATTGGAATAATTTTTGTTCTTTGCCAATTACCTGTCACCTGTATGTGTTTCTTGCTTGGTGTTCTTGTTGGTTGTAGTTCTATTTTTGGGTGTGTTATTACCCTTTCTTTCTTTTGGACAATACTCAATATTTGTTCTTACTATATAGTTTTGTATTAGGTTTAGAACCTTCTCTTATTTAGACTAAAGGGGAAGTGTTGTGGGAATTTATTCCACCAATAGTTTTGGGGATACTGGTCTTCAGGTGTAGCTTCTGTGTTTGGATATGATTTCTTATAAGGAAGAGGAGGGGTCTCACTTTCTCTTTTGGGGTGTTGGAGCAGAAGTAAGCCTTGTGGTTGTTCACATCTCCCGTGGTTAAGACTGGCAGGACATGGCAGTTGGACCCGCTGTGGCTTCCACTTTGTCCTGTATCTGTGAGTCTCTATTTCCCCATTTCTGTTGAGTTCCCATAATAAAGACTTCTGTAAAATCCTGTTACCCTTTTTTTTGTAGTGACAGAATTCCTAACAAAAACAACTTAGAGAAGAAAGGGTTTATCTGGGCTCACACTTTGAGGGAGTAGACCGTTATAGCAGGGAAGCCATAGTGACAGTTTAATGTGTGTGTGGGGGATGGGTTACATTGCATCTACAACCAGGAAGCTGAGAGCCATGAATATTGATGTTCAGTCCACTTTCTCCTTTATATTCAACACAAGGAGTGGTGCTGCCTAATTCAGGTGGGTCTTTCCTCTTTAATTAAGTTAATCTAGAATCCCACAAAGACATGCCCTAAATCATGTATCTCCTGGGTGATTCTAGATCCTGATAAGATGACAATCATGTTAATCTTCATGGGAACTAACCAGGGTCTCATTGTGACTACATTGGCCCCTTTCTAAGGCAATGTTCCCATTGAACAAAAAAACACTTCTTTACATTCTATCACTTCTCAAAGTCCATACAGTGAGGACCAAGCTTCTAGCTGATGTTGTGCCCAAATTCTGAATGCCCAAATCATTAAGAGACAGATTTCGATGCAAAAGCAAATAGTCTTTTATTGTAGTGGTTTAACGAGCAAACCCCATTAGCTTGGGCCTTTCATCCATTCACCACGACAGATGGCTGGAGAAAGACCCTGAGAAACCATGAGTCGGGGATCTTAAAGGGTAGCATAAGGGGAGTGTCTAGGGGTACACAACAGTCTCAGGATTGGTGTGTTTCTAAGTTTGGACGACCTGCCCTGTGTTGACTGGTCAACTGGTTGTTATGGCCCAGGGCAGTTGCTATGCTCTGTATGTCACTGTTGTGCACTGTCTGTAAAGCACACCCAGAGTCGTAAAGCACAGCCCCGCCAGCTAACTTCTGATTGGTTCCTTGCCATGAGGAGGACATCTGACCTCCTAGTGACCAGGACAGGAGCAGCAAGGTCATGTGGGCACATGTTAGCCTGTCATGGCTGCTAAAATGGGGGACTGGTCACTTCACTGAAGTGTTGGGGACTCATCCAAACCGTAGCAGCTGGTGTGCTGGGTGGATTAGTCAGGGTTCTCCAGTGGAGCAGAACAGTGTGTGTGTGTGTGTGTGTGTGTGTGTGTGTGTGTGTGTGTGTGTGTGTGTGTGTGGTGGGAATGGCTCTGTAAAGATAACTTGTGTTTTACCAACTGCTGTCAAAAGACCTTCATCAGGGGAAATCAAAAGATGACAGAATTCCAAGACTCTGGAAGAGTCCTGAGTCTGGGTGTGGAATCCTCTAGGCTCTGCTGTCTGCTTCTGGTGAGGAATGACCGGTGCTCAGTGGAGAGAGGGAGGGAGTGGAACTTAGAGAAAGCAGCCTCTAAAGTGGGTGGGGGAGCTCCTTTTATTCAGAGGTGGAACATGGGGAGAATGTGCCTGGCAGATGAGAGCAACTGGCTGTCAAACCAAGGCAATAGAGGGGGCTGAAGGCACAGCTTCACCCTGAGTCCATGGAGAGGAGGCGCAGAGCTGGAGACTTTCCCAGCAGCTCCCATAGAGCTGCCCGTGCCTGCTCCTTCCCTCTGGGAGCAGACAAGAGTGAGCCCTCCCACTTGGCTCCTTCCTGGCCTTCGGGATTTGACCCACTGATCCACTTCACAAGCAGCTGCATTCTCTGTCTGCCTCCCCGCCCATTCCTTCATGCTGCTTTCTCTGGGCAGCCAGACAGGAAGCCATCTGCCAGGGAGCTCGGTGCGCTCCCACAAAGAAGGCCTGGCCCCGACATTGAGGTTCCTTCAGGGCCTGCTCTGCTGGGGAAACAGCTGTGGGGATAGCCTGAGGCTGAGGGAGCCTTGAGGCGGCTGCTTGTTGGCATCTCAGTGGGCCAGGAGACAGAGAAGGGAGTGTGGCTGTGCCTTCCTCCTTTTTCTCTTATTCCATCTGGAACCCCAGCCCATGGAGTGGATCTCTCCATACCCGGGAGGGGTTTTCCCTCTTAAGTTAGTCATCTCTGGAAATGCCTTTTTAGACAGACCCATGAGTGAGCCTCACTAACACCCTAAGCATCATTTTTTTTAAATCAAGTGGACAGTCATACCCATTTATCCTATTGATGTATGTGTCCATTTGTTCCAGAAGCAGTCCCTCAGATACACCCAGGAAGAATGCTTTGTCTTTTCTCCAGATAAGCCCTAACCCAGGCAAAAGGACACCAGCAAGGTATTCCATGTGACCCAACAGTCTATCTCTCTGTCGTTCAATCAAACACTTCTTGAGTACCTCGCATAGTGTTCAAGGAAGGTGTATCTGCTTGGCTTTAAGGAGTGACAAACACTGGCAGGGCCATCTTGTGAGACCTTATTCCTTAGGACATCCCTCCTCCTCTACGTGACCAAACTGACCTCATCAGGGTCATCTTCTCTTTTTGGATTCCCTGTCCCCACGAGCATTACTAGGAAGAATCCAAGTGGTCAGCCAGAAAGTGTCCCTGGCCTCCCCATGGTGATGGCTACTTCCAGCCTTAAGAGCCCTCCCAGGTTTCCCCACTGCCTCCAGCAAAGGGCCAAAACTCTGTGGTGAGCACTGATATGTGTGTCTCCAACGCCTCTGCTGAATCTGCCGCCTGTGATTTGACCATTGGAAAGTGGCCCTTAGGAGCTCTTGGAGGTGACACCTTAGGGGCAGAGCCCTAACCCAAAGGGACTGGTGTCCTTGTAAGAGGAGACACTGGTGAGTTCTCTGCCATTTGAGGACACAGCAAGAAGCTTTTTGTGTGACTTTCCCTAGGGAGACAGACATTGAGACTTCAGAGCCCTGGGACAAGAGAAGGGGTCATAATCCCAGTTTGAGGGTTTTTTAAAATGGCTTTTTAATCCCTACCAATGGACAGTTTCCATTTCTCTGTGGCTTCCCCCCATCAGTAAGCTTTTGTTTTCCTGAAATCAGCTCATTTCCCCTCACATACAACAAGTCTCTCTGTGCCTGTCATACCACAGAGAGCAGAGGAGGGTGGGAGTCTCCTCTCACTCACTTGACAATTACAGAGACAGACTCAGCTACTGCTGTAGAAGGGGCACAGGGATATCCTTAACCTCTAGACAGAGGGAGTGAGAGTGATCATGAGGTAAGGCACCCTAGGCCCCTTAGAGCGGTAGAGAAGGACTCTGGGGTCCCTCTCCATCTGAGAAGCCTGTAACACTTGCCAACAGACATTCCCATTTTACACTGTGCCATTTCTATTTTGTAAATCTAATGGGCAGGAAAAGAACGCACCTGCCATCTGCTCTCAATGCGAACAAATGTCTTTTTACCCCAGGCGGGGCACTGAGAACAAGCCAAAGCAGTCATCCCACCTGAGTTCACCTTGGCAAATCCAGTGAGTTCTGTGCAGTTCCTCATGGGAGGATGATCATCACTGAGAAGTCCACCCCAGCATGGACCATAACTCAGGATGGCTGCACTCCAGAAATATCCTGCATGACAATTTGGAGAGTCCCCTCTCCTCAGCAGTAATTACTGCTTTTATAACGGTGAGGAAGGGATACGTGAACTTTATTTCTGGAGTCACATAAGACTCCCTCCTCATCCAGGATGGGATGTTTCAATTTGGAGGCTGCTATACAACAAGGCTCCTGCACTGTGAGCCTTGAACTTTAGACTTGAAGAGATGACACTACAGATCCTCTTGGAAGACTTGTTGGTGCTGACCCCCAGCAGAGGATACCCTGAGTGTCCACACCCTCCCCACCCCGCCCATCAGGGGACGCCCTCAGTGTCCACACTTACGTCTGACCCAAACCAAGACACCTCCTTTTTTCTCCACAGAGAAGTAGATTCTTCTATTCCTTTTCCCTAAGTCACTCATCATTCGGTGTTGTGAAGGCCAGCCTAGGTACTTCTCCTAGTTAGCTTTAACTACTAATGACACAGCCTAGAATTATGTGACAGATAGACTCCACTGAGGAACTGCACAGAGTATATTGACCTGTGGGCCCGTCTGTGGGGGATTATCTTAATTAACTGATGTGAAAGAGCCCATCCTAGAAAGGTCGTTCTGGCACTATAGGAACTAAGCCTGAGTCCGTGAGCAAGGCAGAGAGCAAACTAGCCGGCAGTACTCCTCCACTGTGCCTGTCTCCAGGCCCTGCGTTGGCTCCCTTCAGTGACAGACTATGACCTGAAAGGGTAAACCCTTTCCTCTCCCAAGTTGCTTTGGTGAGAATGTTTCATGATAGATGCAGAAAGGACACCAGGACAGCGCCCACCTCCTCCACCCCATTATCATCTAGGAAACAGTAGGGACCTGTCATGTCCCCGAGACTATACTTAACTTGGCATATGCAGCAGGTCCTCCATCAGTGTTGTGAATTAAATGAACAGAAGCAAGGTGCTTGCTATAAATACACCCAACAAATGGGTATTTTCAATCTTATAAAGGGCATGTATAAAAGCAACAACAGAAAAACCATAGTCCCATCAAACCCAGTGTTGACCTGCCAGAAGCTTCCCCCACCCGTGGTCAGGAAAGTGCCCAGAATGATTCCTCTTGCTGTTTCTTTTCAGCACTAAGCCAAAAGTTATAGTCAGAGAATCAGAGCAATTTTTATTCTTGTGTGAAAAGGATCAATTATTTATTTTTGAATTGACAAAAATTATATATATTTGTGGTATACAGCATGCTGCTTTGAAATATGCACATATGTTGGAATGCCCAAATCAAATTTGTGACCACCTTACTTCACTTCCTTAGCATTTATCTGTGGTAGGAATGGCTTACATCTATTCTTAGCACAGTCCAAGTATACAGTGTTCTGCATCTTTACATATTAAGTGTAGCTCTCGTTAAAGAAGCCACCTCTTTGATGGAGACCATTACAGGAAACCACACCTGGTCCAAATGCAAACAACAGACTGTGGGGTGTCCAGTCTGAATCGATACATCTCCAACATAACTCCAACAGGCAGAAAGATGGCAGGAGCAAGAGGACGAAGACATCTGCTGTGAGACAGTGCCCCTCTGTGTGGCATGTGTTGCACCCATGAAATTTCTATAATAAGGCCTCCTAAACACGACGTGGACAATGGCAACACTCAGCAACATGCCAATGTGGATGGCAGAAAATCTCACAAGGCCCCACCCTTACATGAATAGCTACAGGCAGCTAATGGCTGCAGAGAGGGGGAGGACCAGTCTTCTCCAGGGATGCGTTCCTGACAGGTTATCCAAGTCCAGTGGTCAGCCCTAAATAAATGCACATATGAGAAACACTAGGGGAACTCAACAGGTTGTACTTACTTGTGGTAATAGTGATTAAGGAATGAGAGGAACAAGAGGACAGTCTTTCTGAGAGGCGGCAGAGGTCGTGGCAAGAGTTGGAGGCAGGAGAAGGAACAGTGGGAATGATGTAAAATACGGTACCTGGCTTGGTCAGGGTTACTGTTGCTATAATAAAAAACCATGAGCAAAGCACCTTGGGGATGGAAGTATCTATTTGTCTTACATTTCCACATTGCAGTCTGTCACTGAAGGAAGTCAGGACAGGAACTCACACAGAGAGGAGCCTGGAGGCGGGAGCTGATGCACAGGTCATGGAAGGATACAGCTCACTAGCTTTCTCCTCATGGCTTGTTCTGTCTGCTTTCTTATCGACCTCAGGACCACCAGCCCAGGGATGCAACCACCCACAATGGGCCCAGCCCTCCCTCCTCAATATCTAATCAAGAAAATGCTACAGGTTTGCCTACAGCCCAAGCTTACGGAGACATTTCCTCAGCTGAGGCTCCCTCTTCTCAGATGACTTTAGCTTGTGTCAAGTTGACATAAAATTATCCAGCACAATGCTCATGTATGAAATTATTTTAAGTATAAATGAAAACTAATCTTGTAATTTTCAAGTGTACATTATTATTATCCATAGTTTCAAGTATACATTATTATTATCCATAGTTACTATGCTATGTGATTGATCTCTTGAAAAAACAAATTCTTAAAAATAAAATTAAAAGTAGTCAGATTAGGAAGACACAAAATTGTTTGTACTCAATTGATATGAAGCCAGAGATTGATTCTATAGACTTGACAAAAACTATGAAAAGTAGCAAGTAAATTTGGCAAAGTTACATGGCGAAAAGTAAGTTACAAAAATCAATTGAATTTCCTCATACTAGCAAAGAACAATCCAAAATGGGAAACAAGGAAAAAACCCCATTGGAGATATCAAGAGAGAACAGAGTACTTAGAAATAAGTGTAATTGAGGAGGTAAGACGCTGAAAACTACAAAATATTATGACGTAAAAGACATCTAAAGTAATGGAAAGGCAGCCAGTGTTCATGGGTTGGAAAGATGTCAACACTCTGAACAAGACTACAGGTCCAATGTCATCCCTATTTATATCTCAGTGGGCTCCTTTTCATTTTTCTTCAGAACCTATATGTGTGTGTATACAATAACATAAATGTGTGCAATAACAATTAATGTAAAAAGAAGCCATGTAAAAAATGTAAAAAAAGGAGGAAAGGGGAGGAAGAAATGTAACTATAGTTTCAAAAATTTAAAAAAGCATGACTATCATCCTAGAGCCTTCATCCAGTAACTGATGAAAGCAGAGGCAGACACCCACACATAAGCACTGAGCTGACCTCCTGGGATCTAGTTATAGAGAGGGAGGAGTGATGAGCAAAGGGGTCAAGACCATGCTGGAGAAAAACTCACAAAAACAGCTGACCTGAGCAAGGGGGAGCACATGAACCCCAGGCTGACAGCTGGGAAACCAGCATAGGACCGAACCAGGCCTCCTGAAAGTGGGTGTAAGTTAGGAGCCCTGGGCAGTTTATGGGGTAGTGGAACAGTATTTATCCCTAATGTACAAATGGACTTTGGGAGACCGTTCCACATAGAGGGATTCTCTTGCAACCTAGACACATGGGCCTAGGCCCTGCCTCAAATGATGTGACAGACTTTGGGATGGAATGTGGGGCAGCAGGGGGGCATGGGAGCATGGGAAAGAGAGGGAACTGGGACTGATATATAAAATAATATTGTTTCTAATCTAAATAAAAAGAAAAAAGGGATGGCAATATAGATTGTTGGGGAAGTCTTATGTTAATAAAGCACTGTCTGGCCAATAGGAATCTAGATAGGTGGGACTAGGAGTCCAAGAGGATTCTGGGAAGGAGAAACACAGGGGAGTCAACATGTAACGCCATGGGGTAGGAGCCCGGAACTATTCTCAGGTAAGAGACATACTTAGATTAACAATTATGGGGTAATTACTTAAAGCAGAGCTAGCCAGTAAGAGACAAGCAAGGCCAACAGCCTCATAACTAATATAGCCTCCTGTGTGTTTATTTGGGACTGATGCGGCTCTAGAACCAGGCTGGCAGGAAGGCTTCTCTCAAGGAAAAGTCTTCTCTTAACAGAATAGATTATGGAATAGAATTAAAGACTTAGAAATAAACTCAAACTTTGGGCAGTTGATTTTGTGTGTGTGTGTGTGTGTGTGTGTGTGTGTGTGTGTGTGTGTTCGTGTGTGCACACAAGCATGCATCAGGCCTCATGCATGACAGGCAAGTGTTTTACCACTGAGCTGTATCCCGAGTCTTTAGTCAACCAATTTTAAATGAGGAGGCAAAGAAGAGTCTCTTCAGTAACACAATGGTGGGGGACAACTGTTCCAAAATGTCAAAAAGAGAAAAAGCAACGAAGTTGAGCCTTACCTTGTGCTATGTATATAACCCTCTAAACAGCGCCCAGCTGAAGATCCAGTGTGTGAACGCCTGAGTCCACGGGAAAAATTTCAGGTCCAAGCCATCTCACCTGGCCACGCCCATATCCACATCTCATTTTGTACCTGTGCAGGAGTCCTTTGTAGATGGATTCTCACTTTATCAGTCCTTCATGTTTCTCACAATACAGTATCCTGCACCTGCCACAGATGTGTTCCACTCCCGAAGGCCACAGAGCATGCCTCACGTTTTGAAGTTCCTTGCCCATCAGAAGCTGGACAGAGTGACTGGCTGCACTAGTGTGTGGGCATTCATGAGGAGTCCTGTGCTGCATGCTCGTCTGTCCAGCTGCTAGTGGCTCTGTTTGCTGGCAATAAAAATCGTCTCCCTCAAATACCTCCACTCATGGGCCAGAAGAGGAGGCCGAAAGAAGCAGAGAGGACAGAGGACAGCAAGGAAAACGGGTCTGTAAGTCAGCATGACTGCTGCGCATATGAACTCACAGAGACTGAGGTAGGGTCTACATGGTACAAGATGAGGTCCTAGAGCCGAAAGAAGGGTAAACTTGTCCCCATCCCCAACCCAGAGGCCACCTCTGACTAATAAATGCCCACCAACGAAGATTTAGTTTTCTCGAGAGTCTCACTGGGGAAACAAATTAATCCTAAGGGTAGGCTGCATGCCCAGCACCGGATGGCATACTGGAAGTTCTCTGTCTCATGTCAGGACTTTGTTTTAAATTTTACCTTATTTTATATGTGTGTGTGTGCTTGTGTGTGTGTGCGTGCGCATGTGAGCGTGCGTTTCTTTTTACCCTGTAAGTCTGTTGAACATGTCTTATGGCTCCCAGCTTAGTGATTTTAGGGATTCCTGAGTGTGAGCAGGTGGCTCTCTGCATCTATATCTGTTTCATGTGCCTTTTCCTGGCCTCTTGTTCTATTGTTTTTGCTCTATTTAGATGTGTTAGGCTTTGTTTTATCTTATTGTATTTAATTTTATTATTTAAAAACTCTTAATTTATAATAAAAACAATCATTCCATTGCAAGTCTGGACTTTTAGGAGCCTACAAAGGCTCTGCAGAGTTTTACTTCAGCCTAGTAAATGTTTTGCCCCAGGGTGGGGCTTCAGAACTTCTTAACAGGTCCTTTTGAAGGATTTGGTTATTGGACAACTCCTATAGGATCTTTAATTTAATGAAAAATAGTGGCAAACCGAGTGGCCTCAGAGAGCAGAGGACTCCTGATGTCTGGGATGGCTTGTCATCCTACAGGATCCTCAAAACACCGGGTGGGGGAGTTCCGGGGAAATGGGAGAGCTAGGTCTTGGTTACACAGAGGCTGTATGGCCTCATGTAATTCCTTCCTCCTCACTAGACATCAGTGTTCTCATTCACCACGATCAAGTAGGTTTCATCCCAGGGATGCAGGGATGGTCCAACATTCAAAAATCCATCAATGTAATCACCATATAAACAAGCTGAGGAACAAAAGTCACATGATCATCTCACTAGATGCTGAAAAAGCCTTTGACAAAATCCAACACCCCTTCATGATGAAGGTTTTGGAGAGATCTGGGATAACAGGAACATACCTAAACATAATAAAAGCTATATACAGCAAACATCAAACTAAATGGACAGAAACTCAAGGCAATTCCTCTAAAATCAGGAACAAGATAAGGCTGTCCACTCTCTCCATACCTTTTCAACATTGTACTTGAAGTTCTAGCCAGAACCATATGACAATAAAAGGAGATCAAGGGGATACACATTGGAAAGGAAGAGGTCAAACTTTCACTATTTGCAGATGATATGATAGTTTACATAAATGACCCAAAGAACTCTGCCAGGGAACTCTTACAGCTGATTAACACCTTCAGCAAAGTGGCAGGCTACAAGATCAACTTAAGAAAATCAGTAGCTTGTCCCCTTTACTGTTTATAAACAATAGGGCTATGCTACTGGTGTTATGTTCAGGAAGCTGTCTCCTGTACCAATTTGTTCAAGGATACCACCCACTTTCTCTTCTAAGAGGTTCAGTGTGGCTGGATTTATGTTGAGGTCTTTGATCCATTTGGACTTAAGTTTTGTGCATGGCGATAAACATGAATTGATCTGCATTCTTCTACATGCCAGCCTCCAGTTATGCCAGCACCATTTGTTGAAGATGCTTTCTTTTTTCCATTGTATATTTTTAGCTTCTTTGTCAAAGATCAGATGTTCATACGTGTGTGGGTTACTATAAGTGTTTTCAATTCGATTCCATTGGTCTACCTGTCTATTTTTGTGCCAATACTAAGCTGTTTTCAGGACTATAGCTCTATAATAGAGCTTGAAGTCAGGGATGGTGATGTCTCCAGATGTTGCCTTGTTGAACAGGGTTGTTTTGGTTATCCTGGGTCTTTTGTTTTACCATACAAAATTGATTATTGTTCTTTCAAGGTCTGTGAAGAATTGTGCTGGGATTTTAATGGGGATAGCATTGAATCTGTAGATTGCTTTTGGCAGGATTGCCATTTTTACTACGTTGACCCTACCTATCCAAGAGCATGGGAGATCTTTGCATTTTCTGGTTTCTTCTTTAATTTCTTTCTTTAAAGATTCAACGTTCTTGCAATACAGGTCTTTCACTTGTTTGGTTAGCGTTACCTCAAGGTATTTTATGTTGTTTGTGGCAATTGTAAAGGCTGATGTTTCTCTGATTTCTTTCTCAGCCCTTTTATCGTCTAAAATCTGGTGCCATGACATGTGCCTGACCACACATCTACACACACAAGCTCGTAAAATAAGTAAAATGTAGTACAATTAAAAATCCATTTAATTCAGTGTTATCCATTAAAGAAAAGGGCAAATCAACAGAAATATTCTGATAATTAGATAGAATCATGGCACCGTTCATGGACTATCCGTTGGCATTTAATATGGTTGTAGGCGTGAGTGCACCTTTCCCTCCATGCCCCCCAGATAGGAATGACTTGTTAAAATGAAACCATGGTGTTATCCAAGAGATGGGGCTGCAGGGAAGTTTTGTTTCCTTCTCTCTGCTCTTACAATTTTTTTTATTTTTCTATAATGAACACATATTGCTTTAATAATCAGCAAAAGAAAAAAAAGCCCAAATGTCACTGAAACAGCAATTAATTCTATAAGCAATGTGCAACAAATGAGAAAAAGCTTAAGTCATACGTGAGATGAGAAGCAAATATTCATACTGTGGCTATCTGAAATGCAAAGTCACTTTGCCTAATTGTCAATTCATCTAATAACCAGTTGTCTATAAATTCATATGCACACGGCCTTCAGGTTTCTTTAAAATTTTTTGTCTATTCAATTAGTGAATTCTTTCTCACTTTGCCATCTTATGACATGCTAACCATTTTTGCCCCACTGTCTGAAGTTACTTCTTAATGTTCTAGTCCTAGGAGTCAAATTGGCTCTATTCTGAAGTCCTAAGATAGTTTTTAATCTCTGCATGTGCAATTGTTTCTTTTTAATCTACTTTTGAATAACTTAAGGATCCATTGGGTTGTTTGTTAAAATTGTTTAGTTAGAATTTAATATTTCAAACACACATTTCTGTGGCGTCTGAACACTATGGGGACCATTCATGGCAATGTTAACCCTTTTTCAAAGAAAAAAATTAAGACCCTTCCTTATGGCCAAGTAAGACATGGATGGAGGGCTAAACAAAATAAAACAAAACAAAACCCCACTTTTATGAAATAGTAGCAGTTTAATCAACATGAAATTCCAGAAAGATGCAAGAAAGCATGAGAAGCAGATGTGAATTCAACACAGGGTTGAATTTTAGGTGACTACACTTACTGTGGGTATGAGGACAAATGTTTAGACTGTTGTTAGGGGTTATGTCGGTTTGGTAAAGTAATGGCTATAGATCCTTCTTTGATAACCACGAACTCGCTAGCACTGAGTGGCTGGCCAGAACCAGGTGTGCTTTCCTTCTTGCTGCCTAGGTCTTGAAGCATGGTTAGAGAGTGACTGGTTACGGCGAAGGTATGTGTGCCGCCATTGAACCTTAGGGCTGTTGTGCCACGCTGGCCACTGATGTGGTTGGTAGGCATCACGGCTGGGGAGAACTGGTGGCTGCCTCCCTCTTTGGAAGCTTGCATGGTACCTTTCAGTACATAAAGGCTGGTCCTCAGTGGGGGGGAGTGTTCAGGCCAGTTCCGGCTTGGGGGCCTCTGGGCCCTATTTCTGAAGGGCATGATGTCTTTAACCAGAGGAACTTACCTTCCACGTCTGGGAGGTAACCAAGGGCAACAGAAAGTATGTTCTGGATGTCTCTTTGATAACCCTGGCCAACCATTCAAAGGAGGGCCTTTCATGCCTGGTATGGGGGTATTTGTTAGGTAGTCTTTGGTTCTTGGAAGGACTATTGGCAAGTCTCATGGAAACAGTTTATTAAGACCATATATATAGAGTTATACACAGAATCTATGTGTATCATAGATTTTAAGGTAAATAGTTAGTAGTGTGATTCCTCGTGGACTTTTCACACACCTGTATTGCTATTTTACCCTCCTCCTGTGTTTAGCTCCCTCTCTAAAGAGGTTCCCTTCTCCCATGTCCCCTAGCAGGTCATTTGCAGCCTGCTATTCCCTCTTCATTGCTTCCACCCCGCGCCCATACCCTGGGAGTTGTCTGTTTTTACTGTCCTGGTTTCTGCAGTTACTCCAGGATAGATATTCATATCTGACAATTTGCAAACAGGAGCCTCACTGAGAAAGAACGTGGGACATTTGTCTTTCTGAATCTAAGTTATCTCACTCAATACAATTTTTCCTAGTTCCATCCATTTACCTGCAAAGTTCGTGATTTCATTTTTCTTACAGCTGAATAGCATTTCATAGTGTACATGTATAACATTCTCTTGATCTATTCACCAGCTGAAAGACATTCAGATTATTTACATTTCCTAGCTATTGTGAATGAAGCAGTAATAAATATGGCTTGTCAAGTGTCTATGGACTAAGATGTCGAGCCATCTGGGCCCATGACAAGGTGTGGTGAAGCTGGGCCATGTAGTAGGCGTCTTTCTAGCCTTTTGAGAATTCTCCACACTGATTTCCATGGTGGCTTCACCAGTTCGCAGTTCTGCCAAGTGATTGGGAGTTCCCTTTTCTCTGCATCCCCTCCAGCAGTGGCTGTCAGTTGTTTTTTTGACATCCACTGCTCTGGCTGAGCTGCAGGAATCCTCTTGCCTCTGCCTCCCCAGCACTGGAACCACAAGCAGGCGCCACCGCATCCAGTTAAGTAACATGGGTCTGGGGATCAAACTCAGGTCTTTGTGCTTGTGTGGCAAGTCACTCCCTGCTGGGGCAATCTCCACTGGGTTCTCAGGTTGACAATTGAAGTTACTATGTACTTTTGCTTCTAAGATTTACACTTGTGTCTTCCCATATCCAATTGTTCTTGTTCCAGTTCCATCATAACTAGGTTCACAAAGTATTGTTCCTTTTTGACAGTTGGTGGTTTAAGTTTCTCCTGAGTACCCCAAAGATACTGCTTTTTTTCCCAGTTGATCCATTTCGTCAATTTAACGAAGTTAGTATATGTGATTACTGATTTTATTTCTGGCTTTGATTAGTTTCCTCCACGTGCTTGTCTTTGTTTTTTTTTAATTCATATACCATAAAACTCGCCCTTTAGAGTGAATTGTTGTGGGATATTTGTACAAGGTGTAAAAATGTGTCACTGTTATTGGTGTAATAAAAAACTGATGGCCATATGTAAAAAGTGAAATAAAAATTATATATATATATATATATATATATATATATATATATATATATAAAAACCCTGAATGGTCAATATCTAGACAGGAGGTATAGGTGGTATTTCTGGGGATAGAAAGAAGACAATTGAGGCACGGGGAGATGCCAAGAGGACATGGAGGGAGTCAGACACACAGGATGAAAAAGGTTAAAAGCCACGAGGCAAAACACAGATTAATGTAAGTGGATTAACTTAAGTTGTAAGAACTAATGGGACAAGCCTAAGTGAAGACCTAGCTTCCATCATTAATAAGTCTCTGTGTCATTATTTGGGAGCTGGCTGGAGGAACAGAGAAAGACTCATTACAGTGAACGATTCCACAGTGTTTAACAAACTCACGAGGCTGTGAAGCTGTCATAACTGACTAACTGTAGAACATGTCCAGCCCCATTACTGCCAGCAGTCCTTTCCAATCATTACCCTCCTCCTTACCCAGCAATCGCTCATTTGAGTTCTGTCCGTATGGACTTGCCTACTGTGGTGGATTGAATAAGAATGGTCCCATAGGTGAACATATTTACATGCTCAGTCCCCTGTTGGTGAAACTCTTTGAGAAGAGTTAGGTGGCCTTGTTGGAAGAGATGTGTCACTTGGGGGCAGGCTTTGAGGTTTCCAAAAGCCCACATCATTCCCAATGTGCTCTCTGCTTCCTGGGTGTCTCAAGATATAAGCTGTCAGCTGTGGCTCCAGCACCATGCCTGCCTGCCTGCTGCCATGTTCCCACCATGATGGTCACAGATTGTACTGGCTGGCTTTGTGTCAACTTGATACAAGCTAGAGTCACCAGGGGAAGGAGCCCCAGCTGAGGAAATGCCTCCGTGAGATCCAGATATAAGGCGTTTTCTCATTTAGTGATCGATGGGGGAAGGGCCAAGCCCATGGTGGGTGGAGTCCTCCCTGGGCTGGTGGTTCTGGGTTCTATGAGAAGGGGGGCTGAGCAAGCCGGGGGAAGCAGTAAGCAGGGGAAGCCAGTAAGCAGCCCCCTCCATGGCCTCTGCAGAGCGTCAGCTCTTGCCTTCAGGATCCTGCCCTGTTTGATTTCCTGTCCTGACTTCCTTCAGTGATGAACAGCAGTGCTGAAGGGTAAGACAAATAAACCCTCCCCAACTTGCCTTTGGTCATGGTGTCTCTAACCCTCTGGAACTGTGAGCCCCAAATAAATTCTCTCTTCCCTAAGTTGCCTTGGCCATGGTGTTGCCATAGTGTCTCATCACAGTGACAGAAAAGTAGCTAAGGCAGCTGCTCTGAACAAATGCCATACAATCATACAGAACGTGACTGGAATTTTCACCCATGTTTCATCTTAGATTACAGGTTTGTTTCTTCATTCCTTTTCGTGGCAAAAGAGCGTTCCATGGTGTAGTTTGGTCACATGGTACTCATTCATTCATTAGCTTACAAATTAAATTGCTTGTACTTTTTGGGTATTATGAGTGCTACTATGAACATTTGGGTACAGGTTTTTGTGTGGAGTTAGTTATTTACATGAGGAGCATTTTTGTGTGTTTGCGGATACATGAGTTCATACCCACATGCCACACCACACCTGAGGAGGTCAGAGGACAACTTTCTGGGGTCAGTTCCTTCTGTCTATCCCTGGGATCAAACTCGGGTCATCCACCTCAGTGGCCAGCACCATTCCATACTGAGCTATCCTGCTAGCTTGATGTAGACATGTTTTCTTCCTTCTGCCTGATAATTTTTATTTTAGTGGTTATGTTCTTAAACTACAGGATATCTACCAGGTTCTTTTTTTAAAAAAATAATTTCTACATTTTACTGAAAGTGATATAAGCTAATATAGTTTACATGAGTATAAATTGGTACATTTCTCTACCTAGTGAGACATCATTACCGTATTTTTCTTTGGTTCTTTGATATGGTTCCCTTTAGCTCGCTGGACATACTTGCAGTCATCATATAAATAATTATCTCAAAAGGCCTGAGTGACCTTCTCAGGGAGTGTGTGCCAAGTGCTTCTCTCTGGATATGGACCATACTTTTATGTTTCATTTTATTTCTTTTTTTTTTCAGGAGTTGTAATATTTTGCTAAATACTTGAAATTTAAATAATGTAGCTTCACAGCTGTGGAACTTCTTTAAGGCTTGTGTCCCTCACTGTGTGTGGTTTTAAAGTCTCAGCTCGGTCACTTTAGTAAGTTTGTTCTTCGTGGGACTCAGCTGTGTGTGTTGGAACACGCTTTCCAGACTCAGACAGGGGCTGACAAGCATACCTTAAGCCTTCACTCCTCACTTGTGTGGAGTCTGAGCAATGGTGCAGCCCAGACACAGGCACAGCCTCTACATTCCCAAGATGATCTCAGACCTGTAAACCCCTGTGGCCTTGTGTACCGTCTTTTCTTTCAAGCCTTTGTTCAGCCTCTTGTTTGCTCCAGTGACCAACCACCCCCAGACAGCCACAGGTTTAACTAGTTGCCTCTAAATGTTTCCAACAAACATCTAGGTCAGTGGTTCTCAACCTTCCTAATGCTGCAACCCTTTCATACAGTTCTTCATGTTGTGGTGACCTCCTAACCATAAAATTATTTTTGTAGCTACTTCATACCTAAATTCATGTTACGAATCATAATGTAAATATTTGATACATAAGGTACCTGATATGATACTCCTGTGAAAGGGTCATTCGACACTCCCCCCATCAGGGTCTCGATGCACAGGTTGAGAATTGCTGATCTAGGGCAAAGGCTTTGGCATTTTGAGCTGAGTCAGATAGTGATGGCCTTTGCAAGGGGTCTTCTGGCGGGGTACTAGACAGGACAATGGTGACGGTTCTCTGGGAGTGAGACTCTAGAGGAAGTGCAATCCTGTTGTGTCTCACCCGTGGCTGGTTTTTTCTTTGTTTGTTTGATGTGGATATGTGCTGTTGATTTTCAAGGCCATGAAGCTGGAGAACATGAGACAGGGTTGGGGCAGACAAAAACACAACACTTGCTCTTTCTTTTGAATTTAAACTTCTAGACCGCTGCAAGAATTCTTAAAACTTAATTCTACAACTTCCTGGCCACGACAGACTGTACCCTCAAATTGTGAGCCTAAATAAACCTTCTCTAGCACAGGATGCTAAGCATTTTGTCACAGCAACAGGAAAACTAACAGACACTCAGAGTCTATTATTTACTGTTGATGTTTGGATGAAGAGGAATGGGGTCTTAGGAGTAGGCAACACAGAGAAACAATGCCGTCTTGACTACACACTGGGTAAGCTCTGACATCACTCAGATTGAAACTGGTTCTTAACTGGAGATGGTATCTGTTGATGCTCTGCTCTGATAGATGCGGATTTACTGAGGTGATTAAAAAGTGACAACCCATGTCTATGGCTGAAGGGAACTCTGAAGGCTGCATATCTGCAACTCATGGGTGCTCTGGGGGCTGCACTCCTGAGTGTATTTCTCTTTCAAGAGATTTCTGCTGCTTTCAAATTTATATAAACACACCAAACATTTATCATGATTTGGCTTCCCTGGAAAACACAGATATAAGGCACCAATCACTGTAACAAGGAATTTCCCCTTTTCTTTTGTCAAGCATGTTTTATGAGGGAGAAGTGGCTCTGTGGAGGATAGACACAATTCCCAGAAAACCCACAATTCCACTGAATTACAATACTTGAATGCATATTATGATCTGGGATGAAAAGCTGTAATTCCCAGCTGAGTAAAACTCTCCTAACAAGAAGTTTATGGACTAAACTGGCTTGATCCAGTATGATTAGGATTAACTGAACCTTTAGAAGACACAACATAACGCTAGGCATTGAGGATTAGCAAATCTCAACCATTCTGTCCTCTAAGAGTGGCGAGGGGATTAACAGAGATTGGGAGTAGACGGTATAGTCCACTTGGCCTGATGTCTTCCAGTGAATTTTTCTGAGCGCCAGGCTGAAGATCAGGGCACCTGGATGGTTAGACACAAACTTCACCATGATGTTGAAGACCCAGAGATCATAACATAATTAGTGTCTGCATTTAAAAAGTTCTCTTTGGATCTTTATGGATTAGGTAAGTATTCTAGAAGCAGAAATGCTATTGGCCAATCATCTAGGGTCAGTGATCTGAACTTTCCAGGAAGTCCATTATTTTAGCGTTGAGATCTAGATTGGGGGAGGGGAGAACAAACTTGCATGCAAACTTACTTTTTAAAACTTTATTTGTGTTTTGTTCTGTTTTTTGTAGTCAAACCCAGCACCAGGGAGTCCCCCAGATGACCACTCAGACAGTTAGCAGCCAATTGAAAGTCTCACCCAGTCAGCTGGGACTACACTCAGGGATTCAGCGACCCAATCGTAGCACTGAGTGTCCAGAGGAAAGGTTCTTTGAAGGTAAGAGCATCCTGGCATCTCTCTCTCAGCGACTGTGGGCAATGGGGAAGGACCACACAAGTAAGCAGTTTGGCAGAAGCTAAGTTAGCTGGGGAATCTTGACCTGAGAGATGTTTTCCATGGGATTCTCCACCAACGACATCAAATTCTACTTAAACTGAAAGTGACCTCAGCCTGAATACAGATGGAGGAACCCCTGTACTTCCTTGCTGTGGCACACGACAGACTCACCTGGTGGCACCCACAGAGGAGGAGGAACAGTAGACTCTTTCCTGACGATGGGAGAGAGGGGACTACATGGGGATACGGGTGTGGATCCAGCTGGGACCTCAGAAAGAGCAGTCCAGACACATGAAGGGGAAGACTTAAACACCCTGATGACAGGAAGTGACATCAAAGATGGATGCACGACAAGTTGTGCTAAGGGCGTGGAGCAGGAATCAGGGTGCAAGGGGCTAGGAACCATCCCCAGGCCAGCTTCACCCCTGAACATGCTCCTGTTTGGAACACCCTCCCGTCTCTTTCCTCATCTCAACTCTTCTTTTGAGATACTGTGCAGCCCTGGCTTGGAACACACTATGTGAACCAGGCTGGCCCCAAACTCAGAGATCTGCCCTCCTTTGCCTCCTGAGTACTACCACAGTCTTTTGTTGGTGGCCATTATGTTTGTTTGAGACAGTGTGTCATGAAGCCTGGGTAGGACTTGAGCTCACCATGTAGCCGAGCATGTCTTGATGCTCTTGCCTCTCAAGACTGAAGTTTTAGATGTATGTGTACCACCAACACCACGTCCAGTTTTGATGTAAAGCAGGCAGCTAACACATATGCAGGACACCTTCCCTATCTGGGAGTTATGCATTTGAAAATTCAACCAATCAAGGATTGAAATTCCTCTAAAAAGAAAATTACTCCTGTGTTGAGTGTGAATAGACTTCCTGTCATTAGTCCCTGAGTAATACAGTAGAACAATGATTTGCATAGCATTTACATTGTATTAGGGATGATAAGTAACCTAGAGACGATTTAAAGTTTACTGGAGGATATGTGTAGGATATATGCAAATGCAGCATAGTTTTGTATAAGGGACTTGATCAGCTGCATATTTGGGTATCCCAACGAGAACCAGGACAACAATTTTCTTCCAGCCCTGCCCATACTGGAGTTTTAAGGGTTTGACAAAAGTCTGTCTTTCTCTCATCTAAAATGAGGACCAGCTGAGAAATAAGACCCAGGAGACTAGTGAATAGAGATGGGCATCCACTTTTTATTGATAAAACATTTGGAGAGACCAGCTCTCTATTTGTGGTCAAGCACCAAGCTAACAATCCTTTCTATACTTCCTGAGTGAGTGACGACCTGGGACAGCCCACCGGAGGAATCTCCTTTTTCAGAGTCCCCTCATCTGAATCAGAGAGGCAAGGTGGGATATCCCAAGCCTCACAGACTTTTAGGTAATCGTCAGTTAAATACTTCCTCTCTTACTGGTAACCAAGGTTAATGAGGTTAAGTTAATTTCCCTCCCTCCAGACCTCAGAGTGTTGGGGTACCCCAAATTGAGGAGGGGTCCCCAAGCTGGATTCGTCACCCCAAGAATCAAGAGTCCACGCGCCAATTGATGCAACACGCAAGAGGCTTTAATTAGGCATCTGCAGATGGGCCTCTCGGTCAGCTTTTAGACCAATTGGCCCCGAGGTTCAGTTACAATCAGCTTTTAAAGACAAAAACCACAAGCTTTGTGAGGGGTCCCTATCTTGTTACGGGGGTGGGGGGTTGGGGGGGGTACGTGATTACTGACCAGGGGAAGTAGATGTCTTCCTGACCTACATGTTGTAAATTCCTCAAACCTTGGTATGAGTTAATCATCTCTCCCTAAGTAAATGGTGGTTATCATCTTGTTTCCCACGAATCTTGTTTGCCCATCTCTGACGCCCTGGTCAGTTCTTCACAGGTGGTCAGCAGCCCGGAATTGGCCTTTTGTGGGTTTACAGCCCTTCTGCAATTAAGGTTGCTAAACCATACATTCCATTCTGTGGTTTGGCCAGTTCCTGGGATGGGGTCCTTTGTTCACTTCCCAAGTTCTCTAGTGGGGTGCCCTCCCTGTTTAAGCTTACATTTTATTTCTATAAATTCGGGGTCTTTCAAGAGGAAGAGGAAGTGATGTGGCTGGAGACCCAGGAGTGTTTGCTCTTCAAGTGCCGGCTAGGCAGGAACAAAAGGCAAGAGGAACTGAGACTCTGCCAGCAAGCCATGATGAAGGGAATTATTTTGGCTGTGCGATAACAGAGGAAGACAGCCTCTGAGACATCCCTAGAGAGGTCACTCAGATAGCCGGTGGCAGGGAATTCCAGAACTGAATCTATTTAGCGCTGAAAGCTTGCCTCTCATCGCTAGCTCTAGACTCCTTAGACGGCAGCACTAGCAGTGGCCCATTCATCCGCAGAGGACTGCAGCGCAGAGGCCCCAGGCTCTGGGCCACTGACCTTGCCTTGTCATTGTCTCCTGTTGACAATCAGTTTCCCTCTCTCCTACCTCCCCACCCCTAAGTCTGCCCGCCATCCCTTCCACATTTACCTTCATCCCCAACTCTGTCTCGTTCGTTTTTGAGGCTTGCTCTCACTAGGTCATGCAAGTTGACCTTCAACTCGTGATCCTCCTGCCTCAGCTTCCCCAGTGCTTGGATTATAGGGGTGTACCATCACACAGGGCCATAAGCTCATTTCCTTATTTAGACGGTGTACCTGACAGCAGGAGCGATAGGTACTGCCAGAGACTTCCCACATGCTGCAGGACATGCCATTATTTGGTGTGCATGTGAGATACTTAGTGCCCTCCCTCCCTCCCTCCCTCCCTCCCTCCCTCCCTCCCTCCCTCCCTCCCTCCCTCCCTCCCTTCCTCTCTCTTTTTCTCTTTGGTTCTGGGTGCTGTTTTAATTAGTAACCTTTCAAATGATTGTCCTTAAATCATTGTGTCCAAAGCATTTCAAGAGAGTGGAGAGCGACTGGGTTAATAGATATTGTGCAGAAAACCGAATCCAAGTGTGTACTTTTTAGTTTCCACTGGGGGGCGCTGTCTGCTTTGAAGGAAGCAAAACTATGTTCATTTCACCAATTCCAGCAACCTCTCAGCTTCCCACATGAACCCGTGCCCTGGGCAGTTGACCCACTGTCTGCTGGTACTTGGCTTTTCTCCAAGTCCCACAATGCATTTGTGCCAGGGTTCAGACAAGACTCTGCTCAGTCTAATTTCTACTGGGCTAAGCCCACACCTTTAGAGGGTTCTTGCCACCCTTCATTGGTTTTTAGTTATTTTTTTCACTTCCAGCACTAGGCTCTGCCTGGCCTCTCCCGTATGTGCGCCTCTTCTACACTGTCCATGCCGTCTGTGACGTCATTCCACCACTGCTCGCGTTGCCCGTTGATATAGATGAGCCGGGTATCGGGTGTCTTTCCCACAGGCTGGCTTCCTCCATCCTCACTTTTGCTTGGATCCATTACTGTACTTTCTCCCATGCTGTCAGCACATGGATTTAGCACCAAGAACGGCCCGAGCTTCTTGTGACAATACAGATGGGTACACGAGTGGGTGTGGGTGTACACACACGAGACCCACGGGGCGGTCAGAGGACAAGCTTAGGGGGTCGAGCTTCCTTCTTGTCTCTTCCGTCCTCTTTGTTTTGAGCAAGGGCCTCTTGCTGGCTGGGAGCTTCTTCATGAAATCCAGGCTAGCTGGCCCGTGGGCTGGCCCGTGAACCGTGGACTGGCCCGTGAGCCGTGGGCTGGCCGGTGAGCTCCTTCTGTCTGGGCTCCCATCTCACAACTCTGGGATTCTGGGTGTGTCATAGGTTTGGGGATCTGAACTCAGGCTCTCACGTTTTCCAGGCAACCATCTCCTAGGCTCCTCAGCCCTATTTTAAAGATGAAGACTCTAAGGCCAGAGAAGTGAGCTGTCTAGAGCCCCCAGTAGAAAGGTGGCCCAACGGGAAGCAGCTGTGACTCCAACCTCAGTGCTGCCAGCCCTGCACTGGGGTTTTATTACCCTTGCCAACAGTGAGTGGGACAGCCTCCCGGCACCCCGCCGGGCTTTTGTTCTCCGTTCCCTCCAGTGGCATGCTTCCAGCTGGGCTGATTCATGGATCTGGGGCCGCATGGCTCCCATTAACTTCCAGGAAAGGCATAAGGCAAAACCCACATCAATCAAGACCCTAAATTACTCATCCATCTTTGCAGGTGACACATGGATTAAGATGAACTTGGAGAGAAGAATAACTGTAGAAAAGCTATTTAGATTTATGAAAATTGCTTAAGAGTTTATATCAAGTCCCCAAATGGAAGCTGACTCTGTGTTCTTAGTACAGACAGTTGAAATGGCACTGATAAGAACCAGGTTGTCACAATACAACAGCCTTGGGCTTGAAGTCAAAGGGGCTGGGACTCCCCCTTCACCGACTGCCTCCACAGCTTGTGTTGGCAGACAAGTCCTTTTACCTGCAGGATTCCTTTTGTCATTCTGAAACTAAACATGTATTTTAATTATGAATGGGGCGGAGTGACACATGTGAGTACAGTTGTCCACAGAGTCCAGAAGAGGGCATCGGATACCCTGAGCTTTGGGAAACTGAGCTCAGGTCCTCTGCAAGAGCAACACATACCACTGAGTCTCCATCCCGTTTTCTGATTTCATTTTTCATTCTCCCAACGAACTGAAGGATCAGGTTTTGTCTCATTTTACAGATAGGGAAACTGAGGCCCAGAAAGGTGAAGGTGTTTGCTCAAGGTGGCATTGCTGCCGAAGGCTGAGGTAGTGTCAGATGTCTTCATGCCACTTTATCTCCCAAATGAGACGTGAGTCCAGTGCATCAGGCACAGAGTAGGTGCTTTGTGAGGCTCTCTGAAGGCAAAGCTGCAGGATAGTTGTCGCAGCACTGTGGGACCTAGTAGGCATTCAATTAGTCGAGTTGCACAGCCCAGTCCTGTGGAATCAGCTCTGCTTTTATTTAATGACTTGCTTAGATGCATTTTAATATGCAGACCGCAGTGCCGGTACACTGTCTTCTGGATGGCGAGGCACAGGCATTCATTATTTTATGAGCCGCATGTGTCATGCCAAGCACAAGCCCCTTTCTTAAACCAACACAACATGCAAATAGAAATTTCATGTAAAATCACATTCAGACAGATTCAAAGTAGAAACAGATGTCTGGAAAACATGAACGCCGGGCTTATTAAATATTTTATCATCAAATATTTCATACATTTCAAAAATGTCATCTGTGAAAACACAGAAATACCGCCTCAGGAGAACCAAAATATTTAATCACTTTCAAGAAATTCTTAAAAATAAGTCCTCACCCCAGAACTATTCCAGGCAGAGAACAAATTTCCAGGTGCAGCAAGCTATATTTATTATATTTTCATCAAAATCAGTAACCTAGTTGAAGGAGATACAGTAATCAGTAAGGTCATTATTAGGTAAGATAATGACTTCTGAATGAATTCTCTCATTAATCTCATTACAAAATGGTAATGGTACCTGACTAATCACGCCAGAGGGGAGACCTATGTTGAATCAGAGCAAAATTAAGGCTGTAATCATTGAGGTGCTCTCGTTGTTTCTTCAGAGAAACCTCACTTGGGGGCTTGGAGATTGGCTTTAGTTTCCTCTGACCCAATGGACTGCAGGCTGTGTTGAGGGCAGGTTGGGGGAGGGCAGCAGCAACACTGGGCTCTTCCTGCTTCGGTCCCCTACTTCCTGGGTGCTGTTGTCCTAGTCATACCTGGGCTCCATTTGCTTGACTTGTCCCCTGCTTCCATTCTCATCCATTTATAGAGCCTAGTCTCTGTCGTCAGTCCAGAAGAAAGGGCGGCTCACCTCACTCCCAGCAGCGGCTGCCCATCTCCCCAGAGAAGTACCCGGTGCCGTCCGTGGACCACACACGGCTTCCTTCATCCTCCAGGCTGTTTCACCGCTATAGCACGAACCTTTACTGCTATTTGAACACACACACACACACACACACACACACACACACACACACACGTGCGCCTGTTGTCACCACTCACTGCTGGACTGTCCCTCAGACCCACTCTGCATTTTTTTTCTGTCTTTCTTGCCACCTTCTCTTAGTCTTTCCTCACCTGTCACAACCTCAATCCTGCCCTACCCCAGATCACCACACTGAGAACTGCAGCCTCTCCGTCATCACTCAAGGCCACTCTTTCTCTCTCCACATCTTATCATTCACCGCATGATGTTGAATGTCTTGTCCTTCTGTCTCCTCCATTCCCCCCCCCAATGTAAGCTCCCCATGGGCTTAGCATGGTGACGGTCCATCTACATGCCAGGCACATGGTGGACATGCAGCATTTGAGGAATGCAGAACTGGCATGAAGGGAGGAACCCAGTGTGGGGGACGGGTGACCAGGAATGAATAAGTACACTCACAGGAGGGAGTCTAGAAATCACACCTCTCAAGGGACAATGGGAATACTCACACCAAGTTCACAGAAGGCAGGAATAAGCTCAGGCCAGTCTTTCATATGCACGGGACTGGTGTGCATCTGCTGGATGCCTTTTACTGCTCTGCGGCTTTAGAGCTGGGATGGCATCCCATTCCCTCACTCCAGACCAGCAGTTAGTGCCACTGACTGGTCCTGCCATGTCAGACCAAACCTCAGAATACTATTCAACACAACCCAACTTTCCACCCCTGCTGGAGGAAACCTCATGGAAGAAATGGAATTACCAGGCTTTCCCTAGAACACAGGAATAGATAATGGATTGAAAGCCACGAGCATTAAGAAATAATTTATAATCAAGTGTGGTGGGAACACAACCTGGAGATTGATGGGATTGAGGTTGTCCTAGGCTGCATACACAGAACTTGTCTCAAAACTGAACAGCAAAATATTAATTGGAAGTGAGAATGACCCGAGTTTCTAGTTGGCATAGGGGCTGCTCAAGAGGAAGCTGCTGTCCCCTCCTCTCTTACGGTGGCCAGGAACAAGGAAAGCCCCCGAGTCCACACTGGTTGTGTTGAGCTTGACAGTTCGGACCCACAGTTGTATCTGACCAGGCACCTCAACAGCTAGGGCGGGTGAGTGGTTCTCAAGAGAAGGGACAGGCACGCTGACTGACTGATCAGCCCAGCATACAACACCTGAACGTTTGTGCGTGGGGCCAGGAAGTTTGGCCATTTTCTTCAGCAAACTAGGTTCCTGCTTCTCAAAGTCTCATTGACATTATGTTGCTTTTTTATTATTAAGAAACCATTTACTCTTTTAATTCGGTGTTTCCTCTGACAGCCTCCGTGTTCTAGGGGACCCCTTTGCCTCACTGTGGGCTTTGACATGACCATACACTCAGTACCTGAACTGGATACTTTTTATGTTAGCTTGACACAAGGTAGAGTCATCTGAGAAAACGCCTCCAAAGGATCCGGCTAAAGGCAATCCTATAGGGCATTTTCTTAATTAGTGATGTGGAAGGGCCCAGCCCACTGTGGGTAGAGTCACCTCTGGCCTGGTGGTCCTAGGTTCTATGAGACAGCAGGCTAAGCAAGCTTGGGGGGGCAGCCAGTAAGCAGCACCCCTCCAAAGCCTCTGCATCAGCTTCTGTCTCCAAGTTCCAGCCCTTCCTGAGTGGAGTGTGATTTAGGATATGTAAGCCAAGTAAACCCTTTGTCCCCAAGGAGCTTTTGGCTATGATATTTTGGCTGTGGTGTTTCATCGAAGCAATAGGAACCTCCATATACCTAACATATACCTAAACATCTCGGTTTCCCATGTTGGCACAGACACCAGGAAGGTGTCTGACCTTGACTTGGAAGAAGCATGTGACGGTACTTGACATAGTTATCCACACTCTCTTCTGCCCACGGTTCCTTCGCAGCACCCCGAACAGGACACTGTCATCTTTGCTCTGTGTAGTTTTTCCTCATGGCTTTCTTGAGAGTGTGCCTTATCAGTACTCATTACGGCTGGCTGCAGCAGGGCATTATGAAACAACTTCCCAATGCAAGTAAAGAGTCGTTCAGCATCTGAAGACATGCGAGCCTCTCTCCCAACAGAACCCCTCTGTCAAGGCTGTCATTTTGCTACCATCTTTGTCCCACAATTCTGGTCTGATCAGAGGTGGGATGACAACCTTTTGAACTAGACTCTTAAGTGATACCCATGTGTCTCTCAGAAGGAAAAAGGAGTATTGGTTTCATAAATGGGAAGCCACAAGGCAAGGAGAAAATATATATAATAACCAGAATATGCAAAGCTGTTTATTATATTATCTAGAACTGAAATAAAATCAGCAACAAATTTAATATCTAATGAAAGGGGATCAAAGTTTGTTCTTAAATGATACTATAGAACATTGTTAATTTACACAGGCAAAATTTTATCACATATCAGACAAGGAAAGCTCAGTATAAATACGGTATGAAATACTATTACATTTTATAAAAGTATATAAGTACTTCCATGTGGCAAAATGACTAATTTTGTTTTTCAAGACAGGGTTTCTCTGTTTAGCCCCAGCTGTCCTGTAGACCAGGCTGGCTTTGAATTCAGGGATCTGCCTGCCTCTGCCTCCCCAGTGCTGGGATTAAAAGTGTGTTCCACCACCAGCCTGCTGACCTGACAAGGGATTTTTTTATTTCTCCTTTGTTCTTTGTAATATTTCCCAGATTCTAGTGGATGTGGTTAGATGTGGTGGTGTTAGGCCCCAGCCCCATGGGGTCTCTGTGAGTTGCTGGTCAGCCTACAAGTGCAACCTGTTTTCCAGTCCAAGTGCTTTCTGTTTTCTAGTCCTGGCTTACTGCCCTGGCCTTGACCCTCTGACATCAACATTCAGCAGGAGGAAAACACCTCTCTTCTACCTGGGGTTTTTCCACTATGCTGTAAACCTGTATATAAATCTCCTCCCTCCTACAAGGGAGAGACCTCTTAGCACTTGCAATGAAGATACACACACACTTTCTCCTGGCAATAAAGGCAACACATTCATTCTCTTAGTACAAACAAGTAGACGTCTGGTCTTTCTTTCCCTGATACCTTGGAGTTGTTTGCAGCGGGCGCGGCATGGTGGCATGGTTTTTGTTTTTGTTTTTGCTTTTTTTTGGTCAGAAATAAAAGAATAATAAATGCTGCCATTACTTTATTTTTTTAGAAGGAAGACAGGTGAGTCCTTGTTGAGAAAGACAAGGGTTCTGAAGGTGTGGAGGAGGCCACAGTAGCCAGCTTCTTCCTATGTGAGAGACTCGGGTCCTGTGTCCTTCTCAGCTCTGGCGTCTTGATCAGTGATGTGCTGGAGGAGGGGCCCACTTTGGTGGCCTCTAGGCTATTGGGTGTCAGCCAATGCTCCCACTTAGCAGAAAAAGGGCCTGCTCCCCACGAGGCCTTCCCACCACACTCCAATGTGTTGAACAGTCTCAGTGCCCAGAGAACCTGCTGCTTGGTCTCCAAGCCCGTTTACCCCGGAGCTTCAATCTTTTATGAAACAGCTTTTCATTTTCCCCTCTCAACTAAGGGCTTTTACAAGCCACCGAGTGGTTCTTTGTACATCAATTTTTAATCTTGTTAAGGTTTTATTTTTCCACTTGACCAATGCTCAGTTCATAAATAACACATCAAACTTTGCTCCAATTCTTCCCAAAGGTTTTGTTTATTTGTGTTTATTTTTAAATGGCCTCCTATTGGGAAGAAAGAAAGTGGCAAACACGTCACTGTCTGCTGGTCCTTCCCTCATGTACAGACTTTAATGGCTGGGCGTGGCCAAGCAGAGGAAGCCCCTGTTCTCAGCGTAGCTGTGTCTGCACTCTCTCTAGTACACCTGGGAAGGCAGAGCCAACCCTGCTCCAGCACCTCCTCTGCTCCCTGCTCTTGCCCTCTCCGCTTGCCTATGACCTCTATTTGGGGAACTTAGGAAAGGTGAAGGGTGATTTTGCTTCAGTTAGCGTGCTTTCTGAGCTATGTTTAAGTTTCTGAGTCACAAATTGTGTATTGCTTCTTTGTAGATGTGGCTGCATTAGTCAATGCTAGACTTGAGATCAGATAGATGTGTGAGAATCACACTCCATATCACTGTTCAAAAAAGTTCCATGCATTTATCCACCAAAGTGAGGGAGGGACAGGGAGAGAAAGAAAGAGAAAGAATTATTTGGGTTTAGATACACAGGCTGACCAATGGTCAACAGAGAGTTGGCTAGGCAGAGAGAATTAGCTAGATGGCCAGTGTTAACAGTCTTTGGATGTGTGTGTGTGTGTGTGTGTGTGTGTGTGTGTGTGTATGTGTGTCTCTGTCCAGGGCATTTGGAAGATGTTAACAGATACAATGATTCAGCTCTTGGTGTCTGAGGATCAGAACATTCTCTTACATGACCAAATAGAATTGCCAAGAACATTAGCCAGGATTCCATGTAATCATTGTACAGTTTGTGCTGGCAGTGTCCCCAAAGGCCTGTGACCTAAAGGCTTAGTGAAGCTGAGAGGTCGCAGAATCCTCAGCAAATAGGAATATACCCTTAAAGGGATTGAGGGGCCTGGGCTCTCCCTTTTCCTATCACATCTTGACTATTTATTGGATGACTTCACTCCTACAGAGACGTGCTGTCATATGGACCCAAAACCATGAAGACGATTGGTCCTGCGTTCACGGCTGAACCATCTGAGACTGTGAACCACAGAATAAACCCTTTTCCTTTATAAGTTGATTATCTCCAGCATTTTGCTATAATACTGAAAATCTGACTGCGACTGTAGTCATCTAATATTTATCCTTCATTAACCCCAACCAAGATCCAATCAAGTTTCAGCTACTTCATGTTTGCTGCCTCTTTTTAAATCTAGAACATCC
This sequence comes from Mesocricetus auratus, assembly GCF_017639785.1. Taxonomy (NCBI): domain Eukaryota; kingdom Metazoa; phylum Chordata; class Mammalia; order Rodentia; family Cricetidae; genus Mesocricetus; species Mesocricetus auratus. The sequence continues at coordinate 74,264,490 of NW_024429197.1, read as the reverse complement.
CTTATCTTTATTGACTTGGGGACATTCTAGGCTACTGTCTTATGAAATGCTTTACATTTTGTGGTTTCTTATTATTTCTTTGTATTATTACATTTTCCTTTATTCTTTATATTTTTTATCAAATGCTTAGCACAGGATACACCCCACTACAGTGGTAAGTATAGGCTTTACCCTTCAGCGCCAAGTTTAAGAGTAAAGTGTTGAAGCTGTGACTCTTTCAAGTTGTCTTCTGACTGGATTCTCTTTCTCTCTCCATTATGAATTTTGCTTCTAGGGTCTGGAGAAACGGATCAGGGGTTAAGAGCACACATTGCACTTGCATGGAATCCAAGTTTAGTTCCCAGCATCCATGTCCCGTGGGTCACAGCTGCCTGTAACCTCAGCTCTAGGGGATCCAACACCCTCTTCTGGCCTCCTCTGGCACCTGTACTCAAGTGCATATGAACACACACAGACACAGACACACACAGAGACACACAGAGACACACAGACACACACACACACACACACACACACACACACACACACACACACACACACACACGATTCCCAGGAATAATCTACAAGGATGATCACAGCTAAGACTCCTAGCGATAGCAGATATGTAGCCTGACCTGGCCATTTCCTGTGACCAGATTGGCACCAAGCCCAATTGTCCTCAGAGAGACATCATCCAGTGACTGATGGAAACAGATGCAGACCCACAGCCAAACATTAGGTGAAGTTCAGGGAATCCTGCAGAAGAGGAAGAGAAAGGATTGTAGGAGCCAGAAGGATAAAGGACACCACAAGAAAAATCAAAGAATCAACTAACCTGGGCTTTTAGGGGCTGACAGAGACTGACCTGACAACCAGGAAGCCTGCATGGACCTGACCTAGGCCCTCTGCATGTATGTGACAGTTGTGTAGCTTGGTCCCCTTGTGGGATTCCTAACAGTGGGAGCAGGGGCTATCTCTGACTCTTTTACAGGCTTTTGGGACCCTACTCCTCATAATGGATCACATTGCCCAGCCTTAGCATATGGTGAGGTGCTTAGTCTTACTGCAACTTGATATCCATGTTTTGTTGACGCTCATGGGAGACCTGCCCTTTCCTGAACAGAAACAGAGAAGGAGTGAATTGGGGGGTGGAGGGTGGGAACAGAGTTGAGATGAGGGAGAGGAGGGACTAGGAGGAGAAGAGGGAGGGGAATTTTATTTGTGGTCAGTATATAAAATAAATGAATTTATTTAAAAATAAATAAAAATGGAAATCTTTAATGAATCATGCTTTGAAGTCATTCCATTCATCCATCGTTTCACTTAGTCGTGAATTGTCAGGGGGTTATAGAACGATCCAGTGATCCACCCCCACCTCTAGAGTGTCAGGGGATGACAGAAGGGTCCAGTGATCCACCCCCACCCCTAGAGTGTCATGGGATGACAGAAGGGTCCAGTGATCCACCCCCACCCCTAGAGTGTCAGGGGATGACAGAAGGGTCCAGTGATCCACCCCCACCCCTAGAGTGTCAGGGGATGACAGAAGGGTCCAGTGATCCACCCCCACCCCTAGAGTGTCAGGGGATGACAGAAGGGTCCGGTGATCCACCCCCATCCCTAGAGTGTCAGGGGATGACAGAAGGGTCCGGTGATCCACCCCCACCCCTAGAGTGTCAGGGGATGACAGAAGGGTCCAGTGATCCACCCCCACCCCTAGAGTGTCAGGGGATGACAGAAGGGTCCAGTGATCCACCCCCATCCCTAGAGTGTCAGGGGATGACAGAAGGGTCCAGTGATCCACCTCCATCCCTAGAGTGTCAGGGGATGACAGAAGGGTCCAGTGATCCACCCCCATCCCTAGAGTGTCAGGGGATGACAGAAGGGTCCAGTGATCCACCCCCACCCCTAGAGTGTCAGGGGATGACAGAAGGGTCCGGTGATCCACCCCCATCCCTAGTATACTATCTAGATAGCACATATGCTTATCTTCAAATTCACAATTCTTCAAGAATTTGCCATTTCCACTTTAATATTTTTGCACACATGGAATATTTCCAAATTTCCATGTATAGCAAATCTGCTTCTGATCTCTTTACTCCAGACTATTGATGTATATCTGTCAAGTTATGTGATGTTAATCTCTTTTATATCCAAGAGAACTAGCTTTCCCGGGCATTGGTTTAAGTTTTCCTTTGCTTTTTCTTGAATGTCCCCGCATGTTTCTATATTAGAACTGAGCATTTTTACTGTGATCAAACTAAATTTATTATTTGAGAACTATATTGAGAAAGGTCATGTAAAAATGCCTATGGAGAGTATCATATCATTTTTATTATTAAGTAATTACAAATTTAACTATTAATTTTATTAATATTTAAGGGTGCATAAATTTCATAATATTGAACCATCCTTGAATTGTTATGTTTTAAATATGCTACTAGATTTCTTAATAAAATATCATTATGATTTTTGTATAATTAAGAAGACAGGAGATTGGCCAAGAACTTTATTTTTTACACAATATTTGTAGGCTTATCTACCAATTTTATGATAGCTTTACCTCCAGATTCCTAAGCCTATATTATTTTCTGTTACTTCAAACAGATTAAGCAACCCTGAAGTTATCTGATTTTGAAACCATAGGATTAATTACCCTTTGAGGTCATATGGTTCTGGGTTTTTATGGCAGGTTCTATAACTTTTTCTGTTGTGGAAATGGATCTTTCCATAGTGTCAGTTCTCATTGGTTGTATTTCTCCTTGGACACTGTCTACCCGTCTGTTAGGATTTCTATTGTTGTGAAGAAGCACCATGGCGAGATGGCAACTCTTACAAAGGGAGACACATTTAGTCCTGGTGGCTCACAGTTTCAGAGGTTCAGTCCATAATCATCACGGTAGGGAGCATGTGGCCTATAGTGGCACACGGGAAGACAGGGTGATGGAGAAGCAGCAGAGTGTCCCACATGCTGCAGGCAACAGGAAGTGGCCTGTGACACTGAGCAAAGCTTAAGACCTCAAAGCCCGCCCCCACTTCCTCCAACAAGGCCACGCCTCCCGGTAGAGACACTCCCTATGAACTTATGGGGGCGGGGAGTTAACATTCAAACTGCCACATTATCTAAGCTTTCAAATTATTTGTGCTCATAATTATGCAAAGGATTTTTCCACATTTCTTCTGTTTCACTGGACACTTCCTTCCTGTCACTTTTATGTTTCCTCTTTTTATTACTATTTTTTAATTTTTTTAAAAAGTGCATAATACCTTTATTTTTTTTTTAAATTTTATTTTCCAGTTTAAATTTAGATAAGAAACAAGGTTGCTTCGCAAGTCAGTTCCAGGTCCCTCTCCCATTCCCTCCCTTCCTCCCGTGCCCTCCCCCCTATTTTTTAATTTTTAAAATTACGTTTAAAACATTTTACTTCTCTTTTTGCGGGGTGTGGGAAACAGAAGGCGGCCTGAATGAACGTGTAAGAGTAGATGAGGTTCTGAGTGAGTGTATATTATCGACAAGGGCCTCAGTGCCTCAGACCCACGGCAACGGCAGGGAAATCCTCCTCCGGTCTGTGTGCAGCTGTGCGCAGCTGTTGACGGTGTGTGCAAACCTAGCAGCCGCGGCTCCCTCCTCTTGGGTGCCTGCACTGGCCTGCTCTCCCGTTCCTGTCCTACATGTAACCCGCGTGCTGAGGTTCAGGGTTGTGAGTGATACCTGTATCTCCGTGAGAGGGTACACAGCCCTCCCAGCCCAGCTTGGTCTGTGCCCGGTCTTTCTTCATTCCTTCGTTGCCCTTGTCAGGTTCCCAGGACCATGCTGTGAAGGATGCAGCCATGGGGCCTGCGGGAGAGGCATGCTAGGTCAGAGGACAACTTACAGGAGTCAGTTTTCTCTTTCCACCCGCCCCAAAGCTGAAAAATTTGGAGTTTGAATCAAGTTGTCATGGTTGTCAGCTCCTGCTTTTGCTCTGAAGCCATTTACTGGCCTTTGACTTTGAGAAGTAGTCCAGGTTGGACTTGAAGGCCCAGCTGAGGCTGACTTTGAATACTCCCAGTAATCCTTATTTTCATATTATTCTATTTGTATGCTTTATTGATTTTTTTCCCTGAGATTTATTAAGGTTTCCAGTATGGCCTAACATGTTGTTGACTTTTGTGAATGTTTCATGTATGACTGAGAAAAAGATGTATTTTCAATAATCAGGGCATCTATTTAGATGGATACATAAGGTTTATCCCTTTTGTTATTATTGATGATATTGAGACAATCTCACTTCATAGCATGGCCCAGTCCCTCTGTCTCAGCTTCCTGAGTTCCCCTACTTTCCATGGAGTGAGGGCATTATATAAAGCTTACCACCTTTGATTAGAGGCTTGAATTTTTGCCTTGGTTGCTATTTCTGCTTCATAAAGATTGTGGGGTCTGAGTGTGTGTGTGTGTGTGTGTGTATGTGATATGTTTGTGTGTGTGTGTAAGACAGAGAGAGAGAGAGAGAGAGAGAGAGAGAGAGAGAGAGAGAGAGAGAGAGAGTCAGACAGACGGAAGTTAGGGGACAACAGGATCTCTTTGGTTTTTCTCTGCTGTGTATGCCAGGCTAGCTCTCCTCCTAGGGATTCTTCTATCTCTGCCACCCCTACCTTTGTTGGCGCACTGGGATTGCAGATGCAAACTACTGCATCCAGCTTTACTTGGAGGGTTACAACTCAGGCCCTCACGATCTATGGTGAGCACTTAGCCACTGAGCCATCTCTCTAGCCCAAATGGTATTTATGTCTTTGTCACCTTTAAGATGAATTGTACCTTGTGATCATCAAGTCCATCATTTTGTCTCAAGTTCACTGGCCCAAATTTTACCTTGTTATATATCGGTCGAGCTGTCAGTTTTCTGCCTGCCATACTTTAGCTCTGTCTTATATTTATAAATGTTTGCTAGTTTTCAATATGTGTCTTTAAAACACAATGGAGTTGGATTATGTTGACTGAGTCAATCAATCAGAAAGTCTTTTTCCAGAAGGCAATCCTGTATACCTGTATTGGTGTAATTTAAGCCTAGCCTTAGCTCTGCCATTTGTCATTAACACTTGCTGTCATTTATTGTTTAATCATCTCAACCTTTTTCTTAGATTTTATTTTCTTGGCTCATAATTTTTCATGTTCTCAGTTGTGGAGTGGGCTTCCAAATCCACAGAGTTACATTTTAGATTCAAGCAACTACGGACTCTAATTGGAAAAGAATTGGGACTATGCTAAACATGTAAAGACCCGATTTTTGTGCCGTTGTTTCCCTTTTCTCCTTTTTATTTTATTTTTGGACAGGATCTCATGTAGCCTAGGATGGCCTCAAACTCAAATGCGTAGCCAAAGATCACCTTGAACTTCTGATCCCCTGGCCCTCCGTCTTCCAGGTATCAGGATGCAGGCATGCATCACCACACCCGAGGCAAGGCCCACTACATGCTGGGCAGACATTCTAATTCACACACATCCCTAGCTCCATGTACCTTTACATCTACAGTGCATTGGGTATTACAAGTAGCCTAGAGATAGTTGAAGTGTACAGGAAGATTAAGTAGACACTGTGCCAATTTATGTAAGAGACTAACATTGAAGCGTCTGTTATTTCATGGCCTTCTGAAATTGGTGAAAGGTTCAGATGTAGTGACCAGTCCCCCATTTTGGCAGCCTGACCTTACCATTCCTGTCCTGGTCACTAAGGTCAGATGCCCTCCTCATATCAAGAAACCAATCAGAAGTTAGCTGGCAGGGCTGTGCTTTACAGACAGTGGACAACAGTGATGTGCAGAGCATAGCAATTGCCCTGGGAGGGCCTATGGGCCATAACAACAGTTGACCAATCAACACAGGGCAGGTCATCAAAACTTAGAAGCACACCAATCCTGAGACTGTTTAATACCCCTAGACACCTTACGCAGCCCTTTAAGATCCTCGCCTCACGGTTTCTCAGGGCCTTTCTCCAGCCATCCCCCATGGTGCCGGAGTGAGAGGCCCGAGCTAATGGGGTTAGCTCGTTAAACAACGGCAATAAGACTCTTTGCTTTTGTATCAAAATGGGCTTCTTAGTGATTTTGGGGTTCAGAATTTGGGCACAACACTGGCATTATGTTGACCTGCCCCTGCTACCTGGCAGAATGCACTCAGGCAGCACTCTGGTCAGCCCAGGGTTCCATGAGTACTCCTCTGCATGCAGGTACAAAGGACCCTTTAGAAGACAGACCCTGCCTACTTACTCTCTCTCTTTGCTCTCTTCTCTCCTCTCCTCTCCTCTCCTCTCCTCTCCTCTCCTCTCCTCTCCTCTCCTCTCCTCTCCTCTCCTCTCCTCTCCTCTCCTCTCCTCTCCTCTCCTCTCCTCTCCTCTCCTCCCCTGTCCTCTCCTCTCCTCTCCTCTCCTCTCCTCTCCTCTCCTCTCCTCTCCTCTCCTCTCCTCTCCTCTCCTCTCCTCTCCTCTCCTCTTCCCCTCTTTGTCTCTTCATCTCTCCCCTCTCACTCTCCCTCCCTGTAATAAACTCTATGCTTAATGTATCTCTCATATCTCTCGTGATCCCTCTTGTGTCATAATCTTAAACAAAAGAACAACTTGGATGCTGTGAAATCCGGGAGGCTCTCCCCATGGTCTCTCCCATCATCACGTCATCACCGGCCGGACACACGGGATCCTTCTCTCGAACCGACAACCCACTTTTTTTCCATCCACCAGTTCGCTGTGACCCTATAAGACACCCCTTCTCCTGGTGGATACATTTTCCCCAGATGAGGCCCATCCCCGCATTCACTGAGCAGTGTGTTTCATCTTTAAGCCTTTGGCACGTTTCCAGCCCTTGGCCGAGTTCTCAGTTCTGAGATCTTACTGAGCCATCTTTGACCTGACTAAGCCACTTCAGACTGGGAGTGCATTTTACGGGACTTTTCCGGTCACTGCCAGGGGACAGGTAAATGAAAGGAGTCACTGTTTTCCTGAGTTTCTACCTCTCTTCTGCATGTGTCTTCTCCATGCAGGCACTGGGGCTCCCAGTGAGCTGGCCTGGGCAGCGTCTGTTAGGGATGCTGAGAGTTTTCATTCCCCCCCCCCCCGAATGAGGTTTTCGGGTTTTGTGCATTTGTTTCCCAGACCCCGAGGGGTCTCTCTAGCTCTGTACCCTAGCATTGTCTGTAGACCGGTGCATCCGTTTCTCAGACCTGCGGTGGTCTTTTTTGGATGCGTAGACTGGTGCATTCATTTCTTAGACCTGCAGTGGTCACACATCTCTCTGCCTCAGTTGTGGAGAAAAAGAGCCACTTCTGCCGGCAGACAGGAATGTGCTTATGGCAGCTGCCATCTTGGCCATGTGGCCTAGCTTGGGAACGTGTTTATAGAAACAGCCATCTTGACCCCATGACCTGGCTGTAGGCATGCCCATTCAGTCTAGCCAGCTGCTGCCGACAAACCTTGCTGACTGATACAATTCATTTACTTTTATTGCCTTCTATTTTTTGTCTCTAATTTCTTCATCAAATCTGCTTTCTTGTCACTGGGAGTTTTAAGTCTACTCTGTCTCTTTAAATCTCCTGTCCGCTACAACATGCGAGTCAGAGATTACACTCTGGTTCTCCCTTTTACTTTTATCCAGTCCTGTTTGATATATCTGCCTGTCTCTGTATATGTGATTTAAATTTAGCTTTATATATGTGAATGTAAGCTAACTCCATGCAACTTAAATTCAACTCTGTTGTCTCAAATACTTCTAAATTGTTATGTATCTTTCAATGATGGTAAACATTTAAAGTCATAAAGGTCTATTTTAAATTAACAAAATATTTATATCACCCAGTCCTTCCTGTAAACTGTTTACAAAGGTAAAGCTTCTATTACCAAAGGGAATTTTTCTCTACTTTGTCCTTTATAGGTATAGGTCTAATCTCCTAAATTAGAGCCAGTCACAGTCAGGCAAAGGATTCTGAGTAAAACATCCCTTACATCCCTTCAGTCTCTCAGTTTCAATCCAGTTCTCCAGGCAGATCCTACACCAATCTGTAGCCACCTATGTGCTTAGAGCAAACAACTAAAGACAAATTTTGTCTGCTGAGATATACTAAACAGACAGACAGCCCTCAAATGCTCAGAGATCTAAAGGATATGACATTTAAAATGTTTTATTAAAACATTATAGCATTTATAACAGAGAGACAGACCAGCTGCTGACCCCACCGCATTTCCTTCAGGAAGACTGGTGGGCACTGAAGAAACTCCACCCACAAGAGTGACAATACTAACCACTTAGCAATCCTGCCCTTCACCTCAACTGCTGCAAAGGACACTTCAGACTGTGGACAAGGACCATGGAATCGACTTTTCTCCATGTTGCGTGGGCCAGCGGCAGGCAAGTCTTCCTAGAGTTCCTGATCCACAGGACCTATACTATCAGCAGAGGGCGGGTGTCCCTAAAGCTGCTGCCTCAACTGTGGAGGACCTTGGGGGTGGCTGTCCACGCGGTCAGCTGGGTGGCTGTCCATGTAGCCAGCTTGCAAGTCTCTCTCATTCTCTAATCATTAACTCAGATAAAATTTTATCCTTCTCAAGGACTTTGATGCTTTTGATGACTGGTACTTTTGCCAGCTTAAAGCCACAGGCAAAGCTCCAACTGTCACAAAACGGATTTCAGGAACAGGTACTGTAAGGGTTATCCATATAAGATGGTAATGTAAGGTATATGAATTAAGTTATGAAGGTCTGAGGATAAAAAGACTCAAATTATGACAAATAAAGTGAGTTGATACATTAAAAAGAATGAAACATGTTCTAGATTTCTCTCTTTCATTATGCTACTGTTCATAGTCAATAAAGTTCTGATAAGATACTAATCCAATTCCGACAGAGTCCTAAACAACATATACCACTATATGATAACGGCAAAGCCAAAATTAAGGTAACTTTTATTGTCCTAAAAGTGTCTGTCAGTTTTAAAAATGTTAATGCTTTCAGCCAAAACTCTCACAGAGTAAAAAACACCAAACTATACCACTATACGATCATAAATGCAAGGTCAAGATTAAGGTACTTCTTATTATGCTACAAAATATCTGTCAGTTTAAAAATGTTAATGCCTTCAGCCAAGTTGCTTCTAATATAAATATGCTGCTAATGTGTCTAATATTTATGTTTAAACAACCTCACAGGATTCTTGTAAGTTCCAGGGAGCCAAATTGGACCCACCCAAACAGGTCAGATTCACTCCAGATATTATTCAACTTTTCCCTGGTCCCAGACTCCCTTTCCTCATCTTGGGATCCCTCAGGAACCCCTCCCTCACCTTACAATCCTCCCCTCACGTACCAGGATCTACGGAAAAAAATTTAACCTTAGCCTTGTCCTCTGTTCTGCTCACATCTTGCCAGATCTACAGAGATGCCCCAGTTCCAAACAGTCAGGACTGAGATGGAGCAATCAGCTACCCCAGGATGTGGCCACACCCCAGCTTTCTCAGGTCCCCCAAAGACAGTTGACGCCCCCAGGTCAGCAGGAAGCAGTCTTGAGAACTCATTGCCCTTATTCCCTAACTCGTCATGCCTAACTCCCCACCTTTTTAACAATAAGTAAAGGTGAGAATGAAAGGTTCAGGCATTAGGCTGGCCTTTCCCCCACTCCCCCCCCCCTCACCTGGCAGAATGCACTCAGGCAGCACTGTGGTCAACCCAGGGTTCCATGAGTACTCGTCTGCATGCAGGTGCAAAGGACAGACCCCGTCCACTTATACTCTCTCTTCTCTTCTCCTCTCCTTCCCTCCCCTCCCCTCCCTTCCTCTCCTCTCCTCTCATCCCTTCCCCTCCCCTTCCCTTCCTCTCCTCTCCTCTCATCCCCTCCCCTCCCCTTCCCTTCCCTCCTCTCCTCTCCTCTTCCCCTCTTCTTCTCTTCTTGTCTCTCCCCCCTCCCCCTCCCCCCTGTAGTAAACTCTATGGTTGATGTATCTCTCACATCTCTCATGTTCCATCTCGCCGTAGCAACCGTAAACAAAACAACAACAGTTGGTCCCCTGGAAAGATGGGCAGGAGTTGAACAAATGAAGGTCAGGTAACAGGCCTGGGGTCAAAGAAGGGAGCAGAGCATAGTAAGATGCTACAGAGCTCCAATCGGAACCTGAGAGCTGGCAGTACGCTGGGAGAGAGGGCAGTACTCTGGGAGAGAGGGCAGTACTCTGGGAGAGAGGGCAGTACTCTGGGAGAGAGGGCAGTACTCTGGGAGAGAGGGCAGTATGCTGGGATGGCACAAGAGGCGGCAAGAGCTGGGCCAATGAGGCTGGGCCAGGAGTGGAGCCCTGACACCTAGGTATCACGAAGGAGTACTTCCCTGCGGAGTGCCGGGGGCAAGCACTGAGTCATAGCGTTCAGGGGGGACCTCACCAGTGACCCGGTGGGTTCAACTCCACTCTGCACAAGAAGCCCTGCTGGAGGCGAGAGGGGCTCATTGTCCCAGACAGCCTGTGTGCCCAGGTCCCTCTGGGGAGCAGAGCACTCATGCTCTTCCTCCCGCCTGAAGCAGCCTCCGTTCTTTTCATCACCAGCTCTGGAGCGACACCAGTCCAGCCTGGAGACCTTTGGTCCTCTGTTTGGTGGCCCTAGTTTCCACTCTCTGCATCTTGAGCCTGACCCTGGCCTGGTCTGAATCCTGCCCAGGTGCCCTGCTCTTCAGAGCACTGCAGCAGGCGGGCTTATTAAACAAATCCCGCCACTGAGCACATCTGACCAGAGAGGAATGGTCCTCAGTCAGGAGTGCCTTTATTTCATGGAGGCCTGCCAGTCACTGAGATTCACAGGAAAAAGAGAATCCCAAGAAAATCAAGGCCATTTGCATTACAATCCACCTCAGTGCCCAAAATATCCTGCTGAGCATGCAGAATGTAAGGAAGGAGTGTGCTTTGCTTATTTGCAGCAAATAAACGAATGTTTCCAGGCAGGGTGGCGGTGGGGTGCGGTTCAAACTCTCAGGCAGATGGAGTCAAACATTTGGTGGATGTTGATCAAAGAATCACTTTTGACCCTGCAGATTTGGGAGCAGCTGACCAGAGCTGATGGGGGCAGGAGTACAGAAGAATCTACTTGCAGGATGGAGAAGGCCCTAGGTTTCAGGGGGACCTAAAGGCTGGAAATCTTGACTTTCCTACCTCTCTGCTTCTTGCCTCATTGGTAGAAGAGAGCAAGAACCTGACCCTCTGCACCCTCCTTCTTGCTGCTGGGAGTGCAACCCCCATAGTTTCCCCCCACCCCCATAGTGCCCCCCACCCCCATAGCACCCCCCACCCCACCTCGTGTTTACTCAAGTGAAAGTGGCTTTGAAGTCTTGTTCTTGATGCTGGAATTTCTTTACATTTGTTTGTCTGCACACTTGTTCAGGAGTGCCATGGCATTCGCGTGGAGGTCTGTTCTCTTTCTCTGTTATGTGGCAATCCACCCTTGCCTTCTTGCTGACGCTGAGCTACCAACAAACACACCAAGTAGCTGTCAGATGTTATTCTACTTCGACTCTAAGTAATAGTCACATGCTTAGGAAATGGCAACATAGAATTCTAAATTAAACTGAAGGAACTCCGTTTGCAGACTCAGTCTCCTGGGCAGCCTGCGTCTCACAGCAAGGAAGAGATACAGAGTGAAGACGCTGCATCTGGCTGGTACTCTTGTAGGACTTCATTTTGGACTTCTAGTCCCCAAATAACAGCATGGAAGACTTATTATTAATTAAGAAAGCTTGGCCTTTGCTTATATACTAGCTCTTATAACTTAAATTAACCCATTTCTATTAATCTATGCTCTGTCATGTGATTTTTTTTAACCTCTCCCCCATTCTGTATGTCCGACTTCCCCTATGTCTTATTGGCGTCTCCCTTACACCTAGATTCTAACCCTGAGTTCCTCTCTGCCCAGAAGTCCCACCTCTCCTCTCCTGCCTAGCTATTGGCCATTCAGCTCTTTATTAAACCAATCAGGTGTCTTAGGCTGGTAAGGCAAAACATAGATACAGCTTCACGCAGTGTAAACAAACATCCCTCAATATGGAATTTCAGACAGTCCTTTCTTCCATGGTGTTTTTAGAATCCAGACTGACTCTGAAAGAAGGGACCCCTACTTTAGCAGTGTGACAGGCTACAGAAAAGACTCAACGTGTGCTTGCCTGACCTTGCCCCTCCTCCCAGTCACTAGGAGGTCAGATACCCACGTGGCAAGGAACCAATCAGAAGTTAGCTGGCAGGGCTGTGCTTTATGGCTCTGGGTGTGCTTTATGCTATAAGTGCACAACAGTGAGGTACAGAGCATAGCAACCACCCTGGGAGGGCCTACAAGCCATAACAACCAGTTGACCAATCAACACAACACAGGTCGTCCAAGCCCAGGAAGCACACCAATCCTGAGACAGTTGCATATCCCTAGACACTCCCCTTGCTCTATCCAATATAGTCCCTCCCCACCCCCACCTCATGGTTCCCCTGGGTCCTTCTCCAGTCACCCTCTGCAATGAATGGGATAAAGGGCCCCAAGCTAGTGGGGTTAGCTCATTAAACAATAAAAGACTTTGCTTTTGCATTGGAATGGGTCTCTTTGTGATTTTGGGGGTTCAGAATTTGGGTGCCAGGAATCTCTTACCAAGTCATTGTTTCTTCAGTAGTGATTGGCTGGAGGAGAGGTACAGGGACCAACTACAGACATCTTTCCTCATTTGGCTTTGGAAAAGTCGTGATGATCCTCACTATTCTGCCTGATCTCAGTGAAGTCCACGCAGTGGACATTTTAGGCAGGAAATAAGGCATTTGTTGAGGGTTGTGTCTATTTTTTCTTTCTTTTATTTTGCATGTGTGTGTATGTTTTTGTGTGGTGTGTGCACAGGTGTGTGCATGTTTGTGTGGTGTGTGCACAGGTGTGTGCATGTTTGTGTGGTGTGGGCACAGGTGTGTGTTTGTGTGGTGTGTGCACCGGTGTGTGTGTGTTTGTGTGGTGTGTGCACAGGTATGTGTGTGTGTGTGTGGTGTGTGCACAGGTGTGTGTGTGGGGGTGGTGTGTGTATAGGTGTGTGTGTGTTTGTGTGGTGTGTGCACAGGTGTGTGTGTGCTTGTATGGTGTGTGCACAGGTGTGTGCATGTTTGTGTGGTGTGTGCACAGGTGTGTGTTTGTGTGTTTGTGTGGTGTGTGCACAGGTGTGGGTGCATGTGTGCATGGAGACTGGAAGCTGTCTTCCTTGACAGCTGTTCTTCATTTACCAAGGCAAAGGTTTTTGCTGAAATTTGAACTCCTGATTCAGATAGTCCAGGTGACTAGATTGCCCAGCATCACATTCCTGACTCTTGAGCACTGGGATCGCAGACAACCACCACCCCTACTTGGCATTTTATGTGGTTGCTGGAAATCCACACATGGGTCCTCAAGTTTATGCAACAAGAGCTTTACCCACTGGACATTCCTGCCTTTTTTGATTTTCATGGCCCTGTATCTCAGCCCAGCATCCCCTCTCCACCTGACGCTCAGGCTTGCCTCAGCTAGCAGATAAGCTTATTTGCCTTGAGTTCTCTTGACAGACGATCTGTTAATTGTTTGGAGCATTAATGTTTGCAAGCAGTTTAACCCAGGGTTTCATACCTCTTCTTTGGTTTTAAAGTCTGTTTGTTGATCACCAGAAGACAGTTTTCATTTGTTTTTGCCTTCCAGTGTGTGACTCTCTACCTATCCTTGGCCTTGCAGAACCTCTATGACAATTTTGGTCAGGTAGCTGCTAGCTTTGCCCTCTGATTCAAAACACCCTTTATTGTCAGTCTCAAGAGCATACAGAATGTGGTCAAAACATACCACATCATTTCCCCTTTTAGTCTAAATGAAAAGGGAAGTTTAACTCTAACACATAAAGCAATACACAACAAGAACAATTACCAGGTAAGACTCACATTCACAATGTCCAAAGCATTTGGATTTGGCAAATTCAGAGAAAATACTCCAATATTTATCCTATCTTGGCGGGTCCAAAGTTGCGTACCTAATTCACTTTTTTATCCTAACTTGTATTACCAACCCAAAACTATTTTTTAAGACAGTAAAACATTTTCTTAGATAAATAATTTAAGCTTTTATGTCTTTCAACCTTACACATTTATACCTCTTTTGTGAGTGTCTTTTCTTAGTTTAGTAACAAGGAGAACTTAACTAAACTATCTAGTCTTTAACTCCATCAGAGACCTGAGAAGGATACAATATTACCTGAGTAAAAAGGAAATGCAAAGCAAACACCTTCCAAAGCTATAGAAAGGACAGAAACAGATGGCTGCTTTGACATCCCGTCTGTAACGTTGGGGTGTCCATCTTCGGCCTACAGGCCTAGAATATCTGACAGACTTTTATGTGATGCAGGAATTTTGAAGAGCTGTCCTGCCTTGCCTTGGAAAAGTTTGGGAACCACTTTTGTGTGTGTGTGTGTGTGTGTGTGTGTGTGTGTGTGTGTGTGTGTGTGTGTTCTGCTTATACTGTTTGGACAGCATACTGCCAGTAGTTGAGGCAAGGTCAGTTTCTTACCAGTGTCTAACTTTTGCCACAAAGAAAGCAAACTCCATATGGTAGTTCTTCAATGCCCATCTTCTTCTCTGAGGTAGACTGTTGCTGCCAGGAGCAGACATGTGTCATTGTCATGAAAAGCCTTATGCCATTATAACATCTTAAATGCCATATTCTGTAAGTCTCTGAAGTGTTTGAAGACTATTTATCTATCTAAAATATATCTGCTTGACTTTGAAAACATACTTAACATGACTACAAGTTTGATGGTAATAGGTGCCTAACTAGTAACACTCATTTCTTTATTATCCTAAATAATTTGTAATAATAACTTTCAAGGACTAGAAATTTACATTACATTGTTAAATGAGCTGAATAGGTATAATATCTTAACCAATAGTAAAAACGTATGTTCTAACAAAAATAACCCTAAATTTATATCAATATACAAAAATACCTTAAACAAGAGTAGAAACATGTATACAATATGACAAAAACAACCTTAAATTTGTATCCCTATATAAAAATCCATACCAGTGTAAAATATTTAAGATTACCAGTTGCTTTTTAAGTTTGAAAGTAGATTCAATAACCTTCCCTTTTATCCTGTGATTCCTATATCATCCTTTTTCTTTTCAGAATCAGATCCCTAAATCTAATCTCGGTTGCTTGGTTTTTTTACCTGCCTATAACCAATAGCAACTTGCAATCAACACACCTAAACAATGATGTGTCCATAATCCACTGAACAACCACAGACCATCCATCCCCACTATTGGGAATGTGGGTGTCATGTTTTCTAGACTGCTACCTGCTTTCTGGGTGCAGCAGCACCTTTAGGGGACCCTGAGAAAACTAAGGTGGTGGTTAAGGTCTGGAGAGCCAGCTGTTGTCCAGTCTCTGTGTGCAGTCATAGAGGCTGCACCGTCTCAGCCTTGAAACTGCCTTGAAAAGTTTAGAGTCCAAAGCTGGCCTTTTGGTGGTGTTTGTTGGCACAGTGGCATTACCACAAATCAGGTGGAATTGTCATTGCAGGGCCCAGTCATTCTTTTGGAGACTTCAAAGGTCACTGTTAGGAATGGTCATGGTTCACTGCAGAAAGCTTAGATATTTTAAATGTCATATGCAGCAGATTTCAGAGAGGTTAAAGGACTATAACCTGTTAAGTACATCCAGGGTACACAAACTCAGTTCCCAGTTACTGATTTAGACTCAAGTTAGAAGTCATGTACAGGAAGTTAGATGAAGCTTTTTTTCTAGAATTAGTTGGTATGCTATATGTACATTAATATCACAAAAAAGTTTAAATATATACATTCTCATACATTAATTTTACAGTATTTGAGATAATATTTATACCTTAAGAAAAGTCTTAAAGAGTCAAAGTAAAACCAAAGGATTATGAGATAAGTGACACCAGAATAGTCCCTTAATTTTGGTTTTTCTTCTGTCCCATATCAGGTGGCTTTTCTGACATGAGAGATATTTTGGATTTTCCTCTAACTAGCAGGCTTGGGTTTAGAGGAGAGAGTTATGCTCCAACTACATAACCACCTTTAATTTTTAATTGAAGTGGGATTATAAAATATCAGTTGTCTTTTATTTCTCTAGAGAACAGTATAAAAAACATTAGGGAAGATTTATTAAAATTTATCCGGTTGGAAATGATACACCAATAGGTCAATTTACTCTTTTTCTTGGGACATTTTCTCTGGATGATTCCTTCCTTCTTCAGATGTGTCCAGTGGTCTTCACATTCCTTAGCTGGATGCCTTTATTTTCCTGGAAAGACAAAAACAAAAGCCTGCCCCATCCTTGCTTTGTGGAGTCTCCCTTCTTGGCAGGGTATATCTGATCAAATGAAAGGAATTTGTTAGTCTTACAAGTAAGTTTAGATTGAATGCCACATGTTGGAACTATTGCTTTATCTATCAAGAGGTCGCACCTGTTCAAATCTTGTCTTTATCAGGTTTGATGATATCCATAGCTTTTTTTTCTCCTGTGGAAACAAAATCAAAACCTCTTCTCCAATGTAACACATGTCCTGGTTTCCATTCTGAGGTCAACACATCTTTAAAGTATATAGGCTGATTTAATTCAGCAGACTTTTTTTCTATTATCCAATGTGTCGCCAGAGTCATTGTTTTCCTTTTCTTTTTCTTTTTTTTTAATTTTTAAATTTAAATTAGAAATTTAGGTTTCTTCACATGTCAATCCCAGGTCCCTCTCCCTTTCCCTCCCCTCCCCCGATGCCCTCTTACCAACCCCCCCCAATACCTCCCTCATTTCCCCAGGGAGGGTGAGGTCCTCCAAGGAGGTGTCCATAGTCTGTCATTTCATTCAGGGCAGGGCCTAGACCCTCCCCAAAGAGTCCAGGCAGAGAGTGCATCTCTCACTGTTGGATGGGAGTCCAAAGTCCATTTGTATACCAGGGATAAATACTGATCTACTACCCAAGGCCCAATAGATTGCCTAGGCCTCCTCACTGACACCCACATTCAGGGGGCTTGATCAGTCCCATGTTGGATTCCAGCCATCAGTCTGGGATTCAAGAGCTAACCCTTGTCAGGTCAGCTGTTTCTGGGGGTTAAACCATCCCAGTCATAACCCCTTTGCTCATCAGTCCTCCCTGTCTGTCACTGGGCTCCTTGAGTTCAGCTCAGTGTTTAGCTGTGGGAGTCTGCCTCTGCTTCCATCAGCCATTGGATGAAGATTCTGTTCCACAGATTCTCTGGCTGTGGGATTGTCTAAAATCCATATATGAGAGAGTACATACCATGTTTGTCTTTTTGTGACTGGGTTACCTCACTCAGGATGGTTTCTTCTAGTGCCATCCAGTTGCCTGCAAATTTCAGGATACCATTGTTTTTTTTTCTGCTGAATAGTACTCCATTGTGTAAATGTACCACAATTTCTCTATCCACTCTTCAGTTGAGGGGCATCTATGTTGCTTCCAAGTTCTGGTTATTACAAATAATGCTGTTTTGAACATAGTGGAACAGATCTCTTTGTTTGTATGAATATGCATCATTTGGATATATGCCTAAGAGTGGAATTGCTGGGTCTTGTGGTAGGCTTATTCCCATTTTTCTGAGGAATCTCTGTACTGATTTCCAAAGTGGCTGTATGAGTTGGCACTCCCACCAGCAGTAGAGGAGTGTTTCCCTTTCTCCACAATCTATCCAGGATAAACTGTCATTGGTGTCTTTTATTTTAGCCATTCTGACAGGAGTAAGATGGTATCTCAGAGTTGTTTTGATTTGCATTTCCCTGATGGCTAGGGATGGATGAGCATTTTTTTCAAGTGCCTCTAAGACATTTTAGACTCCTCTATAGAGAATTCTCTATTTAGTACTGTAGTCCACTTTTTAATTGGATCCTTTGGTGTTTTGGAGACTTGCTTCTTGAGTCCTTTGTAAGTTTTGAAGATCAGCCCTGTATCAGATGTGGGGTTAGTGAATATCTTTTCCCATTCTGTGGGCTCCCTTTTTGTCTTGTTGACTGTGTCCTTTGCCTTACAGAAGCCTCTCAGTTTCAGGAGGCCCCATGTATTAATTAATTAATTAATTAATTAATTAATTAACTCATTGTCTGTGCTACAGGTGTTATGTTTAGGAAGCAGTCTCCTGTACCAGTTCATTCAAGAGTAGCACCCACTTTCTCTTCTAAGTGTTTCAGTGTGGCTGGATTTGTGTTGAGGTCTTTGATCCATTTGGACTTAAGTTTTGTGCATGGCAATAGACACGGATCTATCTGCAGTCTTCCACATGCCAGCATCCAGTTATGCCAGCAGCATTTGTTGAAGATGCTTTCTTTTTTCCATTGGATATTTTTAGCTTCTTTGTTGAAGATCAGATGTTCATACATGTATGGGTTAATATCAGGGTGTTCTATTCGATTCCATTGGTCTACATGTCTATTTTTGTGCCAATACCAAGGTGTTTTCAGGACTACAGCTCTATAATAGAGCTTGAAGTTAGGGATGGTGATGCCTCCAGATGTTTCTTTGTTGAATAAGGTTGTTTTGGCTATCCTGGGTCTTTTGTTTTTCCATACAAAATTGATTATTGTTCTTTCAAGATCTGTGAAGAATTGTGCTGGGAATTTAATGGGGATTGCATTGAATCTGTAGATTGCTTTTGGCAGGATTGCCATTTTTACTACATTGATCCTACTTATCCAAGAGCATGGGAGACCTTTCCATTTTCTGATGTCTTCTTTAATTTCTCTCTTTAAAGACCCAAAGTTCTTGTGATACAGGTATTTCACTTGTTTAGTTAGCATTATCCCAAGGTATTTTATGTTGTTTGTGGCAATTGTAAAAAGTGTTTCTCTGATTTCTCTCTCAGCCCTTTTAGCATCTGTATATAGTAGGGCTACTGATTTCCTTGAGTTGATCTTGTATCCTGCCACTTTGCTGGAAGTGTTTATCAGCTGTAGGAGTTCACTGGTAGAGTTTTTTGGGTTACTTATGTAAACTATCATATCATCTGTAAATAGTGAAAGTTTGACTTCTTCCTTTCCAACTTGTATCCCCTTGATCTCCTTTTGTTGTCATATTGCTCTAGCTAGAACTTCAAGTACAATATTGAAAAGATATGGAGAGAGTGGACAGTCTGGTCTTCTTCTTGATTTTAGCTGAATCGCATTGAGTTTCTGTCCATTTAATTTGATGTTGGCTGTTGGTTTGCTGTGTATAGCTTTCATTATGTTTATGTATGTTCCTGTTATCCCAGATCTTTCCAAGACCTTTATCATGAAGGAGTGTTGGATTTTGTCAAAGGCTATTTCTGTATCTAGTGAGATGATCATATGATTTTTGTTTCTCAGCTTGTTTATATGGTGGATTACATTGATGGATTTTCCTATGATTAACTATCCCTGCATATCTGGGAAGAAGCCTACTTGATCATGGTGGGTGATTGTTTTGATGTGTTCTTGGATCTGATTTGCCAGTATTTTATTGAGTATTTTTGCATCAATGTTCATGAGGAATATTGGTCTGAAGTTCTCTTTATTAATTGTGTCTTTCTGTGGCTTCGGTATCAAGGTTATTGAAGCCTTGTAGAAAGAGTTTGGCAAAGACCCTTCTGCTTCTATTGCGTGGAATACTTTGAGAAAAATTGGTATAAGCTGTTCTTTCAATTTCTGGTAGAATTCTGCACTGAGGCCATCTGGACTTGGACTTTTTTTGGTTGGGAGACTTTTGATGACTGCTTCTATTTCCTTTGGGGTTATAGGTCTATTTAAATTGCTTATCTGTTCTTGATTTAATTTTGGCAAGTGATAGTTGTCCAGGAAATTGTCTATTTCCTTTAAAATTTTCAATTTTGTGGAGTACAGATTTTCAAAGTATGATCTGATGATTCTCTGAATTTCCTCTGAGTCCATTGTTATATCCCCCTTTTCATTTCTGGTTTTGTTAATTTGCATGTTCACACTGCCGTTTGGTAAGTTTGGACAAAGGTTTGTCTATCTTGTTGACTTTCTCAAAGAACCAACTCTTTATTTCATTGATTCTTTGTGTTGTTTTCCTAGTTTCTACTTTATTGATTTCAGCCCTCAGTTTGATTATTTCCTGGCTTCTACTCCTCCTGGATTAGTTTGCTTCTTTGTGTTCTAGAGCTTTCAGTTGTGCTGTTACTTCTTTAGTATAACTATTTTCCAGTTTCTTCATGTGGGCACTTAGTGCTATAAAAATTCTTCTTAGCACTGCTTTCAAAGTGTCCCATAGGTTTGGGTATGTTGTGTCTTCATTCTCATTGAATTCCAGGAAGTCTTTAATTTCTTTTTTATTTCTTCTTTGACCCAGGAATGGTGCAATTGTGCATTACTCAATTTCCATGAGTTTGTAGAGTTTCTGCAGTTTTTGTTGTTGTTAAATTCTAATTATAATGCATGGTGGTCTGATAAGCTGCATGGAGTTATTCCATTTTTTGTACCTGTTGAGTTTTGATATGCTGCCAAGTATGTGGTCAATTTTTTGAGAAGTTTCCATGTGGCGCTGAGTAGAAGGTATATTCTTTTTTATTTGTATGGATGTTCTACAGATGTCTGTTAATCCCAGTTGGGTCATAACTTCTATTAGCTCCTTTGCTTCATTGTTAAGTTTCTGTCTGGTATTCCTGTCTAGTGGTGAAAGTTGGGTCTTGAAGTTTCCCATTATAAGTGTGTGGGGTTTTATATGTGATTTGAGTTTTAGTAATGTTTATTTTATGAACATGGATGCCTTTGTATTTGTGGCAGAGTCGTTCACAATTGAAATTTCATCTTGGTGGATTTCTCCTGTGATGAGTATGAAATGACCTCCTTCATCTCTTTTGATTGATTTTATTTTGAATTCTAATTTGTTAGATATTAGGATTGCTACCCCCACTTGTTTCTTGGGTCCATTTGATTGGACAATCATAAGCCAACCTTTAACTCTGAGGTAATGTCTGTCTTTGAGGCTGTGGTGTGTTTCTTATATGCAGCAGAAGGATGGATTCTGTCTTCCAATCCATTCTGTTAGCCTGTGTCTTTTTATGGGTGAGTTAAGACCATTAATATTGAGGGATGTTAATGACCATTGATTGCTTATTCTTCTTTGATTTGTAATGGTTGTTGTTGTTGGAATTATACGTGGAATTCCACCTGTTTTTTATTTTGTCTGTTGGTAAGGTGGGATTATCTATTTCCTATGTTTTTCTGGTTGTAGTAACCTTCCTTGGATTGGAGTTTTCCTTCCAGAACTTTCAGTAGGGCTGGTTTAGTGGATATCTATTGTTTGAATCTAGTTTTGTCATGGAATATCTTGTTTTCTCCATCTATAGTGATTGAAAGCTTTCCTGGGTATAGTAGTCTTGTCTGGCATCCATGGTCTCTTAGTGTTGGTAGAATATCTATCCAGGACCTTCTGGCTTTCAGAGTTTCCATGGAGAAGTCAGGTGTAATTCTGATAGGTTTGCCTTTGTATGTTACTTTACCTTTTTCCTTAGCTGCTCTTAATATTCTTTCTTTATTCTGTGTATTTGGGGTCTGGATTATTATGTGCCAAGGGGTCTTTTTTTGTGGTCCACTCTATTTGGTGTTCTGTAAGCTTCTTGTACCTTCATTGGTATGTCTTTCTTTAGGTTGGGAAAGTTTTCTTCTATGATTTTGTTGAATATACTTTCTGCCCTTTTGAGGTGGTTTTCTTCACCTTCTATACCTATTATTCTAAGGTTTGGTCTTTTTATGGTGTCCCATATTTCCTGGATATTTTGTGTTAAGGATTTGTTGGACTTAAGGTTTTCTTTGGTCAATGAATCTATTTCTCCTACTGTATCTTCAACACCTGAGATTCTCTCTTCCATCTCTTGTATTCTGTTGGTTATGCTTGTATCTGTAGTACCTGAGCATTTGCCCAGCTTCACTATTTCCAGCATTCCTTCAGACTGTGTGTTTTTATTGTCTCTATTTCAGTTTTCAACCCTTGCACTATTTGAATTGTTTCTTGCAATTTTTGCTTTGTCTTTTTGTCCATTTGTTGTATTTTTTGATTTGTTTTTTCTTCTATTTCTTGCATTTTTTGGTTTGCTTTTTCTTCCATTTCTTGCATTTTTTTTGGTTTGTTTTTCTTCCATTTCTTTGAGAGATTTTCCTGTATCCTCTTTGAGGGATTTTCCTATGTCCTCCTTTAGGGCCTCTATCATTTTCATGAAGTTGTGTTTAATGTCATTCTCTTCTGTTTTATTTACATTGGAATATTTGAATCTTGCTGATGTGGAGTCTCTAGAATCTGGTGGTGTCATATTTGTTTTCCTGTTGCTGAGTGTACTTTTGTATTTTCTCCTTCCCATCCCTTCTTCTAGTGGGTGCAGAAAGAGTCTCTTTCTTGCCTGTTGGTTAGGGGAGCAGAGTTCCATTTTGGTGGGTGCAAGCAAGTCCAATAGTGTGGTAGTTCTCCTCTTCCTTGTCCTAGTCCTGGTCCCATGGGTGGAGAAGAAGACCGGGAATCTGGGGTTTGTAGGCTTCTACTGAAGGGGAGACTCAGTGGCAGTCTCCAGGCACTGGAACACGGGCTCAGAAACAGACCCTGAGTTGCCTGGTCCTGTTGGTGGAGAAGAAGGCCAGGAAACTGGGGTGCATAGGCTCCCACTGGAAGGGAAGGCTCACTGGATGTCACCAGGCACTGGTCTAGTGGGTGGAGAAGAAGACCAGGAAACTAGGGTGTGTAGGCTCCTGCCAGGATGGGAGGCGTGGTGGCAGTCCCCAGGCAGTTCCCAGGCACTGGAAGTCAGGCCCAGATACAGGGCCCAGTTTACCTGGTCCCATTGGTGGAAAAGAAGACCAGGAATCTGGGGTGCCTAGGCTTCTGCCAGGAGGGGAGGCTCAATGGCAGTCCCCAGGCACTGGTCCCATGGTTAGATCATTCCCTTTTTCTTTAGAATTGTAAAAATGTAAAGTTGGTAAACACTGTAACCTATCTCTTACAGCTCTTTATTACCCCTTTTTGTTTATTAAGCATGTCTTTTAAAATGCAATTAGATACTCCTCTAAATGTCTACCCTGTGGTATATCTGTAATATGCTCTGCTATTTCATTTGTTTCTCTGTCTGTCTTTGGTTCTCCAAAACCTTTGTGGTTAATTTTGGTCAGCTAGTAGCTAGCTCCACCCTTTGATTCAAAGCCAACTTTCCTAGCAGTCTCAGTAGCATCAGAAGTGATCAAAATATCTTACACGTCCCAGTGTGCATAAAAGTTATATCTATGTTCAAATGGAGTTTATTAAATATGAAGTAATGTATATTAAAAGTTTCATCCCTTGAAAAATACTTCATTGCTAAAATTCCAAGCAATCTAAGCTACTAAAAACTTGCAGTGCTGATAGACTTACTTGACAAGGGGATACCACAAGGCTTTAAAAGACAGAGGATCTCCTCAGTGCAGTAAAGCAAAGTATGACGAGGTACGGTGTGCCCCACTGTGAGGTTAGGAACTCTCATTTCAGTGAGACAGCGTTCGTTTTTTAAAGGACGAGTGACAGACACTCACTCTCTCAGCCTCCCTTGCAGCTTTAGAGTACAGGTAGGCTACTTGATATCTGGATATACCAACTCACTTTTAATCAGAAACTAGTGATAGAAAGAACTGGGGACTTTGTAGACATCTACCACAGCTGCAGGTGGCAGTGGACACAGTCCACGAGTAGGGGACTGCTCTCATTGGGGTTGGGAGCAGGTTGCTGGTTTACTGGTAATGTTTCCATGGGTCCCGTCTGGAGCATGTCTTTGGGCACTGCTTTGGATCGAATACACTTTTGTCTTTTTTCCCCCTGAGAGTCTGTGTGTTTACCCAATGTTCTGTGAGTACACTCCTCCTCTGCAACCAGGCCTTTTCCACCACTGGAGCAAAAACAAATGTGTATCTGTGGAGTTAAAAGGGGTTTTGAAGTTACTGTGTGTTTCACTGCATATTTTTCTTAAATGATGATGAATCAAAGTGAGCTATTTTGGGGCAATATTTTCCTTTTTTAATGCCTCAGTGACACACTAAAAAATAAATAAAACCTAAATGAAACTCTCCTCTCGGCAGAATATTCTCATTAATAATGCAGTGGTCCTGAGATCTTAAGCTCTCACTTAAGTTTTGACCATTATACTACCAATCTCACCTTCACTAACATCCTTGAGATTTTCAAGTTGACAACATGCTAAGTAAAAAAATGACTCATGGGCTATTGAAGATTCTTCACAGTCTCATCCAGAAAATTTATCATCTTATCATCATAAAGAAAGCAATATAAAGATGTAAAATGCCCAAATTTTAACACTTAAGTCTTATCTGATACATAGAAAATAAATAATTGGGGTAAGGGAGATGGCCTAATTGTTAACTTGCTTGACACATAAGCATGAAAACCTGCACACGCGCGCGCACACACACACACACACACACACACACACACACACACACAATCCTGGCTGGTAGTATAATCCCAGCACTGGGGATGTAGAAGCAGGAGGATCCTTAGGCCTCACTGGACAGCTAGTGTTGCTGAGTCTCAGAGCTCTAGTCTTAACAAGAGACTTTGTCTCAAAAGATACAGTGGAGAGTGATTGAGGAAGTTGCCCGATGTCCACTCTGACTGCCATTGCTGAGACATTTTTAATCTAAAGCCAGGTCTGGGGAATGCAACGCCACATGGTAGAGTGCTTGTCTAGCCTGTGTGAGGACCCGGGTCAAATCCCTAGTGCTGCAAAAAAATAAAATAAAAATTAAATTAAAACAATTCTTGTAATAATGGGGACAGCAGGGTCAAAAGCACACAGAAACCAACTGAAACAGCTTCCATAGGGCAAAGACAGAATTATATGAGCAACAAAATAAAGTAATATTACATTACAACTCAAAGTATTCAATAAATGTACTATTCCATTCTAGTATTAATGATTAATGAATGGTTCAGTAACCCATCGGGAGCAGAGAAATCTCCTGTGTAGAGGAATTCTCAACACTGTGTGTAGGTGGTCCACTCTCGTGGAGGTGAACAGTTTCCCCTCAGAAGTGTGCCTATGCATGAGAACCAAGCAATGGTTAGAACGGGGAGAGACTCCGACAGACAGTCATGGCCCAGAGATCAAGGTCAGCAGCAGTAGTAGTAAGGCCTGCTGATTGCACGTCCCTGGCCATTATGTGATATAATGACTCTCTACACTGTGTTTGCCTGCCCACAGTCCCCATGTGGTGAGAGAAAAACCAGGGTACTCCCATCGGGGCATCCTACCAAACACCTGACTGGTACTTTCTAAAATGCCAGCTGTGAGGTATGTTCTGGGTGAGCTTATCAGACACGGGCAGCAAGAACAGAGGGACCCTGCAAAAGGACAGACCACAGCCTGAAACACCTGTCAGCGGTGGTGGGTCAGAACGAATGCACCACACCAGAAACATGACGCTGAGGATGGCAGACCCTGGTGTGCTGTACGTGACACAAGGCTTCCAGATGTCCATAAGGCTAGGAAACTATTGAATAGCAAGCTGGCGACATGACCCAGCAGGTAAAGGCACTTGCTGCAAGCCTGGACCTGAGCTCAGTCCTTGATACCCACACAGTAGAAGAAAAAAACAGACTCTCACATACTGTCTTTGGGTTTTGACTCATGCACATGTGCATAATAAATCAAACCTAATAAAATTGCTCTAAAATAGACCCCCTACCAGAGCCTGTGGGACTGACTATATCAGATATAGCATATGTATAATCAGAAGTGGAAGACAGAATTGGGCTGACAGAGTTGAAGAAATGATGGTTGAAATTGTCCACAAATAATGTGCAAGAAACAAGTGTACAGATTTAATGTGCTCAGCTGTGGGCTAGAGAGATGATTCAGTGGTTAAAAGCATTAGCTGCACAGCGAGTGATGAGGACCAGAGTTCAGATCCCAACTCCCACATAACAGGCCGGGCAGTCCACACAAATACCTGTACCTCCAGCCTCAGGGGATCCCACTCCTTCTTCTGGTTTCTGTGCACACACATGCACATTCTCTCACACAGTCACACAGTCACTCTCTCTCTCTCTCTCTCTCTCTCTCTCTCTCTCTCTCTCACACACACACACACACACACACACACCCCTAAATAAATAACAAAAAAACTCAACTGTGTCTATAGGGATGACTCTTACTGCCCTTCCAGAGGACTGGAGTTCATTTCCCAGCACCCATAACAGTCACAGTTGCCTGTAACTTAGCTCATGGGAATCTGATGCCTTCGTCTGTCCTCCTCGGCAATGCACATATGTGACATACATGCACACAGACATGCACATACACATAATCAATAAGTAAACAGGAATCTCCACAAACTCTCACCATGAGAAAACCATAGCTAGATATATCAGTGGACCTGCTAAAAAGTCTCTGTGTAGAAGTAAAAGATTTGTAGCTTTGGTGATCACACAGAAGTTTTTTAAAAAATCAAGAAAAGAAAAGGGAGGGGATAACAGCAGAAATGAATAAAATTGAAAATAATTACACAACAAAAAGATTGAAGATATTAATTGTACAGAAAAATCTCTGGCCAGATTGATATAATTAAAAGAGAAAATACAAATGCAGATTATTACAAATGAAAAGCGGGGCAGCCGCAGATGGAAAGAAACTATGAACAGATGTATGCAAAGAAATTGAATGTGTAAACAAAACAGACAGTTTCTAACTGTATGGCGTTTATAAGTGGATCAAGAAGAAATAGGAGGCATTAACAATGTGGCGCACTGTTTTGTTTTTCTGATTTTCATGGTACCGGGGAATGGACTTAGGGCCTTGTGCATGTTAAGCGAATACTTTGCCGCTAAGCTATATCCACAGCTTTCTTTTGATGTTTTGCTTTAAGAGAAGCTCCCATTAGGCTGCCCAAGTTGGCACTGAACTCCTTCTGAAGCCCAGACAGGCATAATCTGCAATGATCTTGCCTCAGTCTCCTACGTAGCTGGGATTACAGGCTTCTGCCACCAGGTTCTCACAATTGATTGCTTTTAAAGAAAATAATTAGGCCTGTAAATTTTAGAAATGAGTCTAACAAACTGTCAAGAAACACTTTCAGCCTTCTGTAAATTATCGCAGAAAGCCGTAGACGAGGGGAGGTGCAGGAACTTGCTGTGTGAGAGGACAAGCATCTTGAAGCAGAAAGGACCTGCACATCACACAGAGTATCATCTCACACTTTCTAACGGGGAAGTGTAGATGCAAAACCATGGCAGCATTTGCAAATTAAGTATACAGAAATACAAGCTTTGTAATGATGTTTCCAGGGGTTACAACTCGGAATGCAAAGATGGCTTGAGGAAAAGGAGGAGAGAGGCCATCGGGCATCTTAGCAGGTGCAGAGGTTGGTGGAAGCATCCAGCACTCTGGTGGGAGAGCGTCTGGGAAGAGAAGTGCCATCCCAGCCCAGGGAACAAGCATGCAGCAAGCATATTCGAGTATACCATGTCAAGAAGTGAACTCATTCAACTGGGGAAAGAGCAGAGGGTTCACTAGCGTGGCTTCTGTACTGAAGACATCAGTCAATACATTAAGGAAAGGTGAAAATAATAGACAAGTAAGCACACAAATAAATAAATGGGGTCGGGCAGAGAAGGGCAATTGCCACCAAGCCTGATGAAGTGAGTTCTATCCCCAGAGCTACTCTGACCACACACACACACACACACACACACACACACACACTAACAAAATACATTTTAGAATGAAGTAAAAAATTGTTTTAAAACTATCCATGAAAACACAGCATTTAGCTAGTAAATTATCATCAATCCAGAACTCCAGGGAATCTTTGAGTAACAAACAGGCTCTGGCAAGATTCTCAATACAAAGATGAATTCTGTCTACAGTCACTCCCCTACACCAGCCACAGATAGTAGAAAAGGGGAATCTAATCTCTATATGGCTTGAAGGACACAAGAAGCATAGAGGTGCACTTAAGCAAACATGAGCACCACATTTGTGGAATCTGGCCCTTTAGTAAAAGAAACAGAGACAATCCTAAGGCAAGTGGTGTACCAAGTCCGTGAGTAAGACCTGCTGTCAGGATATTTGCAAACTCACTTCAAACGAATCTACACATTCATATACTCCCAATCAAAATCCTTACAAAGCGTTTGAAAATCTGATTCCAAAATGTGGAGGAAAGAGGGAAGAGGAAATAGTCACATTAATTAAGATAGTTTAAAGAAGAAGATGGGGGTGGGGACATAGCCCAGGGGTGAAGGTGCTTCTGCCAAACCTGAGGACCTGAGTTCGATTCCCATTACTCACATGGTAAAAGGAGAAAACAGAATCCTCCCTCCCTCCCTCCCTCCCTCCCTCCCTCTCTCCCTCCCACTTTCCCTCCCTCTATTCCTCCCTCCCACCCTCCCTCCACACACAAGCACGTACCACCACAATTACAATAACAGAGACAGAGGGACTGGCTCTGTAGTGATTGCTTTTTCAAATGTGACTCTAGCAGTAGGAATTGCAGTTTTTGACAGTCATAGAGAAATGAATTAGTGAAACAAAACTAAGAGCCCAAAACTGACCGTGGAACAAAGCTGACTACAGATCGACAGGAGTGATGAGGTAACTATTCAACAGACAGTTCACATGAAGAAAGTCAGAGCCCAACCTCACACCACACCCAAAACTAAATTCCTGGAAGATTAAGACCCTTAATGCAAGGGAAACCACAACTAAGACTTATAAGAAAATTCACAACAAGGAATTTGTCTTTAAAGCGTGGTCTGGGGACGGACTGATGGACCCTGACACTCGCACTGGGGATGCAGCCCAGGGGCAGAGCACCTGCCTGGCATGCATGGGGCCTGGAGTTCAGTCCCCAGCACCACAAAAAGAAGCTAAAGTTGTCTTCAACAAAATTCTGTAAAATGCACATGCACATGCCCATCGGAGTTAGCATGCGGAATGTTTAAAACATCTATAAACCACCAAGACCACGCAGAAGAGCACAGGAAACACAGGAAGGGGTGATATACAGAGAATTAAAACGACACACAGAGTGTTAAACGGGCAATAAACACAGTGTCAGAATGCAAAGCCAAACCACCATGAGAAGTAAGCTTACACTGCAAGCTGGGTAACCCTTTAAAAGACTCAAAGTGCCACGTTCAGGGCCATTTGTCATTTGTCTTTCCAGGTCCACTCTGCACCTGCGACATCTAGAACAGTGGTTCCTAACCTTCCTAACGCTGTGGCCCTTCAATAGAGTTCCTCATGCTGTGGTGACCCCCAACTATAAAATTATTTTGTTGCTGCTTCATAACTGTAATTTTGCTACTGTTATGAATTGTAATGTAAATATTTGATATGTGACCCCAAAAGGGGGGTCGTGACCCACAGGCTGAGAACCACTGATCTTGAAGAAGGAGGCTGGAAGCATTTAGAGTTTGGGTTCATGTCTCTAGTACCCCCTGGCCTGACACCTCACTGATGCTAAGCCCCTCCTGAACACCATCTCTCTTGCCACTAACCCTTGGACCTGCCTCCAGACCTGGGCATTTTGACTTCCCACTGTGGACACATCCCCACCTCTCATTTAGCCAGCTCACAGTCACGTGACCAACACCTCCTGTGGACTCCGATTATCAGTCCCATCTGAGTGTCTCTTCTCTCCTACCATGGTTTGGATCTTTGATGTCAGATGTTGGTCCCCAGCCGATGGGGTTACCAACAAGCAGCAGAAACTCTGAGAGGTGGGTCTGGGGGAAGGAAGTTAGGGGTCTTGGGACTCCAGCCCTCATTTCTCTCTCTCTTTGCTTCCTTGTTATCATGAGGGAAGGGGCTGGTCTACCACACAGTCCCTAATGTACTATGCACCCTCACTCCAGCCCAAAGCAACAAAGCCAACCCATCGTAGGCTGCAACAACTGAGGTTGAGATGCAAAACAAGCCTCCCTTCGCACTAAAGTGATTGTCTCAGGCATTTCCTTACATCATGGAAAACTTTAGACAAGAAAAGTCCACACACACCTATGGCAGTGCCGACTGGTGCAACCTTACTTGGACGGACAAGCTCCTTACCAGTTAGTTATTCTGAGACGAGCCTGGCACATCTGCTTCTCTGTGTTAGAAGCCTATAAGGATGACCTTTACAGCCATGTTGTGATAGTGAAAAAGTAGGGACATGACCATCTACCAACAGGAAAAGGGTAAGTAAATAGCATAATGACATTGAGACTATTAGTGAGCCTAAGATTATATCTATGGCCTCTGATGAATGCCACAAATACATATTTGAAAAGAACATATATGTTCTGGCAAGATAGTTCAACAGGTAAAGGTGCTTGCTGCAAATTCTGACATCCTGAGTTCAATCCCAGGGACCTACATCATGGAAAGAGAAAGTTGTCCTCTGATCTCCACATGTACATTGTGTCATGACTGCATCCTCTCTCTCTCTCTCTCTCTCTCTGTCACACAGAGACACAAAATAAAAGTTACAAAAAAAGCTAAGTCACATTTTCTGTGACAAAATACGGTAGAAGACATACACAGAATGATTTCTTGGAGACATGACACGTATAACAACTGTACATGGCAACACTTGGAAACAGTTTTCCCAGTCCAGAGGAGAGAGGTTGTCTGTGGGGGGTTGGGTGGGATGAGTGATTATGGAAGGGCGTCTACCGAGGGAGTTAGTTGTGATGACAAGGTTTCATTTCCTAAGCAGGGCGGCAGGTGTATGAATATACATGATATTATTTTTAAACTGAATTTTTAGGTCTCAGTTATTGCATATACATTCAAAAATTTAAATAATAAAAGAGAAAGGAAAAATAACCCCAAGTTTACACTGAGGAGAAGCTAGCATGTTCCTCTGAAGTTGCAACGTATCAGTAAGGATAAAAGAAGAAACCACACCTAAAACAAGTCTTAGAACTCAGAATGTGATAAGCTTTCTTTTGCATAAGGTTGGCTATCTGCACGTCATAACTGGAAAATATACACGAACTTGCTAAGAGTGGGTCCTCTGCCTTTGGAGGCGGAATGACAGGAGCATGGCTTTCAGGTTGCCTCTTTAAACTAAAGGTCATATTATGTGCTTCTATGAACAAGTGGCTAAGATGCTTGAAAAGACTTGCTGAGAAAGCAGACCATGCCACCACTCTGCACCAGCAGGCCAGCACTCGTTAAAACAGGAAAGTGCGCTCGTGTTGAAGACACTTCATAGCCCCCAAACCTACACCATCCACTCCCTGGCACTTTGAGGGGAAAGCGTGCCACCTCTGTGTCAAGAAGACAGACGCAGAGGAGGGTGAGGGAGAGCTTTGAGTTTGAGCAAATGTCTGGACGGAGGAACTCACTGAGGTTCAGCATTAGAGCTCTAATGAGAGAGGGATGAGGTGCACCCGAGAGGCTATTCTAGAAGATTCTGTGTATATCTGGAGCTGTGGAGACAGGCCAAGGCTGGCAGACAGAATTGGGGTCTCTGGCAGAGAGAGGATACATACAACGTATGAGAGAGCCATAGGGGGAACAGAACTCAGGGTCAACGCACTTTACATCATGTGGGGAGAAGAGGTGATGTGGAGACAGAGGAGCCTGGAAGAAAACCAGCACAGTGTGGCCTCTCAGACCCAAAGGGCAGGGTTACTTCCAGAAGGGGAAACAGGACCACGGCCCAGATGCCACTGAGGGTGTTAAAGAGAGGAACAAACTGGTGACCTGGAAAAGAATTTCCAGGGAGACAGGTTCTAGTGAGGTTTTGGTGGTCAGAGAAGGAGACAACAGACTCTCCAGGAGCTGGAATAGAAAGAGAGAGAGAGAGACTGGAGGCAGAGAGAGAGAGAGAGAGAGAGAGAGAGAGAGAGAGAGAGAGAGAGAGAGAGAGCGCTAATGAAGCTGGTGCCCTGTAGAAGGGATGGAGAAGACAGAGTAGGGGGGGTGCTCCTTCTGAAATTCCAGGTGCTGGAGGCTGATCACATCTGCACAGACTAGGGTCCCGAGGCAATGTGGGACACCTAGGTGTGCAGTTAAGAAATGAGACACCTGTCTTCCTCCCTTCCTTCCTTCCCTCCTTCCTTCCCCTTCTTCCTTCCTTTCCTCCCTCCCTCCCTCCCTCCCTCCCTCCCTCCCTCCCTCCCTCCCTCCCTCCCTCCCTCTCTCTCTCTCTCTCTCTCTCTCTCTCTCTCTCTCTCTCTCTCTCTCTCTCCTTTTCGGGTTTGTGCTTTTTTTTCTAGACAGTTTCTCTGTAACAGCCCTGGCTGTCCTGGAACTCACTTTGTAGACCAGGCTGGCCTCAAACTCACAGAGATCTGCCTGCCTCTGCGTCCCAAGTGCTGGGATTAAAAGCTTGTGCCACCACTGCCTGGCTGAGATATTTCTTTAAGACAAAGATGCATGCATGGCCCTCCCTGGGAATGCCAAGACTCAGCAGGGTCCTCTGGAGGTTGAGATGCTACATTTCAAAGCACTGTCCCTTCATCAGCCCCTACTAAGGTCCAGCAGGTGTGGAATTCATCATGTATGATTACACAGAATTGAGCTGTTTCCAAACTCTCTGACTCACAAGAGACGGGGAAATGGGAAGAGGAGGATCTGGGTACCAGTAAGTCTGATGAGGATTTAATTAAGAACTCAATTTTCCCAGATTTCCAGTGCTCAGCTGCCTGATGTTCCTTTAATAGGAACTGTTGATAGAGTCTAATTATGGTGGGTTATTTATGGGATAAAGTCTCCTCTCTTTGCTCAATTATGTTTTGTTTGGGAGATTTACATTCTTTGATGACTCTAGCTTTTAATTGGGTCTATTGTGTTCCCCAAAGATGCACTTAGTCTGGGGATCTCTCATTTGTGGCTTTTCCTCTTCCCTAGATCCCATTGCTCCTGTCTTCCTCTTTCTCATTGATAAACCCCAAAGGCATGGGGAAGTGAC
This sequence comes from Mesocricetus auratus, assembly GCF_017639785.1. NCBI lineage: Eukaryota > Metazoa > Chordata > Mammalia > Rodentia > Cricetidae > Mesocricetus > Mesocricetus auratus. The sequence continues at coordinate 74,231,600 of NW_024429197.1, read as the reverse complement.
TCCTCCTTCTCCCATTCATAGCACTACCAAGACGAATGGTTTCCTTCAAACTCTCAGAATTCTTCAAAATCTAGTCGGAGTATTAGTTCTGCCTCAGATTTTGTGCTTCAGAAATGACTTAGTGGTTACAGTGCTTGCTGTGCAAGCTTGAGCGCAGAGTTCAGATTCCCACTGGGCGGGCATGGCAGCCCACCTGCAATTCTAGCCTAAGGAGGTACAGGTGGGGATCCCCATAGCAAGCTGGCTATTTAGGCTAGTTCAGATTCCCACTGGGTAGGCATGGCAGCCCACCTGCAATTCTAGCCTAAGGAGGTACAGGTGGGGATCCCCATAGCAAGCTGGCTATTGAGGCTAGTCACATCCGTGAGCTCTGGGTTTGATTAAGAGAGCTTACTTCAATATGCAAATATGCAGACACGCTCACACACGTACATGGGAAATAAAAATCTTTAAGAAAGACAGACAACACTCTCCTTAGAATCCAAACAAGAGTCCCGAGTTGACCATCTCAGATGACTCAGATGACTTCAGATGACCTCTGCCTCAATGTGAAGTCCTTAGTGAGGCTGCAGGGTAATGACCTTCCTTCAAACCCGAACCACAGGTCAGAGCCTTCTGTATACAAGAGAAGGGGAACTATCAAGAAAATAGAGCTGACTGTCACCCCAGGTAAGAATCTCTGAGTTCAAGGCCACCCAGGGCTACATTAGAGTGAATCAGTCTAAAACAGAAACAGAGCTCACACCTTTAATCCCAGCACTAGTGAGGTGTATAAAAGAGGATCAGGGTCTCAGATTCTGGCCAATAGTCTCCCGCCACGTTGAGGACAGGATCTCCCTTTCAGCCTTGGTTAGAGGTAAAAATCTCTGGTGGTTTGGCTGCTTTTCTTTTTGCTTTTCTTATCTTCAGCTTGAACCCCAATATCTGTCTCTGTTTTTATCATCATCATCATCATTATTAATATTGTTATTATTTGTGCTACAGTTGAGAATCACCCTGGGTATTATTGAGTAGCGGTCAGGATAGCAAACTATATGCTGTGGTAACAAAACAACCCTCATTCCATGTAAATGTGCCCCAGACACACATGCTTCTCACTCACACCATGTTTCCACTGCTGGGTTTCCCCAGATGTCAGCAAGCTATTGTCACTCAGAGACCCCTGGAAAGACATGCTTCTGTTTGCCTGCTGTTCTAGGGGGTCCCCTTTGTGCATTCTAGAACTTTGTACTTGACAGTGACGTTAACATCCACAGTTTCCCAGAGGCGCTCTTATGTGTGGCAGCACACGCTATAGGCCCCGCTGTGCTCAGAGAGCAGAGTCCAGTGCTTGCTCAGATCCCACTCCGCTTTACTTCATGGGCAGAGCTACTGTTTAAACCCCTCCTTCTACATGGATGAGTTTTAGGTTTCCTAATGTGTTCAGTGTTCCAGTCTGAGCCCTAGGCTCAGTCAACAGTGCTTTGAAACCATGATTCAGTTGCTCAGAGACCATATGACCCAGGCCAAGGAAAGGCACCTTGCTGAGATTCTGCTCTTCCTCAGTGAGTTGAAATAACAGCAGCTGCATCCTTAGGCTCATGTGTTTTGAACCCTTGGTCCCTTAGTTGCTGGTGCTGTTTGGGGGACGCTATGGTACCCTTAGGAGACACAGCCTTGTTGTAGGGAGTATGTCACTGGGGGTGGGCTTTGAAATATGTCATTCATCCCACTTCCTGTTCTTTCCCTCTGCTTCCTGGGTGTGGATGAATGTGATCACCCGCTCCATGCTCCAGACACCTGCTGTCACGCTTTGCACACGATTGGGGACTCTAGCTCTCTGAAGCAATACACTGATAAAACCTCTTTTTTCCCTTTATTTTAGCCATAGGAACATGAAAGTAACTGATACACTCCATAATGTCAGTTCTACCCGTGCATAATTGGTTAAAGTCATTTGGTCATGCCCGATTTGACATGTGTTCATGTCAGTGGAGGAAGAGCCAACCTGAAGAATGGTCTCACAACTCCTCACACTCTGTATCTTGCACGTGGTTCATACCAAACACATTTAAACTTTAAAAATTAAAAGTTGTCATTTACCAGTGAAGAGTTCCACACATTTTTCTTTTCTGTTTTTCTTATTTCTTTCTGACTGATTCAGTGAATAGTGTTCACTGTCAACCTGAGAGAATCTGTAATTGCCTTGGTGAGGAGCCTCTGGGCATGCCTACAGGGGATTATCGGAAGGTGGGGGGACCCAACCACTGTGAGTGGTGTTATTCCTTGCCTGGGATCTCGGATTGTGTACAAGGAGAACGGGAACAGAGCAGCAACGTGCACTCCCCGTCTGCTTCCTGATTGTGAATGGCGCCTGACCAGATTCCTCAGTCCTTCTGTCTTGCTGTCTCTGCCATGAACTGAAACAAATGTTGTTTCCGATCTCATGACAAATGGCTTTGGGCATGCATCACTGTACACATCCACAGTTATTTCTAATGAATCAATTTCTAGGAGGCAAACAGGAGCTCACAGACGGGTACTATATTAGGGTTTTCTGGGTTTGATGCTCATGGAACTCCGGCAGGTCAGATTGTAGCTTCAGTTAAAGGTATGAGATCTGGGAAGGCCTTCTGGAGGGCTGGAGAGTCTCAAGGGAGGTGTGACTCCTGAGAGGCAGGGTGAGCGTCAGTGGTGGTGTCTGCTTGAACAGCATCTATGCATCTCTCCAGCACTTGCTGGTCACGGCAAGATCCAGTGGGGTCCAGGATAACACACAGCTTCGTGGAGGCTTCCTAAGGGCTCTTATCCTTCCTCTCCTCTCCTCACTGACTGCAAAGCAGGCAGTAGGCACACCATAGATGTGTTCTCTGCTGAGTCACTAGAGAACTCTATTATCCATTGTTCTCTGAGATGTTTAATCTTCATTATCAACTTGATTGGATGTAGTATTGCCTAGAAGATGCCTGTGAAGGAGTTTCCAGAGAGGAATAATGGAGGGGAAAGACTCACTCTGAAAGTGAGTGTTCCTCTCCAGGGGCTGGGGGACAAGGCAAATGGAACAAAGGAGCAGGGAGGAATAAGCCAGCAGAGCGGATGTTTTTTTCTTCTTGGCCTGCCTCATTTGGGCCACATATTACACCTGTCACCACAGTATTCTGCCTGTGTGCATGGGGCCAGCCAACTTTGGATTGAGCCCCCTGAAACCATGAGACAAAGCAGAAGATTTCTTCATTACATTTTCTCTCAGGAGTTGTGACTCCAGAAGTGCAGAAGTGACAGACAGCGCCCTCAGCACCCTCACAGCCTAGGCGTGTGGGATATAAAGGCAGCCAAGAAACCACTGGAGGTATGAGCGGCTCAGGGCCATCGCCATAGCTGGGAAGGAAGAATCCCATCCTGTAAACATCTATTTCTCTGGATATTTACATTACTGATTTGGATTCTATAGCCTTCAAATGTGAAGAAATATGCAGTGGGAGAGAGTGGGAGGCTAGCATAATAATCATATATCACTTCCATTGAGGAGAGGTATTGATTCTCCAGGGGGCTCATGAACCCTGGGACACTTCTGGAATGCTAACGCTGTTTTCCCTCAGCACATCTCCTCTCTGCCTAGCAGGATCATTTTAACCCCATATGTTCTTGGAAGCAGGATGGAGACCCTTTGATAATCAGAAAAGTCAGACCCAGCTACCTAGAGGGAGTCTCCCTCCTCCATCTCCAAATCTGACTCAGAAATAACACCTTCCATTCAACTATGCCCAGTGTTGTCCTTTCTGGATACACACATAAGACTGTATGAGACTGCCTACCATTACCTTCTTTAATTGGCCCCCAGCTGTGGCAAAAGTCTTGAATTGTTTCCTCTTGTGGCTGTAACACAATGCATGCTCTGGTGGCTTGTAGGAAGCCCCATTTATTGTCTCCCAGTTCTGTGGGTCAGGAGTGTGGGTACAGCAGCAGCCCTGTTTTCTGTGATGGGAGCTCCCTGGGCCGTACCTGGAAGTGCTGAGGGCAACTCACTTCTAAACTCATCCACATCTTTGTCTGGATCCAGCTCCTTGTGACACAGGATCGAAGCCCCACTTTGTTGCCAGCTTTCAGTGAGATCTGCTCTCACTGCCTGAGGCTGCCTGTCTCTAGCTGGGTCTTCCAGCATTACTCAGCCTGCCTCATGCTTCTGGTCCCTCTCTTCTCTTCCCTGTCAGATTTCCAATTCCAGACAGAAAACGTTTTCAGTTTTGAAAACATTTGTGTTTACAGTGGACAGCTTCCTGGTTTTGGTTGTAACTTCTGCCATGTAACTGCTCCTATCTGCACAAAGCCCCAGGTTCCAGAGATGACAGTGTGGCCACAGGGCAGGGCTCCTACCTAATCCAAGAGCAATGTCAAAAACCAAGCTTTCTTTGCTGCCATCTCTCCAGCAGGGCCTAGCAGGGCTCAATGTCTTATCCTCCTATTCCCTACAACCTCACTCCGTGCTGAACTCTACGAGGCCCCAGCCCCTGGCCCGGCCCCAGCTTCTTCACATCCGATTCCAGCAATCTCTTCTTTCTCCACAGCTACTCACAGCCACTAAGGCAAGGAGTAGAGCAAAGTGATGCTCACAAAGTGTGAGTCACACAGGGGTCAGAGTTCAATAGGCACAAGGTCATGTTGGGACAGAGCTCAGGGTTTGTTATCTTCTTCCAATCCGAGAGAGTCTGGTCACTGGAATCTTTCCAAGAGGTCTCCAGCAGGATTCTGGGAAGCCAGAGGGGAGTCCCACAGCTGTTGCTGGCTCCAGTGACTCTGGATGTTTGGTGACAGAAGTCCCCACAGTGAATGCAACTCTTCAGTAGCTGTTACCATCCAACAGCTTGGGCAGGGCTCCCTTGCCTTCCCAGCAGGCATATGGCCCAGACTCGCCTGTGGGTGTCTCAGGGAGACCACTTGCCAAAAGACAGAAAGCAGGGCCGGAGAGATGGCTCAACAGGTAAGAACACTTGCTGCTCTTCCAGACGACCAGAGTTTGGTTCCCAGCACCCATGTAAGATAGCTCATAACTGTCTATACTTATACCTAACTAAAAATAATAAAAATAAACATATGTGTATGGAGAGAGACAGAAAGAGAGAAAGAGACAGAGGCAGAGAGGCAGAGAACTGCAGAACTGTTTAGATAAACTCTATCTGAGTTTAGGTATGGAAACTGAGGCCCACTGGGATAGAGGAATTGCCCACATGCATCAGGACAATGGCCCCACCATTCTGTTTTTCAGAGAAGGGCTCAGTCATCAACCTCATAATGTCTGTCTCAGGCCTTTCTCTGCAGTTCTGTGTGAACCTACCTTCAGCAGTCATAGCACTATAGCAAAGCATGCATGGACACATAGTGTGTGCGTTGTGAATAACACACACGTACACACCAGCAATCGTGGTAGACTACAGTGGTGGCCACTGTAGACTCAGTCTCTCCAGAGTCAGTTGCCCTGAGTCAATCTTGGACAAGCTGCTTCATCTCTCTGTGCTTGTGTTTCCTAACTTATAAATGAGACTGAGAACAAGGTGCATTTCTGAGTGTGTGTGTGTGTGTGTTTATGTGTGGTTTATATATGTTTGTGGATAGGCACACGCATGTACGTTCATGCATGTACATGTAGAAGCCAGAGCTTTATTAAAGTGTCTTCTTCAATCACTCTAACTTTGCAGAGGCATGGATAATGATTCACGGGACTAGGCTCAAATATAGGTTAAATATAATTTATTTCGGGGAGAAGTCACTTACACCAATCACTCTACCTTTGCAGAGGCACGGATAATGATTCACGGGACTAGGCTCAAATATAGGTTAAATGTAATTTATTTCAGGGAGAAGTCACTTACACAAGAAGCAGATGGTTGCCGCAGGTTGCTCCCTGTGACCCGACCGGATGCCAGAGAGAGAGCTGGTGTCTGGGACCCAGTCAGTGCTACAGGTGTAGGTGCGGTAGATACCTCACTACAATTCCCCTTTTAGTGTAAAGAAAAAGATTTAAGCTTGATACAGAACTATATACCAAGATGGCAAATATCAAGTGTGCTTTCAGAGAAGGAAAAGTAAGAACAAACACTTAAGACCTGTCGCCAGTGATGCATCTAGAGCAAAAGGCAGGAACTACATATCCAGTGCTACGGTGAAGGCATCACAGAGATTGCTATAGAGTTGTCCTACGCTGGAAAGCTTAAGTCTTGTACCTAGTATTTCTATCTAGGAAGAGAGAACAATAATTGTGACAGTCTAATCTTCAACCTCATCAGAGACCTGAGAGGGAGGATAACAATACTGAAGTAGGCAGGAAGTGCAGGTGAGCAACTTCTGAAAGGTACGGTGAAGACAGAAACCGCAGGCTACCTGGACAGTCACCCACAGTCTCACAGCAGCGTAGGAGCAACCAGCTTTGGCTAAGGCCTGGAACATCTGGCTGACAGACACAGAAGCAGGGAGGTAGATGGCTGTGTCACCCCTACATATTGCTACAGGGTTCCTGCACTGTCTCCTCTGTCCCTTAGAATCTGTCCTTTGTCTCTGCTGTCACTCTCTCCCTGCACTACTGTCCCCTTACTGTAGGGACACAGTCATTGCAACCCAGCTTGGCAATCTTGTGATGCTTCTTTCTTTTCTCTGGACCCTCTAGGAGTCTCACATCTTTTTTTTTTTTTTTTTTTTTTTTTTTTTTTTTTGGTTTTTACGAGACAGGGTTTCTCTGTATTGTTTTGGAGGCTGTCTGTCCAGCCTGGCCTCGAACTCACAGAGATCCGCCTGCCTCTGCCTCCTGAGTGCTGGGATTAAAGGCGTGCGCCACCACCGCCCGGCTGAGTCTCACATCTTAAAGAAATTAAGCACCATCTCCAGGAAGATGGCACAATACAGTCAGCCAGGCTCAAGCTACATCTTCAATGGCTGAGGTTTAACGGATGTGTATCACAATAAACACCCCACCAGAAACGCATGGATAGAAAAGGGAGCGTTCCACAATTAGGAGGAATCAAAGATCTCAAACGGCAGATGCCACTCATGAAAGCCACTTAGGCTGGGCTTGGCAGGTAGTAAGGGGCAGTTCCCACAGGAGACAAATGCTGGGTAAACCCTGGGAGAGTTGCCCACTCCTTCATTTGTCATCTTCATTGATACTTTTGTTTTAGTGACAGAGTCTCTTGTAGCCCAGCTTGGTCTCCAATTCCTTAAGTACCCCAAGAGGGCCTTGAACTCCTGATCATCCTGCCTCCCATTCCAAGTGCTGGGATTACAGCACACATCACCACAATGGCTTAACTCTTCATTGTTGATCTTAATGCTATATTACGTCCTGCAGGAAATCCGCATGTCCCCAAACTAGGATTAACTCTTCTTGGGTGATATCAAACCTGTCAGCACCTTCCTTCTAAATTTGTGTGTTCAAACATTTTCATGTTGCTGTGCCCCTCGGAGTTTGATTCCTCTATGTTTTAAAGTCATTTGGGAGATCAAATTGGGCCTCCTTTCTTCCTGGTCTGAGCCAGTAGCTATCAAAGCAACTACTCCATGTCTGCAATCCCTGTCCCCTAAGAGGCCTTGAAGCCCAGCCAAGGGCTGCTCTAGGATGAGGCGTCTCCTTTGTAAACCATGACGCAAGGGGGTAAAGCTGTGGCCAATGGGACACGGTTATAAGGAGCATTCCTTGTGGCCTGCTGGTCATCTATTTTCCATGTCCTCTAAGACTGAAAAAAAAATGGTTGGTTTTGTTTTTTGAGACAGGATCTCATTTGACTCAAACTAACCTCAAGCTCACTACACAGCCATGAAGCCTTTTAAACTTCTGATCCTCATGTCTCTCTCTATCTCTCAAACACTGGCATCACAGGCGTGGACCCTGGTGCCTGGTTTCTGTGATTGCATATCACAGGAATGGACCCTGGTGCCTGGTTTCTGTGATTCCAGAGATCAAACCCAGGGTTTTGTGTGTGTTAGGTAAGCACTCTACCAACTGAGCTACCTCACCAACAAGGGCCAAATAGAGCTTTGAGTAGGGTGGCTTTCCTCTCTCCTTTCATACTTCAATTACAAAACAAATAAAACCCAGAAAATGATAGAGACCCATGTGATCACCCTCTACAATGAACATATACTAACATTTTGCTCTACTTCATACGTTATTTCCTTATTTAAATGATGTGTATGTGTGTGTGTGTGTGTGTGTGTGTGTGTGTGTGTGTGTGTGTGTGTGTATGCCCATGTGAGTGCAATGCCCACAGAGTCCAGAAGAGGGCATCATATCCCGCTGGAGCTGGAGTTACAGAAGGCTGTGAGTTGCCTGACCTGGGTGCTGGGATCTGAACTCAGGTTCTCTGGAGAAGTGTACCTGCTCTTGACCACTGAGCCATTTCTCCAGCTCCTGCACAGTTTCTTTTTAAAAAGATGCTATACCTGCTGATTGACTGGAAGCTCCTTCCTCTCTCTTCCAAGTCACAGGCAATCATTGTCATAAGTTCAGAAAACTCCTTTCCAGTCCTTCCTCACAGGTTTTAATACACAGCAAGGTATCGGTAACAATGAAGAGAAATTCTGTGGGATTACAAATGTCTTCACACTGTTTATTCTGATGAAAATTGCTCCTGTTACTCACTGTCTATCTTAGTCACTATTCTCCTCTTGGGAAGAGACACCATGACCAAGGCAAGGAAGGATGGGGCTTCAGTTTCAGGGCTTAGTCGTTATCATTCTGGTGGTGAGCATGGCAGCATGCAGGCAGGCACTGAAGCAGTAGCTGAGAGCTACAACCTGATCTGCAGGCAGAGAGACTGAAAGACGCTCCCTAGGGCTTTTGTAACCTCAAGGCACACCCAGTGACACACTTCCTCCAACAACGCCACACTTACTCAACAAGGCCACACCTTCTAATCCTTCTCAAACAGTGTCACTCCCTGGTGACTAAGCATTCAAATACACAAACCTATGGAGACCATATTCAGACACCACACTGTCCTCTGCAGGACCAATCCATGTTGTTTCTTACAAGCATGCACGTTTTGTCTTTTTTAAGTGCCTTGTAACATTTCACCCGATCAGTACTTTATGCTGTTATCTGTTCCTTACCTATTGGAATCATTTCCAGTTTTTTGATTTGCAAACAATGCTAGATTTGGCCTACACTAAAAACAAGTCTACAGCCCACTAGTGTTCCTTGGCAGAGAAGAGTGTAAAGTATTTAAAAACTACCATGATAAGAGCCTGCTGCATGTACTTCCATAAGACTTTACATCTGGTTCACATGTTCGAATTCATGACGTCGTAATCTTCCCCAGCACTCCACGGCTGCAGGGCAGATTTTGCTAGAGGAGGAATGGCCCCAGGTCAGAAACATGTAGAATTCTTCAGAGAATCTGATTTAAAATTGTGGTTTCCTCTTTCTACATGTGTGCTCGTGTGTGTGTGTGTGTGTGTGTGTGTGTGTGTGTGTGTGGTTTGTGTGGTGTGTGTAGTGTGTGTGTGAGGTATTTGTGTGAGGTGTGTGGTGTGTGTAGTGTGTGTATGGTTTGTGTGTGGTGTGTGTGGTGTGTGTGTAAAGTGTGTGTGTGTGTGTGTACATGCATGCCTGTCTAAGTGCACGTGTTTGGTGTGCATAGGGAATGCTAGAGGTTGGTGTCTGATGTCTTCCACAGTAACTGCTTTATTTGCTAAGGAAGGTTCTCTTGTTGAACCTAGAGCTCACTGCTCTCTCGTTAGCCTGCTTGGCCTGAGGACCCTGTCTCCACCTCCTGTTTCTGTCTCCTAGGCAGTGAGCTACAGGATGCACTTAGCCTGGGTTGTTAGTGGCTGCTGGAGTCTGAACCAGAGCTTCATGATGTGAAACAAGCCTTTTATCTTCCAAGCCGGTGCACTAACCCTGCCAGACTTCTCTCTACCTGGCAGAGTTAACTTGCAGTGAGCTGCAGCCCCCCAAGGGTCCGTTTTGTATGTTATTCCAGAAGGAGCCATCACCGGCAGCCTGAAGGCACTCCTGGGGATGCCATGGGATGAAGGGGAATCCTGACTGGGCACAGAAAGACAGCTCAGAGCTGGCAGCTGTGGCTGTATCTGGTCCACAGATGTTTGGTTTGGCTCGACTAATGTTTTCAAAGAATCGAGCCAACTTTTAATAATTGGGACATTTTACATTTTAAAAATGCCGATTTCTGGCTTGTCTTGAAGAAAAACAGGAAGGCTGACAGACACAGATCTGAATTGTCACATGGCAACAATCAGCTAAACTAAGCAGCAAACGTGCCTTAGGATGGGTCACGTACTCTCCGATGTACCTCAGTCCCCACTACTCTCTGTTGCCCCGAGACCCAGAGGCAAATACAGTCCACATCTTTTGCTGTGCTTGCATGGTTGTTCTCCCTGTATCGGTGAAAACTGGGGATAGGACTACACAATTTTCCTTTCTGGACTCCTCTGGGCATTTTATGTTGCGAGTGTAATTGGGTTATTACTTGTATTAGATCATCACTTCCTAACCAACAGAACATGCAGAAGGCATGGCTCTAGCCTTCTGGAAATGATAACTGCCAGGCACTTCCTAGGTGCTGGTTTTTGGTACCTCCTCTGGGTCAGGCACTAGTTAAAGGTCTTTACACACAGCATCTCCGAGGAGCGCCAACAGTCTAATGAAGTAGGCACTCTCAAGCTGGGGATGGCTCAGCTGCTTACAACACAAGCATGAAGACCCAGTTTGGATTCCAGCACCCAGGTAGATAAATGCTGGGCATGACAAAAACATGGTTATCTCGGCTTAGGAAAGGTGGAGACAGGCTGACCCTAGAGCTGGTTGACCAGTCGGCCAATCAAATCCATGAGCTCAGGGTTAGTGAGAGGCCCTGCCTCAGAAAAAAAGGTATGCTGTGGTGTACCTGCCCAGATTTGCCACCACCTGAGAGCCACCAAATATTACACGAGACACTATGTTAATTACCAGGGAGACCCTCAGGAGCAGATCTAATTCAGTTGCTTCTGCTTAACACCCTTGGAAGTCTCCCAGATGTGAAGAGTCAGTGGTAGGGAAGGACACTTGGGCTTCTCCGTCACTGGCCACACCGTCACTGCTGCTTTCCTGGACTGTGGCCTGGCCTTCCAGCATCACCAGCTGCCAGGTGGAGGTCCTGGCTGCTGGCATCTCCTTCCCCGAGTTCTGGGAATCTGTTCCAATTCTCTGGTGAGTTATTGGAGTCTCAGTTTTAAATCTTTTTCATATGCAAGTAGTTTATTCTCATTAAGAGAAATCCTATCCTCTGCTTGTTTAACTCTGTCAGTTAAATCCGTTAAGTTTATTTGTGTTTGCCCAATGGTAATTTTTATTGAGAGAAAATCTGAAACCCTCCACAGGGAGGAAGCTAGAGTAGCCTGCAGAGTGGCCGAACTCTGCTCCGCATTCTCCTGACATCTCTGCCACCCAGAACAGCGTCTGCCAGCCAGGAAGGTCGGCCTCCAGGTCATACTTCCCAGAGTCCTTTGGAGTTTTGCACTTGTGTAGAAACAGCCTTGACTTCTAAGATTTCACACATGTGTGTTTGTGCTAGAGGGATTCGGAGAGACGTGAAAGGGGTATCGGGATTGCTGAGCCCAGGTGAGCACCAGGGGACAGGACTGACTTCCTGTCTTCTGACTTCAGATGAAGGTGCTGACCCAAAACTAATCTCTACTGTCAGGATAAGATCACCCCTTCCTCCTCGCTATACTTAGACCGCCAGTATCCACCCCCGCCCAGGGTCAGATCCGTCTACCTGGTTCCCTTGCTAAACCCCGAAGCCATGAGCCAAGGACCTGTAGAGTTTGTTTCTCTGCCCACAGTGTTTTAATCTAGGAAAGGCTTTTTGGTGTTTAATGGATGACACAACAAATAGATGGGTGGACAGCCGGCTCCGTGACCACCATCACCTGTCACACCTCCTGCCTTCACAGATGGTAGACAGGCATGAGTGACAACACTGCATGTGACCAGTCCTCTCGGTACCAAGAAAATGATGGCTATCGTATTAGTGCCACTACCATTTTTACCAGGCTTTGAAACTCCTGTTTCTTCATTTTCTTTAAGGAAAGAAGTGTATGTTCACCCAGTTAATCTAAGGTTTCCTGCATTTGTTTTCTTCTTTTAAAAAAAACACATATTGTAGTTTCCAAATGATGCAGAACAAAGATAACCACCAGTGTAAAGTTAGGCAGCTCAATCAGATAGACTGTTTTGGTGCACAAAAGAAAATTCAAGCTGCGCTGTGTCCACCAACTCCCGTCCTCCCACCTGCTGCTGCTGTGGGCGTGTGTTTCAGAGTCTCGTTTGACTTAAGTTTATAATGGTTTGAGATGACTCAGGCTGCCATTATAGGTACTGGGCTTTTCATCGGAGGGTGCAGGAAGTAGACAGTGGATGACAATCACTGGGGAAACAGGTGAGTAAATCACTAGATAAAATATGGCAGGAAGTCCAGCAATGTACACTGGGAAACCATAAGCGACAAATTCAGCTGTACAGTTGGCACAAACGAAATTGTGTGTGTGTGTGTGTGACAGAGAGAGAGAGAGAGAGAGAGAGAGAGAGAGGACTATCTTGGTTTTAGTATGACCTTGAGAAAGTCACATAATGTCTCATATTAAATGAGATATAAATGCTGAGGAACCCAACACAGTTCCAGACAAATAGAATGTCAAAATAAGTTAGCTGTTTGCATTGGCTAATCAATGTGTCGACTTGACACACTTGGGAAGAAGGACCTCAGTTGAGGAATTACCTCCGGTGCCTGTGGGCATGCCTATGGGGCATTTTCTTGGTTGCTGATTGATGGGGGAGAGCCCAGGCTGAAAGGTTCAGGCATTACACTGGCCTGCCCTGTTACCTGGCAAGATGGCAGTACTCTGGCCAGCCCAAAGTTCTGTGAGAACCACGCAGGCGCAAAGGACCCCTTTAAAGGACTGACCCGTGCCTGCTTATGCTCTTTTACTCTCTTACTCTCGTCTTACTCTCCATCTCATCTCCTCTCTGGCTCTCATCTCTCTCTCTCTCTCTCTCTCTCTCTCTCTCTCTCTCTCTCTCTCTCATCTCCTCTCTCTCTCATCTCCTCTCTCTCTCTCTCATATCTTATCTCTCTCTCTTAACTCTGCATGGTTTGGTTACCTCTCACCCCCCTTTCCCTCCCTGTCTACCAATAAACTCCACATCACGGTTTGTGTCTCATTACTGGATAAACCTAAACATTTTAACAACACAGGCCACTGTGGACCTGGACTGTATAGGAAAGCTAGGTTGGCACCCGCAGGAGACTGAGAGTCAGTCAGCAGCATTCTCTCGTGGTTTCTTCTGGTCTTTGATTTCTGCTTTGACTGCCCTATATGGCATACTGTAACCTATAAATCAGACAAGCCCTATCTGCCCCCCGGGTGGTTTTGGTCAGTGTTTTATCACAGCAATGGAAACCAAATGATGACAGGAATATATGTGTGGTGCATTTCTATATATGTGATGTTTGTTGTTTCTCCAAGGAAAGGAGGAGTAAATGGCAGAATTGACCCTGAATTTCTCCCATTGTTGAAAGCACACTCAGTATTTGGAAACATTGTTACCTCTCCTCCCATTCAGCAGTGGGGTCTCTGACTCCATCATGGGTGGTGACATTTCCACAGCTCAGCTACATATCTTGATACAAGGACCAGCTGTGTGAACAGACCTGTTGAATCATAATGGAACCCTTGGTTAGGCCTTTAGCCAATTTACTCTACAGAAATGAATGTTATGACCAGAACAGTGAACGTAAATGTTTAGGTTGCTAATGCAAAAAGAAATTGAAGCTGTATTTACTCAAGTGTGCCCTGTGCAGCCATCCATCCCCACAGAGAACGGCTGGGACATTGCTGGTGTTGCTGCTTTCAGACGGCCCGCTGCTGAGAGAGGCCCTGGCATCTGGGCGGGGAGGAAATGACATCGCCCTCTTCAGAAAAAGTTGCTTCACCCTGCATTCTGAGGCTGCCTCTTCCTCCTCATCACCATTCTCGCCCTCTTTGTTATTCCTCCCTTCTCCCCTCCTTCCTCCTCCTCTTTCCCTCTTCTTCCTCCTCTTCTCCTTTTCTTCCTCCTCTTCAATATCAACTCAATGTTTCCATCTTCCCCGGGGCTGAAGGCATAAAGCCATTTGATGCCGTTGCTACTGCAGTCTTCAAAGGTGCTGTCTCTTCTCTGTTGGCCATTCCCAGGTTCCTGCTCTGCCCCTGCCCACCCCACCCCCACATGCCCTGGACTAAGCACAGCAGCTGTCACGTGGTAGCAGGAGCCCGTCTGCCCTCCCGGATCCTGGGTGGAAAAGAGTGTAGGAGTAATCTTTTGAAGATACTGGTCTCCCATGACTCATCGATCTCATAAATCTGCAATGATTTCCTATGACCTGAGCCACTGAGACCCATCTTGCGTGTCTACTGTAGTGTTCCCTGGGGTTGCCTAACAAGGTACCACACGCTCACTAGCTTAAACAACAACAGAAAGTATCATCTTATATTCCGAAGGGTGAGTCCAACGCTTAGTGGGGCTGCCTTCCTCTAGGGTGCTATGTAACCTTGGCCATCCCTCAGCTTGTAGGCTGTGTTCTCCTGGTGTCTTCATCTCGTCCTCCCCCCTGAACGTGTGTCTCTCTGTCCATCTCCTCTCTCTTATTTTCATTTATTGTTTATTTAGTTAATTTGGGGGTGCACATGCCACAGCACACCTGTGTAGAGACTTCTTATGAATTATGAAAGCTTGGCCTTAGTTTAGACTTGTTCCCAACTAGTTCTTACAACTTAACCCGTTCACATTAATTACGTTCTGCCATGGGGCTAGTTACTTCTGCTCAGCACCATGTGCCCCACTTCCTCCAAGTCTGGCTGGCAAATTCCCTGTGGCAGATTTTAACCAAGACTTCCTCTCTCTGCTCGGAAGTCCAGCCTGTCCACTCCTGCCTAGTTATTGGCTGTCCAGATCTTTATTAAACCAATCAGAAGGTGCCTTGGCAGAGATACATCTTTACAGTGCACAAAAAGATCATCCTACAACAAAAGGGTTAGACAGCTTGCAAAAGTTGATTTTCTCCTTCTCCTGGGGACCAGATGCAGGGTACTGTTCTTGGAGGTAAGTGAGTTAACCCAATGAGCCATCTCACTACCCTCCCTATCTTTCTTAAGAAAGCAAAACAAGACCTGTAGCAACCATGGGATTAGGACCCAGCCTAATGACATCATCTGAATTTGGTCACCTTCCAATGTTTTGTCTCTAAGTGCACTCACAGGACCTGAGGTCAGGACGTCACCCTTCATGGAGGGGGCACACTTCCATCTACAACAGCTGGATTTCAAGGCCCTTCCTAGGTAGAGCCCAGACTCTGTCCCTGGAGATTCCAGTGTCTTCTTGATTCTGGTGTTAGTGGTGCTGAATTCAGGTTTCTGTCCTGTCCTCTGTGTTCCAGATTCTTCATCTTTAAAATAGGGATAAAACTTGTATATACCTCCAGCAAGAAGTGGGGGGGCGTTGTCATGTGGCCCATAGGAGTTAAATGTGTTCATTCTAATAAAGAACTTGGCATGGTGCCTGACTGAAAAACATTCAAAGTTAACTACTAATTACTTTTACATTTTTAGGGTTCTACCTTGTTCACTTTCTCACAGTCCCCAAATAAGAGGTGGTGACATCCCAAGGTCAAACATTTCAATCCCCAGTACGTTCTCCAAGAGCTTGTTCTGACTCTTCTCTGTCTTGGATCATTCTGGAGTGTCCCTCTTTTCCCTCGCTGGACTCTTGTCATTCCCAAATCCTTCCACAGAAGGAACTCGAAATCCTTTCTCAGTCTTCAAAACCTGGCTTCCAACTTAAGCAAATGAGTCCTAAGTGTTAGCAGCCGTTGCTCTGTTCCCAGTTAATTTGTCACTTGGGGATGCGGGAGAGGACAAAAACACATCCAGCACCCGAGAACGGTGTGTCCCCAGTCCTCATCAGCATCCTAATTATTCCACACCTTTTTAATAGAGGAAGCATTAGCATTCCCAAACTGTGTGAGGGTCTGATTGAGATAATGTCCCCTGAATTATCTTTTCCTAAATGGGGAAAAAAAGAAGGAAGGAAGGAAGAAAGAAAGAAGTAAGAAGCTCCTAAGAAAACTCCAGGGTTTGTGCCAGGAGTCCTCTGGTACAGTGACTGAGTGGGGCTTCGTCTGACATGCTGAGTGTGGCAGTTCTCTTTGTCTTTCCTCTGGGCTAAGGGCCTGGTCGTGTGACCCCTCCTCCAGGGAGCATTCTCGGACTGAGCACACAGGGTACACCCTAGTCATTCTGTGTGGGCAGCTTAAGGACAGAGCCCTCTAGGAGCTTGGACCCTCCTCTCTGACTGCTGGTACCTTCTGTTCTCAAGAAGCCTCTCGGTATGGCTGTTTACTGAAGTTGACAAACGGGAAGAGCTGGAAGTCTCTGTGTCAAGTCCCTCCCACTTCCGTCCAACTCCAGCTGTCACTCAAGAGGAACTGAGCCAAGTTAGACAGTATGACCATTAGCTCAACACCCAGGAAGAAAGAGCCCAGTTCCCATCCCTAGGAGTTCGCCAGCAGCATACCTGGGGTCTTTCATGGCCAGGGTCCTGTGACACTAGGGTTCCAATCATTGGTTCCTGTCATCCCACACACAGGAAACACTAACTCCTTCTATGTAGCAACAAGACTGTGGTTTGAGTCTCACAAGTCTGTAGCCAACACTCGCCACTTTGTTAAATCGTACAAACAGAGCATCTGGAATTTCAGAGCTGTCACTCCACTGAGAGTCATTCACATAAACAACGAGGTCCTCCTGGGTCTCATGGGAACACAAACACCACTTGTGACTCAATTAAGGAAACAGTAATTAAAATGGGGGAGCAGCATGCTGGAGCCTCTCATATAGAATTTTCCCACAGAAGCTTAGGCGTATGGGGTCTGTGGCCTGGGAACAGAGCTTGCCCAGGGTGAGGAGAAAGTTGGTAAGGGTGGGCACACAGCCACTGACCCCAACTGATGGCCTGTGGCTCACACCAGTACCAGTGATCATCAAATCATAAAATTGCTGTCAATCGTCAAAACACTCCTAAGGAGACACGAGGTTGCTCCCTGGAGACAAAGCCCCATTTTTTGGCCCTCAGTGAGGGATTCCCAGGGTTTTACTATCTCCCTCACTGCTGTAAGTGAAGGAGTCTCAACCGCTCCCAGGATAGCTACCATGATGAACTTCATTTTTTTTGCAGATAAGGAAACTGAGCCATGACCCTGAGGTCATTAGGAAGAGGTAAAACTGATGTCTGTCTCCAGGGCCTGCCTACTTTGTGATCTAAGCAGTTACCTCGCTCTCGCTCTCCAGAATGTTCTTTGGAGGACCTGCCTCATGCCATGCTAGTCTGCTTTACCAGGAACTGTGCTTTACACCTATGGTCTGTCCTATGAAGGCTAGTCTTTGATTAATCCCATTTTCCAGACTGAGAAACTGAGGTAACAAGCATCCATCACCCATCAGAGGGATAGAGTCTGGAGTCAAGTCCATGTCCCCAGATAACCTAGCCAGAGCTGGGCCCTGTCTTCCCAGGGGGGTCAGAATCAAAAGAGCACTCTTCCTTGTCTGTAAAGTTGGGATGTCTGGGGACTGAGGAAGGGATGAGGTCAATGTGACAAAGGAGCATTATTCAAGTGGGTACCAGTCCCAGCCAGTGGGTGGTCTGCTGGTTCAGGCTGGGCAGGGGCAGCAAGGACAACAAATGGGATCACTCTGTGAACCCACTGAGACCTCATCTCCCTAGAGGATGGTATGTGGTCATTCCAGTCCAGAAGCAGAGGCAGGAGCTGTGAGGTAGCTTCTCCAGGGTCCCACGGCTGTGCGTTCAGAACCGGCTTCCACGCGTCATGTGCCTCGGAGCCCAGCTCTGTCCCCTTTGCTGTGTCTGTGTGGCAGCAGAGAGTGCCCATGGCCAGTATGCAGACAGGTCCAAACAGGCCTGTTTCCAGATAGCTCTGTGCCCTCTGGCAGCTCCAGAAGTCTCTATGAGATTTGTGGTCCCTGGAATGAAGGCTAAAATTCGAGGAGATAGGATTTCATGAGACAGGAATGTATTCAGCATTGGGCTGGGCACAGGAAGGGCTAGATGCTAGGACAGCCATGATGGTGATGGAGAGGAAGGGCTGAAGAGGAAGAGGAAGTAGGAGGAGACAGCTCCTGATACACTCCCTGTTCTCTTGTGCCTGTCACTGGCTCCCTCACCCAGCAGAGGTAAGCTGATTTGGCCCTGACAGCCATGCAAAAGAAAGACCTGGTCACCTGTAGGCCACAGGCAGGAGCTTGGCAACCTGCTGCACCCCAAATGCAGTGGGCTTCCTCTAAAAGCCCTTGGAAGGCAAGGGCTGGGTCTGTAATCGATGGTGTTCCCATAGCCATTTCCAGAATCGGAGTCACAGTCAGCTCTGGGTAGTGCATCGGCGTAGGGAAGACATAGGGCCTGTCATCCCCAGCCATCGGCTAGGAAGATCTATGTCCTCTCCTGGCCTCAGGGCCAGTGTCACCAGGGCCTTCAAGAGATTACTGGGTGAGTGGCAATGGAATGGCTGCCGTGTGTGTGTGTGTGTGTGTGTGTGTGTGTGTGTGTGTGTGTGTGTGTGTGTGTGAGAGAGAGAGAGAGAGAGAGAGAGAGAGAAGATGTGTTTTGTATGTGTGTTTGTTTGTGTGTGTTTTTTCCAAGAGGCCATCAGCATTCCAGCAGCGTCCTAAGAATCTCATCAAATTATTTAACCTTTGCAGGAATAAATAATACATGTGCTTTCTCAGGATTTGTTCTGATTAAGCCATTCTGGAGTGGTGCCAGGCCCAAGCCCGCCCTGGGAGAGGCAGGAAGGAGGCTTGGAGTGCACAAGGTGGGAAATCAGGAGGCCAAAGGAGGGCTGGACAGGAGGGGGGCAATGAGGCCGGGGACAGATCCTGGCAGCCCCACCAGGCTGGTGGGTCACTGAAGAGGAAATCAGACTCAGCAGCCCCTAGTCTTCCCCAAATGTCACTCGCTCATGAGCTGTCACCCTGGTCTGGGCCTCTGACTGTGAAGGATGTGCTATACTTGCTGTTGGGATGTGTTTTAGACTGCCAAGAGGCTGTCTGCAGTTCCAGGAGGCCGAGTGCCCGGGTTTGAGGTCCCATTCTGCTCTCTGGCAGCTGCAGACCAGCCCCTCCTGGCACTCGCACATCCCACATCCATGTGCACACATCCAGCTGGCATGCTCAGAGCCAGCATGTGCCCACAGTGAAGGCTAGACAAATAGGAGGCTGGACCACACTGAACTGCCGACAGAGGACCCGTGCAGTGTGTGAGAGGATGGGAGCTTCAGCTTTATATGGCTTCACCTGTCCACACGGCATTAGTGACCACATGTCCTAACACAAGGGCTCCCTCCTTCCTTCCCTCCTTCCTTCCCTCCTTCCTTCCTTCCTTCCTTCCTTCCTTCCCTCCTTCCTTCCTTCCTTCCTTCCTTCCCTCCTTCCTTCCTTCCTTCCTTCCTTCCTTCCTTCCCTCCTTCCTTCCTTCCCTCCTTCCTTCCTTCCTTCCTTCCCTCCTTCCTTCCGTCCCTCCTTCCGTCCCTCCTTCCTTCCCTCCTTCCTTCCCTCCTTCCCTCCTTCCTTCCTTCCCTCCTTCCCTTCCTTCCTTCCCTCCTTCCTTCCTTCCTTCCCTCCTTCCTTCCCCCTTCCTTCCGTCCCTCCTTCCTTCCCTCCTTCCTTCCCTTCCGTCCCTCCTTCCTTCCCTCCTTCCTTCCCTTCCTTCCTTCCCTCCTTCCTTCCCTCCTTCCTTCCTTCCCTCCTTCCCTTCTCTCCTTCCTTCCTTCCTTCCCTCCTTCCTTCCCTCCTTCCTTCTCTCCCTCCTTCCCTCCCTCCCTCCCGCCTTGCCTTCCTTTCTTCCATTATTACTTTTAAACGAAGGCAGGGTCACGTGCAGCCAGGCTGGTCTTGCACATAAGGATGGCCTTGATCAGTGCTGGGCAGGCAGTGCGGGCCCTGGTTTGTGTGGCACTTGCGATGGAACCCGGGCTTCTTGCATCCCGGGGAAGTGTTCCACCAGCTGAGTTACACCTCTAACCCTAGACTTGCAGGTCCCTCTAACCCTAGACTTCAGGCCTTGGGAGTCTCAACACTATATGATCTTCCCTATTTAGATGGGAAAACTGAGACCCAGAATGATTAAGGAACTGCTTGAGGGCACCCAGCTGACAGAGGGGCTGCCTGGGTTGCAAAAGCCCGCTCACAGCTCGTGTCATCAGCACACAATCACTTGGTATTTGCCTGTCCTGAGAGAACATGGCCAATAAACTCAGGGACAGAAGAGACAACAAGGCTCTAGACATCCAGACTGTGTCACCCATGTGGGTGGCAAATGGTCATTGAAGGATACAGGCAGTCCCAAGTCCATCATGGCATGAACTTGACCTAGACAGCAAGAGCTCAGCGTGCTACGGAGGTAGGGAGAGGAGGGGGCATGCGATGGGCTTCTGCGCACTTAGTAGTGTCAGATGATCCCAGGAAGGGTCTAGAAAGTTCCTAGAAGCTGGCTGCAGGATAGGAGACTCCTCACTGGCTTGTCCTTACCCAGGCTGGGTTCAAGATTCAAGCAGGACCCTGGGCAGTACAGGTGGGATCCAAAGGAGAGGGCTGTGCTCACTTCCCTCTGGAAGCTGCCGTCCCTCCTGCTGAGTGGCTAAGTGGCCTCTCCCCACACCCTTCAGAGTAGAGCCACCCTTAATCTCTGAGCCTGCATAGCCAAGGAGAACAGGCAAAAGCTCTCTTTGGAACCCATTTCTTTATCTACCTGTAGACTGATGGGTTTGGATAAAAGAGGTTTGTCAGGACTGGGCATTCTAGATCCAACAGTAAACCTTTCCATAACCATGCCCAGGATGGGAATGAGGGAACAGAATGATAAAATTCAGAAGACTGACCTGGAGAGGAGGTAACTATGGCCAGCTCATCCCCCTTCCACTTGGACTCCAATCCCCAAGATCCCCAGTACAGAAGTCAGCATCTCCAAAGATTCCCGGCAGCTGGCTCAGGACTAGACTGGATGGGGAAACTTTTGTCATCACCCGGCGATAACCCTAGAAAATCCCTCTTGCAACCACATATTTTCCCCTTAAAGAAATAAAATCTCTAATTAGAGTTTTCTCTTTGAAAAAAATTAAAAATGCATAAAGCCTCCTGTATCACGTATGTATATTTCATTGCCGCATAATTGGGATCTTTGTCAGTAGGCAGGGTGGCGGGCGACAGCCTTTTAATGGGCTCCGGATGCTAATGCAGAGGGCGCCCTTCGCTCAACTGCTCCGCCCGAGCCTAGAGTCCTCCCTAATAAGTATTTATGTCAAAACCCTTTTGGGGGGCGGGGAAAGAGCAGCTGTAGCACAGTTGAAAGACGGGGCTCTGATTACAGAGCGCCAGCAAAGGAGGGGTGCGCTTTTCAAGTGAAACAGTGTTAATCAAGTTAATCACAAAACCCGCACTATAATTGCTTCTACTCTCAGACAAAATTTTACTTTTATCTAAATTACTAAAGTGAGGAGAGTGCAATCCACTCTAATTTAGCTTTTGAGCTAAGGAGAGAGCGTGTGTGGAAGACTAGAGAGGTTTCTAAACAGAGGGTGGAGGGTTCCTCTCTCTCCCTCTCTCTTCCCTCCTGCCTTCCCTGGCAGGCAGCGCAGCCTCACACTGGACTCCTGGGTCTGTTGCTTTGGGGTCCTGCACCCAAGTTGCTCGGCCTCTAGCTTCCTCATTCTAACCATCTGTGAAATGGGGAGGACTGTGCCTCCTACCTCGGGGCGCTGTGCCTCCTACCTCGGGGCGGTGGAGATGGCAACGAGGAAGCTCTACTGTGAACACACATCGAATGGGGACCGGGAAGATGGCTCAGTGGGTAAAGTACTTGCTGCCCAAGAGCGGGGACCCAATGTCAACCCCGGGCACTTATGTAAAAAGCCAGGCATGGTGCTGTGTGTCTGCAGGCCCGGGGCTGGGGAGTCAGAGACGGACTCTCTGGAGCTCGCTCCATTCTTAGTGCAGTCGAACCCGTGAACTCCAGGCTCAATGAGAGATACTGCCTCAAAAAATATGGCGCAAAGAGATGACATCACTCTCTGGCCTGGACACACACACACACACACACACACACACACACACACACACACACACACACACACACACACACACACACACACTATAGTTGCTATGGGGATCGTCAGCCCCCCCCCTTCCTGTCTCCCTTTTCTCTTGGCTTCACCTCTCAGCCCTTCCACCTGTTCTTGTTTGTGTCCCTCGTTCGCTGCCTTCTCCCTCCTCTCTGTTCTTCTCTGTGACTTTCACCAAAGTCTCCAAGGACCACCCCACTCCGTGACGTCATCTGTGTTCGAGGACTCAGTCTATCTGGCCTTGATTTATTCCAGTGCAGGAAGGAAACTAGGGAACCCGAAAGCCCAGGGGATGGGCCGAGGGAGGCTGTCCTTCTTGGCTGTATGGGACGTGCACCTTGACTAGGCAGCTGAGATCAGGGAGGAAGGAGCCCAGGGACTGCTGTGGCCAGAGGGAGGCCCGTGTGCAGAGGCCTGCAGGGTGCTGTGCGCCACCAGCAGGGGTCAGTGCTGTGCGCCACCAGCAGGGGTCAGTGCTGTGCGCCACCAGCAGGGGTCAGTGCTGTGCGCCACCAGCAGGGGTCAGCTAAGCCCCGCCCAGGGGAAAAACCCATGCATCATTTCTGCTCTATGCAGCCCACAGTTCCCATTTGGCTTCAGAGGAGTCTTACAGTCCTCATCTTCTCTGGGACCCCAGGTTGGATCTACATCTTCAGGTCTACAAGCTGCCATACCCCATCACCCTCCATCTACCCTCAGGGGCCCTTCTCACGGGAGGCCTCTTGGGGGTCTTCCAAATTCACACTTAGTCCAATGAGAAGCTGATGTCATCCAACTTGCCCGGAAACACAGATTAGAGAAAACACACACAGTCAATTTAACTGGCAATTAAACAGGCTCCCCTATGTAATTAGCGTCAAGACAACTCACAATTACTATGGGGCGCGCTTTCGCAGCCGCGCTCCACATTTATATAGAACGACAATTACCAGGCGCTAATATCTTAACAGGAAGCGAAGGAAATTTGTGAAACCATTTTTAGGAGGTAACCATCCTGTCCCTTTGCACTGTAAATAACTCCCTGCAAATGCCACTGTAAAATTAAAGAGGAACCCTTAAAACGAGGCTGGAGAAGAAGCACGTTTATTCCACTGAAAGGAGCTGATTGCTCGTCGGGCATGACCCATTTCAGGAGACCCACTAGTTGGACATAATAATAACAACGCACACCTGGCGTTCAGGATTTCCCTGGTGCCTGCATCCAACCTTTAGTAACCCCCTACAGGGGTGGGGAGCCGGGCCATGCAGGAGAAGGAACCTACCTAGGATCACACAGTTCTCACAGGCAGACAGCAGGGTGCAAATCTGGCTTAAAACCTTTGTGCAAACTCACCACACACACACACACCCACCACACTCACCACACACACACATATACACACACTCACCACACACACACACACACACACCACACTCACCACACACACACATATACACACACTCACCATACACACACACATTCACACACACCACACTCACCACACATACTCAGACACACACACTCACACATATACACACACCACACTCACCATAACACACTCATACTCTCACACACACCACACTCATCACACACACAATCACACACACCACACACACTCAGACACATACACACACTCACACATACACACACACCACACTCACCATACACACACTCATCTCACATACACACACCACACCACACTCACCATACACACTCATCTCTCTCTGACACACACACTCACCATACACACACTCATCTCTCACACACACACCACACTCACCATACACACACTCTTCTCTCTTACATACACACACTCACACACACCACACTCACCATACACACACTCATCTCTCTCACACACACTCACACACCACACTCACATACACACACTCATCTCTCTCTCACACACACACACTCATTCACACCATACTCACCATACACACACTCATCTCACACACACACACTCACCATACACACACTCACCTCACACACACACTCACCATACACACACTCATCTCACACACACACACACTCACCATACACACACTCATCTCACACACACACACCATACTCACCATATACACACTCATCTCTCTCTCACACACACTCACCATACACACACTTATCTCTCTCTCACACACACCACACTCACCATACACACACTCATCTCTCTCTCACACATACACACTCACCATACACACACTCATCTCACACACACACACCACACTCACCATACACACACTCATCCCTCTCACACACACACACCATACACACACTCATCTCTCTCTCACACACACCACACTCACCATACACACACTCATCTCTCTCTCACACATACACACTCACCATACACACACTCATCTCACACACACACCACACTCACCATACACACACTCATCTCTCTCTCACACATACACACTCACCATACACACACTCATCTCACACACACACACCACACTCACCATACACACACTCATCCCTCTCACACACACACACCATACACACACTCATCTCTCTCTCACACATACACACTCACCATACACACACTCATCTCTCTCTCACACATACACACTCACCATACACACACTCATCTCACACACACACCACACTCACCATACACACACTCATCTCACACACACACCACACTCACCATACACACACTCATCCCTCTCTCACACACACACACTCATACACACCACGCTCTCCACACACACACTCATCTCACATACACACACACCACACTCACCATACACACACTCATCTCACACACTCACACCACACTCACCATGCACACACTCATCTCTCTCACACACACTCACCATACACACACTCATCTCACACACACACACATATACACACACCACACTCACCATACACTCACACACGCACACAAACACACACACACCTCTCTTCCTGGCCAGTTCACATCTACTCACAGACTGATCATCAAATGTGGAGGCAGTGGTTCAGGGAAGGGGAGCTTTCTCCAAGGCCAGGTAGTGGGTTCAAGGCCCAGGAGGGCCTGCAACCCAGATCTCTCTCACCTCAGCTCTTTCCACTGTATTCTCTTATGTATATAAAAGCGTGTCCTCTGGTGTATATAGAAGCAGATGACTCCATTTCTCCTAGAACTAACTACCATATGGGTGTAAGGTGCTTATCCCAGGGAGAGGGAATTTGAGAAAGTTTTTGGGTCAGCAGACTTCATGTAAGACACCCAAACTAGAACAACACCAGGTACCATTTGAGGCATAGAATATTTTCCTTTTCATCCCCTCTCCCAACCCTTCATTAACTCCTAAAAGGATAACAACCATCTCTCAGATTAGGAACCCACAATGCTTAGCCATCCTTATTGTACGCACTTAGTTCATCAAAGGCCATTAGCTCTCAGAGCCATGTTATCAGTTAGCTACTACTGTGTAACAAGTCACTGCTCCCTTGGGAGTGTGAATACAATGACTTTTGCTGTCTGTCCCCAGCACTGGCCAGCTGGGGATTGACTGATCTACACTAAGTGATGCTCCCTGAAGGTCTGGTGATTTGGAGGCAGCTCTGTCTCATGGCTTCGGGCTGGGTGGACTAGCGGGTCACCTGCAATCTGAGCTTCACCTGGGGAGAGCAAGGTTCAAAAGTGTGAGCAGAAGTATGGCAGGAAAGCCTAGAGTCGTTTGCCTGTGTGGTATGGACCAACACAAGTCACAGGACTTGATTGCAGCACCCAAAGTTTCATGAGCTCAGAGCCTGGCCCTGCTGTGGTGCTAAGACCATGGAACCTTGAAGGCAGGGCCTGGAAGGGAGGGATTAGGTCACTGGGGCACCATTCCCGGAAGACACTCTCGAGGTTCTCATAGGGCCCTGCAGGTCCCGGGCCATTATAAAGCTTGGTCTGTTTTGTACATGGCCGCTTCCCTTTCTGCTTCTCCAGTACGATATTGCGTAATCTAGAAAGCCCTCACCAAAGGTCGCCCATCTTGGGGTTCCTACTATTTAAATTTTGAGCTAAGTGAACATATTTCTTTTATAAAATACATAGTTTTGGATATTTTGTTACAGCAGCAACAACAACACCTCAGTAAGACACCTGGTCAAGCCACGTGGGGAGAAGAGAAGACATGTGATGAGTGAGATAATTACCAGAGTGTAGAAAAGCAACAATTATGCCATTTCTTGCTTAAAAATAAGTATATGGGGTCTGGGGAGGTGTCTCAGTGGCTAACAGGACTGCCGTGCAAGCATGAGGACCTGGGTTTGGATCCCCAGGGCCCACATAAAAGAATCCAGCAGGCTGTACGTGTCTATGAGCCTCCAGCACGAGTGGGGGAAGATCCCTAGAGTGCTGGCCAATTGCTCGGGTTTGGTGGGAGATCCTGTCACAAGAGACGGGGTGGGGCTCAGTTGATTAAAGCACTCCCATCATGTCTAAGGACTTGAGTTCCAACCCCGGGACCCCTGTGGTAGAAGAGAACTAACCTCCACAAGCATGCCCCAGCACCTGTGTGCATGTGTGTTTGTGTGTGGGTGTGTGCTCATAAGGGGGCGGCCCAGGAGGCCGCGGCTTCAGTTCTCCTGGGGCTCCAGGTGGGTGAGGTGTACCCTGCATGAGCACTGGGAACTGAACTTGGGTGAGGGGCAGGAGTGGTGTGAGGCCTTAGCTGCTGCACCTTCCCCCACCCCCTGACTTGACTTTAATGTCTGAGTCTACAATGAGAGAATCATTAGCACTACACAGGCTCCTGTGAGGCTTAAATGAAGTAATCCATTGCATTTCTCAGTGCCCCCAACCTGGCAAGTCAGCTGTAGTCACCAGCCCCACCAGTCCAAGGGCAGCCAACTCACCCTGGCTCACTCAGACAAACCACCCCGGGAGCCCATGTGGTCCCTGGTAAACAAGGATGGCTGTTCCCCCTAAACACCCTATCGCCAGGGTAGTTTGTGCTAACTTTCATCTGCCAGCTCTACTACTAGGGCCAGGGGTGGGACAGATTTTCTCAGTTACCCCTTAAGCCTGCTCCATCATGCAGGGGCAACTATTTTCATGTGTCCATGTCAGGACAGGACTAGAGTGGATAGAGACTAAAACATGAATCATTTGATGGATTCTTCCCTTGAGGAGCTGAGAACTAGGATGGAACTTGCTAACTCAGTACCTAGGAACTTCCGTGAGAGCTCTGTGCCTAGGAGCTTCTCAAGTGAGAAGTCAGTTTCCCTGATGGCGAGGCTGGGACCCTAAGTGGTTAGCACCTGAGGACAGCAGGATGGCTCGGTGTGTTGGGGGGCTGCTGCCAAGGCTCACGACCTGAGTTTCATCTCCAGAATTCATGGTGTGGAAGGAGGAAACCAATTCTTAGACGTTGTCCTCTGATCCTCACATGTACTCCCCACACCCCCCCCCACAGACTCTAAATAGTTTTTAAAATAAGCAGCCATGTTCGCTGGTATCTGTTCTATTTTGGTAGTCAACGTTTAGAATTTGATGTGGGAAAATTACATGTGACAAGAATTCCCGTGACTCAATTCCCTCACCTAACTAACTACGTTTGGTTACCTACTGGAAACTTTTAAGTTAAACATTCCACACCCTGAGACCTTGGGAGCCCCGAGGACTCTGTATGTGTGGTGCTGTGTAACGCCAGCCTCCTTGTCCACTTGAATACAGACACTAAATCAGGGTGACCAGCCACACTGCTGCATGACTGGCCTAGGAGCTGGGTTTTTCAACGTCGTGCTTTTGTTGTTTTCTGAAGCCATGGGTGAAACACGTCCCCACCAGGAACAGAGCACATCCATGTCATCCATGATGACAGCAATGTGATCCAAGGAAAAAGACACGATGCTCAGTCACGTGACCTCTGACAGAGCAAGTACATGAAGTTTTTTCTCTCTTTTCCTTCTTTTTCTGTTGCCGGGATAGAAGCCAGGTAAGCACTCTCCTTCTGGACTGTATTTCCAGCCTCCTTCTAAACATCTGAGACAGGGCCACTAAGTTACTCAGGCCACTTTGACTGACTCTGTTGCTCAGGAAGGCTTTGAACTTTCAATCTTCCTGCCTCAGCCTCCCTGGGAGCTATAATAACAGCTCCCCCATACATTTCGGCAAAGTAAATGCTCAGCCCTGTGTCTGTGGCTAGACCCCAGCCACCCCCAGTGTGAGTGAGTTTGCTCACCAGTCACTGACTTCTCGACAAGGGCTTTAAGCTCAGGCTCACTTTGGGCTGCAGACAAACAGATGAGCATCAGAAGTCCTGAGCTGGGAGTGTGTCTACGCTGCAGCAAGACAATGGCAGCCTTCTAGGGCCCCAGAGTATGGTGGAGTGTGGGAACACCAGACCTTGAGCAGAGACCCACTTCCCCTTCTGCCTGGGAGTAGGCAGCTGCAAGACAATGTTTAGTAAAAACATGTTTACTAAAAACGATACAATAAGTTCCTGGAAAAGGCCTTCCCACAGAAACCGCCCTGACCTCGACCTTGTCCAAAGACTAACCGCACCTTCAAAACCCACACACATCCACCTCTGGTCAGAGCAGAACCAGCCAGGGGAGAGGAGAGAGCAGAAGCTTCTCTGGTGGGAGCTTTTCTTGGGAAGTTTTCTTGAACCTTTTTGGAGCCTGTTTAAAGTTTTCTTTATATCGTTGAACAAGTCTCTGTGTTGTCAATCCCCGACACCCTCCGCACGTTCTCGGACACAGGCCACGCAGCAGAAGAGAGGAGGAGAGGGCTCAGGACAGCTTCCTAGACCATTCCGGGAGAAGAAAATTTAGGTTTCTATGCCTGGCTTTATGTGATGTTTCTAAGCTTCCCAGGTAATTTCTTGCTCCCCAAGTGGGGTGATGACTGCTCATCTCATAAAGCTTGGGTAAGTGAGGAGATGTGTCATTGATGAAGAAGTGTCCAGTAAGCTCAGCATTGTTGGGCGCCAGGCACTGCATCAAGCAAGAGGGCCCTGTGGTGACAGACCAGCCTAGGTCCTGCTGGAAAGGAGCAAGCCGGGGCAGTGGCTTCTCTAATGCTGCTGTGTTGTCTGGGGAAGGTTTGTGCTGCTGTGGTTTCAGCCCTTCCGGGCAGGGAAGGTGTGGTGGGAGAGCTTCCGGCATTTCTGCATACACAGAGGCTGCGTGGGCCAGGGAGTTCCAGAAAGCAGAGAATGCAATGTGGACCGGGGGCTGGATGCCCCGTTCAGAGTCTGTCCTCTATAGGCCCCATATCTTAAAGTCCTGCAGCACTCCTGCTGCACACAGCAGCTGTCAGAACAAAAGCTTGGGGGACACTTAAGACCACAGGAGGGGCCCAGGCCTGAGCGACCCCACCGCAGTGTCCCCGTCCCCTGCACTAATGCTGCTGTAGTCATTGACAGCCACTGTCCTAGGGGCTCCACTTCTGTAAAGAGATATCATGACCACACCTCCTGATGGCGCCACTCCCTATAGACCAAGCATTCAAACACATGAGTCCGTGGCAGAGGGTGGGGGTGATCAAACCTATTCAAACCACCACAGCCACTACTGGAAACAAATGTATCCTGTATCACGTGCCTCACACCCCAGATCACGATGTCTTATAGCACCCCTAGGATAGGAGTCATTACACTGCCCTGCAATGGTAAGCTGAGGCACAAAAGGAGAGCATTTGTCTGCATCATGTGGTTTTTGCAGCAGAGAAAAGGCTGAATGTCAACGGCCTCGGCTTGGAGAGCGAGCCTGAGGGGCTGGTGTGTGAGGGAGCAAGCTGCTTTCCAGCCTTCATGGAGCCAGAGAGCTGCTGGGATGATGTTCCGTAAACCGTTTCCCCTCCAGTGGTCTCTGCCTCCTCAGTGCTGCGACCCTTTCACACCATTCCTCATGGTGTGGTGACCCCCGACCATAACACTATTTCATTGCTACTTCATAACTGTAATGTTGCTGTTATGAGTCATAATGTAGGTATCTGCTATGAGGACTTCTGATCCTCGACCTCTGTGGGGGTCACAATCCACAGACTGAGAACCACTTCTCTGTGGCTTCCGTTGCCCTTGCTGTAAAATGGAGCTCTCACAGCTATCCGCTGAACCGCTACTGGAGGCTAACTGGGTTTAAAACACTTGAATTTTGCAGAGTCTGCTGCCACTGTCTCCCTGCAGAGAGGAAGGGCTTGACCTCCAGTGAGGAGGCACCATTCCCAGGACACAGCCTTCCCAGGGCCTTTGAACACACAGTGATAAGCCCTCCACTAGGAGCATACACGTTGACAGTAGTTTTGAACCATCGACATTCATTCCTGTTTGGAATTCCTTAGCAGCCTCTTTCATCAGCCTCACTGGGAGAACCATCACTCTGCCTGGTCACTGGTTGCTTCTCCAGGCCAGGGACCACCAAGCCATCTCATCTTCCTCATGAGAGCCCTTTATGGCCATATGCCTTATGCCACCCTTGGTGGGTCTCCTCTCCAGAATCCAGCAGCTTTCCCAAGTCTCCCTCTTGGTTCTGAAGCCCCTGATGTAGGAGTCACCACCTGCCACCCCTTTAATGATTTTCAGTCCCTGGCTGCCACTGGTGCCTCTCAGTTCACCACTTGTAGGCTGTGCCCAGGAAGTTTATGTTTCTCAGGAATGAGAGACAGAGGCCCTGCCTGAGCTGGAGGCCAGACTGTGGTCCTGCAGGCCCAGCTGAATACCTTCTTTGCTCCCAACTCCATCCTCACTCCCTGGTCACTTCCATAATTGGTTAATTACATATGAATATCAACTTGGTAGTGCTATAACATCCAGAAATTTGGTCAAATATTCTTCTAGTTGTTTTCTGTGGAGGCATTTTTAGATAAAATTAGCATTTACAATAGTTGACTAAAGAAGATTATCCCCATTGTGAGAGCAGAGTACATCTAATCAATTCAAGGTCTTCATGGGAATGGGGGGGCTGGTTACTCCAAGGAAGAGAGAATTCTGCTAACAACTGCTAATAACTGCGGTATCAACCCTTCACAGTCTCCAACCCACGGTCTAGTCTGCAGATTTTGGACTTCCAGCTATCCAGCAGTACATGAGCCAATTCTTTAAAACCTCCTGTCTGGGAGGCAGGAAACAACGGACAAACCTTATGCTGGTGTGATGGCTAGCTTTAACTGTCAACTTGAGTCTTCTGGGAAGAGAGAGTCAACGAGGGACTGTCTACATTGGGTTGGCTCATGGGTGTGTCTGCAGAGGATGGTCTTAATAACTGAGTTGATGTTGGAAGGCCCTGCCTCCTGTGGGTGGCACCATCCTTAGCAGAGGATCTTGAGCTGTGTAAGAGTGGAGAGGCTCAGCTGAGCATCACACGCAGGTGAGTGAGTCTGCGTGCTTTTCTTTCTCTGCCCTTGGCTATGGACATGACACGATTAGTTGTTTGGAGTCCCTGTCTTGACTTCCCTTCCATGGTGGACTGTAACCAGGAATTCGAAACTGAAATCATCCTCTTTCTTCCCTAAGTTGCTTTTGGTCATGGTATTTCCCCAGCACAACAGAAGCTAGAATGCTCTGGCTTCTTTCTTAATGGTGTGGATGTAGGTAAAGTCTGAACCAGAGCTGCAGAGCCCAAGTCAGCGGGCACCACTCCTGAGCCTAGGTGCTGTGAAAACTACCTGGGATTGTGTGTGGCATGTGTTCATTCACTGATTTAACAATAAAACCCTACTGCTTGTCTCCTGTGCACAAGGTCTGCGTCAAACACTGGGTACAGAGAAGAGTGGTTCAGGATGGAATGGTACAAAAACCAGGCAGCCAACCAGGGAAGACACGGAAGCAGATAATGGCTATTTGTGTGGTACTGCCTTACTCTGCTTTCTGTGTTATAATGGAACATCTATGCTTAGTAATGCATAAAACTAAGAGGTTTGTTTGGCCTGTGCTTCCATTGACGACTGAATGGTCCAAGCAGCACAGCCAACATCCTGGTAAGAATCCCCAGGCTAGGTCACAGCATAACAGAGAATGAAAAGAAGCCAGCTCCATGTATAAGGGGCCAAGACAATCCAGACAGTTCATCGTGGTAGGGACAGAACTGGGCCAGGCGGAGTCCCAAGAGCTCCTGAAAGCAAAGCTATACAGTGCTGGTCTCTGACTGAACCTGAGAGTATCTCCCAGGAGAAGCAAGAGCCAACGGAGGGCTTCAAATGCAGGATGGGATACACTTGAGGGCTGTTTGTTGTTGCCAGTGTGCCTAATGTTTTCACGGACAGGTACCTTGATGTTGACCCGGTAGTCCCAAAGCTCTAGGGCACGGGTGGGTAATGATAGGTGACCCCTAGTGAATGGAAGGGGCATAGAAGCCAGAGTACATCCTGGTGATTTTGAGACTGGGAGAAACCGGAAGCCCCAGACTGTCCTCTGCAGCTCAACCACTTCCGCCAGGGACTGAGCTGCACCATCAGACCTTGCAAAAGGAACTGCTGCAATTAGAGGTCCGCCGGTGTGTCCCCTAGAAAGGCAATCAGCCCAAGGGCACTGCTCGGGTTTTACTTGCTTCCCTCCGTGGGTATAAGGGCCTGGGCAGGGCTTGCTGATTGGGCATGCAAGACAGGTCTCCAGGCCGTTGTGCAAGTGTTAGCGTTCCGTTACAATATCCAGTAATGAATTGGGGCTTTCAGAGTAATAGCTGTCTGTGCTATTGGCCAAAATGAGTGTATTCATCTTAATTTTAAACATCTATCGCCTTGGAGGAGCTTTTATAATTAAATGTTTGGATGCGCCAGCAAACACGAGGAAGGAAGTTTCCTCTCACAGAAAGGAAGGTTCTTACGATTCCCACCCAGTAGTAACCCTGACTCCGGAAACAAACGCAACTGCTGTTGCCCTACCCACAGCCAGGATGGGGGTTTGATTCCAGCACCTCAACAAAGCAGCTTTAGGGTGATCACAGTGTTCTGGAAATGGACTAAATTCTTTTTTGAGGCAATAGGTTCCCCCATGGCTGTTGGTATTAAGGTGTAGACTATCAGCTGATCATCTGTTCCAACAGTAGAAAGGGATTTGTGTTTCTAAGGCACAAGCCTTTGTGGGTAGAGCAGTCCAGGAGCTTCTGAGCTGAGTTGCACGGAAGGTTCTTTGGGGGAATTTGTTCAGCTATTTATAGAATTTTAATGAAAACTTCTGGTAGCAAATGGCAGGCTTATCTTAAATTCTCTGTCCATGCCCTTCATTTCCAGTCGAGGGTTCCTGGAGGCCTGGCAACACGGTGTCTTCTGGGTCCTTGTGTAACCGTATGAACAGTCCAATCGGGCGTCCTCTGATCTGCTTCCCCTCAGAGTTGCTACTCCCGCAGCTGGCCTTCAAAAGCTCAGCAAAGTTCGCAGGAGGTTTCCACCGAGCTTCAAAGAGGCGGAGAGTGGGTGGTAAGGGCATGGGTGGGTTGGGTTAAGGTGGCGGGTGCACGAGTCCCTCCCGAGACTCTTCTCTGTCCACTCCAAAGAGCCGCCTCGGTGCCGCCTTGGACCCTCCATCTTCTCTACACAAGTCAGATGCAAGAAGATATTAGGATTCTTCTCTCCTAATGGCCATTTCCAGAATTCCCATCGGACAGTGAGGATTTGGGAGCTGCTGCTGCCTGAGGCATCGGGGGGGGGGGGTGTGTGGGAACAAGAGGCATTTCCCAGAAACACTCACCTCTACAGTGGCCTCTGTCCACAGATTCCAGAGGAACAACAGCCTTGCCACCCCCTCCCCTGTCCAATGTATCCCCGAGGAGGGTTAAGTGTGTGGGGAACAAGGAAGTGCGATGCTGTCCCTGCAGGGACTCTGCTTGCTTTCCTGTCTTTGCCCCACTCCCCTGTGGCCTTTTCACCTTATTCGGCATGCAGATGCTGCCCTGCTCAGCATCTAGCTGTGGGTAAGCATCCATGGAACATTTGTGGGACGGATGGGCAGTCGGATGGGTGGGAGAATGGAGACCACACCCTCTAGACTCCGGATGGGCTCAAGCACATCTCTCACCCTCCCTCCTCTCTCAATTCCACACTTAAGAGCATCCATCTGTGCTCAAATCCCAATGCCTGACGAGTGGACAACACTTCCCAGCGATGGGCATCACTGCATGGGAGTTCCAAGTGAAGAAACCGAGGCGGAGACTCCAGGGTATCTGCAGGAGAGGGAGAGGACCCACAGCTTGATTCCAGGGCGCCGGGGAGGAAGCACCCAAAAGCCTTGTGGCTTCCAGAATGGTGACCTAGGAAACAGCCTTTCGGAGGGGCCGCCCCTTTCCTCCACCTCACGTAGCCCACGCAAGCTTTGGTGCTTGCCTCTCCCTTCTGATGTCCTCATAACCGCACGGTTGCTTGTTCTGTGAGGGCTTCGCCTCAGCAGGCAATTACCTGAGTTCACATGGTTAATTGAAATATTCCTTTTCCTAGAGTTTTAATTCACCAGCGTAGTTCCAGAAGCCACAGATAATAAGACCTAATTTATAATTAGGGCTTATCAAGAATCAGCTAATTTCCAGACCCCCGATTCCCAAGGAGAGAGAGCAGGGTGGGGGCTTCTCCTCTCTTTCCAGGGAGTTGCTACCCACGAAGCTTGGAGAGGCACCAGGGAGGCAGGAGAACTAATTGGGAGCTGGCCCTCCATCTTGGACAATTTATTAATTGGATTATGGGAAATCTCAGGCCCCAGGCAAATCCCAAGGAGGCCCCCACCGCCTCCCTGGTTTATGGTGAGAATATCAGATGTGGGGACTCGAGACCCAGGTCTACTTAGTCTTTTAGGAGCTGAGAATCTTTAAATAAGTCCCTGTGTAATGTCTCACCTCAGTTTACCCAACTATCCAATGCCCGAGATTGTCCCTGTCTTGCAGCCTTTGGAGCTTTAGTGGGGATTGCGTGAGGTAATTGGGCAGGTACATTGCCAGAGCTGTCGTGATTAGTCTTAGGGCCTTTGTGCTTGGAATGGGCCCCCAACACCAGCCAGGAGAGAGTGTCCTAGCCCAGGGAACCCCCAAGCCTCAGGGGGAGCAAAGCTAACCAGGACTCTCTAAGAAGTACACGCTGGGGTTGACTTTGTGCCCCGTTTTCCTGATTCTCTGCACCTGCATGTGGCCAAGGTCTTGGGGTCCTGTCTCTCTGTTCCTTACTTACTTCAGGTTCCACTTCTTTCTAGATGCTTCTCACAGACCCACCCAGGTAGTGTGAGCGTCTGAAAGAGGTAAGGGTGGAGAGAAACTCCCAGGGATCACACGGGGCTGCCTTCACACTCCTACCACACTCACCTTTACTAACTGAAGAACTGGCCTGGGCACAGCTGGCCCCAGGTGCTCAGTGGTGAGGACAGGAGCGGCTGCCTCCCTCTGGCCGGCATTCTCCCCTCTGCCCTCACTTACGTTACAGTGGGAACGATGGCTTGGCCCATCCTTGGGGCCATATGGGGAGGCAGAAATAGCCTATTGTTTTACAAGCAGACTTTCCTTGAAGGGGAAGAGGGGTAAGAAAGGGAGGATCAAAAGACAGGCCATCAGAAGCCAGTCACCCACTCTGTCTGACTCTTTTTCTCCTCGGGACAATAATGCCAACAGCCATGCTGCCAGACACAAGATAAATATACAAGAATTGGTTGTACCTTTGACACTAGCAATAAAAAACAAACAAAATGAGCAAAAAAATGACAGTAAAGTCACTTCAGAAAGAATACATAATACACATAGCAACCGAATTAGAGACTTTGCCACACAAAACTAGACAGCATCACTGAAAGGAAAGAATGGAGAACTAAAGACATCCCGCTCTTGTGGAAGATTTAGCATTGCTGAGCCATTCATGAAACAGCACAGCACCAGCCAGTTTCTCTTCAGAAATCAGCAAGCTAATCCTAAACCCCACAGACATGCAAGGGGTCAAGGTTAACCAAACTATCTAGAAAAAGAAAAGACAAAAGTTGGAGGACTCACACTTTCAGTTTTAACATTTTCTCCAAATCACAGCAATGAGTGTCCTAGTCAGGGTTACTATCGCTGAGATGAAACACCACGACCAAAGCAACATGGGGAGGAAAGGGTTTATTTGGCTTATGATTCCACACTGTGGTCCGTCACTGAAGGAAGTCAGGACAGGAGCTCCCACAGGGCAGGAACCTGGAGGCAGGATTATATTTCCACATTGTAGTCCATCACTGAAGGAAGTCAGGACAGGAGCTCCCACAGGGCAGGAACCTGGAGGCAGGATTATATTTCCACATTGTAGTCCATCACTGAAGGAAGTTCACACAGGAACTCCCACAGGGCAGGAACCTGGAGGCAGGATTATGTTTCCACATTGTAGTCCATCACTGAAGGAAGTCAGGACAGGAACTCCCACAGGGCAGGAACCTGGAGGCAGGATTATGTTTCCACATTGTAGTCCATCACTGAAGGAAGTTCACACAGGAACTCCCACAGGGCAGGAACCTGGAGGCAGGATTATGTTTCCACATTGTAGTCCATCACTGAAGGAAGTTCACACAGGAACTCCCACAGGGCAGGAACCTGGAGGCAGGATTATGTTTCCACATTGTAGTCCATCACTGAAGGAAGTTCACACAGGAACTCCCACAGGGCAGGAACCTGGAGGCAGGAGCTGATGCAGAGGCTGTGGAGGGGTGCTGCTCATCATGGTTTACTCATCCTGCTTTCTTGTAGCATCCAGGACCACCAGCCCAGGGGCGGCATCACCCACAACGGGCTGGGTCCTCCCCCATCAGTCACTAATTAAGAAAAGTCCCTACAGGCTTTCTTACTGCCCCATCTTATAGAGGTTGAGACTCTCTCCTCTCTGATGACTAGCATGTGTCAAAGTAACATAGAACCGTGGAGCACACAGAGGCAGCGCAGTGCCGCCTAAGGACAGGCACAGAGATGAAGGGCACAGACCTGAGCATGTAGAAACAAGCCCTGCATCTGTGGCCAGCAATTGAGATTTGACAAGGGTGCTGAGACAATTTGAAGGGCCAGAGTAGTCTTGTCAGGTCCCAGAGGAGTCTGGGGTCACAGCTGGGTTGGCAGAGTGGTTACCTATTACACATGAAGCCCCTGGCTCAACCCCCAGCAACTCACAAATAGATATAGTGAGCACATTTGTACTCCCAGATCTCAGAAGGGAAAGCCAGGAGGATCAGAAGTTCAAGGCCACCCTGGGCTACACAGTGAGTTCCAGGTCAGCCTGGGAAATGTGAGGCCCTGTCTCTTGATAAATAAAGGTTAGCTGAGATATAGGCTTTCCACATATAAACGAGTAAGCTTACCCCTCGCCTGTTGTTAAAACTAACTCCGTGGGAGCAGGGGGCAATGGTAGACCGGAAGGAATGGGGGATGAGAGGGAATGAGATAGGTGAGTTGGGGGAGGAAGGGAGACAGAGAGAGAGAGAGCAGTGAAAGAGATATCCTCATAGAGGGAGCCATTATGGAACAGGGAGACACCTGGTGCTTAGGTAAATTACCAGGAATCCACCAGATGACCCCAGCTAAGAGCCCCAGGAATAGTGGAGAGGGTGCCTGAACCAGCCTCCTGAAGTCAGATTGGTGACCACCCTAAGTGTCATCATAGAACCTTCATCCAGTAACTGATGGAAGCAGATGTAAGGATCCACAGCCAAGAGTCCAGCTGAAGGCAGGGAGGAGGAGTTATGTGAGTGAGGGGGTTCACGATCATGATAGGGAACCCCACAGACAGCTAACCGGGGTTAGTGGGAGCTCACTGACTCTGGACCGAGGACTGGGAGCCTGCATGAGATGGAACCAGGCCCTCTGCTTGTGGGTGGCAGTTGTGTGGCTTGGTCTGTTTGTGGGGCCCCTGGCGGTGGCAACCGTTCCCTGTGGTGGGGTGCCTGTCAGCCTTGATGCAGGGGGTGGGGCTTTGTCCTGCCTCAGCTTGATATACCAGGCTTTCTTGTGAAGGCCTCACCCTTTCTGAGGGGTGGATGGGGTGAGGAGGGGGGAGGAGAGAGGAGGAGGGGAGAGTTGGGGTGAGGTGGTTGATATATAAAATGAATAAAAATTTAAAATAAAAAAAACTTTGACCTCACTTCAGGACCCCGAAGATGGACTTGGGGGTTCGCTGTGTCTCTTCGCCCTCTTCCCAACGAGGCAACATTGAACAGTTCTGCTTTTTCTGCTTTCCACTAAAACAAACAAACTCCAAGTGGATCATAGACCCAAATTTGAGAGCTAAAACCAAAAAAGCCATTAGATGAAAATAGAGGTATGGATATGAGTGACCTTAGATAAAATAGTATTTTTTTAAGCATAGTACCAAAAACTTCCAAGAAAATAGACCAACCGGACTTCGAAGAATAAAACAGATGCGGGCAGAAATGGGAGGAAGGATGTCCATGCGCCTGAAAAGAGAGCAGAGGATGACGAGGATACTGCAGCTCACAGCGTTTGAAGGTTTAAATACCGAAAGACTCAACACATCCCTGAAGGAAGGCACTGAACAGGTGAATGCAAACCAGAGCCAGAGGGCAGTGCCATGTCATGTCTGCTATGGTGGCCACAATGGCAAGGGTACAGACTCACAAGCATGATGGACAGGAAGACACCGAGCTCCAGAGGCCTGGCCACTGTGGAAATCAGTACAGTAGAAACCCATGACCCGGGAGTTCCACGCTCTGTGTGCACAAAGCCACCTGGAGGGTGCTCACAGCAGCCTTGTTCAGTGGAGAGCCCCAGCTGAACACTGAAAAACCCAAGTGGATTTTAGCTGTAACGTGGAATACTATTCAGTCATAAAAAAGAACTATAACGGGGTGTACTTCAAAAGCATCATGGTACATGGAAGAAACCAGTCACATTGACTGGGCATGGTGCCACCACACTTGCGGGGATGAGGTAGGAGGATCGTGAGTTCAAAGCCAGCCTAAGGCATATAGTGAGTTCAGGGCCATCTTGGGTTACATACATGGTGGTCCCTGTCTTTAAAAAAGCCACATTTTATGTAGATATTCATGCTTGGGAAACAGCTAGATT
Organism: Mesocricetus auratus; assembly: GCF_017639785.1. Taxonomy (NCBI): domain Eukaryota; kingdom Metazoa; phylum Chordata; class Mammalia; order Rodentia; family Cricetidae; genus Mesocricetus; species Mesocricetus auratus. The sequence goes on along the minus strand of NW_024429197.1, from coordinate 74,192,495 downwards.
TGGTTATCTGTGTGACACAACACAGAGGAAAGGGAGAGTGAGGAATAGCTGTTAAAGGGTTGAGGGTTCCTATGGGAGGTGCTAAGAATGTTCCTGAACCACAGTAGCAGCGCTATGAGCTTGACAGACATTAAAACTGCTGGGCTGTGTGTGTCGAGGTGAATTGGTAGTAATTCTATCTCAATAAAGGCATAACTTCTAAAACCCAAACATCTTCCACACAGCATAGTTGTGGGGTGTGAACTGACCGGAAGCACATGCCAGGTACACAGTAAGTACTCTGCATCTTCCTTCCATTCCCTCCCTTCCCCTTCCCTTTCCTCCCCTCCCCTCCCCTTCCCTTCCCTAGACAACCACTCCCACCTCCTCAGCTACCCTCCCCAGCTGGGTGAAATGATCCCCCATCCCACCCACACGGTGTAAGGTAGAACTTTGAAGCATTCCATGAAGGCTGGCCTCTATTGGCTACTCCCGGAGCGGCGGGTCGTTACTAAGATGGGTAGGCCAGTCTTGCTGGTATTAATGAGTAAGACATTCACGTTAGTGAGAATGCAGCCTGCTCTCTCTGCTGCCCCAGGACTGCAGGGGAGGCAGTGAGGCTCTGTGAATGCAAGCGGGTGGTGTCTCCGCCACTTCGACCCAGTGGCTCCATCTGGTCGGTTTCCACGTGGGTGGTTTGTTAGCACACGATGACAGAGATCTCAGGTATTGGGCATTTGGCAGGGGATGACGGGGAAGCTGTTTTAGGTCCCTGGAGTTCAAGGGCATGTGGCTCAGTGCTTTTGTTTGAATCGATTTGTAGTCCTATTTGCTTGACCTTGCTATTTAAAGGAGCCCCAGGAAGAGGAGAAATGAAAGAGCCACCCTGACCAGAGATGCAGAAGGGTCGAGCCAAACGCCTCCCCCTGACTCTGAACAGTCGCCATGCAGCCAGAGCAAAGCTGAGCAGGACAGAGGCAGGGACCGCCCAAGGTCAGTAAAAGAGTTGGTGACAAAGAGCACTGGAGTCCACACTGTCCCAACACCAATGGAGGTGTTCGTTGTTTGCTGAGTGCCTGGTTCCCTGGCGCCTTACGACACCCCCTCTCTTGATCCATGCTGCAGGCAGAGATGTCCCCATCTTGCTAGTGAGGAAACAGAGGCTCCTACTTTGTAGGTAGTTTCCCTACGTACCCAAGCACATAGGACGGCAGGTGCAGAGTGACCCCAGAGCAGCCCTCCTATCACCAGCCCAGTCCATCCTCATTTACCCACGTCTCAGAAAACCACAGTGCCTCCCAGGCTCTGAACAGGGACCATGTCAGCCAGGAGATTGCTCCACCCCGTGGTACTCTTCCTGCAGGATGCAGTCCAATGACATTATTCTTTGACATGACTCCTTCAATTGGGTTTCCTGGGAGCCGGAAGCAATCAGCATTAAATGTGCCACATCTTGGAACCATCAACACAAGGCTGCCGTCTTCCTTCTCTCTGGTCAGACCGAGTCCACGTCCCAGCCAAGAGCCATGCAGACTATGGGTTTTGTCACTTACAGTTGAATCCCAGCTCTGGATTAGAAGGCAGGTCATCCATGTGGGATCCCTGTATGTCCTGGAATAAGCCACTTAACCTCTCTGTCCTCCAGCTACCTCACGCCTAAGGTAAATTAAGATCACCTTCTCTTCCTACAAGGTTGTTCTGTAGACTCAGAGAACTCCTTTGACGTGGGTGAACCACCTATAGAGCCTTCACAACTGATGGGGTGTAGTGAGAGGAGGTGACCAGTAGGTGGCAGTGCTTCAAAGCAACCCGTAGGAGGTCTATGGGAACTCCAGTGTCACTTCTCAATCAGGTGTGGGGGGCCATCTACACCCTCCACAAACCTGTAAAGGTAAAATGGGAAACTCAGAGAGAACTGTCCCTTCTAAGGGCTCAGGCACCCCAGTGCAGTATCAGGATCTGACCCCGGGGTTGGCTTTTTGCTGATGTCCTCACTCAATCCGTTTATCAGACTCCCAGCAGAGGGCAAGGGCTTCTGGGAACCCTTTCCCTGGTCCTTACTGCTGCAGCCTGCTTGTGCTTCCTGCCTCTCCCAACCTTCTGCCCTCCCTGCTTCCGGATGGGTGCTCACCCACCGACCTGGAGGACCAGACAGGCATATCTAATAGAAGCATCCTGGATGAACCAGAAGCCCAAGAAGACAGTCTAATCCCAGCCTCACTCCAGATTGCTGTGACCTTGGCTAAGGTGTTCAATAGTAAGTCATAAAATCAATTCTGTGGGTGGAAAACAAAACAATGAAGTGATAAAATGTATCATATATCTACTGCAGTACAAAATGGTTCTGCTTTTATACACGCACCCCAAAAGAAAAGACATTCTTGGCTTTTGTTCCTTGAGTGTATGCTTGTGTTTGTTTGTGTGGGTGTGCATGCATCATCACGTGCGTGGAGGTCAGAAAACAGCCTTGCCTGCTGCCTTGTTTGAAACAGGGTTTCTTGTTCAATGCTCCATCACGGGGCCAGCTGGCTTTGACCATTCTCCTGTCTACACCTCCATCTTCCTTATGTGGACGCTGGGAATCTCAACTCAGGTCCTCATGCTTGCAAAGCAAGCACTTACCCACTGAGCTATTTCCCAAGACGTAAAAGGCATTTCTCTTGTGAATCCAAAATGCACAGTTGAGATCTGAGAACCTCCCGAAAGGGTAGTTCCAGCTATGCAGCCCGTGGTTCACTCCCTGGCTTTACAGCTGCAAGCCAGGGATCCCTGGTCAGAGCACTTCTGCCTGCGGCGGTCTGAGGCTTTCAGTCATGGGAAAGGTCTAGTGAATGCATCCCCATCACCTCTTCCTTCCTTCTGGGTAACCCCTCCCCCGTGTCATCCTCCGTGCCTCTGCATGTATCCCCACCTTCAGAGAGGCAAGGGCAATTTGCCCAAGGCCTGGCCACCCTGGGGCAGTTGCATCCTTGCAGAGCGCAGGTAGGCAGTGCCTGAGAGTCGGAAAGCGCCTGGACCGCTTCGCTGCTTACAAGCACCCTCCATCCCTCTTGTTCCAAGTCACTTTTATTCTCTCTCTTTCAAGTTCGATTGAATTTACAGTTAATGAATCCAACTCTGTCATTTAGGAGATGCTGGCGCAATAAGGCCTGACAGGAAGTGAGTGATAGCGCAATAAGCCGCGCCAGAGCTGCGGCCGTCCCTGCTCTCTGCCTTGAGCAATGGCCCCATCTGACTTGGAGGAGGCCACTGGACTCTCAGCAAGGAGCAAGCCCAGGTGGGGGCTACTTAACTTAGGTGCCGAGCTCAGAACAGGCTTCTGCGTTAGACCTCGCAAAGAGGGCTGGGAATGGGAGGGGCAGAGAAACGAGGCGAGTGGATACTAGCTCTGCTGTGCGTCCTTGGACAAGTCACCTAGCCTCTCTGGTCTTTAGTTTCTTCATCTGCAGAATGGAGCGATGGCCCAAAGTAGTGGCTATCTAAATTCCAAGAAGGGACATAGACAGCTGTCAGATGGATTTCAAAGGTGATTGGTTAACAGCCAAATGAGTACCCTGAAGTTCCTCTTTAAGGGGGCTCTGCCTCCATGGAAGGCCCCAGGGAGAACAGGAGAGAACAGTCTTGGATAAACAAACACACAAACTTATTAAAGTGAGAGCTGGCATTTGGGATGGAAACAAGACATGCACGGCAAAACCGGGGCTTGGAGGGTGGACCGAATGGTCGTAGCAGAGGTGGAAGTGTCTGAGGGCTGTCCTTTCATTCCCTGGGTGTTTACTCTGCCCTCACACTGTTTTTAAAATGGAGAGGAGAGAACGTGCATGAAACACGAGGGAAGAGGGACAGACCGACTGCTTCCATCCTTTGAAGCCTCTCTCCAGACCCACAACCCCAGTGCACACAGACAGCGACCCACAACCCCACCCCAGACCCACAGCCCCGGTCTGCACAGACAGCGACCTACAACTCCACCCCAGACCCACAACCCCGGTCCACACAGGCGCACTGTGCCTTTGTCTCTTTGATTTTAGTCATTAGTTGCCTTACTTTTGAAAAGAAATAGTAGCTTGGAGGCTGTAGATATGGCTCAGTGGTTAAAGGAGCTGGCTGCAAAGACTGACCACCTGAATTCAACCTACATGGTGGATGAAAAGAATCAAACACTGAAAGATACCCTTTGATCATCTCCCACGTGAATACATGTGCACACATATACACAAATTCACATGAGTGTACACAACACATACGTGTACATAATTGTACACAGAATAGTTTTATTTTGCCTGTATTTGAAATGTATATAGATGCAATACTGCTATATATATAGTTTGTGGGTATGTGTCCATGTGGAAGTCAACATTAGGGAAGATTGTTTTGTTTTGTTTTTTTGAGACAAGGTTTTGTAATGTCTCAAACTTAGTTTGCAGCTACCGCTAGCCTTGAAATCCTGGTCTCCCTGCATGTTAGTTAGGGACACTACTGCTGTGACAAATCACCATGACCAACGCAGCTTGGGGAGGACAGGGTTTATTTGACTAAAGCGTCCACATTACAATTCTTCATAGAAGGAATTCGGGACAGGAACTCAAGCAGGGAAGGAACCTGGAGGCAGGAGCTGACGCAGAGGCCATGGAGGGGTGCTTACTGGTCCACCCAGCTTCTTCACCCTGCTTTTTTATAGAACAGTCTGCCCCGCATGGCTCCACCCACAAGGGTCTGGGCACCCCCATAACTGCTAATGAAGAAAATGGCCCACAGCTGAACCCTATGGAGGCATTTTCTCGGTTGAGGCTCCTTCCTTTCAGATGACTCTTCCTGGGCCAAGCTGACCTGAGATGAGCTGGCACACCCTGAATCGGCCTCCCCTGCCCTAGGATTACAGGTGTGCACCATCATGCCTGGGTCATCATTATGTTTTAAAATGCAGCTGTGGTGGTTTGAAAGAAAACGGCCCCCAAAGGGAGTGGCAATATTAGGAGGTGTGGCTTTCTTGGAGTAGGTGTGGCCTTGTTGGAGGAAGTGTGTCACTGTGGAGGCGGGATTTAAGGTCTCATATGTGCTCAAGCCACAGCCAATGAGACAGACCACGTCCTGTTGCCTTTGGATCAAGATGTATCATTCTCCAGCACCATGTCTGCCTGTGTGCTGTCATAATCCCAACATGCTCCCTGCCATGATGACAATGGATAACTAAGCCTCTGAAACTGTAAGCCACCACCTAAAGCTAAATGTTTTCCATTGTAAGAGTTGTCATGGTCATGGTGTCTCTTCACAGCATCCTAGAGGATATAGCTCAGGGGGAAAGAGTCTACCTGCCATGCATAAGGCTGTGGGTTCAATCTCCAGTACTTCTGCAAGGAAAGAAAGAAAAAAGAAAGAGAAAGGAAATGCTTTTGGTGAGGCTGTACCTGTGAGAATCTGATGCAGTAGCCAGTGACCTGTGCTAAGAAGATGGCTGTGACTTCAACTGGAGATATGTTATAGCATGGTTAGAGTGTCTCTAGTTTCTTTAAAGATTGCTAAATTTCAGTTAAGAATTAGCAAAAATAGAGAAAATAGGGATGCATGACGTTTGCTGCATTGACTGAGTTCTAACGGGACTCTTTGTAAGTCCCTCCAGGTATCTGAGCCGTCTTTATTAATAATGCAATAGCCCACAATAAAGCCACGAGCCTTTTTGGAGTCTATTTCTCTTTTTATAAACACGTAAATGCAGATGAAGATGCAGCCACCCTATAGAACCCGACCAAGGTGACAGAAGGGCATGGGAGTGGGTGGGGCTGGAGGTGGGGAGGGTGCCTGGCACAGACGCATTCCTAGGGCTAAGTAGATGGCTCAGCTGGTAAGACGTTGTCTGTGAAAGAATGGGAACCTGAGTTCGATCCTCAGAGGACATGTAAGGAAGCCGGCCATGTATAGTCCAGCAGAGCCAGGAGGATCATGGGAGCTCACTGATCAGCCAGCCAACGAGAGGGCGTGTCTCAGCCTAACAAAACCCATGGAGCTGACAAGGCGTCTCAACAGGAAATGGGAAGGACGTTCGGCACGAAAGTCTTCCTAGGGCCAAAGGCAACGGCTCAGTCAGTAAAATGTTTTCTGTGCGAGCATGAGAACCTAAATTTGATACCCGGAACTCATGCAAATGTGGGAGGAGATCATCAGCTCTAGGAAGCTGTCCTTGGACCTCCACACCCGTGTGCGGAGGTGTGCATGCAGCTCTGCTCCCCCATCGTAGGGCCAGCTGTCTCCCAGTGCCCCTCCTGACAGCACGCTCATTACGGTCCCCGCCCCATATGGCACAGTGTACATCTTAAGATCCCAGGCAGTCCCTCAGCTTGTCAGTGGGCACGAGTTCTACTTCGCAGGCTTTTTTTAACGTAAAAAATTTAGGGCATAAGGAAACCGCGTGAAGGAAGCTCACTGCTCTGGACTCTGGAAGGCAGGCTTTTCTTAGCTCACACCCAGCAGACACTCAAACCCTAAGGAAAATATTAAGCTGGAAAGAAAGATGAGAGCAAGAATAAACAAATTAGAAGACACAAAAACAGAAGGATCAATAAATAAAACACAAAGCTGATTCTTTGTGAGAGCTAATAAAAAAGACCAACCTCTGGCAAATATAATCAAGAAAAGAAAAGAGGCCCAAATGAAATCAGAAACGAGGAAGTGGTTATAACAATGAATCAAAAGGATTAGAACATATGGGGGGGAGAACACATGATTCTTTAACGAATTTGTTTTAAAATTATCAATTAAACAGATGACAGGCTACAAAATTATAAAGTAACGCAACAGACACAAGAAACGTGGGTGAGATCCGCACACAATGAAAAATCTGAGCGAGGGAGACATATATTAGAGAATGATCGTCCTCGCTCCCGAAAAGGACATTCTTACCCACCCAGTGTCTCTGGAGAAATCTATCCAAATTTTACAGAACACTGCATTTCCATGTTACATAAATTATTCTTTAACATAGAGAAAGAATGGTAAAAAAATCTACTAATTCATTTTGCAAGGCAAACACAGTTCTGATTTTGAGCTCTGATACAGAACTGTTTTTCTTTTTTTAAAAAGAAAGAAAGAAGAAAGAAAAGAAACAGGGTCTAATATCACTTAAGAATACAGTCCCAGAGAAGAAGGTTCAACAAGCTATTAGGAGAGGGAAACACCATGACCACAGAGGGTCTCTGGCAATGCAAGGCGGGGTCAGCACAAGGGCATCTATTAACACAACACAGCAGATCAATAGATTAGATAATAGGAACCATGCAATCATGCTAGTGTGTGCCAGAATGCATTTCCATGGATGTCAAAACATTTGTTTTTAAAAATAGGAACAGTATGACACTTCTTATCATAGTAAAGATCTATTTAAAACCAAGCTAGCAGCTTTAATGGGAGAAAGGTAGAGCCTTTCCCATTAGGAAGGCAGGGGTGGGGAGTGGGCAGTGCGCTGCTGCTGTTTTTAACAGGATACCGATGATTCAGGTGACGTGATAAGACATGAAAGAGAAAGCATAGAGTAACTATGGGAGAGGCAGGAAGAAGGCTTCCTCCACAGAGGCTGTGATCACTCACTTTAAAACCTGATGCTCAGGCTGGAAAGATGCCACAGAAGTTAAGAGTCACGTTCTCTTGCAGGGGGCCTGAGCTCAGTCCACAGTGCCCACATGAGTGGTCTCACAACCACCTGTAACTTCAGCTCCAGGACTTCCAGGGTACTCTTCTGGCCTCCGAGGGCACATGCACACACGTACACACTCAGATGTACCTCATACACACTAACTAAATAATCAGTTAATTTTTTAAGTTTTAAAAAGGTAGAAATAAATTGTCTGATATTTTCTTCAATGCAGCAATAGTGATAATATAGTAGTTTAATAACTAGCATGTCACGAAAGTGTGATACGTTAAAATAATAGCTTTCATGAAAAGATATAAGACAGAAAACAAATTAAGAGCAAGACCCACTTCACAATCAAATATAAACAGCAAAACACAAAGACAGAATACACACAGAAACAACGTAGTTTTTCCATGAAAACAATAACAGAAAATTGCAATAATGGGGTGTGGGGGGAATGTAACTTTTTCCCAGCAATAACATAAATAGTATAATTTCTTATAGAATTTGACAAAATGCATTTAAAAATAATTTGAAACAGAACTGGCAAAATGTCAGAGAAAGCCCTAGAAAACCTTGGTGATAAAGACAGCATTTAAATAAGTCACCAAAAACTAATAACAAAAACAGTGTGGTATTGGAACCAAATTAGTACTGTAACTAAAAGACTCCAAAGCCCACAGGTGAGCATTGCGTCACAAAAGAATTTACTATGTAAGATGAGTGTCTCAAGGGCTGGAGAGGTGGCTCAGCAGTTAAGAGCACTTGGGGCTCTTGCAAAGGACCTGGGTTTGGCTCCCTGCACTGGCATAAAGACTCAAACATGAACTGTCATTCCAATCCCAGTGACCCAGCTCACCCCACAGGCCTCCATGGCACCAGGCACACAATTGATGCACAAATACAACCAGGCAAAACACTTCTACACATACAATAAAATAATAATAATATTTTTTTAAAAAGTGTTTCACACTGCCACAGTCTCCTCTCCCTGTGGGAGCCAACATACCCCAACAACCTGGTCTCTTTATATACCCATGGGACCAGGACTAGGACCAGGAAGAGGAGAACTATCAGAGTATGGGACTTGCTTGCACCCACCGAAAGGGAACCCTGGTCCCTTACCCACCAAGAGAGGAAGAGGGTATTTCTGCACCCACTGGGAGATGAGATGGGAAGGAGACAATACAAAAACACACTCAGCAACAGAAAAACAACAGTGACATCTCCAGAGTCTCGAGACTCTACACCAGAAAGACTCCAGCGTTCCAATGCAAAGGAAGCAGAAGAGAAAGACCATAAAAATGATTTAATTAAAATGAAAGAGACCCTCAAAGAGGATATGGGAAAATCCCTTAAAGAAATAGAAGAAAAAACAAACCAAAAAATGAAAGAAATTGAAGAAAATCAAACCAAAAAATCCAAACAATGAAAAAAAGGGAGGAAATGACAAAGCAAAAATTACAAGAAACAATTCAAACAGTGCAAGGGTTGAAAGCTGAAATAGAGAAAAAAAAACACAGTCTGAAGGAATGCTGGAAATAGTGAAGCTGGGCAAATGCTCAGGTACTACAGATACAAGCATAACCAACAGAATACAAGAGATGGAAGAGAGAATCTCAGGTGTTGAAGATACACTAGGAGAAATAGATTTATTGACCAAAGAAAATCTTAAGCCCAACAAATCCCTAACACAAAATATCCAGGAAATATGGGACACCATAAAAAGACCAAACCTTAGAATAATAGGTATAGAAGAAGGGGAAGAAATCTGCCTAAAAGGGACAGAAAAGATATTCAACAAAATCATAGAAGAAAACTTTCCCAACCTAAAGAAAGACATGCCAATGAAAGTAGAAGACACTAACAGAACACCAAATACAGTGGGCTGCAAAAAAGTCCCCTAGCCATACAATAATCAAGATCCAAACCATACAGAATAAAGAATATTGAGAGCAGCTAAGGAAAAAGGTCAAATAGCAAATAAAGGCAAACCTATCAGAATTACACCTGACTTCTCCATGTAAACTTTGAAAGCCAAAAGAGACCACTGAGGCCAGCCCAGACTTCTATACCCAGCAAAGAAAAGGTTTTAATCACTATAGATTGAGAAAACAAGATATTCCATGACAAAACCAAATTTAAACAATACATATCCACTAACCCAGCCCTACAGAAAGTCCTAGAAGGAAAACTCCAACCCAAGGGAGTTAACTACAACCAGAAAAACACAGGCAATAGGTAATTCCACTTTACCAACTGTCAGAAGAAAAAAGAGGTGGAAAAACACATATAATTCCACCAAAAACAACCAAATCAAAGAAGATTGAGCAATCAATGGTTATGAATATCCCTCAATATTAATAGCCTTAACTCGCCAATAAAAAGACACAGGCTAACAGAATAGATTCCAAGATAGAATCCATTGTTCTGCTGCGTACAAGAAACAAACCTCAGCCTCAAAGACAGATGTTACCTCAGAGTTAAGGGTTGGGATAAGATTTTCCAATCAAATGGACTCAAGGAACAAGCGGGTTAGCAATCCTAATATCTAAGAAATTATACTTTAAATTAAAATCAATCAAATGAAATTAAGGGGGTCATTTCATACTCATCACTGGAGAAATCCACCAAGTTGAAGTCTCAATTCTGAACAACAATACAACCATATGCAAAGACATCCACATTCCTAAAAGAAACATTACTAAAACTCAAATCACATAGAAAACCTCACACACCTGTAATGGGAGACTTCAACACCCCACTGTCACCACTAGACAGGACTACCAGACAGAAACTTAACAAGGAAATGAAGGAACTAACAGAAGTTATGACCCAATTGGGTTTAACAGACATCTATAGAACCTTCCATCCAAACACAAAAGAATATACCTTCTTCTCAGCTCCACATGGAACCTTCTCAAAAGTCGACCATGTACTTGTCAACATATCAAACGGTACAAAAGAATTGGAACAAATCCATGTACTTTATCAGACCGCCATGCTTTGAAGTTAGAATTCAACAACAACACAAATCACAGAAACCCTACAAACTCATGGAAATTGAATAATGCACAATTGTACCATTCCTGTGTTAAAGAAGAAATAAGAAAAGATATTAAAGACTTCCTAGAATTCAATGAGAATGAAGACACAACATACCCAAACTTATAGGACACTTTGAAAGCAGTGCCAAGAGGAAAGTTCATGGCACTAAGTGCCCACATGACGAAACTGGAGAAAAGTCACACTAGAGTATTAACACTATAACTGAAAGCCCTAGAACACAAAGAAGCAAACGCATCCAGGAGTAGATGCCAGGAAATAATCAAACTGAGAGCTGAAATAAATAAAGTAGAAACTAGGAAATCAATACAAAGAATCAATGTAACGAAGAGGTGGTTCTTTGAGAAAATCAACAAGATTGATAAAACTTTATCCAATCTTACCAAAGGCAGAGTGTGAACATGCAAATTTAACAAAATCGGAAATGAAAAGGGGGACATTCAGAGAATTCAGAGAATCATAAGGTCATACTTTGAAAACCTGTACTCCACAAAGTTCGAAAATTTAAAGGAAATTAACAATTTTCTGGATAGATATCCCTTGCCAAAATTAGATCAAGAACAGATAAGCAATTTAAATAGGCCTATAACCCCTAAGGAAATAGAAGCAGTCATCAAAAGTCTCCCAACCAAAAACAGCCCAGGGCCAGATGGTCTCAGTGCAGATATGATGGGGGAAGTCCTATGTATATGTCAATAAAGCACTGTTGGCCAATAGGGAACCAAGATAGGTGGGACTAGGAGTCCAGGAGGACTCTGGGAAGGAGAAACACAGGGAGTCGAGATGTAACCGCCATGGGGTAGGAAGCCCGGAAATTTTTCCGGTAAGAGAAATACTTAGATTAACAATTATGGGGTAAATACTTAAGTGAGAGCTAGCCAGTAAGAAACAAGCAAGGTCAACAGCTTCATAATTAATATAGCCTCCTGTGTGTTTATTTGGGACTGATGCGGCTCTGGAACCAAGCTGGCAGGAAGGCTTCTCCCTACACAGATATCTACCAGAAATTCAAAGAACAGCTAATACCAATTCTCCTCAAAGTATTCCATGCAATAGAAGCAGAAGGGTCTTTGCCAAACTCTTTTTACACAATTAAGGAAGAGAACTTCAGACCAATATCCCTCATGAACACTGATGCAAAAATACTCAATAAAATACTGGCAAATCGGATCCAAGAACACATCAGAAAAATTAACAATCATGATCAATTGGGTTTCATCCCAGCGATGCAGGGATGGTTCAACATATGAAAATTCATCAATGTAATCCACCATATAAACAAGCTAAGAAACAAAAATCACATGATCATCTCACTAGATGCTGAAAAAGCCTTTGACAAAATCCAACACCCCTTCATGATGAAGGTTTTGGAGACATCTGGGAAAACAGGAACATTCCTAAACATAATAAAAGTTATTACAGTAAACATCAAACTAAATGGAGAAGAACTCAATTCTATTCCTCTAAAATCAGAAACAAGACAAGGCTGGTCCCTCTCTCCATACCTCTTCAATGTTGTACTTGAAGATTTAGCTTCAGCAATAAAATAACAAAAGGAGTTCAAGGGGATACAAATTGGAAAGGAAGAGGTCAAGCGTTCACTATTTGCAGATGATAGTTTACGTGAGTGACCCAAAAAAATCTACCAGGGAAGTCCAAGAGCTGATAAATACCTTCAGCAAAGTGGCAGGATACAAGATCAACTCAAGAAAATCAGTAGTCCTACTATATACAGATAGATGATAATGGGGATGAGAAAGAAATCAGAGAAACATCACCCTTTACAATTGCCACAAACAACATAAAATACCTGGGGTAATGCTAACCAAACAAGTGAAAGACCTGTATTGCAAGAACTTCTAGTCTTTAAAGGAAGAAATTAATGAAGACACCAGAAAATGGAAAGGTGACCCATGCTCTTGGATAGGTAGGATCAACATAGTAAAAATGGCAGTCTTGCCAAAAGCAATCTATAGATTCAATGCAAACCCCATTAAAATGCCAGCACAATTCTTCACAGACCTTGAAAGAACATTTCTCAACTTTATGTGGACAGACAAAAGACCCAGGATAGCAAAAACAACTCTGTTCAACAAGGCAACGTCCAGAGGCATCAACATCCCTGACTTCAACGTATATTATAGAGCTATAGTCCTGAAAACAGCTTGGTGATTGACACAAAAATGGACAGGTAGACCAATGGCATCGAATTGAACACCCTGATATTAACCCATACATGTATGAACACCTGATCTTTGACAAAGAAGCTAAAATTATGCAGTGGAAAAAAGAAAACATCTTCAACAAATGGTGCTGTCATAACTGGATTCTGGAATGTAGAAGACTACAGATAGATCCATGTCTATTGCCATGCATAAAACTTAAGTCCAAATGGATGAAAGACCTCAACATAAATCCAGCCACACTGAACCTCTTAGAAGAGAAAGTGGGAGGTATCCTTCAATGAATTGGTACAGGAGACTTCTTCCTGCACATAACTCCAGTAGCATAGACACTAAGATGGACAATTAATAAATAGGACCTCCTGTGCCTGAAAAGCCTCTGTAAGGCAAAGGACACAGTCAACAAGACAAAAAGGCAGCCTGCAGAATGGGAAAAGATATTCACTAGCCCACATCTGACAGAGGGGTGATCTCCAAAATCTACAAAGAACTCAAGAAGCAAGTCTCCAAAACACCAAAGGATCCAATTAAAAAGTGAGCTACAGTACTAAATAGAGAATTCTCAACAGAGGAGTCTCAAATGTCTGAGAGACACTTGAGAAAGTGCTCAACATCTCTAGCCATCAAGGAAATGCAAATCAAAACAACTCTGAGATACCATCTTACTCCTGTCAGAATGGCAAAAATTAAAAACGCCAAGGACAGTTTATACAGGAGATGATGTGAAGAAAGGGGAACACTCCTCCACTGCTGGTGGGAGTGCCAACTGGTACAGCCACTTTGGAAATCATAATGAAGATTCCTCAGGAAAACGGGATCAGTCTATCACAAGACCCAGAAAACCCACTCTTAGGCATATACCCAAAAGATGCACAGTCTTACAACAAGAACATTTCTTCCACTATGTTCATAGAAGCATTATTTGTAGTAGCCAAAACCTGAAAACAATCTAGATGCCCCTCAACTGAAGAGTGGATAGAGAAAATGTGGTACATTTCCCAATGGAGTACTGTTTAGCAGAAGAAAAACAATGGAATCTTGTAATTTGCAGGCAAATGGATAGCACTAGAAGAAACCCTCCTGAGTGAGGTAACCCAGTCATAAAAAGACAAACATGATATGTACTCACTCATATATGGATTTTAGACATGGATCAAGGGAGTGCCAGCCTATAATCCCACTTCCAGAGAGTCTGCAAAGCAGAACCTTCAACCAATGACTGATGGAAGCAGAGGCAGACACCCACAGCTAAATACTTAACTGAACTCCTGGAATCTAGTGACAGAGAGGGAGGACTGATGAGCAAAGAGGTCAAGACTGGGCTGGCTTAATCCACAGAAACAGCTGACCTGAACAAGAGGGTGCTCTTGGACCCCAGACTGATCTCTAAGGGGCCAGCATGGGACTGATTCAGACCCCCTGAATGTGGGTGTCAGTGAGGATGATTAGGCAATCTATGGGGCCTTGGGCAGTAGATCAGTATTTATCCCTAGCAAACAAAGGTACTTTGGGTTCCCATTCCACATGGAGGGATGCTCTCTCAGCCTGGACTCTTGTGGGAGGGCCTAGACCCTGCCCTGAAAGAAATGACAGACTCTGGAAATCCCCCATGGAGGGCCTTACCCTCCCTCGGGATCAGAGTGGGGATTGAGTGTGCTTCTGGGGGGCGGGGTAGGAGGGGAGGGAGAGGGAGCTGGGGTTGACATGTGAAGCAAGCTTGTTTCTAATGTAAATAAAAAAATGTTTTCATAAAAATAAGTGTGTCACAAAATGCCAGAGGAAAGAAGCATCCGTGGTAAAGGAAGCAGGGAAGCCGGGGAGTGATCACAGAATCTACACCTAAAACTGCATTCTAGATGTGGACATGAGTGGTTAAAGCACTGCTGTAGACCACCCCGGGTAGGTAAATGATGTACGCATGTCTGCTCCTCACCTGCGGTGGCGCTGCAGCCGAGTACACACCCACATTACCAGGCACCCTTCGTAGCAACCGTGGACACCATAGAGTATGCGTTGTTTACCTTTATCTGCAGTTGCCCCGGTCACCTCACAGACCCACGCTGTGCATCACCAGCTCAGGAGAGACCAGCACCGAGAAGTATGGGTGTGCAGAATGAGTCTTATTGCACACAGCTGTCAAAAATAGAAAGCCAGGCCATTTCAAGTCAGGCACCGTCTGTGTTTGCTCCATCTGAGGAACTGTAGTTCAAGAATAAAAGACGGGAGAAATAACAAAGTGGGAAACAGAGTAAATCAAGTTAACGAGTTGGCATATGCATATGTGAACGCAGAGAAGAGGAAAAGGAAATCACATGGCAAGGGAATGACTTGCAGGAAATGGACTTTTAACCTCCTCCCTCCTACTCTTTCCTCCACCTCCTCTTTCTACTTGCCTCCCTTTTCTTCCTCCCCATCCTCTCCTTCTTCCCTTCTCCTTTCTTCTCTCTCTTCACGTTGCTCTTCTTTAGTTTGCTGGGGTTGAACCAGGGTCTTGCGCACGCTAGGCAAATGTCATGCATCTGCAGCCATGTTTTCAAATCTTCTTTCCTTTCATTCTTTTTATTTTCAAATTGATGCATATTCATTATATAAAGTGCTTGGTTTAATAAAGAAGATTTATTTCAATTTTATCATGGGTTTTTACCATAATCACCTCTCTCTCTCTCTCTCTCTCTCTCTCTCTCTCTCTCTCTCTGTCTCTCCCCTCCCCTTTCCACTTTCTTACTAATTTACTAGTTTCCTTTCTTTTTTCCAAGTCTCCCTTGTGCTCTCACACCATATTTGTGTGTGCATGCTCATATGTACATATAGGTGTACACACACACACACACACACACACACACACTATATTAATTCTGGAATTCATGAGCATGGGGTTCTTTTAATCTTCTCACGTCTTCAGTTTCTTTCCTCAGTGTTTTGTCAGTATAGTCTTTCACATCCCTTGGTTAGGCTTATTGATTTACATTTTAAGTTATTTTCTTTTAAGCATCTGTTTTCTTGATTTCTTTCTCAATATTTCCTCTATTGACATAAAGAAAAGCTTTAAATTCTAATTTCTTATGTTGATTTTGTATCTTTCTCTCTATTGAAACTTTATTAGTACAAAGAACTTCTTGGGAATCTAGGGTTTCTTATGTACAGGATCATCTTACCTGAAGATAGGGGTAAGTTGACTTTTTCCTTTACTGTTTTTGCCCCATTCTTTCTCTTTTCTTGTCTTATGAATGTAGCTAAGACTTTGAGGACTGACTTTGCTAACTGAGAGTATAGGGACTGGACATCCTTCTCTTGTTTCTGATGTTAGTGGTAACTATTGAGTCTTTGCCTGTTTCATACAGCCTTAATGACAGGCTTGTCATATATGTGCTTTATTATGTTGAAATAAATACCTTTTGTTTCTCTTTAGGGCTTTTGTCATTAAGGGATGTTGAACTTTGCCAAACACCTTTTTTTGCAATAATTAAAATGATTGTATAATGTCTCTTCTGGAGTCTATTAATATTATGTGTTATACACACTTATTTGTATATGTTGAACTGTCTTTGTGTTCCTGGAATGCAGCCTACTAAGCCATGATACATGATCTATGAAGTTGAATTTGGTTTGTAAATATTTTTATTAAGAATTTTTCATCCATGATCATCAGAGAGACGAGTGTATAATTTTACTTATTTTCTGTGTCCTTACCAGGTATGGGAATAAAGATAGCACAGGCTTCATAAACAGTAGTTACCAGTGAATCTACCTGTGCTTGGGCTTTTACCAGTTTGGAGAGTTTTTATTACAATTTCTATCTTGTTGCTTGCTATAGATCTATTTGTTTGTAGTCTCTTGGTTTAGTTTTGTTACTTATTGATAATTTATCCTTTTCTCTTTCATTTTCCAATTTATTGGAATGTAAGTGCCCAGATTATGCCCAGTGAGCCTCTGGATTCCATTGGCGTCTGTTAGAATGTTTGCCTCTTCATTCCAAATGCTATTAATCAGCATCTACTCTGTCTCTTGATTAGTTTGACTACACGGGTTCAGTCATGTTGAACTTTGCCAAGAATCGTTGATTCTTTATATTGTTCTTTTCATTCACATTTTATTAATTTCTTCCCTGATTTTTATTATTTCTTTCTATCCACTGATTATGGGTTTGACTTGTTCTTATTTTTCTAAGGACTTGAGGCATATTAAATTATTAATTATTAATTTATTTAATATTTTTCCTATCTGTCTGTCTGTCTGTCCATCACTGTGGTGTGTGAGTGCGCCACAGATGTAGAGGTCAGAGATGAACTTTATGGGCTCAGCCTTTATGTGGGATCTGGTAATGGGATCCAGGCCATCAAGCTTGCATGGTAGCTGCTTTACCCACAGAATCTTCTCAGTGGCTCCCTATTATTCTTATACTTCTTTGTCTGTGATGGGGTGGGATATAGCATGAGTTCTAGTTGGTCTTAATAATATAAACCCAGAGTCAGATATTAGGGGGTGAACCCTGAAAGATCAGAGAGGCAGAACAGCCAGCCACCAGAGTTCTTACCTCTACGAAATCCTCAGACTGAAAAGAGGCCAAGCTCCTGTCTCCTCCTGCCTTATATTCCTCTCTCTGGCCAGCTATCTCACTTCCTGTCTGTCTGTAGAGACCTCCAGACCTCTTTGATTAACTAGTGGGTAGCTCTGCCCTCTGATCTTCAGGCTAGCTTTATTTGTTAGAGCACAAACAAGACAGTGCCACAGTGGTGTGTGCACGCTACATTACACAAGTGAAGGATGGACTTTCAGTTGCTGGAGTCCGTTCTCCCCTTCCACCCCAGATTGTGCCTCAGACCAGATTCCTACTGCATGCAAACCTGTGATTCTGACTCAGATTTTATTCCCTCTCAGAGACAATTAGGCAGGCGGGGTCTAAGAGTACAGTTCTCAGAATGGGCCATGCAGAGAGGGACTTTTGCCTCTGTGGCCACCAACTCGGCCGGGCCTTTTCACCTGGTTTCTTCCCACTCTCTAGTGGGGTGCCACACCACTCCTCTTGCTGTTGCAGGTTCAGCTGCTGAGTCCCCCCCACCTGCCACCCCCAGTTGATCTGTATTTTAATGAAAGTACGGTGTAACTTTTCTTGGTTTTTCTCTGCATCCTAGCTCATAGTCCTTCCCTCTGCAGTTACACTTACGCTGTGAGCAAGCACTCCTCTGTTGGTCCAAGTCTCCAGAAGAAACCCTAGACTTTCACTCTCACTCCTGTTCTATTTCCCAGTTTCCTCTCTAGTTTTGTTACTGACACTGGTCTTTCCACCATCATCCTCTTGATAGGATGGCTGTCCTTCAACCTGGTTTATTCTTCACATTGTCTGGTAGTCCTGTGCATGGGCATCATGCTGTCTTCTTTTCTACAAGATTTTTTCTCATTTTTCTCTTTCATCCTCATTTTCATGGGGTTGGTTTGTTGGTTGGTGTAGACAGAGTTTGCTATGTGTCGATGTTGGCATCAAACCCGTAGTGCTCTTGTCTCCATCTCTCAAGTGACAGGATTGCAGTGTGTACCACCACACCTTCCCTGAATTAACCTCTTTTTTCTAATTTAAACTTTTTGAGAATCTGAGGAGTGTTAAGAAACCCTACCCAATTACATATGGATATGTATACCTGCGCAGACACACACACACACACACACACACACACACACACACACACACATCAACACAGATAAACACACATAGACATGGATAGACACAGATGCATACATGACACATATGTATTCTAGGACTAGTCGACTCCCTACACCTATCCATGGACCGAGGTTGAAAATGCTTCATCCAGAAAAAACAAGTAGCAACAAAAAGCCCTTAAGAACCCCCAAGGCCAAAGAAACAAATGAGCGAAAGGTCTGACCAGAGGATTCTCTGCAAAGGAAGGAGAAATAGTGTACACAAAGACAGACAATCAATAGGCACTAAATGATTCCCCAGCTTTCTTCCTCTGCACTATCAGCTGATTTCAGAAAGCAAACCAATGCTGATGAAGTTCCAGGAAAATTGCCACACTGCAGGTCCCCTATTTGAAGTCTCTTAAAATACCCAAGATCTGCACAACAACATCAATAATTTTCAAGCTAAAAGGCCATTTTCTGGGAATTCACAATCATGGAATACCTTTGAAGAGCAAAGCTATTTCAAGAGCTTCAGGGCTTCATTCAGGGGCAACATGGTGTGGAGCGAAACACTTCATACCAAGGCTGGGGGCGGGAAACACCCGGGGCATGATGAGAAGGGAAAGCTTTGCTGACCTAGGAGGAAAAGGAGAGTGAGATTGGGTTGCGCCAAATGGGAATGGAGCAAACTTGTGTAGTTAATGTAAAATGGTGGTGACTTTTAATTTTTATGTATTCCACCCAAAGCATGGAGAAGACATTATACTAACATACATTCCACCCAAGCATGGAGAAGACATTATACTAACATACATTCCACCCAAAGCATGGAGAAGACATTATACTAACATACATTCCACCCAAGCATGGAGAAGACATTATACTAACATACATTCCACCCAAGCATGGAGAAGACATTATACTAACATACATTCCACCCAAAGCATGGAGAGGCCATTATACTAACATACATTCCACCCAAGCATGGAGAAGACATTATACTAACATACATTCCACCCAAGCACGGAGAAGACATTATACTAACATACATTCCACCCAAGCATGGAGAAGACATTATACTAACATACATTCCACCCAAAGCATGGAGAAGACATTATACTAACATACATTCCACCCAAAGCATGGAAAAGACATTATACTAACATACATTCCACCCAAGCATGGAGAAGACATTATACTAACATACATTCCACCCAAGCATGGAGAAGACATTATACTAACATACATTCCACCCAAAGCATGGAGAGGCCATTATACTAACATACATTCCACCCAAGCATGAAGAAGACATTATACTAACATACATTCCACCCAAGCATGGAGAGGCCATTATACTAATGTAGACTCTGAGAAAGAAAAGACCTGAGAGTTTTAGGATGTGTAGCTCAAATCAGAGTTAAGCAATGAGTTATTTGAGACCCACGGGCCCCAGAGCACCTGAGATGAGCTCAGAATTTCCTCTCCTCTCTTCCCTCCCTCTCTCTCCTCTCCTGCTGCAATTGCTTCCTCCCTCTATTCTCCGCCCTCCCTTCACCTCTTTCTTTCCCCTCTCTTCTGATCTCCTTTCTTCCTTTTTTATTTCTATTTGTGTCCTCTTTGGAGGGATACATCCTTTTTACATTAATGATCATGGTTTGACACTATTGCCAATCCCATCATGAAGAATTCAAAATCCCTACCAATGCTAAATGATGAGGACCTATACTATAGAGTCACATGATGTGAGCCAGCTCACTTGGAGGCTACAGCTCTGGTCTACATCGCAAGCCACACCTTCCACCGCCGGGCCTCCAGCCTCCATAACAGCACTTGGCACGTGGCCACTGCTCAACGTCTCCTCACACATGGGAGGAGTGGATGAATGGAATGGAGAAGGCTTTCCTTAAGAAACAAAGAGACCAAACTCTGATCTGAGATCATTTTCTGATCATGAAAAGCAAATTAAACATTCTGGGAATGCCTATATTTGGAGCACAGGGCTGAAGCAATTGCCCCGTCTTCTTCCCTGTACACACACTTAGGGTACTATCAAGCTGACACGGATAATCAGACCTGCCAAGAAAATTGTCTGGACCTCCTGGATTATCCCTGCTCTGTGTATTCTGAAGGACACATTAATCAGTATTCACTGGTTCTAATAACTGATGCCTGGAGTCAGGGGTTGACATTGAGGATGAACTGAAGGACAATGAGAAGTAAACTGAGAAGATGCACTGAGCCTGCCCAGGGCCTCACACAGAAGACTGAATGGCCCTGATCCACAGATGTGAAATCAGAAGAATAGCCAGAAAACATGCTCCCATGCAGAAGAAATACAAAGGCAAGTTTTATTATCCAATTCATATTTCCATGAGATTAGAGAATACATGGTATTTTTCAAAGGGTGATTGTGTGAGTTTAGGTCACTTTACTTTGAAATGAAAAGCATGATTGTTGGATTTGAAAATGTAGAAGAGACCACAAGGAGCATATTAAAAATTGAAGGAGGTGGAATAAATAATTTAAATCATCTGTTCTGAAAAAGAAAATCTCCCAGAATTCAGAGAGAAGCATGGAGGGATGAAAGAAAAGCAAAACATCAGAGTCAATCTGAAATTGGCAAAAACAAAAGCAGTCTGAGGTAGGGAATGCCTACATGGAGCAGTAAAACTAATGGAAATAACTCACATCTAGACACATCCTGGGAAAGTTGTCAGACATTCTACGTGTGGTAGATGAGTTCAGAACCATTAATGTTTCTATTTTTAAAATGAGGTAAGCCAAAATGAAATAAAAATACATGTAAATTGTGAGATGATTTTTAAAAAAAGAGTGGAATACATAAACACAATAACCAGAGAGTGAGGAAGAAAGCATGAAATGACAGCAGTAGCAGAAAGATACTACTCATCACAATAAATATAAACAGATCAAACTTCTCTCTATAAGGACAAAGATTATCAGAGTAAGTAAAAAAGCAAATTCTTCTTGAACTAGAATAATAATGTCTAAAATAAAAGGATGTGGCTCTGCGTACAACTGACCATGGCCAGAGGACTGCACACAGCGGCTGCCATCCCAGCGGAGTCAACCCACCCAGAGACTGCCAGGATCGTGGTCCCTTTCTCTGACCATGGGAGTAGGTAAGCCTGGGCCTGTAACTGGCCCACCTTCCAGTGCCCTGCAGGCAACCAGCTGTGACCTGGGGACTGCACACTGCACATCCCATCCTGAATGGAGTTAGCCCAACCAGAGATTGCCAGCGTCCAAGTCCCTTTATCCACCCACGGGACAGGCAAGGTAAGTGTGGGACTGTTTCCTGCCTGCCTTCTGATTCCCTGAGCAGAACCACCAAAGACCTGAGGACTGCGTACCGTATATCCAACCCCTACAGGGTCCAGCCTACCCAAAGACTGCCAAGGCTCTGGTATTAGGACCACCTCCATCCATGCAAGAGGAGAGCCATCAGAATATTGGACCTGCTTGCACCCACCTGAAGGGAACCATGGTCACATACCCACCAGGAGAGGAAGAGACTCCTTCTGTACCCACTGGAAGAATTGATGGGAAGGAGGCAATATAAAAACATACTAAGCAATAGAAAAATCAATGTGACATGGCCAGACTCTAGACATTCTACACCAATGCAGATGAAGCAGAAAAGAATGATCTTAAAAACAACTTCATGAAAATGATAGAGGCCCTCAAAGAATATATGAGAAAATCCCTAAAAGATATGGAAGAAAAACAAACCAAAACATGCAAGAAATGGAAGAAAAACAAGATAAAAATTCCTAAAAAGGAAAGACAAAGCAAAAATTGCAAGAAACAATTCACACAGTGTGAGGGTTGAAAGCTGATATAGAGAAAATAAAAAACCAACACACAGTCTGAAGGAATGCTGGAAATAGAAAAGCTGGGAAAATGGTCAGGTACTACAGATAACCAACAGAATACAAGAGATGGAAGAGAGCGTCTCAGGGGTTGAAGATACACTAGGAGAAACTGATTCATCGACCAAAGAAAATCTTAAGACCAACAAATCCCTGACGCAAAATATCCAGGAAATATGGGACACCGTGAAAAGACCAAACCTAAGAATAATAGGTATAGAAGAAGGTAAAGAAACCCATCTCAAAGGGGCAGAAAACACATTCAACAAAATCATAGAAGACAATTTCCCAACCTAAAGAAAGACATGGTAATGAAGGTACAAGAAGCTTACAGAACACCAAATAGAGTGGACTACAAAAAAAAAATCCCCTTCTCACATAATAATCAAGACCGCAAACATTCAGAATAAAGAAAGAATATTAAGAGCAGCAAAGGAAAATGGTCAAGTAAAATACAAAGGCAAACTTATCAGAATTACACCTGACTTCTCCATGGAAACTCTGAAAGCTGGAAGGTCCTGGATAGATATTCTATCAACACTAAGAGACCACGGATGCCAGCCCAGACTACTATACCCAGTGAAGATTTATATCACTATAGATGGAGAAAACAAGATACTCCAATGCAAAACCAGATTTAAGCAATATGTATTCACTAATCCAGCCCTACAGAAAGTTCTGGAGGGAAAACTCCAACCCAAGGAAGTAAACTGTAACAGAAAAACATAGGCAATAGATAATCACAATTTACCAACAGCAAAAAGAAAAAATGGCTGAAAATTCATACACAATTCCACCAACAAGAACAACTCCAAAACAAACAAGATTAAGCAACCAATGGTCATTAATATCCCTCAATATTAATGATCTTAATTTGCATATACAAAGACGCAGGCTAACAGAATTGATTCAAAGACAGAATCCATCCTTCTGCTCCATAAAAGAAACACACCTCAGCTTCAAAGACAGGTGTTACCTCAGAGTTAAGGGTTGGGAAAAATTTTCCAATCAAATGGACCCAAGAAACAAGCAGGGGTAGCAATTCTAATATCTAACAAATTAGGCTTTAAACTAAAATCAATCAAAAGAGATGCAGGAGGTTATTTAATTCTCATCACAGGAGAAATCTACCATGATGAAGTCTCAATTCTGAACATCTATGCCCCAAATGCAAAGGCATCCATGTTTGTAAAAGAAACATTATTAAAACTCAAATCATGTGCC
Organism: Mesocricetus auratus; assembly: GCF_017639785.1. Lineage (NCBI taxonomy): Eukaryota > Metazoa > Chordata > Mammalia > Rodentia > Cricetidae > Mesocricetus > Mesocricetus auratus. The sequence goes on along the minus strand of NW_024429197.1, from coordinate 74,168,883 downwards.
GGGCGGTGGTGGCGCACGCCTTAATCCCAGCACTTGGGAGGCAGAGGCAGGCGGATCTCTGTGAGTTCGAGGCCGGGCTGGACTGATAGCCTCCGAAACAATACAGAGAAACCCTGTCTCATAAAAACCAAAAAAAAAAAAACCTCAAATCATGGATAAAACCTCATACACTTACAGTGGGAGACTTCAACACTACACTCCCACCACTAGAAAGGACAACCAGACAGAAACTTAACAAAGAAGCAAAGGAACTAACAGAAGTTATGACCCAATTGGGTTTAACAGACATCTATAGAACATTGCATCTAAACACAAAAGAATTTACCTTCTTCTTAGCTCCACATGGAACCTTCTCAAAAATCAATCATATACTCGACAACAGGTACAAAAAAATTTGGGATAACTCCATGTATTTTATCAGACCATCATGTGTTAAAGTTAGAATTTAACAACAACACAAATTACAGAAACCCTACAAACTCATGGAAATTGAATAATGCACAATAACACCATTCCTGGGTCAAAAAAGAGATATAAAAAGAAATTAAAGACTTCCTAGAATTCAATGAGAATGAAGAAACAACATACCCAAACTTATAGGCCACTTTGAAAGTCCTAAGACTTTCATAACACGAAGTGCCCACATGAAGAAACTGGAAAATACTCATAACAGAAAATTAACAGCACAACTGAAATCTCTAGAACATACAGAAGCAAATTGACCCTGGAGGGGTAGATGCCAGGAAATAATCAAATTGAGGGCTGAAATCAATAAAGTAGAAACTAGGAAAGCAATACAAAGAATCAATGTAACAAAGAGTTGGTTCTTTGAGAAAATCAACAAGATAGATAAAACTTTATCCAAACTTACCAAAGGCAGAGTGTGAACATGCAAATTAACAAAATCAGAAATGAGAAGGGGGACATAACAGCGAACACTGAAGAAATCCAGAGAATTATCAGGTCATACATTGAATACCTGTACTCCACAAAGTTCAAAAATTTAAAGGAAATGAACAATTTTCTGGATAGACATCCCTTGCCAAAATTAAATCAAGAACAGATAAGCAATTTACATAGACCTATAACCCCGAAGGAAATAGAAGCAGTCATCAAAAGTTTCCCAACCCAAAACAGCCCAGGGCCAGATGGCCTCAGTGCAGAATTCTACCAGAAATTCAAAGAACAGCTTATGCCAATTCTCCTCTGCAATAGAAGCAGAAGGGTCTTTGCCAAACTCTTTTTACGAGGCTTTAATAACCTTGATACCAAAGACACACAAAGACACAACTAAGAAAGAGAACTTCAGAACAATATCCCTCATGAACATTGATGCAAAAATACTCAATATAATACTGGAAAATTGTATCCAAGAACACATCAGAAAAATCATCATGATCAAGTAGGTTTCATCCAAGGGATGGAGGGATGGTTCAACATACAAAAATCCATCAATGTAATTCACCACATAAACAATCTGAGAAACAAAAATCACATCATCATTTCATTAGATGCTGAAAAAAAATTGACAAAATCCAACACTCTTTCATGATCCAGGTCTTGAAGAGATCTGGGATAATAAAAGCTATACACAGCAAACCAACAGCCAACATCAAACTAAATGGACAGAAACTCAATGCGAACCCTCTAAAATCAGGAACAAGACAAGGCTGGCCCCTCTCTCCATACCTCTTCAATATTGTACTTGCAGTTCTAGCTAGAGAAATAAGACAAAAAAAGGAGATCACCAGGATACAAATTGGAAAGGAAGTGATCAAACTTTCACTATTTGTAGATAATATGATAGTTTACATAAGTGACCCAAAAAACTACCAGGGAACTCCTACAGCTGATAAACACCCTCAGCAAAGTGGCAGGATACAAGATCAACTCAAGAAAACCAGTAGCCCTACTATATACAGATGATGACAGATCTGAGAAAGAAATTAGAGAAACATCACCCTTTACGATTGCCACAAACAATATAAAATTCCTTGGGATAATGCTAACCAAATAAGTAAAAGACCTATATCACAAGAACTTTGAGTCTTTAAAGAAAGATGTTAAAGAAGACTCCAGAAAATGGAAAGATCTCCCATGCTCTTGGATACGTAGGATCAATGTAGTAAAAATGGCAATCCCGCCAAAAGCAATCTACAGATTCAATGCAATCCCCATTAAAATTCAAGCACAATTCTTTACAGACCTTGAAAGAACAATTCCCAACTTTATATGGAAGAACAAATGACCCAGGGTAGACAAGACAACCCTGCTCAGCAAAGCAATGTCAGGAGGCATCACCATCCCTGACTTCAAGCTCTGTTATAGAGTTATAGTCCTGAAAACAGCTTGGTGATTGGCACAAAAATGGACAGGTAGACCAATGGCATCGAATTGAACTCCCTGATATTAACCCACACATGTATGAACACCTGATCTTTGACAAAGAAGCTAAAATTATGCAATGAAAAAAGAAAACATCTCCAACAAATGGTGCTAACATAACTGGATGCTGGCATGTATATGACTGCAGGTAGATCCATGTCTATTGCCATGCACAAAATTTAAGTCCAAATGGATAAAAGACCTCAACATAAATCCAACCACACTGACCCTCTTAGAAGAGAAAGTGGGAAGTAGGCTTTAATGAATCGGTACAGGAAACTGCTTCCTGAACATAACTCTAGTAGCACAGACACTGAGATTGATATTTAAAAAATGGGACCTCCTGAAACTAAGAAGCTTCTGTAAGGCAAAGGACACAGTCAACAAGACAAAAAGGCAGCCCACAGAATGGGAAAAGATATTCACTAACTCTACATCTGACAGAGGGCTGGTCTCCAAAATTTGCAAAGATCTCAAGAAGCAAGACTCCAAAACACCAAAGGATCCAATTAAAAAGTGGGCTACAGAACTAAATAGAGAATTCTCAACAGAGGAGTCTCAAATGGCTGAGAGACTCTTAAGAAGTGCTCAACATCCCTAGCCATCAGGGAAATGCAAATCAAAACAACTCTGGGATACCATCTTACTCCTGTCAGAATGGCAAAAATTAAAAACACCAATGACAGTTTATGCTGCAGAAGATGTTGAGAAAGGGGAACACTCCTCCACTGCTGGTGGGAGTGCCAACTGGTACAGCCACTTTGGAAATCATAATGAAGATTCCTCAGGAAAACGGGATCAGTCTATCACAAGACCCAGCAAACCCACTCTTAGGCATATACCCAAAAGATGCACAGTCTTACAACAAGAACATTTCTTCCACTATGTTCATAGAAGCATTATTTGTAGTAGCCAAAACCTGAAAACAATCTAGATGCCCCTCAACTGAAGAGTGGATAGAGAAAATGTGGTACATTTCCCAATGGAGTACTGTTTAGCAGAAGAAAAACAATGGAATCTTGTAATTTGCAGGCAAATGGATAGCACTAGAAGAAACCCTCCTGAGTGAGGTAACCCAGTCATAAAAAGACAAACATGATATGTACTCACTCATATATGGATTTTAGACATGGATCAAGGGAGTGCCAGCCTATAATCCCACTTCCAGAGAGTCTGCAAAGCAGAACCTTCAACCAATGACTGATGGAAGCAGAGGCAGACACCCACAGCTAAATACTTAACTGAACTCCTGGAATCTAGTGACAGAGAAGGAGGACTGATGAGCAAAGAGGTCAAGACTGGGCTGGTTTAACCCACAGAAACAGCTGACCTGAACAAGAGGGTGCTCTTGGACCCCAGACTGATCTCTAAGGGGCCAGCATGGGACTGATTCAGACCCCCTGAATGTGGGTGTCAGTGAGGATGATTAGACAATCTATGGGGCCTTGGGCAGTAGATCAGTATTTATCCCTGGCATACAAATGGAATTTGGGTGCCCATCCCGAAATGAGGGATGCTCTCTCAGCCTGGACTCTTGAACAAAGTGACAGACTCTGGAGATGCCCCATGGAGGGCCTCATTCCCCTTGGGGAATTGGGTGGGGAGCTGCGGGGCATGGTGGGGGAGGAAGGGAGGGAGAGGGAACTGGAATTGACATATGAAGCCTGTTTGTTTCTAATTGAAAGAAAAAAAGACAGCTATGACTAACATATTTATTTCAAAGCAGTATGAAATTTTAAAATGATAAATCACTTAGCATTCTAAATCTAAAAAAATAAAAGAATGGGCAAACAATATAAGATAATCATAATATGTCAAAGGAATGTTGTGACAATATTAACATAAAACCTTAATTCAAACCAGATATTTTAATGGGAGAAGAGGAACAAACCCTTTTTGTTTGCTTGTTTGGTTTTTCAATATAGGGTTTCCTTGTGTAGCCCTGGCTGTCATGGACCTCTTTGTAATCCAGACTGTCCTCGAACCCACAGAGATCCACCTGCCTCTGCCTTTCAAGTGTTGGGATTAATGACATGTGCCATCACTGCCTGGCAGGGATGAACTATTTTATATATAAAAGTGAAATTCTCATTACAAGGAATAGTAAACATTAACCACCAAATAACATGGAATTATAATACACAATGCAATCAACTTGATGAGAGACTTACAGTACAATTTTTCTACCTATTAATTTCTGACCATGATAGAAAATTAAAATGAGCTACTTCTTGTCTTAAATATCTAGAAAACTTGGCAGCATTGATTAATCAACTATTGTCAAGTCAGACTGATCTGGCATCCAATAAAAACTTATCAGCTTCATAGGATAGCAGAAAAATATCAATTCTGAGGGGAAAATCATGCATTGAACCTCAGAAGTGATACTTATGAGTATTTGAAGATGCTAATACTTTATAATCCCATTTCATACAACCAAGGAGCTAAGGAATGAGTGAATAAGACATGTGCAGCTGTAGAAAATACACAAAAATTATTTAATCCACAGAGAAAAATTATAGTACATGAAAAACACACAAAATCTGGGATTACCAATGGACTTGGAGTTATATATGGAAAAATTAGTGAAATGATGCAAGTTCCAGGAAGTTTTCACAATGAAATGTATAAGAAGCTGGAAAGCATCAGCCAGTGACACACACATCATGGGAAACTTCAAGCAGAATAGCATAAACATGTCTAGGGCAAGAAGCCATGTCCAAAGAATACTGACAGTTTTCTAAGTTAGATGGAATGTATGTACCAACAGATTAAAGTTAACAAGCTCGGACCACAAAATAAAAAGAAAAAAGAGCCACACTGAGGTGCACCACAAGTAGTTACTTACAGATAACTCTAAAGAGAAATTCTCTACAGCAGCCTTCAAATACAGAAGTGTTAAGGATGGAGGAGCCAGGTAAGAATGACATCAGTATTCTCATTACCAGCAACCCAAGATGGGGTATATTGGAGCAACATTGACCTGAAAGAAAATACCTTTCAAGATCCAATTCCACAGCCAACAATAGTTGAGTAACAAAAGGCAAAATAGTCTTCAGACACACAATCTTGAAGAATTTTGAAGAATTCATCTAGAGAGCTTAACAATGACAAATTAAAATATTCCTTTAGGGACTGGAGGGATGGGTCATCAATTGAGAATCCTTGTTTTGGTTCCAAGTATCCAACTAGAATGGCTGATGCTTGCATGTAACTCCAGCTCCAGAGGATCTGGTGCCCTCTTCTGGCCACCCCAGTATCCACACTCACAAATCACACACACAGACACACACAGACACACATAGACACACAGACACACAGACACAGAGAGAGAGAGAGAGAGAGAGAGAGAGAGAGAGAGAGAGAGAGAGAGAGAGAGAGAGAGAGAGAGACTCTTTTAAAAATCCCTTCAAATAAATAGTGGTAATATAGACAAATGTAGATCTACAAAAGGAATTATGTAGTTACCTGGTAAATAATTCCTTGTTAGCCACATCTTTCCAAAAATCTTTGATTACCTGAAGCAGGCATAATGGTGCGAGTTACAACATATGTAAAAGTAAAATGCATGATGAAGGAGCAGTCCAATGCAGAGACTGAAATGAGGAGGATCAGGGCAGGGAGGACCAGGGCGGAACGAACCAGACAGAAGAGTCATCAAATGGCAAGGATCAGCAATAGAATGTATTCAATCTGAATACATTTTCTCCCTGAAGAACAGGGAGGAAAAAGACACGGGGGGAGGGGAGGGATGTGCTCAGAAACACATATCAAGTAAGACCGTCAAAAAGCACCAGCGGGCCAAGGAGACAGATGGTTCCAGGTTAAGAGCACCAGCTTCCCTTGCAGAGTGCCCTAGTCACAGCACATCCATTCTGTCTCACAACCTCTGTATCTCCCTTCCAGGTAATACAACACACTCTTCTGGCCTGCCCAAGCACGGCACACACATGGTGCACTGACATACACGCAGGCAAAACATTTACACCCATGAAATAATAAACAAATCCCGTCAGGCGTTGGTGCCGTTCGCTTTCAATCCCAGTACTTGGGAAGCAGAGGCAGGAGGATCTCTGTGAGTTCGACACAAGTCTGGTCTACAAAGTGAGTTCCCCTCCCCACACTAACTTGCCTGGCTTCAGGTGAGCTTGGGTCCTCCTAGGGACACAACCCTGCCCACGAGCCCCTTCCTCGAGCTCCCTTTTTCTGCTCCTGGCAGCCAGTGGACCCGCCCAGTCAAGAAGGATGTGAGCCCTGCCAGACCCCATCCTTGGCTCTCCCCACACCTGCACGCTAGGCTTCAGGAAGGAGGAGATTTCTGCCACACGCCACTCTTGGCTCCCCCTCTGCCCACTGAGCACTGCATGAGTGTGGAGAATACCAGGGGAAACCAGACCTTCTAGAGTTGCAGACGCTGAAGCCTTGGCCCACATACGCCACAGTGGAATCAGATTGACCCCACCTGCACCCACTCGAAGAAGGGATGGGAAGAAGACAGTATCAGAATACACTTGGCAATAGAAAGACCAATATGACACCATCAGAATCTAGAGACTCCATACCAGCAAGACCTGAAAAGCATAACACAGATGAAACAGAAGAGACAGACCTTAAAATTATTTTATGAAGAGGATAGAAACCCTCAAAGAAGAAACAGGAATATCCCTTAAGGAAATAGAAGAAAAAACAAACCAAAAAAATCAAGAAATAAGCAAATCTCTTAAAGAATCTAAAGAGAGTCATGAAAAAACAAACAAGTGAAGGAAACAACTCAAACAGTCCAGGGCTTGAAAACCTAAATAGAAACAATAAAGAAAACACAGAACGAGGGGATGCTGGAAATAGAAAGGCTGGGTAAACGATCAGGAACTACAGGCGCAAGTATCACCAATAGAATACAAAAGATGGAAGATAGAATCTCAGTTGTTGAAGACTCATTAGAGGATATACAGTCATCCACCAAAGAAAATCTTAAGTCCAACAAATCCCTAGCACAAAATATCCAGGAAAAATGGAACACTGTGAAGAGGCCAAACCTGAGAATAACAGGTATAGAAGAAGGTGAAGAAATATAGCTCAGAAAACATATTCAACAAAAATCATAGAAGAAAACTTCCCTAACCTAAAGAAAGATATGCCTATGAAAGTACAAGAATCTTACAGAACACCAAATAGACTGGACCAGGAAAAGAACATAATAATAATGGCAACATAATAATTAAAACATCAAACCTACAGAATAAAGAGAAAATATTAAGAGCAGTTAAGAAAAAGTCCAAATAACATATAAATACAGACCTACCCAAATTACTCCCAACTTCTCAATGGAAGTTATGAAAGACAGAAGGTCCTGGATAGATGCCTTACAAATGCTAAGGGAACAAGGATGCCAGCCCAGACTACTGTACCCAGCAAAATTTCAATTACCACAGATGGAAAAAATAAGATATTCCATGACAAAACCAGATTTAAACAATATGTATCCCTAAAGCCAGCCCTACAGAAAGTACTGGAAGGAAAACTTCAACCCAGCAAAGATAACTACACTCACAAAGACATAGGCAAAGGCTGGGCATTTGTGGTGCATGCTTTAATCCCAGAACTCAGGAGGCAGAGGCAGGTGAATCTCTGTGAGTTCGAGGCCAGCCTGGTCTACAGAGAGAGTTCCAGTACAACCTCCAAAACAATACAGAGAAACCCTGTCTCAAAAAAAAAAAACAAAAACAAACACAAACAAACAAACAAACAAACAAAAGAAAACCCCACTTTACCAAACATCAAAAGAAAAAGAAGGGCGGGGCATACACATACAATAACACCACCACCAATAAATCCAAAACAAACAAGAATCAACGATCAATGGTCATTAATATCCCTCAATATCAATGGTCTCAAGAAGCTAACAGAATGGATATGAAGACAGAATCCATCCTTCTACTGCATAAAAGAAACACATCTCAACATCAAAGACAGACGTTACCTCAGAGTAAATGGTAGGGAAAATATTTTCCAATCAAATGGACTCAAGAAACAAACTGGTGTAGCAATCTTAATATCCAAACAAATTAGACTTCAAACTAAAATCAATCAAAAGAGATGAAGAAGGACATTTCATATTCATCACAGGAAAAGTCCATCAAGATGAAGTCTCAATTCTGATCATCTATGCCCTAAATAAAAAGGCACAAACATTCATAAAAGAAACATTACTAAGTCTTCCAGTGCCTGGGAACTGCTACAGAGCCTCCCCTTCTGGCAGAAGCAAGCACCCAGAGACCTGGCCTTCTCTTCCACCAACGACACCAGGGGACCAGGAGCCACGCACCCCAGATTCCTGGTTTTTTTCCACTAATGGGATCAGGTAAACTGGGCCCTGTATCCGGGCCTGCCTTGCAGTGCCTGGGGACCGCCTTGGGAATGCTACAGAGCCTCCCATCCCAGAGGGAGCCACGCACCCCAGATTCCTGGTCTTCTCTTCCACCAACAGGACCAGGGGAGCAGTGCCTGCAGACTGCCTGTGGGAGCCTGGCCACTCCAAATTCTCAGTCTTTTTCTCCACCCATGGAACCAGGACTAGGGACCAGGAAAGGAGAACTAGCAGAGTATTGGACTTGCTTGCACCTACCAAAAGGGAACTCTGGTCCCCTAACCACCAGACCAGTAAGGGGCTCTTTCTGCACCCACTAGAAGAAGAGATGGGAAAGAGACAATACAAAAACACACTCAGCAACAGAAATCAAATATGACACCACCAGATTCTAGAGACTCCACACCAGCAAGACTCCAACATTCCAATGCAAATAAAACAGAAGAGAATGACCTTAAAAACAACCTCATGAAAATGATAGAGGCTCTATAGAAGGATATAGGAAAATCCCTCAAAGAAATGGAAAAACAAACAAACAAAAAATTAAAGAATTGGAAGAAAAAGCAAACCAAAAAATTCAAAAAATGCAACAAATGGATAAAAAGACAAAGCAAAAATTGCAAGAAGCAATTCAAACAGTGGAAGGGTTAAAAATTGAAATAGAGACAATAAAAAACCACAATCTGAAGGAAGGCTGGAAATAGAAAAGCTGGGAAAACTCTCAGGTACTACAGATGCAAGCATAACCAACAGAATACAAGTGATGGAAGATAGAATCTCAGGTGCTGAAGATACACTAGGAGAAATTGATTCATCAACCAAAGAAAATCTTAAGTCCAACAAATCCCTGACACAAAACATCCAGGAAATATGGGACACCATGAAAAGGCCAAATCTAAGAATAATAGGTATAGAAGAAGGTGAAGAGACCCATCTCAAAGGGGCAGAAAACATATTCAACAAAATCATAGAAGACAATTTCCCAACCTAAAGAAAGACATGCCAATGAAGGTACAAGAAGCTTACAGAACACCAAATATAATGGACCACAAAAAGGCCCCCTTGCCACATAATAATCCAGACCCCAAATACACAGAATAAAGAAAGAATATTAAGAGCAGCTAAGGAAAAAGTTCAAGTAACATATAAAGGCAAACCTATCAGAATTACACCTGACTTCTCCATGGAAACTCTGAAAGCCAGAAGATCCTGGATAGATATTCTATCAACACTAAGAGACCATGGATGCCAGCCCTGACTACTATACCCAGCAAAGCTTTCAATCACTATAGATGGCGAAAACAAGATATTCCATGACAAAACTAGATTCAAGCAATATATATCCACTAACCCAGCCCTACAGAAAGTTCTGGAGGGAAAACTCCAACCCAAGGAAGTTAACTACAACCAGAAAAACATAGGCATTAGATAATCCCAACTTACAAACAGCCAAAAGAAAAAGGGATGGAATTCCACACATAATTCTACCAACAACAGCCATTCCAAATCAAAGAAGAATGAGCAATCAATGATCATTAATATCCCTCAATATTAATGGTCTTAACTTGCCCACAAAAAGACACAGGCTAACAGAATGGATTCAAAGACAGAACCCATCCTTCTGCTGCATGCAAGAAACACACCTCAGCCTCAAAGACAGACATTACATCAGAGTTAAAGTTTGGGAAAAGATTTTCAAATCAAAGGGACCCAAGAAAGAAGCGGGAGTAGCAAATTAGACTTTAAAATAAAATCAATCAAAAGAGATGAAGGGGGTCATTATATACTCATCACCGGAGAAATCCACCAAGACGAAGTCTCAGTTCTGAACATCTATGCCCCAAATACAAAGGCATCCACATTCATAAAAGAAGCATTACTAAAATTCAAATCACATATAAAGCCCCATACACTTATAGTGGGAGACTTCAACACCCCACTCTCACCACTAGACAGGACCACCAGACAGAAACTTAACAAGGAAACAAAGGAACTATAGAAGTTATGACCCAACTGGGATTAACAGGCATCTATAGAACATTCCATCCAAATATTAAAGAATATACCTTCTCAGTATCACATGGAACCTTCTCAAAAATTGACCACATACTTAGCAACATATCAAACCTCAACAGGTACAAAAATTGGAATAACTCCATGCATCTTATCAGACCACCATGCATTATAATTAGAATTCAACAACAACAAAAATTGCAGAAAGCATACAAACTCATGGAAATTGAATAATGCACAATTGCTCCATTCCTGGGTCGAAGAAGAAATAAAAAAAGAAATTAAAGACTTCCTAGAATTCAATGAAAATGAGGACACAACATACCCAAACCTATGGGACACTTTGAAAGTTGTGCTACAAGGCAATTTCATAGCACTAAGTGCCCACATGAAGAAACTGGAGAAAAGTTATACTAGAGAATTAACAGCACAGCTGAAAGTTCTAGAACACAAAGAACCAAACTCACCCAGGGGGAGTAGACGCCAGGAAATAATCAAAATGAGCGCGGAAATCAATAAAGTAGAAACTAGGAAAACAATACAAAGAATCAATGCAACGAAGAGTTGGGTCTTTGAGAAAATCAACAAGATAGAGAAACCATTGTCCAAACTTATGAAATAGCAGAGTGTAGACGTGCAAATTAACAAAATCAGAAACGAAAAGGGGGACATAAAATGGAATCTGAGGAAATTCAGAGAATCATCAGGTCATACTTTGAAAACCTATAATTCACAAAATTCGAAAATTTAAAGGAAATGGATAATTTCCAAAATTAAATCAAGAACAGATAAGCAACTTAAATAGACCTATATCCCTATAGAAATAGAAGCAGTCATCAAAAGTCTCCCAAACAAAAAAAGTCCAGGTCCAGATGGCCTCGGTGCAGAATTCTACCAGAAATTCAAAGAACACCATATACCAATTCTTCTCAAAGTATTCCTCGCAATAGAAGCAGAAGGGGCTTTGCCAAATGCTTTCCGCAAGGTTTCAATAACCTTGACACCCAAGCCACACAAAGACACAACTAAGAAAGAGAACTTCAGGCCAATATCCCTCATGAACATTGATGCAAAAATACTCAATAAAATACAGGCATTCAGATCTAAGAACACATCAAAACAATCATTCACCATGATCAAGTGGATTTCATCTCAGGGATGCAGGGATGGTACAATATACGAAAATCCATCAATGTAATCCACCACATAAATAAGCTGAGAAACAAAAATCACATGATCATCTCACTAGATGCTGAAAAGGCCTTTGACAACACTCTTAATGATAAAGGTCTTGGAGAGATGTGGGATAACAGGAATATGCCTAAACATAATAAAAGCTATATACAGCAAAACAACAGCCAACATTAAACTAAATGAAGAGAAACTCAATGCTATTCTGCTAAAATCAGGAACAAGACAAGGCTGTCCACTCTCTCCATACCTTTTCAGTATTGTACTCAAAGTTCTAGGTAGAGCAATAAGACAAACAAACAAAAAAAAAGGAGATCAAGGGGATACAAATTGGAAAGGAAGAGGTCAAACTTTCACTATTTGCAGATGATATGATAGTTTACATAAGTGACCCAAGAAAATCTACCAGGGAACTCCTACAGCTGAAAAACATCCTCAGCAAAGTGGCAGGATACAAGATCAACTCAAGAAAATCAGTAGCCCTTCTATATACAGACGATAACAGGACTGAGAAAGAAATCAGAGAAACATCACCCTTATACAATTGCCACAAAAAACATAAAACATCTTGGGGTAACACTAACCAAACAAGTGAAAGACATGTATCGCAAGAACTTTGAGTCTTTAAAGAAAGAAATTAAAGAAGACACCAGGAAATAGAGAGATCTCCCATGCTCTTGGATAGGTAGGATCAATGTAGTAAAAACGGCAATACTGCCAAAAGCAATCTACAGATTCAATGAAATCCCCATTAAAATCCCAGCACAATTCTTCACAGACCTTGAAAGAACAATAGTCAGTTTTGTATGGAAAAACAAAAGACCCAGGATTGTCAAAACAACGTTACTCAAAAAAGCAACATCTGGAGGCATCACCATCCCTGATTTCAAGCTCTATTATAAAGCTGTAGTGCTGAAAACAGCTTGGTATTGGCACAAAAATAGACAGGTAGACCAATGGCATCGAATTGAAATCCCTGATATTAACGCAAGCATGTATAAACATCTGATCTTTGACAAAGAAGCTAAAAAATCCAATGGAAAAAAGAAAGCATCTTCAACAAATGGTGCTGGCATAATTGGATGCTCGCATGTCGATGATTGCAGACTGATCCATGTCTATTGCCATGCACAAAATTTAAGTCCAAATGGATGAAAGACCTCAACATAAATCCAGCCACACTGAACCTGTTAGAAGAGAAAGTGGGTGGTTCCCTTGATTGAATTGGTACAGGAGACGGCTTCATGAACATAACACCCGTAGCACAGACAGTGAAGTCAATAATTAATACATGGGACCTCCTGAACCTGAGAAGCTTCTGTAAGGCAAAGGACACAGTCAACAAGACAAAAAGTCAGCCCACAGAATGGGAAAAGATATTCACTAACCCCACATCTGACAGAGGGCTGATCTCCAAAATTTAGCAAGAACTCAAGTAGCAAGTCTCCAAAACACCAAAGGATCCAATAAAAAAGTGGGCTACAGAACTACATAGAGAATTCTCAATAGAGGAGTCTAAAATGACTGAGAAACACTTGAGAAAGTGCTCAACATCCCTAGCCATCAGGGAAATGCAAATCAAAACTACTCTGAGATACCATCTCACTCCTGTCAGAATGGCTAAAATCAAAAACACCGATGGCAGTTTATGCTGGAGAGGTTGTGGAGAAAGGGAAACACTCCTCCACTGCTGTTGGGAGTGCCAACTCGTACAGACACTTTGGAAATCAGTATGGAGATTTCTCAGAAAAATGGCAATAAACATACCACAAGACCCAGCAATTCCACTCTTAGGCATATATCCAAAAAATGCACATTCATATAACAAGGACATCTGTTCCACTATGTTCATAGCAGTATTATTTGTAATAGCTAGAACTTGGAAACAACCTAGATGCCCCTAAACTGAAGAGTGGATAGAGAAAATGTGGTACAATTGCACAGTTGAGTACTAATCAGCAGAAAAAAACCAATGGGATCCTGAAATTTGCAGGCAAATGGATGGCACTAGAAGAAACCATCATGAGTGAGGTAACACAGTTAAAGAAAGAGAAAAATGGTATGTACTCTCTCATATATGGATTTTATACATATATCTGGGGAGTGCCAGCCTACAATCCCATGACCAGAGAGTCTGGGAAGCAAAACCTTCATTCAATGGCTTATGGAAGCAGAGGCAGACACCAACAGCTAAACACTGAGCTGAACTCGAGGAACCCAGTGACAGAGAGGGAGGACTGATGAGCAAAGCTGTTTCTGGGGGTTAAACTAGGCTTGTTTAACCTCCAGAAACAGCTGTCCTGACAAGGGTTATCTCTCAAATCCCAAACTGATGGCTGGGAATCCAGCATGGGACTGATCAAGACCCCCTGCATTTGGGCATCAGTGAAGAGGCCTAGGCAATCTACTGGGCCTTGGGTATACATCAGTATTTATCCCTGGCATAAAAATGGACTTTGGGTGCCCATCCCACAATGAGAGATGCATTCTCACCCTGGTCTCTTGGGGGAGGGTCTAGGCCTTGGATGAAATGACAGACTATGGATACCCCATGGAGGTCCTCACCCTCCCTGGGGAAATGAGGGGGCATTGAGGGTATTGGTGGGAGGGCTTGGGAGGAGGGGAGGGAGAGGGAGAGGTACCTGGGATTGACATGTGAAACAGCCTTGTTTTTAATTTAAATTTAAATTTAAAAATAAAAAGTTAAAAAAAGAAACATTACAAAACCTCAATTTACACAAAAAAACCCACACACTCGTAGTAGGAGGCTTCAACACTCCACTCTCACATCTAGATGAGACCTCCAGACAGAAACTTAACAAAGAAACTAACAGAAGTTATGACACACTTGGTTTAACAGACATCTATAGAACATTCCATCCAAACACAAAAGAATATACCTTCTTCTGAGCTCCACATGAAACCTCTCTAAAATCGACCACATTATTGGAAACATAGCAAACCTCCAAAGATACATAAAAATTGGAATAACCCCTTGTATATTATCAGACCACCATGCTTTAAAATTAGAATCCAACAACAACACAAATCACAGAAAGCCTACAAACTCATAGAAATTATATTATGCACAATTGCACCATCCCTGGGTCAAGGAAGAAATAAAAAAGAAACTAAAGACTTCATGGAATTCAATGAAAATGAAGACACAACATACCCAAACTTATGTGACACTTTGAAATCAGTGCTGAGAGGAAAGTTCATAGCATTTAGTGTTCACATAACGAAAGTGAAGAGTAGTCATACTAGAGAATTAACAGCACACCTGAAAGGTCTAGAACAAAAAGAAGCAAACTCACCCCAGAGGAGCAGACGGCAGGAAATAACCAAATTGAGGGCTGAATCAACAAAGTAGAAACCAGGAAAACATTGCAAAGAATTAATGAAGCAAAGAGTTGGTTCTTTGATAAAATCAACAAGATAGAGAAACCCTTATTCAAACTAATCAAAAGGCAGAGAGAGAGCATACTAATTAACAAAATCAGAAATGAAAGGGGGGACATAACAACGGACACTGAGGAAATCCAGAAAATCATCAGGTCATACTTTGAAAACCTGTACTCAACAAAATTGGAAAATTTAAAGGAAATGGATGATTTTCTGAATAGATATCACTTGCCAAAATTAAATCAATAACAGATAAATGATTTAAATAGACCTATAAACCCTAAGGAAATAGAAACAGTCATCAAAAGTCTATTAACCATAAAAAGCCCAGGGCCAGATGGCCTCAGTGGAGAATTCTACTAGAAATTCAAAGAACAGCTTATACCAAATCTTATTAAATTATTCCACACAATAGAAGCAGACTGGTCTTTGCCAAACTCTTTTTACAAAGCTTCAATAACCTTGATACCCAAGCCACAAAAAGACATAAATAAGAAAGAGAACTTCAGATCAATAACCCTCATGAACATTGATGCAAAAAAACTCAATAAAATACTGGCAAATCGGATCCAAAAACACATCAAAACAATCACCCACCATGATCAAGTAGGCTTCTTCACAGATATGCAGGGATGGTTCAACATAGGAAAATCCACCAATGTAATCTACCATATAAACAAGCTGAAAAACAAAAATCACATGATCATCTCACTAGATGCTGAAAAAGCCTTTGACAAAATCCAACACCCCTTCATGATAAAGGTCTTGGAGACAACCAGAATAACAGAACATACCTAAATATAATAAAAGCTATATACAACAAACCAAGATGGCAACATCAAACTAAATGGACAAAAACTCAACACAATTCCTCTAAAATCAACAAGATGACAAGGCTGTCAACACTATCCATACATCTTCAATATTGTACTTGAAGTCCTAGCTAGAGCAATAAGACAACAAAAGAAGAACTGGAAAGGAAGAGGTCAAACTTCCACTATTTGCAGACGATATGATAGTTTACATAAGTAACCCAAGAAACTCTACCAGGGAACTCCTACAGCTGATAAATACCTTCAGCAATGTGGCAGGATTCAAGATGAACTCAAGAAAATCAGTAGCCCTACTATATACAGACAATAAAAGGGCTGAGAAAGAAATCAGAGAAACATCACCCTTACAATTGTCACAAACAACATAAATATCTTGGGATAACACTAACCAAACAAGTTAAAGACCTGTGTCACAAGAACTTTGTGTCTTTAAAGAAATTAAAGAAGCCCTCAGAAAATGGAAAGATCTCCCATGCTCTTGGATAGGTAGGATCAATATAATAAAAATGGCAATCCTGCCAAAAGCAATAAACAGATTCAATGCAATCCCCATCAAAATAAAGGCACTATTCTTTACAAACATTGAAAGAACAATAATCAAGTTTATACACAGAAACAAAAGACCCAGGATAGCAAAAACATCCTGTTCAACAAAGCAACATCCAGAGGCATCACCATCCTTGACATCAGGCTCTATTACAGAGTTATAGTCCTGCAAACAGCTTGGTATTGGCACAAAAATAGACAGGTAGACCAATGGAATCAAATCGAAAACCATGATATTAACTCATACACCTAAGAACACTTGATTTTTGACAAAGAAGTTAAAATTATACAATAGAAAAAAGATAGCATCTTCAACAAATGGTGCTGGCAGAACTGGATGCTGGCATGTAGAAGATTGCAGATATATCCATGTCTATCACCATGCACAAAACTTAAATTGAAATGAAGGAAAGACCTCAAAATAAATCCAACGACACTGAACCGTTTAGAAGAGAAAGTGGGAGGTACCCTACAAATTGGTACAGGAGACTGCTTCCTGAACATAACATCAGTAGCACAGACACTTAGATAGACGATTAATCAATGGGACTTTCTGAAACTGAGAAGATTTTGCAAGGCAAAGACACAGAAGGCAAAGGCAGCCCACAGAATGGGAAAAGATATTCACTAACCCCATATCTGACAGAGGGCTGATCTCCAAAATTTACAAAGAACTCAAGAAGCAAGTCTCCAAAACACCAAAGGATCCAATTAAAAAGTTGGCTACAGAACTACATAGAGAATTCTCAATAAAGGAGTCTAAAATGGCTGAGAGATATTTAAGAAAGTGCTTGCCTGCTCTTCTTCTCCATCCATGGAAATGTGTGGTCTTCTTCTTTACCCACAGGACCAGGTAAACTGGGGCCTGTATTCAAGCCTGCATTCTAGTAGCTGGGGACTGCCTGGGGATCTCAACTGAGCCTCCCCTCCCAGTGGAAGCCTATGCACCCCAGATCCCTGGTCTTCTTTTCCACAAGTGGGACCAGGCAATTTGGGGGAATTCCTCCTGCTCTCCTACTCTTGGATCTCCTGAACTGGGGACCACAGCCAGGTAGACTCACCCCTAGACAACCAAGTGACCAGGAGCCTGTAGAGAGTGCTGGTCTACTCCTGCCCTCACTCAGGGCAGAGGGCAGAGGCCAGAGAGTATTTGATTTGCTTGCACCCACCGAAATGGAATCCTGGTCACCTACCCACCAGGCGAGGAAGAGGCTCTTTCTACACCCATTGGAAGAAGTGATGGGAAAGAGACAATATAAGAACACACTCAGCAACAGAAAAACAAATATGACACCACCAGAGTCTAGAGATTCTACACCAGTAAGACCTGAACATCCCAGTGCAGATGAACCAGAAGGTAATGACCTTAAAAACACCTTCATGAGAATGATAGAGGCCCTCAAAGAGGATATAAAAAATCCCTTAAAGAAATAGAAGAAACAACAAACCAAAAATTCAACAAATGCAAGAAATGGAGGAAAACACAAAACAAAAATCACATGAAACAATTCAAAGAGTGCAAGGGTTGAAAGCTGATAAGGAGATAATAAAAAAAACCACAATCTGAAGGAAGGCTGGAAATAGAAAAGCTGGGAAAACTCTCAGGTACTACAGATACAAGCATAACCAACAGAATACAAGAGATGGAAGAGAGAATCTCAGGTGTTGAAGATACACTAGGAGAAGTTGATTCATCAATCAAAGAAAATCTTAAGTCCAACAAATCCCTAACACAAAACATCCAGGAAATATGGGACACCATGAAAAGACCAAACCTAAGAATAATAGGTATAGAAGAAGGTGAAGAGACTCATCTCAAAGGGGCAGAAAACATATTCAACAAAATCATAGAAGACAATTTCCCAACCTAAAGAAAGACATGCCAATGAAGGTACAAGAAGCTTACAGAACACCAAATAGAGTAGATCACGAAAAAAGTCCCCTTGCCACATAATAATCAAGACCCCAAATACAGAGAATAAAGAAAGAATACTAAGAGAAACTAAGGAAAAAGGTCAAGTAACATATAAAGGTAAACCTGGAAGAATTACACGTGACTTCTCCGTGGAAACTCTGAAAGCCAGAAGATCCTAGATAGATATTCAATCAATACAAAGAGACCAAGGATGTCAGCCCAGAGTACTATACCCCAGAAATATTTCAATCAATATAGATGGAGATAGCAGGATATTCCATGAGAAAATCAGATTTAAACAATACATATCCACAAACCCAGCCCTACAGAAATTTCAGGAAGGAAAACTCCAGTGCAAGAAAGTCAACTACAACCAGAAAAACATAGTCAATAGATAATCCCACTTTACCAACAGCCAAAAGAGAAAAGGGGTAGAAATCCACATACAATTCCACCAACAACAACCATTCCAAAGCAAACAAGAATGAGCAATCAAAGGCCATTAATATCCCTCAATATTAATGGTCTTAACTAGCCCATAAAAAGGCCCAGGCTAGCGGAATGGATTCAAGGACAGAATCCATCCTTTTGCTGCACACAAGAAACCCACCTCAGCTTCAAAGACAGATGTTACCTCAGAGTTAAGGGTTGGGAAAAGATTTTCCAATCAAATGGACCCAAGAAACAAGCAGGGGTAGCAATCCTAATATCTAACAAACTAAACTGGAATTAATCAAAATAAATGAAGGAGGTCATTTCATATTCATCACTGGAAAAATCTACCAAGATCAAGTCTCAATTCTGAATATCTGTGCACCAAACACAAAGGCATCCACATTTGTAAAAGAAACATTAATAAAACACAAAACACATATAAAACCTCACACACTTATAGTGGGAGACTTCAACACCCCATTCTCAGCACTGGACAGGACTACCAGACAGAACCTTAAAAAAGAAACAATGGAACTAACAGAAGTTATAACCCAATTGGGTTTGACAGACGTCTATAGAACATTCCATCCAAACACAAAAGAATATACCTTTTTCTCAGCGCCACATGGAACCTTCTTAAAAATCGACCACATACTTGGCAACATAGCAAACATCAATAGGTACAAAAAAATGGAATAACTCCATGTATCTTATCAGACCATCATGCTTTAAAGTTAGAATTCAACAACAATACAAATTACAGAAACCCTACAAACCCATGGTGCAATTGCATAATTCCTGGGTCAAAGAAGAAATAAAAAAAAGAAATAGAAGTATTCCTAGAATTCAATGAGAATGAAGATAAAACATACCCAAACTTATGGGACACTTTGAAAGCAATGCTAACAGAAAAGTTCATAGCACTAACTGCCCACGTTAACAAACTGGAAAATAGTCACACCAGAGAATTAACAGCACACCTGAAAGCTCTTGAACAAAAAGAAGCAAACTCACCCCAGAGGAACAGACGCCAGGCAATAATCAAATTGAGGGCTGAACTGAACAAAGTAGAAACTAGGAAAACAATACAAAGAATCAATGCAACGAAGAGTTGTTTTTTTGAGAAAATCAACAAAATAGACAAACCTTTATCCAAACTCACCAAACAGAAGAACATGCAAATGAACAAAATCAGAAATGAAAAGGGGAACGTAACAATACACACAGAGGAAATCCAGAAAATCATCAGGTCATACTTTGAAAACCTGTACTCCACAAAGTTCGGAAATTTAAAGAAATGAACAATTTTCTGGGTAGATATTACCTACCAAAATTAAATAAAGAACAGATAAGCAATTTAAATATACTTATAACCCCTAAGGAAATATAAGTAGTCATCAAAAGTCTCCCAACCCAAAACAGCCCAGGGCCAGTTGACCTTAGTGCAGAATTCTACCAGAAATTGAAAGAAGAGCTTATACCAATTCTCCTCAAAGTATTCCATGCAATAGAAGCAGAAGGGTCTTTGCCAAACTGTTTCTACGTGGCTTCAATAACCTTGATACCCAAGCCACACAGAGACACAACTAAGAAAGAGAATGTCAGACCAATATCCCTCATGAACATTGATGCAAAAATACTCAATAAAACACTGGCAAATCGGATCCAAGAACACATCAAAAGAATCATTCACCATGATCAAGTAGGTTTCAGGGATGAAGGGATGGTTCAACATACTCAAATCCATCAATGTAATCCACCATATAAGCAAGCTGAAAAACGAAAATCACATGATCATCTCACTAGATGCTGAAAAAGCCTTTGACAAAATCCAACACCCCTTCATGATAAAGGTCTTGGAAAGATCTGGGATAACAGGAACATACCTTGGGATAATGCTAACCAAACAAGTAAAAGACCTATATCACAAGAACTTTGAGTCTTTCTTTAAAGACGTTAAAGAAGACTCCAGAAAATGGAAAGATCTCCCATGCTCTTGGATAGGTAGGATCAATGTAGTAAAAATGGCCATCTTGCCAAAAGCAATCTACAGATTCAATGCAATCCCCATTAAAATCCCAGCACAATTCTTCACAGACCTTGAAAGAACAATAATCAATTTTGTATGGAAAAACAAAGGACCCAGAACTTCAAGCTCTATTATAGAGCTGTAGTCCTGAAAACAGCTTGGTATTGGCACAAAAATAGACAGGTAGACCAACGGAATCGAATTGAAAACCCTGATATTAACCCACACACATATGAACATCTGATCTTTGACAAAGAAGCTAAAAGTATCCAATGGAAAAAAGAAAGCATCTTCAACAAATGGTGCTGGCATAACTGGAGGCTGGCATGAAGAAGAATGCTGATAGATCCATGTTTATCGCCATGCACAAAACTTAAGTCCAAATGGATCTGAGACCTCAACATAAATCCAGCCACACTGAACCTGTTAGAAGAGAAAGTGGGTGGTACCCTTGACCGAATTGGTACAGGAGACAGCTTCCTGAACATAACACTGGTAGCACAGACAGTGAGATGAACAATTAAGAAATGGGACCTCCTGAAACTGAGAAGCTTCTGTAAGGCAAAGTGCACAGTCAGCAAGACAAAAAGGCAGCCCACAGAATGGGAAAAAATGCACTAACCCCACATCTGACAGAGGGCTGATCTCCAAAATTTACAAAGAACTCAAGAAGCAAGTCTCCAAAACACCAAAGGATCCAATTAAAAATTGGGCTGCAGAACTAAATAAAGAATTTTCAATAGAGGAATCTAAAATGGCTGAGAGGCACTTGAGAAAGTGCTCAACATCCTTAGCCATTAGGGAAATGCAAATCAAAACAACTCTGAGATACCATCTCACTCCTGTCAGAATGGCTAAAATCAAAAACACCAACCACAATTTATGCTGGAGAGGATGTGGTAAAAGGGGAACACTCCTCCATTGCTGGTGGGAGTGTCAACTTGTTCAGCCACTTTGGAATCAGTAAGGAGATTCCTCAGAAAAATGGGAATAAACCTACCACAAGACCCAGCAACTCCACTCTTAGACATATATCCAAAAGATGCCCATTCATACAACAAGGATGTCTGTTCTACTATGTTCATAGCAACATTATTTGTAATAGCGAGAACTTGGAAGCAACCTAGATGTCCCTCAATTAAAGAGTGGATAGAGAAAATCTGGTACATTTACACAATGGAGTACTATTCAGAGGAAAAAAACAATGGAATCTTGAAATTTGCAGACAAATGGATGGCACTAGAAGAAACCATCCTGAGCGAGGTAACCCAGGCACAAAAAGAGAAACATGGCATGTACTCTCTCATATATGGATTTTAGACCTATATCTGGGGAGTGCCAGCCTACAATCCCATGGCCAGAGAGTCTGGGAAACAGAATCTTCATTCAGTGGCTGATGGAAGAAGAGCAGACTCCCACAGCTAAGCACTGAGCTGAACTCAAGAAAAAACAGTAACAGAGAGGGAGGACTGATGGCCAAAGGGATTAAGACTGGGCTGGTTTAACCCCAGAAACAGCTGACCTGACAAGGGTTAGCTCTTGAATCTCAGGCATCAGCCTGGGAATCCAGCATGGGACTGATCAAGACCCCTGAATGTGGGTGTCAGTGAGGAGGCCTAGGTAATCTATTGAGCCTTGGGCAGTAGATCAGTATTTATCCTGGTTATACAAATGGACTTTGGACTCCCATCCAACAATGTGAGATGCATTCTCACCCTGAACTCTTGGGGGGAGGTTCTAGGCCCTGCCCTGGATAAAATGACAGACTATGGACACCCCCGTGGAGGACCTCACCCTCCCTGAGGAAATGAGGGGATATTGGGGGGGGTTGGGGAGAGGGCATGGGGGAGGGGAGGGAAACAGAGAGGGACCTGGAACTGACTTGTGAAGCAACCTTGTTTCTAATTTAAATTTAATAATAAATAATAATAATAAAGAATTCAGAGAAACATCACCCTTTACAATAGCCCCAAACAACATTCAATATCTGAGGATAACACTAACCAAACAAGTGAAAGACCTGTATCACAAGAACTTTGTGTCTTTAAAGAAATTAAAGAAGATACCAGAATATGGAAAGATCTCCCATGCTCTTGGATAGATAGGATCAATATAATATAACTGGCAATCTTGTCAAAAGCAATCTACAAAATCAATGCAATCCCCATCAAAATAAACGCACAATTCTTCACAGATCTTGAAAGAACAACAGTCAACTTCTATGGAAAAACAAAAGACCCAGGATAGCCAAAACAACCCTGTACAATAAAGGAACTCCCGAAGGCATCGCCATCCCTGACTTCAAACTCTATTATAGAGCCATAGTCCTGAAAACATCTTGGTATTGGCATAAAAATGGACAGTTGGACCAATGGAATAGAATTGAAAACCATGATATTAACCCACACACCTACAAACACTTGATTTTTGACAACAAGTTAAAATTATACAATGGAAAAAACTAAGAATCTTCAACAAATGGTGCTGGCATAACTGGATCCTGGCATGTAGAAGACTGCAGATAGATCCATGTTTATAGCCATGCATAGAGCTTCACTCCAAATGGATCAAAGACCTCAACATAAATCCAGCCACACTGAACCTGTTAGAAGAGAAAGTGGGAAGTACTCTTGAAAGAGTTGATACATGAGACCACTTCCTGAACATAGCACCAGTAGCACAGACACTGAGATCGACAATTAATAAATGGGACCCCCTGAAACTGAGATTCTTCTGTAAGGCAAAAGACACAGTCAACAAGACAAAAAGTCAGCCCACAGAATGGGAAAAGATATTCACTAACCCCATATCTGACAGAGGGCTGATCTCCAAAATTTAGCAAGAACTCAAGAAGCAAGTCTCCAAAACACCAAAGGATCCAATTAAAAAGTTGGCTACCGAACTACATAGAGAATTCTCAATAGAGGAGTCTAAAATGGCTGAGAGACACTTGAGAAGGTGTTCAACATCCTTAGCCATTAGGGAAATGCAAATCAAAACAACTCTGAGATACCATCTCACTCCTGTCAGAATGGCTAAAAACAAAAACACCAACCACAATTTATGCTGGAGAGGATGTGGTGAAAGGGAAACACTCCTCCACTGCTGTTGGGAGTGCCAACTCATACAGCCACTTTGGAAATCAGTATGGAGATTCCTCAGAAAAATGGGAATAAACCTACCACAAGACCCAGAAATTCCACTCTTAGGCATATACCCAAAAAATGCACATTCATACAACAAGAACGTCTGTTCCACTATGTTCACAGCAGCATTATTTTTAATAGCCAGAACCTGGAAGCAACCTAGATGCCCCTCAATTAAAGAGTGAATAGAGAAAATGTGGTACATTTACACAATGGAGTACTATTCAGAGGAAAAAAACAATGGAATCTTGAAATTTGCAGGCAAATGGATGGCACTAGAAGAAACCCTCCTGAGTGAGGTAACTCAGTCACAAAAAGGCAAACATGATATGTCCACACTTATATATGGGTTTTAGACTTTTCATTGTTTTTTCCATGTTAGATTTATTATTCTCTTTTTTCTCTTTTGCTTTGAGTCTATTCTGCTTTTGTTTTCCGACATTCCTGAGGGAGCTTAGGTTGCTGATTGGAAACTGTTCATCTGTTTATGCATGCTTGGAGTGTAATAAATAAAAGTCAGGGGAGTGCCAGCCTACAATCCCACTGCCAGAGAGTCTGGGAAACAGGAAGGACCCTAAGAGAGATATGCATGGTACTCCAGAGAAGGGGAATGAGGAAAGATCTCTTGAGCAGATTGGGAGCATGGGGGGAGGGGAGAGCGACCTGGGAAAAATGAGGGGTTAGAAGAGGAGGGGAGAGGATGACATGGGGAGCAGGAAGGTTGTGTTGGAGGAAGAATAGAGGAGAGCAGTACAAGAGATATCATAATAGAAGGAGCCGATATGGGTTTGAGGAGAGATCTGGCACTAGTGAGATTTCCAGAGACCTACAAGGATGGCACCAACTTGCCAAGGAAGCAATAGTGGAGAGACCTCCTTAAATGCCCTCCCTGAGTTTGAAGTCTACTTTATATGCCATCCTAGAACCTTCGTCCAGTGACTGATGGAAGCAGAGGCAGATACCCACAGCTAAACCTTGAAGAGAACTTCTGGAACCCAGTGACAGGCAGGGAGATATGATGAGCAAAGGAGTCAAGACTGGATGGTGAAACCCACAGAAACACCTGACCTGAACAAAGGGGAGCTCTTGGACCCCAGACTGATGGCTGGGAGGCCAGCATGGGACTGATCCAGACCCCCTGAATGTGGGTGTCAGCGAGGAGACTTGGTCAATCTGTGGGGCCTAGAGCAGTAGATCAGTAGATCAGACTTTGGGTGCCCATCCCACAATGAGGGATCCTCTCTCAGTCTGGAGTCTTGGGGGAGGGACTATGGATATAGCCCGTAGAGGGCCTCACCCTCCCTGGGGAAAGGAGCAGTGATTGGGTGAGGGACTGGGATTGGGAGAGGGACTGCAAGTGACAGGTGAAGCAATCTTGTTGCTAATTTAAATGAAAAAGAAAGTGGGTTCCAGGACAGCCAGGTCTGTTACACAGAGAAACCTTGTCTTGAAAAACTAAAATAAGTCTCATGCCTCTAATATTAGCACTCAGGAGGTAGAGAGACAGGCAGTTCTTTGTGAGTTCGAGGCCAGCGTAGTCTACTGAGTGAGTTCCAGGACAACCTCCAATGCTACAGAGAAACCCTGTCTCAAAAAAGAAAAAGAAAAACCAAAATAATTATTAAATTAACTAACTAAAAACTATGTTAAAAATAAACAGATTTTCAAAACGCAAACAATTTTATAAAGACACTGACACTGAGAATTTCTTCAGTCACATTGAATTGAACTATAAATTAGTAAGAGACATGAAGGAGAAATTTCCCAATACCAGAAAACAGACCAGCACTTAATGACTAAATGACCCACTGGACAGCAAGAAAAATTCAGGAGGAATAAAAAATACAAAGAAGTTAATAAAGTAAAGACACAGTGTATCAAAATGTGTGGACACAGCTAGGGAATTGCTGAGGGAAATTTATTATACTTCAAGCATGCCTAAACAGATGAACAGTTTCCAATCAGCAACCTAAGCTCCCTCAGGAATGTCAGAAAACAAAAGCAGAATAGACTCAAAGCAAAAGAGAAAAAAGAGAATAATGAATCTAAGATGGAAAAAAATCAATGAAAATTTTAAAAATAGAAAAAATAAATGAAACAAAGAACCGATTCTTTGAAAAGATCAATAAAGTTTAAAAACTGGCAACACACCCAGATGACACGCTTCCCAGCATCAGCAACAAAAAGAGAACCAGATCTCAAAAGGACATTAGGTGGAGCCAGGGGATGGCTCATGGTTAAAGTGCTTGCTGCGCAGGAAGGAAGAAGGAAGAAGTTCTGGTCCCTTGGACTCATGTGAAAAGCAGAATGTGCAGTGTGTGCCTGTAATCCCGGCACCGCGGAGCAGTGACAAGTGGAGCCTAGGAGCTCCAGGAGGTCAGAAACCGTAAGAGTTGGAAAAGTGATTGATCCGCTGAGCTCCACACCTGCACACACTCAACACACAGACACACGTGCATGCATGCACTTCCCACACCCACTCACAAGGACATTAGACAAATCATTCAAACTACACAAGGGTAACTCCAAAATTTAGATGAAATCAGCTAGAGCCTTTGAAAGGCACAAACTAATGCAACTCATCCAATATTAAACAGGTAATTGAATATCCCATAACCTATAAGAAATTAAATTTATAGTAAAAAGTCTGAGAAGTTCTCAGTCAGTAAGGATTGAATGCCGAAAGAGAGGCAGTGGATGCTGACTATAGAGATATATGTGAGCACGAAATGATACGCATAGCCTAAGAATGTAGTATTCTCAAGTGTTCACAGAATGGTTTTTAAATTAATGATTTCAGGAATCACAATGGAAAACAATGGATCCAAAAGGGAGGACTTTGTTGATGTATATTACAATGCAATCCAATAAGCAACAGGCTGCAAAATAAATAAAAATCACTTAGAAAATTAAACATGCCCTCATAAATAAAAAAGTCAAAAATAAAATTACATCACAAAACCTAGAAAATAATTACAGCAGTGGATGGGGGTACTCAGGAAAGTCCAGGGTGCTGCCCCCAGGACAACCCGTAATTTTAATATTACTTAAAACAAAACAGGGAAGGATCAAAATAACAAGTACACATTCATTTCAAGAAGTTTTTTTTTAAGGCACAGTAAAATGGACTAACTAAAATGAAAAGATTCAATGATAAGTATAAAATCAGTGACTTGGAAAAGAAATGAAAAATGAGCTGATGAAATCTAATTTTTAAAATGTGAACGAAGAAGGAAAATCTTGTCAAAATCAGCCAGAAAGAAAGAGAAAGGGCTAAGGGGTGGGGGAACGTTAGCATTTGGACGAACATCTGTGAAAACACCAAAGACGTGTACAGTCTCTCCTCTGTGAGAGGGATGAAGAGGCTGGTAAACTGTCAGAAGCAATTTTTTTCCCAGGGCTCAGAAAAATAAGCCAAAGGCTGCGGCAGTGTTTACTCAGTTAAAACAGCTGAAGGTTAGGGTTAGGGCCACGGCTAGGGCTAGGGTTAGGGTTTAGGGCTAGGGTTAGGGTTAAAGTTAGGGTTAGGGTTTAAGGTTAGGGTTAGGGTTAGGACTAGGGTTAATGTTGGAGTTAGGGTTTAGGGTTAGGTTTAGAGTTAGGGTTATGCTTATAGTAGGATTAGGGTTAGTGCTATTGTTTCAGTTTTGCATAGGGTTAGGGTTATGTTAAAGTCAGGGCAATAGTAGGGTTCAGATTAGGGCGACTGTTACAGTTTTGGGTGGTAGTGTTTTCATTGCTCTAATCCAGGGTTAGAGTTAATGTTAGGGTTAGGACAATGTTAGGGCTAGCATCAGATTAAGTTTAGTGGTGTTTTCCTTGATGTAAATTGCTTTCCCTTTCTGCAGTCCTACAGATGCCTTGAACACTCCTCATCTCAGTGAAAACTGTTCCCTGGTTGCTACAATAGTGAGTCGAACTGTGCTGCTGTCTGTAACACGAAAAGTAAAAGACCCAGAGACTGATATCGGGGCTCAACCTTCAAGCTTAAGATCAGAAAAGCAAAGCAGCTGGTTACTAGATTCTTACCTCTACCTCAGGATGAATGGGCTGATCCTGTCTCCATAAACTCTTACCAAGCCTCAGACTGTAACCTCTTCCTCAGCATGGCTGCAGAATGAATGCCTCCCATACTTTCTCCTTTCTTTTATACCCCTCTAGTGCTGGGTTTAAAGGTGTGAGCTATAATTCTCATTTAGATTTATTCAATCTTCTGTGGATCCGGGTGGCCTTGAACTCATAGAGATCTGTCTGTCTCTTAATCCTGAGTCCTAGGGTTAAAGGTGTGTACCACTACCTCCTAGCTCCTGGCTGCTGGGTTTAAATGTGTATCACCATTCCCTGATCTCTATGGCTTGAGGATGACATTGCTTTTCTGAATACCCAGTCAAGCTTTAATAAATCATAAATAATGCAGTCCTTTCAAAGCCTTTTTCCTGTTGAATTTCTGGTGACTTATGGGATCTCCTCACTTTTGTGCTATAGTTTTCTGACCTTACTCAGTTTTTATCCAGTTCCAAACACAGAGGTGTTTGTTAACTGCAGTCACAGGCATGTTTTTTTGACTTCCTGGCTTCCTGAGTTGAGGAGATGCAATAGACAGAAACATAGACAAAGCCAGCAGGTTTAGCTGGAGAAACTAGGAGGAGACTTGCATAGCTCTAATGTTGCATTAAATTCCATCTGCCTTCTTCCCCACACCTCACTATCAAAAGCTGACCCTAAAATTCATACGAAATTCAGGGAACTGAGATTCGGAATGGATATACACAGAAGAGAATGAAAAATGTCTCCATGCAAAAAAATGAACTTCAATGTTGAGTATTATTTATAACATTTTAAAGTGTAACTAATACAAGGGTTCATCAAAAGTGACGGGGGAAAAATCAACATATTTATACAACAGTGGAATAGTATTTAATCTTGAAAAGGAAGGAAGCATCCATATGCCCATCACATGGTTAAATCTTGAAAATATTTTTGCTAAATGAAAGAATCAGGGCACAAAAGGCCACAAGTGTTGTGATCCTGTTTATAGGAAACTTCTTGAATGCTCAAGTCCAAGGACAGAAAGTGGATTAGTGACCAATGGGCTCAGGTTGGGAGCCTGGGGAAAGACAGCTTGAGGGGCACAGGTTTCCTCTGAGTTGCAGCAATGTTCTGGAATTAACCTGTGGTGCTGTCATGAAGTTGGTGAATACAGCAAAAAGCAGGGAGCTATAAACTATTAAAGGGTCAATTATATGGTCTGTAATTGTATCTTAGTTTTTAAATTATTCTATTCAGAATGGTGAAACTGCTTTAACTACAAACCTAGAGGAAAGTGTAGTTTTAAAGCATATGTTAAAGAAATCACAAACTGCTAGGCTCAAAACTTGATGTTTACGGATCTGGAGAGATGGCTCAGAGATTAAGAACACTGTCTTAACTAAGCACTTGCAGAGGACTCAGGCTCAGTTCCCAGAGCCCACAGGGCGGCCCACAACCATTTACAACTCTAGTTCCAAGGGATCTGATGCCCTCTGCTGGCCTCTCACACACAGTGCACAGACATGAACATGGTACACAATACACAAATGCATAAAATAAATGTATTTTGTCAAAACTTGAAACTTTTGCTGAACAAAATTCTTTTGTGAGACTTAGCTCCCTAAAATGGACTCAAAAAAACAGAAACTGAAACAAAAATAAAAACAATAGCAAGGCCTGGGGAGAGGATCTGAGTTCAAATTCCAGCACTGAGGAGCTAGAAACACACACACACACACACACACACACACAGAGAGAGAGAGAGAGAGAGAGAGAGAGAGAGAGAGAGAGAGAGAGAGAGAGAGAGAGAGAGAGAAGAGAGAGAACAAATAAAAGAGTGGGAGTAATTTGCATAGACTAAAAACTCTAATTGGACTTGAGATGATGTTTTTAAAGGAGAGAATACAAAACATTGCACCTCTGTTGTTTAATTGGGTGATCATTCAGACTCAAGCCTAATAACATTTATACGCAAACCCAGGAAAGAAAGATAATAACCAACTGCACTTTGGAATGTGAACATAAAATTTCTCTTTTTAAAGATGATTAAATCCAGCTGCACATTAAGAAAATAATATACTACCACCAAATAGGGCTCATTATGAGAATAAGAGGTGAATTCAATATTAAAAGTCTACTATTTTAACTAACCATATTAGTATATCAAAGTTGGCAAACAATATTAAACTCTTTATAAACCAAAATAATGCTCACAAAATTTGATTTTTTAATTGCATCCAATCAGATATCACTATTATGAAAAGCACTAAAAGTGTAATTAAATTCAGTAAAAGCAACAAGGCCTCAGCCATCAGTGTTGCTTAGTTTTGTTTTATCACCTGTCAATGCAGTTCAGTGATGAAGCCTGATAAAATGTGAATATTCCAAAGGTTAAGTAAGGATTCTGTAACAAAACTAATATATATTAAAAATATCAAAACTTGCCAGGTGGAGGTGGCACACGCTTTTAATCCCAGCAGTCGGGAGGTAGAGGCAGGACGATATCTATGAGTTCAAGGCCAGTCTGGTCTACAAGACAGTTTCAGGACATCTAGGTCTACACATAGAAACTCTGTCTCTAAAAGAACAAAAAAAATCAAAATTTATTCCTGTGTACTTTTTAGGGAAACAATTTGTCTCTACCTACATTTTATAAAATTTCTTACAATCCATAGAGATCATAAATTATATCGATATCAGATTATTTTAGTAACTTCCAAACCATTAATTAATTTCCACAAGTTGTTGGTGCAATTTTAAAAATGCAACCAGCTGTGGTGATATCTTGTTTATACTCTAACAAATAAAGCTTGCCTGAGGATCAAAGAACCATAGAGATCTGCAGGTCTGTACAGAAGGTGATACGGCCAGGCAGAGAGAGAGATAAGACAGGAAGGGCCAGGAGCCCGGTCTCTTTTCAGCTGGGAGGTTGAGTAGGTGAGGTGGCGGGCAGTGGCTTGCTCCTTCATGTCTCTGATCTTTCAGCATTTTCCCCCATAACTGACTCCAGGCTTTTATTATTAAGGCCTATTAGGACTCGTGCTACAACCATCCCTAATTAAGTGAGCAACAATCTGACACACATAACACATCGAATTCTCCCAGCCACTTACCACTAATTAGTACTCAGTGGCTGACTGGTGGCACGAGTCTCTTAAGATCACAATATTGTTCAAATGCTGACGCATCTGTCAGCTTCCACTGAACACACAGCAAGGAATCCACACATTTCTAACCTTTAAAATCCTCAGGTTTTACATTTTCCAACCTATCATCCTTGAAGTCATGCAGAAATTGAGGATTGTAATGTTGTACAACAAAATGCCATGTAACACATTTTGATCAAGGACGGATAGGCAGCGTGTCAGTTGGTCATCTGCAAAGACTGTGTCTTCCTGTGATGAGACCACCATCTGAGATAGTCAATACACTATGCTGTGTGTGCACAAATGTGGGATTACCTAACTCTTACCCTCAGAACATTTTCCCACTGCCAAGTGATGCATAACTGTATTTAATTGCAAAGATCATTTTGTTAACCTTCACTTACCTTTAATCCATTTGGAGAGCCAAACATATAAAGTAATTAAACGTTTTAAAACATAGTTTAGTAAGAAAAAATTCTATGTCTTTACTATTGCTATTAAACACCAAATATATTTTACTGTTTATGTATTAGATGTATTTTCCATTTAGTATTTTCTCCCATAAGAAAGAGCCTGTTGTCTTTATTTTTATCAAACCTCCTTTCCTGTTTGGTTTTCTGTGTTCCCACATCTGCTAGTGTTTGTCACATTAGTCTGCCTCCAATCTCTAGTAAAACGTCACATTAAACTGTCACTATTCCTATTTTACTTTCAAATTAACTTACTGTAGAATCTCTTCCTATAAAAGAGGGCAATTTTCTCAATGCTTGCTCCTATTCCACTATTTTTGTTAAAATGGTAAATTCTAAAATCTCAAACTACTTTTGCAATCCATCCTGGCCCAAGTAGTCCAAATCCCATTGTTTCCGCTTTCAGATCGTTGGCTCCGTTATTAATTTTTTCCTGAAACTATATAATGCCTGACAATAAATCAAACACTAATTTAGAAGACATTCATAATCACTTACCTACTTTATGCAGGGGATTCTCAATTTCAGCGAGTCAGACAGAACCCGATTAAAACGTCTAACAAGTTTTCTAAAATGTTTGAAATTGTGGGTTCTCTCCCCAGCTCTTCACAGGCTTATACAAAATCTAATAAGTTTTTCATGGAAATATTGTTCATTGGAGCCATTTTTCTCAGACGTCAACGATAAATTTTGATAAATTATTTCAGGTGTTTTTCCTTCCTGCCTCAAGAGATCAACAAAGGCCATTAAATTATCTTCAAGCTCTTGAAGTTTGCGTGTTAAATAAATTATTAAAACTATTTTATATGAAATGGCTGAGGTTTCATCAATAATGATTGACATTTTCCTGCCTTGATTTATACATTTTCCAAAAAGTTGTTTTATTCTCTCAGTAGATAAATATTTCTGCAACAAGCAAGTCCATATATTTAGATTGCAATGATAAGCTCATATTAATGGTACCCCTTACTTGAAGTTTATTAAATATTTTATGTCTGAGGATATACAATTATTTTTAAGCACACAGACATTATTCTCTAGATTTTCATTTGTTTGATCAGTAATTTGATAAACTTTAAGAAATATTTTATTACAAATAATTATCATGTGAAATTGATTCCTAATGTTTTTATGACTTTTCTTGTTGATGAGAGAATTTTTAACAGATGAGAGAAGTTTTAACAGACATAATCATCACTCTTGCGAAATACAGAAATGTGGTATTTCACCATAAAATTACTGTTTTAGATTTATTGATTTTATTTTTGTGTGAATGAGTATTTTGGCTGCATATATGTGTGTGTACCACAGGCATGCCTGGTGTCCATGGAAGTCAGAAGAGGGTATCAGATCCCCTAGAACTAGAGTAGAGTTGGCTGTGATTCTCCAGGTGAGTGCTGAGAATCAAGCCCAGGTCTTCTGCAAGAGCAATCAATGCTCTCAACCATTGACCCATTGACCTGTCTTTCCTGCCCCCACCCTTGTTATTTAAAGCTTTTATATATTATTAGCTTGTGTGTGTGTTATATATTATTAGCTTCTATGTGTGTTAAGTATTACTAGCTTGTGTGTGTGTTATATTATTAGCGTGTGTGTGTGTGTGTGTGTGTGTGTGTGTGTGTGTGTGTGTGTAGAACAACTTTGGGGAGTTGGTTCTCTCCATTGTAGGTTCTGGGGATTGAACTCAGGCCACCAGACTTGCACCACAAGCGCTTTTACCCACTGAGACACCTCACAGACTAACTTTGAACTCTTAAAAACACAAGTTGTGGGCATTCTGATGACCTGGGCAGCTTGCTGATTGCGAGTGCTGCCACGCTGTGTTTAGTGATGGGGCCACATGTCAGTTACCTGCCCTCCTTTGGAGCATTTCTACAGTTTCCAACAGTTCAGGTTCTGGTCTCTGCACAGTATCAGAGGCTGCTTCCCCACATGGCTCAATGTTAGGAATGTGGCTTCTTTGTTCTCTCACAGCCAGAAAATTCATGTTTATAATACTTTAAAAGAACACGGAGGAACTTATCCCAAAGTCTGCTATATCTTCAATCTGGATTTCATTGTTAATATTTTATTATGAAGTCTTGAATTTATAAACATCAAAAACACTGCACAGTTACTACTTACACAACTAATTATAGCCACTAACAGTAAAGCCAAAGCTGAAATGGCTGTACTTAGAAGCAAGAGTAATTGCATAATTTTGCCCGAAGCCAGGGTTCTCAAAATACTTTCTCATTGTTAAAAATGATTTAAGATACCCATGGAACTTTGGTTTGGATGAGTTATAGCTATCGATACTGTATTAGATGTGAAGACAGAACTTGACTTTATTGCTATTTATTTAGTTACAATAACAATAATAAAGTTATTCAATGTTAGCATAAATAATATGTTTGTGAAAATAGCTATACTTTCCAAAACAGTGCAGTGTCACTGTATTCTTATAAACTGCTTTGATGTTCGGTTTAATAGAAATCAGCTGGCCCCTCCCATCCGTTTGCATATTCAGTAGGATGGACTTCTCATGTCAAGCAGCCTTCAGAGCATTCCAATCACATGGACTATCTCATGTCGTGCAACTTTCAGAACATTCTAAGCACATGGACCGTCTCATGTCATGCACTCTCTGGACTATTCCAAACACATGGACTATCTCATGGTATTTAGCTTTCAAACATCCCAAAACCATCTATGCTAAAACCAGGGGGAGATGGGCAAATGAGCTTTAGCATTACAACTGTTTTCTCCCTAGAGATCCCAGAGTCACCAACCCGAATGCTGTCAAACGCTTTATACATGCCTTTGCAACTGCTGCTTTAGGCACATAGTATGCACTTCCGAATTGTTCCAGGAAGTCATGATGCCATCTCTGAAATGGGGGACACTGGCAAGAAGAGATTGCTAAGATGTAACTGAAATGGGGGAGCAAACTATGTCAGCAGGTGTTGTCACGTGCTGTTACCATGGATTTCAGTTAACCAATTTGCATGAGAACATATGTCATTAACTGGTCTTGATGCACTTTGCTGCCTACTAATGTTGTTAAGCAACATCCAAATATGTTTCAAAAGGTAAAGACTGGTCAGGCATGCTGGACAGCATCCTCAGAACATTGGTCTTGCTGGGGGCTTTAAATACATAATGAGGAAAGTTCCAGTCTTCATTTGTGTGTGCCATGTAAAAGTCAGGAAGAAAAATGGAAAAGAAGACAAAGTAATTAGGGTACTGAGTAAGAAAAAGTTGTTGCTAATATACTCTGTTGCTGGAGCAGGAGAGATGGCTTAGTGGCTCAGAGTGGGTATTGCTCTTACCAAGTGCCAGAGTTCAGCTGCCAGCACTTAGGAAGGACAGTTCACAGTCACCGGTATCTCAAGCCCTAGGAGATTAGCACCCTCTTCTGGACTCCACAGCTCCCTGCACTCACATGTGCATATACCCATACACATAATATACACACACATAATTTTGAAAACAAATCTTAAAATATGTTGTTATTTAAAACTGCACATATGAGAGGTCAGAGATGGCTCAGTCAGCTAAGTGTTTGCCATGGGAGCCTGAGGACCTAAGTTTAGAACCCAGAGCCCATGTAAGATTCTGGGTGTAGTGGTGCCTGTCTGTAATACCAGCCTCAATTATGACAAGGGGCTTTCTGGAGCTGGAAGGCCAGCTAAGTTCAGCAAGATAGCTTGTCTCTAAAAGTAAGGTGAAGAGCAATCAAGGAAGATTGTCAGTGCACTCACACGCACACACACGCACACACTCTCACACACACTCACACAAACACACACACTCACACACGCACTCACACAAACACACACACTCACACACGCACGCACACATGCACACACTCACACACTCACATGCACACACACTCACACACGCACGCACACATGCACACACTCACATGCACACACACTCACATGCACACACACAAACACACACTCACACGCACACACACTTACACACAAACACACACTCACACACACATGTGTGCACACGCACACACATAGGAATATCAGCATCCACATCTATGTCTAATTTTACTGAATAACAAGTGCAATTTAAATTTAATAAAATATGCTGGCACATATGAAGAGCAGAACGTGATTCAAGGGCATAAAAGAAATGATATTATTATCCAAAACAGAGGGTTCAATGTACTGATGGTCTATGTTCAGTGCTATTTCCATCAACATAATGCTATTTTTATACTTGATAAAATTAGAGGTATTTGTATTAAATTTGACTTAAAATATATGCAATAATAACAAAAAAGAAAGAAAGAAGAGAGAGAGAGAGGGAGTCAGAAAGGAAGGAGTAGACAGAGTGTCTGGTCTGCTTTGTTAAATGTTGATATGTATTAAAAAGTGCAGTATGAAAATAGCACAGTTCTAAGCCCAGAATAAATAAGCACATAAATAAAACAGAGCAGATACTTTCCCCCCAAAGACCAAGTATGTATAACCTCAGATTCTAAAATGAAAAGAGAGTTATTCCATAAACAGTGGTACAACTGGCTACTATTTGGGGGGGGGAGTTAAGACACCTAAGTTACAGCACACCAAAATAAATCCCAGCAACATTAAATATTTAAACATC
Source organism: Mesocricetus auratus (assembly GCF_017639785.1). Lineage (NCBI taxonomy): Eukaryota > Metazoa > Chordata > Mammalia > Rodentia > Cricetidae > Mesocricetus > Mesocricetus auratus. Next base: position 74,132,371 of record NW_024429197.1, on the reverse strand, counting down.
AATGAGACATTTAAAGCAACTTTACACAGATAGAAAAAAACAGACGCAATCATGAAACTCTTCTATGCATAAAAAAAAAAAGATGAGCCGGGCGTTGGTGGCGCACGCCTTTAATCCCAGCACTCGGGAGGCAGAGGCAGGCGGATCTCTGTGAGTTCGAGGCCGGGCTGGACCGATAGCCTCCGAAACAATACAGAGAAACCCTGTCTCGTAAAGACCAAAAAAAAAAAAAAAAAAGATGAGATACTTGGCCAGGTAAGTAAGAAAGTAAGAAAATGACTGAAGAAAAATAATGCACAACATAAGAAAAAGCCAAATACAATGGACATTCCAACACAGGCAGCCAGGAAGCAAAGGGAGAAGCCTGACTTGGTTGTAAGGAAAGAATGAGACTGGGGGTTGGCTACATCGAGGAGCACTCCTCCAGCTGGCGGTGGGGCCCTGGGCTCACTCACCTGCACTACAGAAACCAACAACTAATCCATATACTCAAGAAACCAGTTTCCATCTACCACATTTCCCAAGTGTAAAAGTAATCATACAGTCAACAGTGGTGGCACACGCCTTTAATGCCAGCATGGGGAGGCAGAGGTAGGTGAATCTCTGTGGGTTCGAGGCCAGCCTAGTCTACAGAGGGAGTTCCAGGACAGCCAGGGCTACACTTTTCTATAAAGAAAAAAAAAGTAATCATACAGTCTATTGACTAAAACAAGTTAAAAGGAAAGTATAAATTAGAAGTGTTTGGGATGGACGCGGGGGAGCCAGGTAGATTTGCTTGGCAGATTTATTTAAATGTACACAACCCATAGTACAGCAGTTTCATTTCTTAAAAAAATACATTGCAAATTTATCTATCTATTTGTGTGTGTGTGTGTATATATGTAGGTGCCTCGGTGTATGTGGAGAGAGATCAGGGGACAATCCACGCTGGAGTTGGTTCCTTCCTTCTACCATGTCCATGTAAGTCCCAAAGGTCAGACTTGAGTCATCAGACTTGGCAGCAAGCCCCTTTCCCCTCTGAGCCATCTCATTGGCCCAACAGTTTCAGTTTTAAGGAGAAATTCAAGTAGGTTCATGACAGGATGAATGTGTTCAGGACACTCTTTGTAATATTGTCCCTTTAAGAAAAAAAATACCAAAAACATGAATTATCAACAATAAGGATTTATTGTGTTTATGTATATTGTATCATAAGGGAATATTTTTCTATGCTTCATGATATACCAAAGATATCATATAGCAAAAGTCATATTTATACTGACAGACTATCCCTAAGTTGACTTCATGATACAGTATCATTCCAAGCAATATATTGAATAGAATTTCATTGTTTTTAAAAACTTACTGTTCATGTATCTGTGCTGGCTACTTTTATATCCACCTGACACAAGCTAACATTATCTGAAATTAGGGAACCTCGATTGAGAAAGGGCCTCTATAGGATTGGGCTGTACGGCATCTCCATAACTAGTGACTGATGGTGGAGGGGTCCACCAATTGGGGGTAGTACTATCCCTGGGCTCATGGCCCTGAATTCTATAGGAAAGCAGGCTGAACGAGCCATGAGGAGGACAAATATGGCCACGCTGAACTATCAGGTTGACCCTTCTGTCCTCACTAAGCCAATGTTAAGTGACATACCACGTCCACAGGACTCCATGCTTGTGCACCAGTGTCTCTCATCAGACCTGCCTTTCACTAGTCTGGGAACTCCTCTGACTTGTATCCGAAACTGTCGTATTTAGCCAGACACCATGAACCTATTAGTGACCCTTGGAGATTAACGACTAATTTTCAATGTGCCACTGTTCCCCAATACAATCCATCCATCCGTTCGTTCGTTCCCTCAAACAAGTGCCCAGCACAGACCATCTTTGCACTAACACACACTGCTTTCCTGTAAGCAGCACATGCCAGCAGCTGGCAAACACAGATTCAGTGACTAACAAGATGGCCAGAGGAATGAGGTTTGGCCATGGGCTAAGAGAAGGCTGCCATCTTCCTGCTTCCTCTACTCAGAGCTCTCACACCAGAAGAGACAATCCAAGGATTTGAGCATCATATAATGATTCAGCTACATAGAAATGATGGGCAGATGACTCTGTATTTCGGAACTTGTTTCTTTGCTTGTAAGCCGGGAACCCAAATTAGCATATGTTATGGAGCTGCTTTGATATGGCTCATTGAAACGGTGCATGTGAAGTTGGTAGAGTTGGGTTTAGTGAGTGGAGCCTCAGCTGTTATTGGCATTTTCCTTGTGATTATTATATAAGAGTAGTAAGGTCTGGTGACAATGAAGGGCCTTGCCTGGACCCCACCACTGCCTCCTTTCTCTTGCACTTGGGTCAAGGTGGAACCTGAGAACTAGAATTTGTGGGAGTTCCAAGGTCCGGAGGAGGTGTAGCTTGCGTAAGAGAACCCAGAAATCCTATTGACATGGACTCAAGACCCAGACCTCTTGCCTCCCAAGCTGGTGTCTTTCAATAAAGTCCCTGTCTCCTCTGAAGAACAGAGCCATTTATAAAACACAGGTTTCAGGGGTAAGGGACTTTTCCACTCTCCTGCTTCAGCCATGGTTGATACGGGGGCTGATGTACCATCAGTAGGGGGTGAAGGTGGATTGATGTTCTCTGTGCTGTTTTTCTCTTACCAACTCCATCTTGGCAGTGTGCAACCCTTCTGGGTGACAACAAAGTTCTTCTGGAATCCCTGCATGGAAGTGAGCCTGAACAGTGCACCAAGGCATTAAAACACCAGCCTGTGAGGGCCAAATTTCCTCACTCCCTGAGGATGCCAGTCAATACTTCCTCAAGTTGAAGAGTGGCAGCTTTGCCAAAACTCTGGAAGTGACAGTTCCATGGCCACATTTTTCTCACAGAAATGGTCCCAGAAAGTTGGCCAATAAAAACGCCCAAAGAGTACTCAAGAAGGGAGCCATCACCTCACATTTTAAAATTGCAATTGACACAGACCCAACTTTTTAAAATTCACCTTTTTCTTAGCATATAAAATAACGGTGTCTAAGATGTTTTCATACATGTGTATCATTGACCGTCACATTTGCTTCCCATCACCTCCTCCTTGCCCCTGTCGCTTCATCCCTGCCCTGGCTCAAACAACACCCTACATCTCTTTGTGTGTTGTCCTCATTGGTGTTTCTTCACAAGGTCTAGCACACAACACAGCAGGTTTTTCTAAGCTTTCTTCTTCTCTTTCTCACTTGCCTCCCACTCTGGAATTTGAACTCTGGGTGAAACACTTTGTCATGTTGGCCAGCCACTGCACTTACAGATGCTAGGACACCACAAGCCCTGCACTGAAGCCATTGAAAAAACAAACAAGCTTGCTCAAGATTTTTCAGTGTAGTGGGGCCTACAAGATGACTCAGCAGGTAGAGGCACTTGCTACCAAGTCTGGCTCCTGAGTTCAACCTCCTTAGAATCCACATGGTGGAAGGAAACAAGTGACTCCTACAAGTTGCTCTCTGACCTACACACACACACACACACACACACACACACACACACACACACGTATATGCTGTCCTTGCCTCCCTCTCCCTCTCTCATATATATATGTATATATATGTCAAAAGATCTCAGAGTCATGAAATTTCATTTCTATGACTTTAACTAGCTTGGGATAACTCCTTGTCTTAGACATGAATTTATTGGCCATTAGATACAATTTTAACTTTGTACCAATCAACATGAATCCTACAAAGTGGGAAATTAATAGCAAATAATTAACTTTAGCAAAAATGATAAAATTGAAACAGAAATGGAGATAACTCCCTAAAATAGTCCACACCTCCTTCAGAGGCAACACCGAGGCACCACCTCCTCCCTGATGTGACAGATGCCGTGAAGACTGCTATATTGAACCATTTAGTCCTCACAGCTACCTGAGAAGGAAGGGTGAGACTCAGAGGGCTTATAAAAATTCCCCAGAAAGAGGATGGATTTACAGATCTACTTGGGGGGTTCATGCAAAAAACATGTGGTTTTCCAATCCACACACGTGTGATGTCCTTCATTATTACTTAGATTTTCTTTGTGTTTTTCTCTGCAGTGTTTCACAGTTGCCAATGCTCACATCTAGCACCGCTTTTGTTAAATATAAATAAGCACTTTATTCCTTTTGCATTTCATTGCAAGTGGGCTGGATTTATTTGTATATGGAATCACTTGATTAGGCTGTTGGTGGGAAGATCATTTGCTTTTGCACAGCTGTTCTGTCTCCTGCTACCATATTTGCAAAGGCTTCTTGGTTCTAGCCACTCTGTGGGGGGTTCCTTAGGGAACCTGGCATGCAGTCTCTCAGCTGAGGTTGTTCACTCCTCCTTTATGAAGTTGTTTGCCTTTCTTTGTTTATTTTGTCCTTTGCCTTGTTTCCCTGCTGGAGACAGCCTCTGTGGTTACACAGAAGTGATGAGAGCACACCCCCTTTGTTCCTACACTGAAACGGACTTTCCAAAATGGCCTGTCAAGGTTTTTAAGTATGATGCCAGCCCTGGCTGTTTGTAGACACCTTCTCCTCCCAGCGTTTAGGTATCTTATCAAAAACCTTAGCTGTTAGATTTTGTTTGATAACTCCTCTGAATCTCTGGAGATGACTGTGGAAACATTAAATTCTTTTCCCTTCAAAACTAGGTTGATGTTCACATGTCAAACCAACCTTGAATTCCTGGGATAAAATCCCTTGGTCGCAGAGTATTATTAGTTAAGTATGTTGTGTTCACTATGCTAGCCTTTGTTGAGGATTTTGTGTCTGGACTCAGAAGAGACAACAGTCTGTAGCTTTCTTACGATGACTTTGTCTTCTTAGTCTCAGGATAATATTGGCTATACTGAGTATATTAGAAAGCGTAGTCTGGGGTAGTGCTGCATTCCTGTAATGCAAGTACTCAGGAAACTAAGGTAGGAGTCAAGACCAGGTTGAGCTACAATAGTAAGTTTGAAAAAGAGGGGGGAAAAGAATTTCCTCCTCATATATTTTGTGAAATTATGTTTTTCTTAAATGTATGATAAAACTCACCAGCAAAGGTCTTCAAGACTTGAGGTTTTTCTTTGTAGAACAGTTTTGTTGCTAATTAGATTTTTATTATATATTATGTATATTGCATGTGTCTATTCTGGTTTCCAGTTTCTTTTTGAGTCATTTTGAGCATCTGCTTTTCTAACACTGGATTTCTTGATTATCTAATGCATTGGCACACATGGTTCAAACATTCCTTTATAATCTTTTAATTTATGTAAAAGACGAAATTCAAAGAATCAACTTTTTAAAGACAGATTCTATTTTAATTATGTGTATGTATTTCTGTGTGGGTGTAAATATAAGTGTGGTGGAGACCAAAGGTATCAGATCCCCTGGATCTGGGATTGCAGGTGACCATGGAGACAAGAACTCAAAACATGTTCCCTGAAAGCGTAACCTGCACTTTCAACTGCAGAGCTATCTATTTTTCCAAGAATCAACTGCTAACTACGTCTTCCGTATTCCTGTTTTCTACTTCATCCCACCCCCTTCCCTAATCTTTGTTATTTACTCTTTTTCTGTGTGTTTTTCCTCTCCTCTCATTTGTCAAGGTTCGGAAGGTAAATTTTTACATTACTGATATGGTCACAAGAACAGTCCTGATGGACCTTGAACACCCTTCAGCTTTTATCTCTGACACAAGCATACATTCTCCTCTCAGGACACTTTTAGCTGCGTACCATAAATATTGGCATGTCTTCATTTTCAGCAAGATGAAGATATTTTTCTAACTACCTTGTGGTTTCATGGTTAACTAGTTTATCCTTTACATGTATTTTTTAATTTCCTAATATTTATTCATTTCCAAAATTCCCTTCCATTGTTGAGTGCTAACAATGTTTTAAGAACACAGTTTATTTTGTTTCAATCTGTTTGGGTTTACTGAGATTTGTTTTATGGTCTAACCTACTGTCTACTTTGGAAAATGCTCCATATGTGTTCAGAAAGCGTGTGAATTCTGCTCTTGTTGGATGGAGTGTTCAGTACATGTCACCCACAGCAGTTGATTGGCAGTGCTGTGTAAATCTCATTGCTAAGCATTTGAGAATAGGGTATAAAATGATCACTATTGCTATATTTCCTTATACTACTAATCATCTGTTTTCACTCTATGACTATAGCTGGCTCTTTCACATAATGTATTCTTGGCGTGCCCTTTTCCATCCTTTGTTTCTGAACCATCTCACGTGTGTCCTTTGTAGGGGGCATGTAGGTGGCATGCACATTGTGGTCCAGTCTGCCATGGTCCTTCTGACTGGGGCGATGAGTGAGACCCTGAGTTTTAATGTCATTACTAGCAGGTTAGAGTTATATCTGCCATTTTGAGCTTCTTATGCATATCTGTCTTTTTCTTCTTACATCTCTTTATTTCCTTATTTAGTTCCAAATAAATATTTTTGTAGCATTTTGGCTCCTATAGATTCCTTAGTTATTTTCTTATTGGCTTCATTAAGGTCATCATATATGTGGTAACTTGCCCCCTGGGAACTTCTAACCAATATGCACTGAATTCTGGGAAAATACAAACCCCCTTATCATTGTCTAGCTCCATTTGTTCCCTCTCTTATTTGTGCTAATGCACATATATATAATAACAGAATAAATATGACTATATAAAGGTAGTATAATTTTTACATCATTTTGTCTTTTGCGAAAGAGAGAGACTCTGATATTAAGCCACATATTTATCACTTATGGCAGCTTTCATTTCTTCCTGTAGATTCTGATTACCATCTGGTTTCAATCCCTTTCTGCCCAAAGGACTTTTTATATCGTCTCATAAGACAAGTCCTCGAGTCATCACTGCTGCTAGCCCTTTTATCCACTGACTCATATTTTAATCTCGGACTGTCTTTATTTCGATTTTGTTTGAAGGATATTTTTGATTACTGAAGAATTCTTCTTTTGTCAGGTTTAGTGTTTTTTAACTAGTGTCTTTTAATATGCCCTTTTGGTTTCCATTATCTTATATGGAAAGTCAAGATTGAAGTTAATATACTTTCTAGATGTGTGGAATCATTTTTCTCTTGCTTCTTTGTGTGTGTGTGTGTGCGCGCACGCGCATGTGTACTTGTGTAGTTGTGGGTTTGAACACACATGTGTATTTGCACATGTATGTGGAGGCTATATGACAACTTTGGCTGTCATTTCTCAGGAGGGTTCCATCTTTTATTTTATTTTCACCAAATAGACTATGCTGGCTGGTCTGTGAGACTCAAGGGTTCGTCTCTACCTGCTCAGTACTGGAATTACAAGCACAAGCACGTAACACCTTTCCTGGACTTTTAAATATGTTTAATGTGGGTTCTAAGGTTATCTTGTTTGTAAGGTGTGTCAGGTTGAATGAGAATGACCCTCATAGGCCCACAGTGAGTGGCACTATTAGGAGGTGTGGCTTTGTTGGAGTGGGTGTGACCTTGTTGGAGGAAGTGTGTCACTGTGGAGGTGGGCTTTGAGGTCTCATACATGCTCAAGCCATGCTCAGTGAGACAGAGTACTTCCTGTTGCCTGCAGATGAAGATGTAGAGCTCTCAGCTCCCTCTCCAGCACCATGCCTGCCTGCATGCTGTCCTGCTTTCCACCATGATGATGGTGGACTAAACCTCTGAACTGTGAGCCACCCAACTAAATGTTTTCCTTTGTAAGAGTTACCATGGTCATAGTGTCTTCACAGCAATAGAAACCCTAAGTAAGACACAAGGTACGGGCTTTACTAAGCTCTCTGTGATCCTCTCTTGGTAGCTTTGTTGTTTTGTCTTTTGAGGCAGTGACTCCGTGTTGTAACCTTGGCTGGCCTGGAAGTGACAGAGTTCCTCCTGCCTTTGCCTCTGCAGTGCTGGGGCTAAAGGTGTGCACCACCATTCCCAACTTCTCTTGCTACTGCTAAGATGTTTTTCCTTGGTCTTTGTTTTTAACAGTTGAACTGTGTTGCATGTAGGTGTGGGTCCTTTTGTTTTGAAATAGATATTCTTGTGTTATTTATTTTCCTTCCACACCCCCCTCTGCGCATCTGGAAGCTAGAAGTGAATATTGGCTGACTTCCTCAGCCATTCCCCACCTTAAACTTTTTATGACAAAGATTTAATTATTTGGGAATTTCTCGTAATATACCCCAATCACGCTTACTTCCCAGTCCTACCAGGTTCCTTGTTGCCTCCCCCTTACTTTGTCTATATAGTCACTAGAGTGTGGTCACATGCCAAGTGGCCACCCCTTAAAGAAAAGTGAGTCCTTCCCCCTGTACACCCCTCCCCAGACGCCTCTGTTGTGGAGAGCTGCATTTCCGCATCCTTATCACAACTTTCCAGTCTTTTTAATAGCTTCCTGTCTAGGTTGTTACTTTTTGGAGAGACGGGCGTGGGGGTTGTCTCAGAAGTCCTCTGTGTCTCTCCCCCTCAACTGTGAGTCTGCAATCATCGATGCCACTGTAGAAGGTTCCTTGTCCTTTGTAGTCAGCAGGAGCACAGATCACGGGCTTCCACATGGTATCTGGCCACAATGCAGACCACAGACATCCACCTGGCCTCCGGCATTAGCTTGTGCCATAGACCTCGACATGGTCTCCTGTGGCAATACAGGTCACAGACACCAATGTGGTCCCTGGTTGCAGCCCAGTCCAAGGATGTCATCCTGGCTTCAGGTGGCAGCACAAACCATGGACATGGCATGGATTTTGATAGTAACATGGGCCACGGACATCAACAGGGACCCTGACTGTAGCCAGATGAAAGACCCAGACATGGTCCCTAGTGTCAGCATGGACCACAGACGCCAGCAGGTCCTCAGCCAGGGGGACAGCACATACACATCAACATGGCCTCCTCGCGGTAGCTCAGGCCTCGGATGTTGTTGGCGTGGTTCAGCCTCTCTCCACCACATCTGCCTTGCTACCCCCACACTCTACTGCAAATCCATACAACACAGTAGCATTGAGAATTGCATCGTGTTACTCGGTACATTTTTTGGCCACACAGCTCCACATGCAAATAGTGGCTGCCACAAGTCATTGGTCTAGCTCAAGGCCTCTGGTCCCTGAAGCAGAGTAAAAGCCAGATCACTGCCATGACTTCTTTAATCACAACCATGCTTTGGGTTTTCATCTTCAGTAGCGATGATATGCTCCCGGACCTGGCTTGGCAACACCAGCTCCTCCTCAAGGTCTAGCAGTTTGTTGATGGAGTAGCTATTGGGTTGACCAACTGAAGGCACTGGATCTGGGCCTGCTTGATAGCTGCCAAGTTGGTCAGGCCACCCAGCTGGGGCGCTGGCTCTTGCTCCACCTTTACTTTTAAGACAGGGTTTCTCATTGATTCTGGGGCTCCTCAATTCAGTTAGACTGGCTGAAAAGTAAGTTACAGGAGTTTGCCTGTGTCCATCTCCCCAGTGCTGCGACTACAGGCACAAGCTACCATGTGTCTGGTTTACATTATTACATGAGTACTAAGAATCGTGACTCAGGTCCTTGTGATTATACAACAGGTCTTTTGCTGACTCAACTATCTCCCCACATCCCATTTTCCTTACATTTTATTCTTGCTTTTCTTTTAAGACTATCTTCCTAAGGGCCAGTCCCGGGTCTGTATTTTAATAGTCAGGGATTGTCAGAGTTATATTGAGACACTTCAAGCAAGTCTGGCTGTCATCCGCTGCTGACATCTATTAATGGGTAAGAGAACAGACTCAAAACTCAGGGCACTTTAAAATCTATTCCAGCACTTCCTCTCTGCTAAGCCCTCTGGCTTTGCCCACACGTGTGTGTAGCCTGGGAAGCCAGCCAGACTGTGTGTTTGGCTTGTGCCGTCATCTGCTCTCTGCTGCCTGTATGTGCAACCCCAGCCAGAATTACGCTTACCCTAGCCATGACCAGAATCTTAGACTAATGGAGCTGTTCACCCCCGTGCAGAGCCTTTTGTGTGTGCTACTGCACTGTGCACCTTTTACTGCCACCCAAGAAAGTCCTGTGACTTCAGCTGCTCTGCTGCCTCTCCGCACAGCCTGCTACACTCTGGCGGGACCTGGGCCCCAGCAGAGCTGGGAGGGCGGGCTCAGAAGCCCAGGCTAAGGCACCACCAAGGCAGTGTCCTTTGTCTGCTCTTACCCAGCATTCAATGGTTTGATTTGTCCATTGGCATCTGTGGCAAGGTAACCCAGAATGGCTTTGAACCTTCATGTCCACGCCCTCCCTAGAGCTAAGACTACAGGCATGCGCCAGTACATCAGGCTAGTCCATAATTTCAAATTTGCCTATAGTTTTAACCCCAGATCCTGATTTTTATCACAGTTGTTGTTTTTTCTACTCGTCTGTGTAGTACTCAGGACATTATATTGTTCACTTTCCTTACTCTAGCTTGGGGGTAGAGGACAGTCTCAGGTGTAAGAGATACTAGGAATGACACAGAGGAAAGACACTGGGTTCAGAGAGGAAGACATTAGGCAAGGCTAAACAATGAGTCCTCAGTGAGTCTGCTTGAACCTGAGCTTGGGTGTTCTGCTTCCCAGCTGAAGGCCTGGGCCATACCACCCACCCGGTTTCTTCTGGAGATAAGAGTACTGCTCTGCATCCAGCCCAGCCCAGCCCAGCCCAGCCCCAGCCCCCAGTCCCCAGCCCCCTGGCCTCCCACCCCCCCTTGGCCCCCCCTCCACCCGGCCCCCAGGCCCCCAGGCTCCCCAGCCCCCCTTCCCCCCCTGCCCCCAGGCCCCCAGCCCCCCTGCCCCCAGGCCCCCAGCCCCCCTGCCCCCTAGGCCCCCAGCCCTCCCACCCCCCTACCCCGGCCCCCTGGCCCCCAGGTCCCCAGCCCCCCGCCCCCTAGGCCCCCAGCCCCCTCACCCCCCCACCCCGGCCCCCAGGCCCCCAGGCCCCCAGCCCCCCACCCCCCCACCCTGGCCCCCAGGCCCCAGGCCCCCCTCCCCCTCCGCCCCCTGGCCCCCAGGCCCCTGGCCCCCAGGTCCCAGGCCCCCAGGCCCTCAGGCCCCCACCCCCCCCCCCCCACCCCTGGCCCCCAGGCCCCAGGCCCCCAGGCCCAGCCCATCCCTATCACTAGGTCCCTGGAACTCCTGGCCCCTAGAGGGTGTTGCTGTCATCATAAAGGGAATCACAGGTTGCCTAGAAAGGGATTTTAAGTTTGGTTTATGGCAGTTGTATACATTCCTTTGTTCTAATAATAGCAGGACTAATCTCCCTTTAATAGACAACTATTAATCATTCATATAATTATCTATAATAATAAATTTCTGTTTAAAAGCACCCATTTCGTATTGCTTTTCCCAGGGACTTCCCTTCAGTTCTGGGGTTAGGTTAAAGGGTTAGCAGATTATTAAAACTTCCATGAGGGGAGATTTAATCAGGCAATCTTTTTAGGGAAGCAAGCATCAGTTTCCAGTGGAAGAAGATATCAAAGAACTGATAATGTTCAAATGTGTAGATACATGTGCATGAGAGTTACAGGAATAAAAACAAATATGTAGATACATGTGCATGAGAGTTACAGGAAGACTAAAAACCTTCTAAAGGACTCAGAGAATCCTCCTGCCTCAGCCACATGTGATTTCAGTTTCTCTGGGGCCGGATCTCTTGGTTCTGCTGTGAGTTTTTATTGTTTTTGTTTAAATACAAATGTTCAGTTCAAAATGGAGAGTGAGGTGGACTCTTTCCCCTCTGGCTTGTTCTGTCTGTCGAGGGGACTGAGAGCTAAAAGTCCCTGCACTGGCTGCGAGGGGACTGAGAGCTAAAAGTCCCTGCACTGGCTGCATGGAGATTGAGAGCTAAAAGTCCCTGCACTGGCTGCATGGAGATTGAGAGCTAAAAGTCCCTGCACTGGCTGCGAGGGGACTGAGAGCTAAAAGTCCCTGCACTGGCTGCGAGGGGACTGAGAGCTAAAAGTCCCTGCACTGGCTGCGAGGGGACTGAGAGCTAAAAGTCCCTGCACTGGCTGTGTGGCCCTGAGAGCTAAAAGTCCCTGCACTGGCTGCGTGGCCCTGAGAGCTAAAAGTCCCTGCACTGGCTGCATGGAGATTGAGAGCTAAAAGTCCCTGCACTGGCTGCATGGAGATTGAGAGCTAAAAGTCCCTGCACTGGCTGCGAGGGGACTGAGAGCTAAAAGTCCCTGCACTGGCTGTGTGGCCCTGAGAGCTAAAAGTCCCTGCACTGGCTGCGTGGCCCTGAGAGCTAAAAGTCCCTGCACTGGCTGCGTGGCCCTGCGGCTTTTGGTTAGTTTGGCCAACAGAAAGCACGAGCAAGAAGACAGGAGATTTGGCACATTTGGCTCTGGTTTGGCGTGACCATGTTATTTTATTTAACACCCAGCTCCTGGGCGTGGCTTCCCGCTGAGGCTACAGGATCCAGTGTCCTGGACAGGACACCTTTCCTGTGGTCCTCGGGCTCAAGAATGGTACCCACTTTCCCGTCTTGACGGTCCTTGGTGTGTGTAATGCCAAAGCAGGGGTTCTCGCTCACCCCTGACATTTCTGTGCAAGCACCTTCCGTATCAACTGTTCTCAACCTGTGGGTCAAGAGCCCTTTGAGGGCTGAACAACCCTTTCACGGAAGACTGTCTGCATATCAGATATTTACTTTATGACTCATAACAGTAGCAAAATTACAGTCATGAAGTAGCAATGAAGGTAATTTTATAGTTGAGGCACCACAACACAAGGAACTGTGTTAACAGGTCACAGCATGCAAAAGGTTGAGAACCACTGCCCTAGATAAATTGTTGACGTCTTTGAAGTCTTCTGAGTGCTGGGACCTCATGGAACTCTGAAGTGGGGAACTAGCTTTGGTTAGGAGTAAAGTGCTCATATAGTCAATTTGACAGGATCTAGAATCACCTAGGAGACAAGCCTCTGGGCCAGCCTGTGAGGGACTTTCTAGATGCAATTAACTGAAGTGGAATGACCCACCTTAACTGTGGGCAGCAGCATCCCATGGTGTGGGGTCCTGAGCCAGAAGTAAAGGAGAAAGCAGGCTGAACTCGGGCAATGATCTATAGCCGGACTTCCTCTGTCCCGCCAGCCAGGTCCCAAATCACAACATGGAGACGTATTATTTATTATGAAAACTCGACCAATAGCTTGGGCTTGTTTCCAACCATTTCTATTCATCTACATGTTGCCTGTGGCTTTACCTCTCCTCCTGCAAGTCTGCTCACTCCTGTCCACTGGTGACCCTGACTTCTCCTTCCCAGCATCCTCTGTGCCTGGAAATCCTACCTCACTATTGGACAGTCAGGTCTTTATTAAACCAATACAGTGACATATCTTTATAGAGTGTAACCAAGTATCTCGAAACAGTCTCTACTTCCTGACTGTAGACAGGGTCTGGCCAGGGCTTCAAGTTGCTGTCACTGTAATGCCACGCCCCCAACCACTAATTGACCAACCTCTGGAACCATGAGCCAGAAGCAATCCGTCCTTCCTTAAATTGTGTTTGGTAGGTGTTTCGTTACAGCAAGAAGGAAAGTAACTAATACAAGACCCAATAAGGGGTTCTAAGACCTTGGAGGTGGGCCTGGGTTGGGTATTACTTTGCTGCATGACCTTTCACCCCTCTGGATTTCAAGGGCTTCATCTGTATAAAGAAGGGCTTGGATAAAATCAGAGGCCTCTACACATCTTTTTCCTATGTGCCTTGAAAGGAAATGTAAAGTGTCTCCATAAGGACACACCTTTAAAAATATATTGCTCTCTGAGTTTGAGGTTAGCCTGATTTACAGGGTAAGTTCCAGGGCAGTCAGGGTTACACAAATAAACCCTGTCTCAACCACCCCCCAAAAGTATTGTAATCTTAAATAGTTATAAAGAATTCAGCATGCAGTTTGTTATTAACATTTAAATATAAAATGTTTACATCATTTCTTCAAATATATTCAATGCAATTTCAGTTCCTAGTGATTTTTTGGATGCAATATCATTTGTTTAAAAAAATAGATGTTGGCAAGCAGTTAAGCCAACCAGGCCCCTTTACTCTCAGGGGCCTGCTTTGCAGAGGCTGTGAACAACCCCTCCTTGGTAGCACAGCAGCCTGTTTCCTATATGGACTGCCCTAAGGGACCTTGGAGACAACGTTCTGGTGTATATTCATGTCAGTGATCTCAATGTTGCCCCCAATCTAGGCTCCTGACAGGTAGGTGAGGTGGCTTTGGGAAATCCCAGGACCCACTGGCCAGGTCATCATGTACATTCCCCCTAAGCGCCGAATGGCAAGTGATTGAGGCCCTGCACTGTATCAAATTCAAGCTCCTCCAACTACCAGAAGATCCATCTCTCAAAGAAATGGGACTTCTCTAATGCAGATGACTTGAAGATGTAGTAGCTGAGAAGCGGCTTATCCCTGATGGCTGAGATCAACAGTACCCCAGCCTGAAACACTGCGCCTAGGGCTTCTACTGGGCGGTCCTCCCACCCCATCCCATCATGCCTAGTGATACATCTCACACCCACTCTGAGGAAAAGTAAACAAAAATGCATGGCTCCCTTTTCGTGGCACATTCTAGATAGCTGACTGTACAAGATGAAGCTGATATCTCCTTTCCAGCCAAGAGTCTCATTTGAGTGAATGATGAACTCAAGCTCTGCATGATTTTGTTTGTTTGTCTTGTTTTTGTTGGTTTTTTTTGAGACAGGGTTTCTCTGTGTAACAGTCCTAGCTGTCCTGGAACTCTCTCTGTAGACCAGGCTGGCCTGGAACTCACAGAGACCCGCCTACCTCTGCCTCCCAAGTGCTGGGATTAAAGGCGTGCGCCATCACCGCCTGGCCAAGCTTTGTAAGTAGCTGCTGGTGCTCTGGGTAAGGAATGGAAGGATTGTGTGGTCCGAATCAGTGAGGGAACGACAAACAAGGTGCTTCCATGAAGAAGGTGTCCTGACCCACAGCAGAGTGCGCCTGCTGTTGAGTAAGGGGCGCTCTTGCTATAGACCAAGGAGAACTGGGGAGAGAAGAGAGAAGCATCCGTCTGTCTGTTTCAGATGCATTGTGGATGCTGACCAGAGTGATTTGTAAAAGGAAAGAAATAAGAAAGGACAGAGAGGTGGGGGGTATTCCTGGACTGACAGATGCTACTGTGCCTGTAGCTGGGGCCCAAAAGAGCTACCAGAATACTAAAGCTTTTCAGTCTCTCTAAAGAAGATGAAGTCTGCCGGTGTTTTCAGACAGTCGTTTAAACAAGGAGGTCAGAAGCCTAGGCACAAACACACAGCATTCAGCATCTTGTTGCTCCATGTGTCCTGCAACACAAACGCAGATGAATTGCTCTAAAGAAACAACACACTAATAGAAACAGGGAGGAGGCTGCAGATGTGCTAAACTTTTGTCCAAGAGAATGAAGGAAGCCAAAGAAAACCACTATGATCATCTTGCCATCACAGCTACACAAATACTGTTTATAGATGGGAACTTCAAAGTTTTATGTTTTCTGAAGTTATAAGACTTTCGTGCTTACATATATTATCATATATATTATGTATTAAATTGAGTCATTAATGCAATTTTGGGATGTAGTGGATCAAAATTTGGATCATTATTAAACAGAAAAGTCAAATGAAATGTTAAGATGTTCATGTCCCAACAAAAAGGATGGAAAGTGGTATCTCCCTTAAAAGAATCTCAGTTTCCCAAAACATTTGGAACCAGATACTCCCCTGCTACAAACTGGGGTTTATTCTCCAGGTGATGCCCCCACAGTAAGAGCTAGGGTGAAGATCTGGGGAGATGAAAAAAGTGCTTCCTACACAAGCTTAAGGACCTAAGTTCGGATCCCCGCTACCTGTGTACAAAGCCAGGCACGGCAGTGTGCACCTGCAATGCCATCATTGGAAGGAGATGGTGGCCAGAGGTCCCTGTAGCTTGCTGACCCACCAGACTAGCCAATCAGTGAGCTCCGGGTTCAAGGGGAGGTTGTCTCAAAAAATAAGGTGGAGAAAAATCAAGGAACACATTTAATGTCAATCTCCGACTTTTATATGTACCTGAACATAAGTGCAAGCACACCCATATATGTGTCCCTAGGGGCCTTTCACTCTGAACACACGAAATATTTGCAGTGGACAATCAACAGAGAAGGATGCTGAAGAAGATGTGATAAGAAAATAACCCAGGTCCATTCCTTTCCCTGGGAGCCCCAGGCAATTCAGTTTCAGCAACTCCAGACACAAATTCTCTTCAACCCCCTGCTGGCCAGTCCCCTTGGAAATTGTATCCCTAGAGAACACGGATGTTGAAGGCAGCCTAGCTTGGTGTTTTCTGAAGGGAGGGCACCCGTGCATGGTGGCTTCTCAGAGCCGCGTTTGGGAGGACCAGTGCTGCAGTCAGATACATAGCTGAGTGGCTTGGGCAGTTTCCATCATTAAAGTGTGTTGCCTCATTTCCATGATTTGCAAAATGGAGATGCACACAGCTCTACCTAGGATTCCCCCCTCCTCTTATGCGTGCGTGCGTGCGTGCGTGCGTGCGTGCGTGCGTGCGTGTGTGTGTGTGTGTGTGCTGGCCAGAGGTCAACATCTAGGTGCTGTCTACTTGTTTTTTGTTTGTTTTGTTTTGTTTTGTTGTTTGAGACAGGGGTCTCTCACTGGTCTGGAACTTGTCAAGTAGACAAGGCTGGCTGCCTAGCTAGACCCAGGGATCCAACTGTTTTCACCCTCTCACACCTGAGATCACAAGTGCATGCCTCCAGCCTAGCATTTTTACCTGGGTGCTGGGGACTGAACCTGGGTCCTCATGCTGGCAAGGCAAGCACTTGACCAACCACATCATCTCCCTTGTCCCTCCTTGGGATTCTTTCAGGGTTGATTGAGACAACGAATAAAGAGCCAGTCCATGATAAAGACTTAGAGGATTCTGCAGATTTCTCCCAGCCAAAGCACTCTGGGAAGGAAGCCAAGATTCCCTTGCCTCCAGTCACCATCAAGCAGCCTGTTTCCCCCTATCAGCGCCCCAAGTGAAGGCCATGATGTCACTGAGACTGTCTTGGCATCCCTGTGACAGAAAGCAGAGCGCTCGTTGGCTCACTTTATGTGTTTAGTTTTTGTTTAGGGTAAGTTTTTCCAGCTACTGAGGCTTTTTTGATTTAAAATAAAATGTTTACACCAGTCAATATTTACCCACAGGTCCTGGCCTTTCCTTCTTCAGGAGGGTGGCCATTTCTGGTATCTCCCACCAGAAGCAACAGCCATGGATTTGGATATTTGGAGAGTGGTTTTGGCAGGCTTCCTAGGGTTCCCCCATTTCTCAGGGAGAGGATTATAATCAGCCCATGTGCAGGGTGTGTAAGCCCAGAAAATGACAGTTGCTGCTTTCCAGGAACAGAAAGAAAATAGATACTCATGCCCTCCTGGAAGTGCTGGGGTTGCCTGGGGGCCGACGTTGAATCAGGCAATCTAATATTTGAGCTTTCTACAGGAGAAACAAAACGAGACATTGATATGCTGAGACATCACTAACTGAGTTGGAGTAGCTACCACTCTTCTGATGTGCCTTCTACGCTAACTTCACTGCTCAGACACTGGCACAGCGGCGGGCACTGTCTGCTGCCTTGCCTCCAGAACGGGGACCTCGCTGGCTGAGTGCTGCACTCTGTTTCCTGCAGGTGCAAAGGGAGACCTGTTTTCTTTCTCTAAAGGACCCACTCGTGCACATTTTCCCTACTGTGCCCCCTTCTTCAGGGCCCTTCAGAGCTCAACTGTAGTCTGTGGGCCCTTGGGGTGTTTGATCTAAATGGCCCTTTTACTTGAAATTTAATTTTGTTCTGAGGCAGGCATGAGAACTGTGACTGTAAAGGGCTTGTCATACCAGTGTGAGGCTCTCAGTTCAATCCCCAACACCACCGGTGTAACAAGCTGGATATGGTGGCATGTGCATGTAATTCTAGTGCTGGGGAGAGAGTGACATCCAGCCAGCCTAGCTAATCATGCAGTCAGTGAGAGACCCTGCTTCAAAAAACAAGGTAGATGGTACTTGAGGAGGAATGACGCTTGAGCTCATCCTCTGAGCTCCATACAGCCTGTACAAACAGATGCATTCTCCTCTCTCCTCCTCCTCTCTCTCTCTTCTGTCTCTCCTGTCTCTCTGTCTGTCTCTGTCTCTCTCTGTCATGCCTTTTGTTAAGAAGGATGAAAAGTTATGGGTTCTGTGTATCCATGGCCCAACTTCTTACCCCTCTCCGTGTTCATTCCTTGAACCGTAGAACCATAGCATTCTCCCAGTTGGACTTGGATCCTACTATATGATGCATGACTTGCTTCGGCCAGTGAAATGCTAGCAAAGGTGAACCCACACAGAAGTTTCCTGAGTGTAGGCACGATGAGCTCAGTTTCTGCCCTTCTGCCATTGTCTAGGCTAACCTGCTGAAAGGTTAAGAGACATGGTTCGGAACCAAGCATCCCAGTATGTCCCAGTCAACACAGGTCGGCTAGGAGCCACTTAAATCTAGACAGGCGGCCAAGCCCAGCCAAGCCCAGAACCTTCAACTGGCCTGCAGACTGATGAGTGAAATCTGTGCTTCTTGTTTAAAGTCACAGGGCTTGGGGATGTTTGTTACACTGCATTGTTAGGTAACAGACAGTGTGTAGAATAAGGTTGTGGGAACAGAGCTGCTCTCTGGGAACAGAATCATGGGGACACTGAACCCAAATACAACACTTCACAAGGGGCTCTGGAAATGGTGAGAACTGGAAATAGGAAGGAGTCTTAAAAGTAACGTCCAAATGCTTCTTCCATGAGGTAAGGGAGGGATCTGCATCAGTGAGATTCAGCATAGGTAGGATGCATATAGGAGTTAAAGCTCCAGGATGGTGCATTTGGGTCCAAAGCCCATGTCTACGTATGTCCTTGAGCAAGGTAGTTTAAGGCCCTGGTCCTGTGTCCCTTATTTGTAAATCAGGACCACAATAAACAGCACCTACCTCATAAAGCTCTGAGAAAGAGCAGTAGGTTTTTTAAATCTCAAAAATTTAAATCGACAAATAAAATGTGTATTTTTTAGTGCACAACACAATGTTTTAAAATATGTATTCATTATGAAATGAATGCTAAGCCAAACTAATTAGCATACACATTACCTCACATGCATTGTTTTTCCTGGTGAGAACGCTTAAAATGTACTCTCTTAGTAATTTTCACATACGCAATACTTTGCTGTTAACAATACTCCCTGGGTTGTACAACACAGCTCTTGATCTTCCGCCACATGTCGGTTTGAAATCTGTGTCCTTTCACACCGTCCTGAGCATCGTAACTACTCTTTACCCTCCCATGAGCTTCCCGCCACTCAGATCCTGTATAATAGGTGAGATTGTAGGACATTGGTCTTTCTACTCCTGGCTCATTTCCCTTAGCGCAATGTCCTCTAGGGTCATCTACATTATCACAGATGGCAGGGTGTCTGCTTTTAATTACATTCTGCTGTGGATGATTGCCGCGTTTTCTTTAGCCATTCATCCCTTGGTAGGTCAGATGCGCATCCTGGCTCTTCTGAATAGTGTTTGCAGTCAACATGGAAATGCAGATGCCTCCGAGGACGTTTGTGATCTTTCTTCCTTAGGCTGTATACCGAGCAGCAGAATTGCGGGGTCACATGGTCTGTTTCTGGTTACTTGGGAGACTGCCATACTTCCTTCACCATGGCTACATATTGACATTCCTCTTAGCAGATTCCGGGGGTCCTTCCCTGCCACTTCCCCACCAGCACTTGTCATATTCTGAGTTTTGGAAAACAGCCATTGTATCAGGCGTGAAGTAGTATCTCACTGTGGCTTTGATTGGCATTTCCCTGGTGACTAATGATGCCAAGCATCTTGTAATATGCCTGTTGGGCACTTGCATACTTTCTCTAGAAAAAAATGTCTCTTCAGGCCCCCATTCAGGGGTTCTTTGTTTTCTTGCTATTGAGGTACTTAAATTTCTTGGTTATGTTGGGCAGTATTCTCCCATATTTTGGTTTGTAAATACTGTCTTCTACCCTGTAGATTGTCTCCTCCCTTGGTGGCTTGTTTCCTTTGCTATGCAGAAGCTTGAAGTTGTCCGTCGTGTGTGGTTGTCTGTCTAACATGCACTTTTGCAGCAACGCTACGATGTCACCGGCCAGACCACTGTCATATAGAACTTATGCTCTGTGCTTTCTCCTAGATACTTGACAGTTTTATGTCTACGTGTAAGTGTTTAGTTCATTTTCAGTTGATTTTTGTGTGTGTCATGAGATAAAGCTGTAGCTTCACTCTTCTGCATGTGGATACCCAGTTTTCCCAACACTATTTATAGAAGAAACTATCCTTTGCCCCCTGTGTGTTCTTGACATTTTAGCAAAACAATTGATCTTAAAACACTTTGAATTGTCCGTTGTGAGGCCTGAGTTAGTGTTTGTTAAATAAGTAAAGTGTGACCTCATTTACACTCAAGGTTTGGTAACCTCTGTGGGCAGCTGGACTATGCTCGTCATCCTGGAAAGGCTATTTAATGTAACCATTAAAAGCACTAAATGCATACCCAAAAGTAGTGAGGAAAATACTTTTTTCTTTTGAAAATGCACTCCATTGTACAAATGTCCTGCTCACAGTTACTTCTTCTGCGCAATACTGGATGTGCAATTTCAGGAAGGGTAAGAGGGATGGTGCTATCTGAGTTTCAGAAAAACTTCCATTCCAAGTTATGGAAATCTGAGTTAGGAACATAGGAAGAAAGCCCTTAACTTCTAGAAACCCTCTAGTGAGAATGCCTCTGCAGACACTTTAAAACTGGGCTTTTACTACACTATTCTTTAAAGTAACATATGTGGGTCAGTGACTTTTAGTTTTACTGCAGTAGGGAAGGCAAAGGATGGAAAGGCACACGAGTGATTGTGTTCGCATATGAGCAAGTATGTGTGTGAAAGTGTTGTGAGTGTGTTTGTGTGAGTGTGTGAGTCTGTGTGAGATTGTGTGTAAGTGTGTGTGAGTGTGTTGTGAGTGAGTGTGTGAATGTGTGTGAGTGAGTGTGTGTGCGAGTGAGTATGTGAGTGTGTGAGAGTGTGTTGTGAGTGAGTGTGTGAATGTGTGTGAGAGTGTTTGTGTGAGTGTGTGTGAGTGTGTGTGTGTGTGTGCTCCCACGTGCATGTTTGTACAAGGCATCTATCTTCTCCTGTCTCATGGTTGATAACATATGGGCAAGAATTTACCCTCCTTGTCCCGCTGCTGACTCCTCTGACTAATCTTTCCTCTCCCTCCCTCCCCTCCTCCATGGCACTTCCACGTCATTAGTCAGAACCTTGGACATTAGAAAATTTCAATTGCATAAAACTGAAAGAACAAAATCACCTCTACCCACCTAAATCACACAAAAGCAGAGTGGTAATGTCTTGAATTTGGCCAGGTCCTTATAAAGAAGCCTGGACAAGACTGTGTTACAGAGAAGTTCAGAGCCTGGAAGACCATACGCTTGGATAAGGTCAAGAGACTAGTGGACACTGTGTCTTTGCAGGGGCAAGGGTCTGAGGACACAACAGTGACCCTGGCAGCTGAGGTTTCCCTTCCATCATGGATCATGACACCGTGGTTATTACACAGTTTTCAAATGGGCCCTTCTCTTCCATTCTTTACGGCGGTGTTACAAACAACTTCCAAATGCGGAGGTTGTAAAGAACCATTTCATTAAGCTTCTGGGTTATAAGGTTGGAATTTGGATATGGCATGGAAGAGATAGCTGGCATTCCTCTGTGATGTCCGGGGTCAGTAGGAAAGATTTGAATGCTGAGAGGGGAGTCTGCATCTGGGTACTATACTATCTTTCATGCCTGGGTCTAGGAGGTCATTCTACTTGACGTCCTACTTATCCAAATTTGAGGACAAGAGAATTAGATTTCATTTCAAGAGAAATACTGTCTTTGGTAGAGGTACTATTGCTATGATGAAACACCATGACTTGGCTTACACTTCTGTATCACAGTTCATGATCAAAGGAAGTCAGAGTAGGGACCTGGAGACCAGAGCTGATGCTGAGGCCATGGAGGATGTTGCCTACTGACTTGTTCCCCATGCTTCCTCAGCCTGCTTTCTTATAGGCCCAAGGACCACCAGCCCAGGGATGATCCCAGCCACAGCAGGCTGCCCCCACACCAATCGCTGTCTTAATATTTTGTTGCTGTGGCAACTTTTATAAAGGGAACCATTTAGTTGGGGGGTAACTTATAGTTCAGAGGTTTAGTCCATTATCATCATGGCTACAAGCAGAGAACCACACAGGCAGACATGGTGCCAGAGAGGTAGCTGAGAGTTCTACATCTGAATTTGCAGGCAGCAGGAAGAAAGTATGATACAGGGGCTGGCTTGAGCTTCTGAAACCTCAAAGCACAACCCCAGTGACACAGTTCCTCCAAAAGGGCCATACCTCCTAATAGTGCCACTGCCTATGGGTCTACGGGTGCCATTTGCATTCAAAGCACCATAATCACTAATTAAGAAAATTATGGATGCATTTTTTACAATTGAGGTTCCCTCTTTTCAGGTGACTTTAGCTTGTGTTGAGTTGACATGAAACTAGCCAGGACAATTGACTTCTTGTCAATTTGACACGTAAATGTATCAGTGGTGAGCTATAACCTTTCCTTTCTTGTTCATCCCCAGGATCACACATTAACATCAACAAAGCAATAGAAACATTTTACAAACTTTAAAATCTCAGTTTTTATAAATTCAAACGCTCTAAAATTCAGTCTCATGGCGGCCTTCCTGTGCCCAGGGACCACCACTGCCGCTCCCATCCCTGCGGGAGGCAATGTACCCCAACATCCTAGTCCATTTCTTCACCCACAATCCGGAAGAGGGGAGCTACCAGAGTACTGGACTTGCCTGCGCCCACTGGAATCAAACCCATCAGGAGAGAAAGAGACTCCCTCAGCAACCACTGGAAGAAGGGATAGGAAGGAGACAATATAAAACACACTCAGCCACAGAAAAACAACTGTGACACTGCCAGAGTCTAGAGACTCCACACCAGCAAGACTAAAACATTCCAATGCAAATGAAACAGAAGACAATAACCTTAAAAACAACTTCATGAAAATAATAGAGGCCCTCAAAGAGGATATGAGAAAATCCCTTAAAGAGATGGAAGGAAAAACAAACCAAAAAAATGCAACAAATGGAGGAAAAGACAAAGCAAAAATTGCAAGAAACAATTCAAACAGTGCAAGGGTTGAAAGTTGAAATAGAGACAATTTAAAAAAACACAGTCTGAAGGAAAGCTGGAAATAGAAAGGCTGGGCAAACGGTCAGATACTACAGATGCAAGCATAACCAACAGAATATAAGAGATGAAAGAGAAAAATCTCAGGTGTTGAAGATACACCAAGAGAAACAGATTCATCGACCAAAGAAAATGTTAAGTCCCACAAATCCCTAGCACAAAATATCCAGGAAATATGGGAAACCGTGAAAAGACCAAACCTATAGAAGAATGTGAAGAAAACCACCTCAAAGGGGCAGAAAATATATTCAACAAAAATCATGGAAGAAAACTTTCCCAACCTAAAGAAAGACATGCCAATAAAGGTACAAGAAGCTTAAAGAACACCAAATACACTGGACCACAAAAAAAATCCCCTTGACACATAATAATCAAGACCCCAAATATACAGAATAAAGAAAGAATATGAAGAGCAGCTAAGGAAAAGGGTCAAGTAACATATAAAGACAAACCTATCAGAATTACACGTGACTTCTTCATGGAAACTCTGATAGCCAGAAGGTCCTGGATAGATATTCTACCAACATTAAGAGACCACGGATGCCAGCCCAGACTACTACACCCAGCAAAGCTTTCAATCACTATAGATGGAGAAAACAAAATATTCCATGACAAAACCAGATTTAAAAAAATACATATCCACTAATGCAGCCCTACAGAAAGTTCAGGAAGGAAAATTCCAACCCAAGGAAGTTAAATACAACCATAAAAATATAGGCGATAGATAATCCCACTTTACAAACAGTCAACAGTAAAAAGGGGTGGAAATCCACATACAATTCCAACAAAAACAAGCATTCCAAAACAAACAAGATTGAATAATTGATGGCCATTAATATCTCTCAATACTAATGGTCTTAACTTACCCATAAAGAGACACAGGCTAACAGAATGGATTCGAAGATAGAACCCATCCTTCTGCTCCATACAATAAACACACCTCAGCTTCAAAGACAGACATTGACTCAGAGTTAAGGTTTGGGATAGATTTTACAATCAAATGGACTCAAGACAAAAGCAGGGGTAGCAATCCTAATATCTAACAAATTAGATTTTAAAATAAAATCAATCAAAAGAGATGAAGAAGGCCTTTTCACACTCATCACAGGAGAAATACACTAAGATGAAGTTTCAATTCTGAACATCTATGCCCCAAATACAAAGGCATCCACATTCATAAAAGAAATATTACTAAAACTCAAATCACATATAAAACCTCACACACTTGTAGTGGGAGACTTCAACACCCCACTCTCACCACTAGCACTACCAGTGGTGAGAGTAGGCTTATCAAAGTAACAAAGAAACTAATAGAAGTTACAACCCAATTGGGATTAACATACATCTATAGAACATTGCATTCAAACACAAAAGAATATACCTTCTTCTCAGCTCCACATGGAACCTTCTCAAAAATAGACTACATAGAAAACCTCAACATGTACAAAAAATTGGAATAACTCCATGTATCCTATCAGACCAACATCCTTTAAATTAGAATTTACCAACACAAATTGCAGAAACCCAACAAACTCATGGAAACTGAATACTGCATAATTGCACCATTCCTGGGTCAAATAAGAAATAAAAAAAAGAAATTAAAAACTTCCTAGAATTCAAAGAGAATGAAGACACAACGTACCCAAACTTATGGGACACTTTGAAAGCATGCTAAATTTATAGCACTAAGTGCCCATGTGAAGAAACTGGAGAATTGTCACACTAGAGAATTAACAGCACAATTGAAAGCTCTAGAACAAAAAGAAGCAAACTCACCCAGAAGAAGTAGATGCCAGAAAATAATCAAATTGATGGCTGAAATTGATAAAGTAGAAACTAGGAAAAGAATACAAAGAATCAATATAACCAAGAGTTGTTTCTTTGATAAAACCAACAAGGTAGACAAACCTTTATCCAAACTTACCAAAAGGCAGAGTATGAACTTGCAAATTAACAAAATCAGAAACGAAAAGGGGGACATAACAGCAAACACTGAGGAAATCCAGAGAATCATCAGATCATACTTTGAAAACCTGTACTCCACAAAGTTCAAAAATTTAAAGGAAATGAACAATTTTCTGGATAGATATCACTTGCCAAAATTAAATCAACAGCAGATAAGTGATTTAAATAGATTTATAACCCCTAAGGAAATAGAAGCAGTCATCAAAAGTCTCCCAACCCAAAACAGCCCAGAGCCAGATGACCTCAGTGCAGAATTCCACCATACCAATTCTCATCAAAGTATTCCATGCAATAGAAGCAGAAGGGCCATTGCCAAATTCTTTTTATGAGGCTTCAATAACCTTGATACCCAAACCACACAAAGACACGACTTAAGAAAGAACATCAGACCAATATGCCTCATGAATATTGATGCAAAAATACTCAATAAAATACTGGCAAATCGGATCCAAGAACACATCAGAAAATTCATCCTCCATGATCTAGTAGGCTTCATCACAGGGATGCAGGGATGGTTCAACATATGAAAATCCATCAATGTAATCCACCATATAAACAAGCTGAGAAACAAAAGTCACATGATCATCTCACTAGATGCTGAAAAAGCCTTTAACAAAATGTAACACCCCTTCATGATGAAGGTCTTGGAGAGATCTGGGATAACAGAAACATACATAAACATAATAAAAGCAATATACAATAAACCAACAGCCAACATCAAACTGAATAGACAGAAACTCAACTTGATCCCTCTAAAATCAGGAACAATACAAGGCTATTCCCTCTTTCCATACTTCTTCAATATTGTACTTGAAGTTCTAGCTAGAGCAATAAGAGAACTAAAGGAGATCAAGGGGATACAAATTGGAAAGGAAGAGGCCAAACTTTCACTATTTGCAGATGATTTGATAGTTTACATAAGGGATCCAAAAAACTCTACCAGCAAACTCCTACAGCAGATAAACACCCTTCAGCAAAGTGGCAGGACAGAAGATCAACTCAAAAAAATCAGTAGCCCTACTATATACAGACTATAAAAGGGTTGAGAAAGAAATCAGAGAAACATTGCCAGAAACAACATAATATACCTTGGGGGTAATGCTAACCAAACAATTGAAAGACCTGTACAGCAAGAACTTTGAGTCTTTAAAGAAAGACATTGAAGACACCAGAAAATGGAAAGATCTCCTATGCTCTTGGATAGGTAGGATCAACATAGTAAAAATGGCAATCTTGCCATAAGCAATCTATATATTCAGTGCAATCCCTATCAAAATCCCAGAACAATACTTCACAGACCTTGAAAGAGCACTTCTCGTCTTTATATGGAAAAACAAAAGACCCAGGATAGCCAAAACAACCCTGTCCAACAAAGCAACGTCTGGAGGCATCACCATCCCTGACTTAAAACTCTATTACAGAGCTATATTCCTGAAAACAGCTTGGTATTGGCACAAAAATAGACAGGTAGGCTGAAGGAATCTAATTGAACACCCCAATATTGACCCATACATGTAGGAACACCTGATCTTTGACAAAGAAGCTAAATGTATACTATGGAAAAAAGAAAGCATCTTCAACAAATGGTGCTGGCATAACTGGATACTGGCATGTAGAAGACTGAAGATAGATCCATGTCTATTGCCATGCACAAAACTTAAGTCCAAATAGATGAAAGACCTCAACATAAACCCAGCCACACTGAACCTCTTAGAAGAGAAAGTCAGAGGTACCCTTGAACAAATTGGTACAGGAGACAGCTTCCTGAACATAACTCCAGTAGCACAGACACTGAGATCGACATTTAATAAATGGGACCTCCTGAAACTGAGAAGCTTCTGTAAGGCAAAGGACACAGTCAACAAGACAAAATGGCAGCCCACAGAATGGGAAAAATATTTGCTAATCCTGTATCTGACAGAGGCCTGATCTCCAAAATATGCAAAGAACTCAAGCAACAAGTCCCCAAAACACCAAAGGATCCAATTAAAAAGTGGGCTACAGAACTACATAGAGAATTCTCAACAGAGGAGTCTCAAATGGCTGAGAGACACTTAAGAAAGTGCTCAACATCCCTAGTCATCAGGAAAATGCAAATAAAAACAACTCTGAGATGCCATCTTACTCCTGTCAGAATGGCCAAAATAAAAAACACCAATGACAGTTTATCCTGGAGAGGTTATGGAGAGAGGGGATCACTCCTTCACGTTTGTGGGAGTGCCAATTCATACAACCACTTTGAAAATCAGTATGGAGATTCCCCAGGAAAATGGAAATAAGTCTACCACAAGACCCAGCAATTCCACTCTTAGGCATATATCCAAAAGATGCACATTCATACAACAAGGATGTCTGTTCCACTATGTTCATAGCAGTATCATTTGTCATGGCCAGAACCTGGAAGCAACCTAGATGCCCCTCAACTGAAGAGTGGATAGAGAAAATATGGTACATTTAAAAAACATTATAATCTTGTAATTTGCAGGCAAATGGACAGCACTAGAAGAAACCCTCCTGAGTGTGGCAATCCCGTCACAAAAAGACAAACATGGTATGTACTCACTCATATATGGATTTTAGACATTGATCAGGGGAGTGCCAGCCTACAATCCCACTGCCAGAGAGTCTGAGAAACAGGAAGGACCCTAAGAAAGGTATGCATGGTATCCCAGAGAAGGGGAATGAGTCAAGATCTCCTGAGCAGATTGGGAGCATGGAGGGAGAGGAGAGGGGGCTGGGAGGAAAAAGAGAGGGGGGAGAAGAGGAGGAGAGAAGAGGACATGGGGGAGCAGGAAGGTTGAATCTGGGGGCAGAATAGAGGAGAGCAGGATGAGAGATGCCATAGTAGAGGGAGTCATTATAGGTTTGAGGGGGAGATCTGGCACTAGTGAGATTTCCAGAAATCTGTAAGGACGACACCAACTGGCAAACTAAGCAATAGTGGACAGACTACCTTAAATGCCCCTCCCTGATAATGAGTTTGATGATTACCTTATATGCCATCCTAGAACCTTCATCCTGCAGACAGCCACAGCTAAACACTAAAGGGAACTCCGGGAAACCAGTGACAAGAGAAGGAGGAGTGATTAGCAAAGGGGTGAAGATGGGGCTGGTGAAACCCACAGAAACAGTTTACCTGAACAAGGGGGAGCTCTTGGACCCCATTCTGATGGCTGAGAGGCCATTATGGGACTGATACAGACCCCCTGAATGTGGGTGTCAGTGAGGAGTAGTAGGCAATCTATTGGGCCTTGGGTAGTAGATCAGTATTTATCCCTGGCCTACAAATGGACTTTGTGTGCCCATCCAACAATGAGAGATGCTCTCTCAGCCTGGACTCTTGGGAGAGGGCCTAGGCCCTGTCCTGGAGGAAATGACAGACTTTGGAGATCCTCCATGGGGGTCCTCACCCTTCCTGGGGAATGAAGTTGGGATTGGGTTAGGGGTTGGGAGGGGAGGGAGAGGGAGCTGCAATTGACATGTGAAACAAGCTTGCTCTAATTTAAATTTTAAAAAACACAAAAAATTCAGTCTCTTTGAAAATCCAGTCTGTTTTAGAATTCCAAATTTCTTTTAAAATTCATTCTCTCAAATGTGGGTGCTTGTAAAACTAAAAATTAGTTAAATGCTTTCTTACTTCAAGAGGGTAGAACCAGAGCACAGTCTCAGTGTTAAGAAACTAAAACCAAACTTCCAATGGTGTAAATAACTCGATATCCAATATCTGGGATTCATGCACAATCTTATAGGCTCCTCCAAAGGCTTGGGTCACTTCTCTGGGTTCTTCCCTTTGCAGCACAGATGCACTGTCTTTTAGACTCAGGCCAGCTCCATTCAATACCTGCTGCTCTTCTTGGTGCCCATCCCTCAATACTGGTGTGGGGACACCAGACCTTGAACAGAGACCCACTTCCCCTTCGGCCTGGGAGCAGGCAGCTGTGAGATGTTTACTGAAAACAATTCAGTGCTATAAAGCTCTTGATAGGGCTCAGATAAGGGCTTGCTCACTGAAACACCATGACTTTGATCCCCCCCTACGGCTAGATGTTCCTTCCTGCTCCCTGCTGTTTCTCCCCGATTCTGGGGCCAGAGATTAAACCACCAGCCAGGAGGGTGAAAAGTCTGGAAAGAATTGTATGTAGATGGATGGCAGAAGTCCTTAAAAAGGGAAGCGTTTTTTTCTTGGGGAGTTCTCTTCCTAAGCTGACTTGGGATGCATAAAGTTTTCTTAAAGCAACCGACGGGTCTCTGTGTCATCTGTCCCGACCACCTTGCTACATTCTCGGATGCAGGCTGCACAGCAGGTGCGACATACTGGCATCTTCAAAATGCTGGGGTCTCCTATGGCAACTGGGTCACACCTTTACACTAGCCTCTCCTGGGCTCTCTCCAGGGGCTCAATCCCTGCCACACAGTGCCAAGCCTCAGTTGTTCTCCATGACCCCTTCATGCCTTCAAAACCAGTACCATCTGGGTGACTCTTACACTACAAAGTTCAGCTGCCAACAGGAAGTACAACCTTGGCCACTTCTGGGACACAGCTTCTGTGTGCTGACCCTAAGGAAACACTTCCCAGAAGACTTTATCTCAAGATGTTGGTTTTTTTTTTTTTTCATCAAGGCCAAGTCTTCAGTCCCAGCTGAGCTGCATTCGTTGTCCCAGTAAAACAAATGTTTCACTTTAGTGGCTCTGGTCTCTTGTTAATCACAGCTGATTCTTCAGCTCCAGCTGACCAGACACCACAGAGTCTTTTTACGAGACAGGGTTTCTCTGTATTGTTTTGGAGGCTGTCGGTCCAGCCTGGCCTCGAACTCACAGCGATCCGCCTGCCTCTGCCTCCCGAGTGCTGGGATTAAAGGTGTGCGCCACCACCGCCCGGCGACACCACAGAGTCTTAACACAAATGACCTGGTAGAGTATTTGCTTCCCTCCGTAGCTTCAGAAGTTAGGCCTCCATTGTCTACATTGCTCTTAACTTCCAAGCTCCTAAGGTTAAGCAGCCCCGCCCCATATGTCAAATTGATAAACTGTGATAGGAGTTGTAAAAGACAGAGATGTGGCAGTAGAAGGACCAGTGGCCTGCTAAGGGTGAACACATACTTTTTTTGTAATTCAGGCAGTGACACTACTGTAGTCAAAGTTCATGGTCTCAGCAATCACAGTGGGACATCAGACAGAACTGTCTAGAATAAGCTAGCATGCCTCGTCAGCCCAGACCTGCTATATCACCCTCTTTCAGGATCCTGTCTGCACTTAGCCTGGGAGTCCCAAGCGGAGTCCACCCGTGGGACTGAGGACTGGGAAAGAGCCCAGCGGGGCGAGCGAGGGACATGCAGTGAGGAGCGTGAACCAGTAACAAACTCCTGACTGAAATGGTTTTCACAGGATGAACTCGAAGAATGCTGTTGGTTCACATAATCAAAGGCTTCTAAAGCAGTCGAGCTTCAGATCTGGCTGGATCTACGGTTTCTAACAATGTCATCAAGACCCCCATTCTTCCCATCTTTAGGCCCTGCTCGCCTGTGTCAGGTGTGATGGTAAACTCCACAGGGTTTAGAATCGCCTTAAGTGATAGACCTCTGGCACATCTGTGAGGAAAGGGGACTGTGAGAAGGCATGCAGAATGCAGACAGAGCCATTCCATCGGGAGTGGTGGGAGGATTCTGGGATGCAGAAAATGGAGGAAATGAGCCAGACACTCACACTCATCTCTCTCTGTTTCCTGACTGTGAACACAATATGACCAGTCAATCCCGTTCCTGCCACCATGCTTTCCCACAGGATAGACCATACCCTCTAACTGCCCACCAAAGGAAACCTTCCATCCTTAAGTCGATTAAGTCACGGTAATGTGAAAAGTAAATGTCACCTCAAGTCGCTTTCTTCGAAGGGTGCCCTGTGATCCTGTAACTTTATGTCTCCTTAGCAACCTCAATGGCGAACAAAACTTACCACTCAGACTCTTCAATCCAAGTATCATTGGCTCTGTCTGTCACACGATCCTTGTGGACAAAGGGGATGGAATGCAGTAGTTGGCCAGACCAAGATGACTTGCTGATGGTGCTCAGGGTTAGAGGGCAGAGTCTGAGAACATAGAGGGCTTGTTCCATGTATGAGTCAGACATTTGCTCACTGGGACAAAAGACCTGAGAGAACGAGGCAGGACGGCTTTGGTTCACTTGCAGAGTTTTCAGTCCATGGTTGGCTGGACCTGTGGCTCAGGGTGCCAGGGGAGGCAGAGTCTCATGCCACAGGATTGTGCCAGAGGCTGCTCATGACGGTGGTCAGGAAGCAGAGCGTGCCTGACTGACAGCCGCCTTCTCTTTGCATCCTACCTGGACACGCCTATGCTGCAAGGTGTTGCCCACAGCCTCATTTGACGCCCCACTTGGAAGAACCCCCAAGACACACCTGGGTGTGGGAGTTACTCCTGTTCTGAGTGTTTCTTACTTTAGTCTAATTGACAATCAAGATTTACTTTCACAGTTTTGGAGATAAACTGAGACATTGTCACCAGAGCTAAGGGAATAGGAACAATCGCTCCAGTTTGCCTTCTTACAAAGCCAAGGAAGGCAGCCTTCAAGATGGATGAGAGAAATAGCCCTGTTATTACGCTGTCGGATGCTAAATCTGTTTGAATCTGTCATTTACATCTCATGACAGCTCTATGAAAACAATGAAATTTATTGTCTTCTTCTTCACAGTTGATCAGTGCGGGGAGAGAGAGTGCATCAGTTATCTAGTGCCATGATACTGCTGTGTAACAAGCCACCCCAAACCCAGTCACACACAGCAACAAATGTTTCTGCTGCTCACAAGTATATGGACTTGGAATACAGTGCAGATGATTCTTCCAGACCCTCTACCTCTCTCTGCCTCTGTGGAAAACCAGAGATTGGCTATGTGTTCACACATCTGGCCTGGGTGACATTTTTCCCGTTCTCTTCAGGTCTTACAGAAGACTGTCTTGAGAACATCCTCACAGTAGATCTGTAAGAGAAAGACCAAATGCAAAGTCAGTAGCATAGCACTTTGGTAACCTCTGCTAGGTGCTAGCAAGTCTCACCAACACTCCCTGATCCAAAGTAAGTCACAGGACTAAACTCAGTCTCAAGGACCACCTATTAGCTCCTACCTCTTTGGTAAAAACTACAAAGTCACATTACAGAAAGGGATGGGCCTTAAGCCAGTCTCCCACAGAACCAAAGGAGGGTATATCTTTCCTTGGTTCTTTGAGTTTGCTAAATAGAGATGAGTGGATTTTGTTTCTCAATAGACTCTGGATAAAATTCAGAATCATCACTTTACCTTATTGCAGCATCTTTTAAAGACATTCCATTTTCAGCTGCTATGGAAAACGTGATGGTTCATCAAAATCTAAAAATAGAATTACCCTGTGAACCGATAATTTTACATCTGTCTCTATACCCCGACAAAATGAAAGCAGAAAACAAACAAATACCCACATACAATGTCCTCAGCAGTGTTGTTCACAATAGCTAAAGGTGGGAACAGTCCAAGCATGTGTTCCTGGTTCCTGGATGAATACATCACCAACATGTGGTATATCCATACAATAGAATATTATTCAGTCTTAAAAATAGTGAAATTCTAGTAATTAAAAAGTGGCAGAAGCTGGAGAAGTCCTCATTGGCAGTTCAGTTTATTGAAGGTCAGTTTGTTGGCTGCTATAATGTTACCATAGAAAAGGTTCCGGTGTCAGAGGTGACAGATAGAAAGTGATATCCCAGTGCCAAGGAGTCTGCTGTACGGGAGTCTTCGTATGCAGAGTCAGCTTTAAAGAGGGGGTGGGTGGATTGAGAACAGTCTTTATTTTTGTCCCTACCTGTTCCATTCAGCAAAAGCCCTTTGTAGAAATGTCAATCTTGAAAAGAAAGAATGAAAATGCTAAAACAAACAAATAAATAAAATTCTGGCACATGCAACATCACGGATCAATTATACCCGTGAAATGTGCTAGGCACAACAGGACAGATACTGTGTGGTTATTTATGGGGCTACAGAGAGCAGTCTATACAGAGACAGAGTATATCAGTGGTCCGCAGAGGCTGCTGGGAGGTAAGAGGGGTTGGTGTTTAATAGGCTTAGAGTTTCTGTTTGGGATGATGGGGGACTCTGGTTGTGATGGTTAGCCTTCAACTTGAAAATGATCAGTCACATCCTGTAAACTTGATATTATGTTACATACATTTCACCGTAATTTAGAAATGCAGGTTTCTTCTCTATTTAAGGTTTTATTTGGGCCACTAATAAAATAGCCAATGAATTTTCAGTGACTGCCAGTCTATGTGAGGGTCTGAGTCAGCTAACAAGAAGTCAATAAGCTTGACTCCTTCCTGAAGGGATCTCTCAGTTAAGACGAGAACAGATGGCTGAAACAGTAGAGAGGAGAATAGTGGGGAGCATAAGACATCCACCATAGTCGGCACTGGCCCATGTCTGCTGTAGAACTTGGGAGTGGGGTCTACTGAGACACAAGCACCCAGGCCCCATCTGGCAAGCTTGTATATTTCAAACATTCCCAGCATATTGAAAGGCCCAGCCAGGAGTCTACACAATCCCTAAGCTAACCCAACAAAGTTAATTTTTGAAGGATTACATCTTATGGATAACAGTGAAAAATCACACACACGAATTCACCTAGTAGAAACAAATAATAGAAAATAATACTGACAAAGATGACTGACTCTCACATGCAGTGATTGACTACAAATTGTGGTAGCCCCTAAATCTCTGTGGTAAAATTTAGAACACAAAATTTGCCTAGGAAAATTGGACCTGCTAGGAATACTGGCGACAAATGAAAACTCATGTCATTAGGAAAAAAATCAGCAGATTATGATGCAGACAAGCTCTGATCAATGAATCAATTTGTTTTTGTCAGACAAGCAATGAGAGACTGCACTGTGTTTAATATAACGTCAAGGTCAGCTTTGAGACGCTGCAAACATCTCAGACGTCTTACTTTTTTCTTAATCTTTTTATTCTGAAATAATGTCAACATTACAGGAAAGTTGTAATAACAGTACAAAGAAGGACTGAGGATGTAGCTCAGAGGTAGAATCCTTGTCTGGTTTACTCAAGTCTGAGTCCAATTCCCAGCAACATGAGCACACACACACCACCACATACACACTACACACACATATCACACATCACACACACACACCACACACATCACACATACACACACACACCACACACACATCACACACCACACACACTACACACACATACATACACCACACAACCACACATACACACACACCCATACACACCACACACATGCATAGACCACACATACCACATATACATACACCAAACATGCATACACAACCACAAACACATACCGAACACACACACACACACCACACACACATAGTACAAAGAAATTTTAAAAACTATTTAAATTTACTAATCATTAGTATATAGTGACATATTATTGCTTTAGCATGCAGACATATATGGAAGAAAGAATCTATGTAGACATGTGTAAATAATGCATGCATGTATACACTTATATGCATGTTTTACACATAGGTACATAGAGAGACATAGCTATTTTTTTTTTCAGGAACAATTTGAGTTTCAGCCATTTCTTTTCATTTCCTCAAGTGTGTACTTTCTTTCTTTTTCTTTTTCTTTTTCTTTTTTTGTTTGTTTGTTTTTGTTTTTTGAGACAGGGTTTCTCTGTGTAACTTTGGAGCCTATCCTGGTACTCTCTCTGTAGTCCAGGCTGGCTCAAACTCACAGAGGTCTGCCTGCCTCTGCCTCCCAAGAGCTGGAACTAAAGGCATGTGCCACCAACGCCCGGTTAAGTGTGTACTTTCTAAGAGGGAGAACACCATCTTACATGACCTCAAAAAACATGATTATAAAGAAAAAACCAATGCCAAGAAACATTATTATCCAATTACTATCCATATTGAAATTTCACTATTTCTTACCAAAATGTCCTTTATGCCATTTTTTCACACTCTCTGGTCCAGGGCCCCAAACAAACAAAAGGTGGCTGGGGATCCAGGGTCCTTCACTTTTAAATTGAAACTTATTGAAAAACTTTTAAGGGGTGTGTGAGACTGGCTAGTGAGATCTTCCAGGAGCCCCGGCATCTTTGCAGGGCCCGTCCAAGAACGTGGCACTCTCTCCTCAGAGAGGCTGTTTGCTGGTCGCTGTCTCCATTCTGTTCAGTTTCTCAGCCTTCAGCCTGCTGCATGTGAGTCTTCCTCACCAAGAAACACCCATTAGGCTTTAGCCAGGCCCCCAGGCTCTATGGTGTACCTTTCTGTCTCCAAAACGCCTGCCTGTGGTGAAGGCCTGACGTTTGTCCCCCACCAGTCTCAGCATCCTAACCCTGACTCCTGAGTGTGGACAGGCTCCAGGAGAGCTGTGGAGAGCGCCAGCCGTGGGCACAGCTGAGGCCACAGCCCTGGACTGGATCTTTCAGGGACTTCTCCAGTCCCTCCGCAAGGGTGCCAATGGACGGGTCTGTCCAGGGCCACATCCTTCCTATGCTTCCATCAGGGAGTGTCTCAGGAGGCTCTGTGCTCTGAGTGGCCCTGCCCTCTCCTTGGTCATGGATGATCTGCACCCAGGGACGCCTGAGCCAGGCCTATCCAACCACAGCCTCTCTCTTTAGAGTTTGGAGTGGTGCCCAAATATACCTGTTGGCATAAGCAGACCTGTGGGTGGCCATTTTGACAAGGTCAGGGAACAATCTTAAGTCATCCCTCAGGTCTCAGGTATCACTCACCTTTTCTCCCCCCTTGTTGAGGCAAAGTCTCTAACTAGCCTGGAGCTTGCCAAATAAACTGAGTGGGCTGTCCAGGGAGTTCCAGGGATGCTCGCGTTTGTACCATGTGATGCCAACACTTGCATATTTTGGATGTTGTTGTTTTTCAATGAGTTTTGGAGCACAAACTCGGGTCCTAAGCACTTTCTGATGGAGCTGTGTTTCTAATCCCATGTTTCTACTTTGAGCTTCCTAGCATGAGTTCGTTTCTAACTGATTATAACTAAAAGAGGGCTCACGAGACGGTGAGGTTTTGGAATATCATTAGTCAGATACAGAACCAAAGGCTCCACTTCATTCATCCGTGAACTGACCTCACTTTCTGGATCTCAAGTAGGCAATTCTGGCCTCTTCTTTGAAACGGCTTTGACAACGTCATCTACTTCATGGTGGGTGGCTGGGAGTGCCCTAAGCCTAGCTGAGAAACATAAGGAAAGTCCCTAAGACATTCCTAGGAAGGACGGGGTCTCTGTGCCAACCCGCCAGTGGAATTCCTGTCACCCATCCTCCTGCTGGAAGGCCGGCTCACCCTGCTAAGGATGAAAGGCTCTTAGAAAGCACAGCACACTGTAGGTGTTGGATGGGGTGGGGTGGGGGGCCGATGAGAACTGCATGTGGGAGGGCCACATGCGTCCCGACTTTGACAAGCCCAGGTACAAACTGAGAAAGCCTGTGGAGGTCTGCTGGACTACGTGTCTGCCAGTGCGGTCTTTTTGCCTGTCTGTTCCATCACTGAGAAGTTTGGGTCTTGTCCACTGAGCTGTCCTAAACTACCCTGCCTGTTCTACCTGCCGCCTTCCTCCAAGCCACCCAGAGGTCTTTTGTGTCATCAGCACCCTTCCCTCAAAGCTCTTTGTGCGACTTGAGTCTCCTTGTCATATTGGCCTCCATGTCTCTGTTCCCTACCAGTTAGAGGACCTAGCCTCTAACTCCCTGAGGTCCTCAGGACACTCTCCAAGGTGTTCATGGGTCCTGCTCGCCGTGACTCTACCCTAGTCGCTGCAGGTGACTGTGTAGTTCTACAGAGGCTTAGGGAATGTGTGGGTTCAATTATAAACCAGGTTTATTAAGCCTAGATGGCATCCCCTTTGGTAGCCTTTCCACGGTCTAGCTAGGGTAGAGAGCAGCAGTGATGAATTTTCTGGGTCTGTGACTCCAGCGGAAAGACTTTATACGTTGTTCTGGATACTCTTGGGAGGCTCTGTCCAGATGATGCTCAGGTCCTCTGACCTGTGGGTGGTCGGGAAGCAGAAGAGCTGTGCATTGATTCCAGACAGAAAGGCTGAGGAGGGCCACAGGATTTCACAAGCTGGAGGTGTCAGGCTGTCGATCGCTCCCTGTGGCAGGTCACTGAACCCTTTTGGGAAAATGGTGGAAGTTGTTTTCTCCCGTCAAATGTCTGTGTAGAATGACGTTTTGTTTAGGAGTTAGTTCTTGGGTCCTTAAATCCACCCAAAGACCTGTAAACTCAGCCTCTGTTCTGGAGAAACCCTCTATTTGATGAACCAGGGAGGAGGGCTAGGGGTGGGGGGAGAATGCTCTACATAGGCCAGTCAAGGATAACTTCTCTTGGGATCATTGCTGTGCTCCTGGAGTGAATGGGCCTTTCTTCTGCGCTCTTCGCTTTGCCCAGGTATGACAGTGGCTTGAAAAAGGGTGTTTTAGGCAAGCAGCTACTGGGAATGCAATGGAAATGTAAATTATTCGTCCCTTACCTCAACTGAACGAACTAAAAACTCCAGGGAGAGAATTGCCAGTCTGGAGGATGAAGGTCAAGAAGGGTAAGCATTTCTCCAGGGCTAGACACAAGTATACAGTAACTGCTCAGTGAACGTGATGGCATCGAGTTTTCCTGATTCTCAGAGTGGGACTTTTGACACCCATCACACTGTGGGCGTCCTTCCTTAACTAGTTCAGGGCATCATGTTTTAGGCTTCGCTTAGGCCTAGGAGCTGGCCTGGCCAGAAGGCAGATGCTCTGCAAACAGTGGTGGGGTCAGAGAGACGTTGAGCCAGAGGTCTCTCCAGATACCAAGACTCCAGCATCCTGGAGGAGGAGAGGCCAGCAGACTGGGGGTCACTGGCAGCCATAAGCTAAGGGTTTTTGCCAGGTTCAGCCGACTGCCAGCTCTCCTCCACACCTGACCCATGCTGGCCTTGGCACATGTTGCCAGATCTCTGCCAGGAACGTGCTTGTTAGGGTTGGGGGAGAAGAAACCACCGCTTCTTTTTTTTTATCTTAAATGAATCATTGACTTTTAAGGTTTCCAGAAGTAACTAGAGGATTCCTTTTAATTTCTTGTGTATTTGCCAGGCCAGGTTGTGAGAATTGGGTTTCTTCAACAGAGGGCCACAAATCCACAGATTCATTCTTCCAGGAGAGTGGTGTCTTTGAAAATAATTACTTACGTGTGTGTGGGGGGGGGCTGGGGTGAGAAGTGGTTCTAAGGGGACAATCCTAAAGTTCTTCTGTCTAGTGGAGTTCGTTCTTTAAACAGTAAAATCCCCCTACACACGCTTTCTTAAGCTAGAGTCAGAAAGAGCACCCATTTTCTACCCTTAATTTCCTTTAAAACTCACCAACCAAACAAAAACCTACCCTTATTGTTTTCTCAAGGGAAGGGGTAATAAAATGCGTGGGTTCCTTTCTCATCTGATAGATGGTGATTCTTCAGCTTTTTATTCTAAAACTCACCCAGTTGTGGGAAAGAATCTAGGGCTCTCTCTAGTTTCATATAGGCCAGACCTTTCTGCTTTATTATTTTTAAAATCTATTTTGGGGAACGGGAGGACAAAAACAAAACTCACCAACTCTCTAAATCTTCCCAAGTCACAAGGAAGAGGCTCCTCAGTAAGAGCAAGTTTGTGTTTCTAGGATTTTCCAAAAAGCCAGCCTCTTGCACTGTTCAGTAAGAGCTATTAGTCAAAATTCTCTTTTTCTAAATTGGAGGAGGGGCTAACCCTTATTCAAACTTCACCCTCTCCTTTTACCTTAGGGCTAGTTTTCAAGCTTTTTTTTTTTTTTTTTTTTTTTTTTTTTTGCCTTGTTTTGTTTTTAAATGACTTTAAATTTTTTGGCAGGGGAGGGTAAAAGAGTCCTTCACTGACTTGACACAGAAGAGAGGCTCCTCAAATAATACATTAGAAATCAGACTTGCGGGGGGGGGGGGGGGCGGGGGGGATTAGGGAGAGTCCCCATGGCCCTCAGTTCTCAAACTTATGGGGGGAGTGGGGGTCAGCCTGGGCTACCCGAATATTCCCAGGAAGTCTTCCAATTGTGCTCTTTGAAACTTTTATTTTAAAAAAACATCAATCTGATTTTGGGGGTGGGTGTTCTGGGGAGGGGAGAGGCGTTCCCATTAACCCCTTCGGTCCCAACGGAGGCCGCTCCCCCAAAACTTTTTGGTGCCCCCCATCCCCGCCGCACGCGAGCAGATGCCCCGCGCACGGGGCTGGCGCGGGAAAAGTTTGGGGGACCGGCGGCGGCGCGGGGGGCCGGCGGCTTTGTGTGCGGCGCGGGGCGGCGCGGAGGCCGGCGGCGGAGGCCGAGGAGAGGCTGGGGGCCGGCGGCTGCCCGGAGGCCGGCGGGGGCGGTGCGGGGCGCGGCACGGCGCGGCGGGCGCGGGCCGGTGGGGCGATCTGCGGTCCCCGGTGCGGTCCCCGCGGCGCCCCCGGCCCCCGCCCCCCGGCCCGCGCGGGGCGGGCGGAGGAGGGAGCGGCGGCGGCGGCGGCGGCGGCGGCGGCGGTGGCAGCGGCATTGTGCGCGCGGCGCAGCCCGGCCCGGGAGGAGCAGGACGCGCCGGGGCCGCCTCCTCCCGCACGGACCGATGAGCCAGCCGGGCGGCGCGGCGACTCCGCAGGTACCGCGGGGCCGGGGCCGGGGCCGGGGTGGGGGCCGCGCTAGCCCCGCGGCTCGCCGAGCGCGGGCACCGGCTGGGGGCTCGGGAGCGGGGCCGGGCGGCCAGGGCGCGGGAGCGGCCCCCCTGGGGCGCTGCGGGGGCGCGGGCGAGGCGGGGGCGGCGGCCGGGGCTGACAGGGACCCCGTACCGGGCGCCCCCCGCGGCCTCCACCGGACCGGAGCCCAGAAACAAAGCGGCGAGAGCACGGAGCAGCCATTGCAGTTTGGACAATTCAGATTTTACGAAAATGCAGCCTTCAGCTCTTCCCCCTCCCCCGAAATTTGCAATTTCCCCCTGACTTTCTCTGCTCTCAGGGTCCCTGGTGACCCCCCAGGAGAGCTTTCCTTACAGGCCCCCATCTTTGCAACAATCTTTTTTTTTTTAAAAGGCCATATTTCCTTCTCTGAATTTTTTTTCTAATTTTTCTTCAAACGGTAGTTTTTTTCCCATTAAAACGACGCCACCTAGAGGATACTATTTTGTAAATAATAAAAAAAGAAATTAAAATTGAAAAGAAATATTTTTTATTTCTTATTTTTTCCAAAGTTTCCTCTACAAAGTGGTGGAGGAGGGAAGAGATTCTTTTTTTCTATCTTTTTTGGAGTGAAAATTTTCACTTTGATCATTGAAGGAACATGGAGACAATTTTTATTTCTGAAGCCAAATCCAGATAATATGTAAATGAAAATTAAGCTGGAATTTGAATGAATTCAGTTCTTGAAGGGGAGAAAGCAGAAATACCTCCTAAAAAAGCAAAGACAGTTTAGGTGCTCAAGTCATTTTAGTTTGAGGGAAGCAAGTAATTGGTATGAGGAGAGGAGGGAAATAGTTGACTTTAGGGAAAGCTGGGAGAATTGGCTTTATGAAGCAATTAGAAATTGTGTTGCATTGTAATTTGTGACTTGTTTTGCTCGGTGGGCAAAAATGACTAATTTTACCATTTGGCAGTGTTCAAAGTTTTTCCATTTCCAAAAAAAGAAGGATTTAGAAGAGAAAATAGACCTAAAATGTTGGCTTTGGACACACCCAAAAATTGTAGCTTTAAATTTTTTTCATTTACATTTTACTGCATTTAACACCTATCGTTCTAAGAATAAAAGAAACTGGAAAAGTTAGAGTGAAATCCTGCCTGTCTTTTTTCTGTTTTTTTGTTAGGTTGTGTGTGTGTGTGTGTGTGTGTGTGTGTGTGTGTTTTGCTTTGATGGAATAATTATGACTGTTTCCTGATTTTGTTTGCTGCAAGGTCTACTAGGCATTTCTTGTTTTGTTGTTGTTTTATCTAGAAAATGTCAGGGACCTTTTCTTGAGAAATATTCAGCAGGGAAAAATGTCAATTCATATATTGTACAAAGTGAGTAGTCCACAGATTTGTAGGAGAAGCCGCCATTAAAATAAGATATGCATAATTAACATTATTATGAAAACTAACAGTGGATTCACAGAAGCCCATTTTTACGACACACAAGTGAATAAATTGATGAAGATGAGGATTGAATAAATCCTCGTTAAAAAGAATTTCTCCTTCTCAATCTTGCTCATTCTTCCAACTAGAATATTGTTATCATTATTATAAAATTTGTGTTGGCTTCAGGTTCTTTGTGATGTGAGGTGGGATAATTTATTAATATTTTGTATTTTTCAAAATTTTTCCATTACTTTCAAAGGAGAAGAGATTCATTAGCCTTGATCATTTGGGGGAGTGTGTGTGTTGGGGGGGAGTGTGTGTGTGTGTGTTGGAGGGGTGTAATAACAAAAATGCACAAATTTTACTGACCCAGCGAGAAAAAAGGATGAAAGAGAATGGCAGAGAGATGAAAATTCTGATTTGTATCCATCTTCCTTGGTAAAAAACACTTTGCTGAAGAAATGGACTAAAACACCAACTCAGCTATTTCTAGCAGCAAAATTTATTATTTTTCTTTGAAAGAAAAACTAATCAGAATACACACAAAAGCCAAACCCAGAGATGCTTGCCTTTGGAATTTGAAGGCATTTTACAAACAGTATTTTACATGGAGATTTGGGCATTCAGATGAATCAAATGGAGGTAAAACAAAAAGGAAAAAAAATCAAATGGCAGATATTGACTGGATTGAAATTTGACAGATGAAAATAAAATCTCTGCTCAGAGATGAAGGGAAATTTGTGATAAATGAGATTTTTCTTTTTTTGAGTAAAAAAAAGTTCAAAATTTTCAGTCCAAAAGGAGTATGTTGGTAGCAGTTGGGGGGATCTTGTAGGACTGGAGGTAGGAGCTGGGATGGCTTACCAGGGGTAAGGATGGGCACTCTGAGCCCATGACCAACAGCCAACAGGTCTTGGAGGCCTGGTGGCCCTAATCCATGCCTTGCCAACCTTGTCTTATGGTAATTGGGTTCTCAAGGGCTCCTAATTCTGTGAAATGAATTTAACAGTGGCACAGGTTTGACAGTTCCCATCATCGCCATTGCATTTGGGAGATTTTAATTTTTTTTTTTAACGAAATCCTTCAAGGCTGACTGGCCACATCCTGACATATTTGGAACGAGCCTTTCTCTCTCTCTCTCTCTCTCTCTCTCTCTCTCTCTCTCTCTCTCTCTCTCTCTCTTTCCCCTTAACTAGCATAATTAAAAAATATTTTTTGTTGAATTATTTAGGGCAATGTCTTTACGGTCAAGGAATTTATAATTTCAGGAGTTCTAGAGGCCTCAGGAGATTGTGGGCTCAAATCTAGCAGTGCTGGAGAGGGATTGGCGTAGGGACTGTTGGATGGGGTAAGGGCAGCTGAGAAAACGTCAGGGCTGAAGATAACAGGTTACCACTAGTGCAAAGGAATGGAAATCCTTCAGCTCAACCCTTTGTGTAGCCTGCAATCTGCCATGCCACTCAGATCCCTAAAATCTATTCTGCTGAACATTTTGTTTTGTTGTCTCTGTAGTTGTGGTTTATGGTTAGAACTGCAAATCGTTTGTTTTGTAGACCTTTTTATTCCTTCCTACAGAATTGGGTATTCTCATCATGTTTGCTGTGTAGGAAATAGAAAAACCAAGTGCATGATGGGTCTGTTGGGGGCGGGCCTAGTTTTCTTTTGTTTCTCATGGTGTTACTGAGGTGTGAGCTGACCTGGGCCTCCTCTCTCTCTGCTTCTACTATCTCAGATGACATGTGGTCAAAAATGGATATAGGAGCTATTTTTATTAGTTCATGTCTGTTTATCATGCTCATATAATATTGGCCAAAAGATTTGGCAAATTGGACTTGAGGGGTGGTAATTTGATGACGGCCTGGGTTATTTTGGTGAAAGATAGTTTCATATTTCCTCTCACAGTAGAGAGTCTTATTACTTAATGTTTTGCTTTTCTGCCTAAGGAGATTTTTTTTCTAATAAGGTTTGAAATTTCAAGGACTCGATTTATAGTTTGGCTTGGACCAAGGGAGGAAGAACAGCTTGCTTATACTTTGAACTCTGCACAGAGGTGAGGTGAACAAGGCTTGCTGTTGCAGAACCACCAAGATGGATGGCCAACTGCCTGTCTCGAAGACTCATGGCCCATGGCGTGTGTCATTTGGGAAGAGTTGTGAACTGTTCCAATGTCAGATACAGATACAGTTTCTTCCCCACCTTTGCCTCAGTCCTTGGACCTATGTCTCCACTGACTCAGAATCCCTTCTTCCTGGGTGGTAAGATCTTCCTCTCCCCATTTGACTGGTTGTAGTCAAGCTGGCTTTGCACGGGTGTCGGGATTCTCAATAACTGTCACGTTGTAGAATTTCATGATGGTTTGTGTCTTCTCTGTGGTGATGAGAAAGTGGCTTTGTGGGTACCCAGGGCTAGCTCTCTCAAGGCATTGATAAATGACCTTGGGCAAGTCTCTATTTCCTGTAGAGCTGTGCTTGTGACGTAAACATGTCAGACCGGTTAGAGGGTGGGAATGTGTTGGTTTACTTGCTGATTCTGACTCTTAAGGAGTTAGCTGCAGCTGCTTCATCTTAGTGCAGAGACAGCTGCTGAGGCCACATCTGGACTCCCATATTCTAGAGAGAGGTGCAGTGATCAAATGGCACGCACACCCCTGAATTATTGTGTCATAGTAGTCCATATTGAGACATAGCATTCATAGTGAGACATGGAGTCACTGTGTGTTGGTGAATTGCAGAGTCACTTGGTAAATCAGTCAGTGTTAGAGAAGGGAGAATAGAGGAGAACACTGCAGAGGTGTTTCAGGAAATGCACAGGCACCATCTCATGAAACTTAACTT
Source organism: Mesocricetus auratus (assembly GCF_017639785.1). Taxonomy (NCBI): domain Eukaryota; kingdom Metazoa; phylum Chordata; class Mammalia; order Rodentia; family Cricetidae; genus Mesocricetus; species Mesocricetus auratus. The sequence goes on along the minus strand of NW_024429197.1, from coordinate 74,088,211 downwards.
ATACTTGAGGATGTTTGTGTGTGGTGGGAAGTCAGAAGATCCCAATCCGAAGGTATTGACCGAGACGAACTCCCTTGGTGGGCTGGGAGTATCTTGAACTTCCTTGTTTATACTGTGTTTTGTCGTTTATTGCTTGGTTGACTGTAGGGGAACTATGCAGGGTAGGTGTCCTTGGCCACTGGCTTTGTTCCCTGTTTGAATGGCTTTACAGCCACCCGTGAGTTCTTGGCTGTGTACATCAGGAGTCACAATCCCAGCTTTCTGACCTTGGTGGGACACTCAGGCAGGGGCTGTGTCCTCATGCTGGAGAGGCTGCAGGGAGTAGTGTGGAGCTCCTTCTGCTAGGCCCAGTGGCTGGCATGGCTACTTTTATTGCCTACTTTCTTGTAAGTTGCCAGAGAAATCTTTCTGGGGTTAGTCCATGTTGGGATTATATATTTACGTTCTAATCATTCTGGAAGCTTGTGTGTGTGTGTGTGTGTGTGTGTGTGTGTGTGCGCGCGCGCGCGCGCGCACGCGTGTGTGTATATGTATTTCCTCTGCAGCACCTGAATTGCTGCTTTCACAGTCTCATCCTTTGAACATGTCAGAGCAGTGTGGTCTAACAGAAACAGAATTCAAACCACAAGTTGGAGCCACATATGTAATTTAGCATTCTCTAGTAACCTATTAAAGAGACTAAAAAGAAACAGGTGACATTAATTTTAGTAAAATGTTTTTTAACCCTAAATTTGAACAGTGCTACTATTTTGACCTGCCATCAATATAAAAAGTAATTAATGTGGCACTCTTTGGGGGAGAGTATGAGTATTGGAAATCTGTGAGCATAGTAGTGACTCCCAGTTCTGACTGGCAGCCACGGATCCTGTGTTAGAATTGATCGTAGTGGACAGTGCGGGGACAGACCTACATTCTTCTGGTTGTTCAAGTTAGCCTTAGAAGGTTATCAGAGTCCTTCAAGTCCCATGGGTGGGGCTTCCTCCCTGAGTCCTGTTTGAGTATTTCAGCTTAGGATGGTCAAGTCCGTCACTCTGTCAGTTTGTACTGGTCAGCGTGGTCCACACCTCTGTTCTCTTAGTTGAAAATGACAGTGGCCAGGAATGTAGCGGGATTTGGTGGGCGTATGTGCAGGTGTGTCTGCACATGTATCTGTGAGTGTGTGCGTGTGTTGGGGGTGGGGTGAAGCCAAGCTCTTGTGAAGAGGGCAGTCATTGGAGTTGGGATTTAAGTAAAGTGTTGTCTGAAAGAGATATTTAGAGGGTGTGAGGAGAGGGGGGAGCTGAGGAGGTGTCAAAGAACTCCACTTAGGTGAAAACATGGGGCTGCCTCAGGTCAGGGTTACCTCATGCTCAGAAAGCTTCTGACGCTCACCCTGTTGGTAACATGGGAAGCTAGACTAGAGTCTGAAATCCAACCTGGTGGTGTGGGTGAGCTGTGTGTCACCGTGGTTTTGGGGCTATAGCTTCTGTATATGGAGAAAGGAGTAGATAGTTGCCCTGACCTCGAAGGGGACTTTATGATGAAATGAAGCATCTGAGTGAAAACACCAGGCCATATGAGCTACTTAGAGGGTGACCAATGTATGTTAGTTGACACTTGACCAAGGGGCCAGCGGGTCTCCATCTGGAGAGACTAGGTCTCATTGACACTGCTTAAACTAGTTCCTGAAACCTGGAGGCTTTTCTTTAATAGGTGGTGTAGTATGCTTCTCTCTAGGGAACAGCTGAACACACACACACACACACACACACACACACACACACACACACACACACACACACACACTTTTCCCCCCTTTAAAGCTGGCAGACGTGAGGCTTTTTATCAGTGCTCCCTGCACTCTTGCTCAGGGATACTGAGTGCTTCTGAGTCCTTCCAAAGCCAGTGGCCTAGTCTTTACAGAGTCTTTACAGAGGTGTGACCACACTGAGGCCCCTTCCTGGACTTCCCTCTTCCATCTTTGTCCCAGAGCAGCCAAGGTTCCTCTCCAGCAGCTGGAGTCAAGCTCCTCACCGTGTTCCTCTAAAACCTGAGCTGGTTGTTGGCACATCTGTTTCTCCAGCTAGCTGGTGACTTCCTTAAGGCTAGAGATCATGGCATATTCATCTTGGGGTCTGGCACAGAGCAGAAGCTCAGTAAATATTTGATGACTTAATTTGGCGTTTAGAAATAGCTCAGCTGCAATTGAGTCCAGTGAGGAGTGCATGACCAACTTGGGTTTGACTATTTGGTTCAAACTGGTGTCTTCTTAGGGAGTCATAGGTAGTGTTGTCTTATGGTTGGCTAAGAAGCTCCAGGATTCCTTGGGAAAAAGTCAAATGGAATCCTCAGCAGGGCAGGGAGTGGGCTTTCTTTGACTTTACATGTCTTGGAGATTTTAAAAGCATTTTTGACTATATTACCGCTTTTAACGCCCCCCCCATGAGGACTGACTGAACAGCAAGCCCCTGGGATTCTCCTGTCTCTAATCCTCCCTGGGGGGGGGGTACAAGTGTAAACTACTGTACCTAGCTTTTACTTGAATGCTGGGAGTTGAACTTGGGACTTCATGCTTGCACAGCAAGCCCTGTTCTGTTTCTCTGTGAGTGTAGTCAGGTTAACATGTATTCTTAGTTGCTCTCTGCTGCCATTGAACATGAAGCTTTCCACTCAGCTAACTTGACTGGCCTGCAGACTCCAGGGATCCTTTCTGGGTTTATGGGCGTGTACCATCACACTTGACGTTTTTTAAAGTGTGTGTTCTGGGTGTTGAACTCAGGTTTTCATGCATGCAAGCACCTTACTAACCCAGTCTCAGGATTCAGTATTTCTTTAGACTGTGTTGGAAGCCAGCAGGAGTCACCCTCTACTTGGTAGAAATGCAGGCTGTGAGTGGGACACAGCCAGCACCTCATGGGAGTGACATGCCAGCCATGCATGTGTTTGCTTGAAGAGAGGGTTTTAGCTACTTGCCAGGGGGATGTTTCCTGAATGTTGGACACAAGGGCCCTCAAGCTTCAACTGGCTGTGTGATTTGATACCTAGCTAGTCTCATCTCCGGTCCAGTTGTAGATGCCAGACTTCAGCTAGATTTAATGATGGAAAACTGAGATTATTGTTTGCATAATTTCTTTCTGTTTTATATGAAACTTTATTATTCTGAAAGTTTGTGCCCCAGTTCAGCAAGGGGATGGGAATCTCAGTTTAAGGTTGACTGTGTGCCTTCAAAGTTCACTTCCGCTTTCATATTTCGTGTGTGTGCATGTGTGCTCATGTGCACACATGAGTGTATGCAGGCCCATGTTGCTTCTCCACCTTGTTTCCCGAGACAGTGGTGGCGTTACAGGCCTGTACTCGTGTGTGCGGAGTTTCATGTAGGTACTGGGGAGCCCAGGCCCTCATGTGTGCACCAAGCACTAACCACCCCCCCCAGCCTCACTGCACACATCGTCATGTTTCTGAGTGAAGGAGGTGTATCCAAGTGCTAGTAATCTTTTCTCAAATGAGTTGTCCAGCTCTTGGTGGTGTAGGCTGTGACCGAACTCTTCTGTTTGTCTCTTGCCGTGGCTGGGCTCGGAGTCAGTGCAGAGAGGACAGAGCTTCACCTGGATTGGCATCTGGATCTGACTTCAGATCCCCTTCCTGCTTTGGGAGTGTCTTTGGGCGGGTTGCCATCTTTTTGCCTTCTCTAAAAGGTGCAACCAACCTGTAGTGTTTCCTTCTCTGTAGCCACAGAGATGAGGCGCCCTCCCCATTGCAGAACACCAGTGTGACATTTCCAGGGGCTCATTGGGCAGGTCAGAGTTGGAGGCACAAGGCTTAGTCCCCATCCTACTGCACCACTTGATCGTATGGGGATCCTGGCCAGTCTTCTTTATTTCTTTGCTGATTGCTCTCCTTATATGTAGCGTGGGGATGACAATGCTATTGACGATGGTGATGCTTATGGTTGTGAGATGTGAGAAAAAACCTTTTTTAATAGACAAGGGGCTTTTCATCATCATCATGCTGCTTTTCTGCTGCCTAATCCAGGTGTAGTAATTGGGTAGCATACATTCTACCACTTCCCATTTCAAGCCTGTGGCAGGCATTACTAATCTACCATGGCCACCTTCTTTTCCCTTGACTTGACCAGTAGCCTCAGTGTGCTTCTCAGTATGAGAATCTCAGTCACTTGAGTTCCACATGAAGCACTAGCCAGTTGGTCCTTCCTGAGCTAATCACATTTACACACACACACACACACACACACACACACACACACACACACACACACAGAGCAAACAGGAGTGGAGGCTGGGTAAGGAAGGTGGAGTGACTGGTCCCCAAACTCAGAAAGTAAGCAGAGGTAGGATTAAAAGCATCAGATTTCTTGACTCTACAAGTGCTTTTCCTGCAATCTGCACATCCCTGTGTTAAAAGGAATTAAAGCTAATTTGGTCTTGAGAAATAGCCAGAGAATCCTGGCTCCTCCTTCCCTTGTTATAATTAGACACCCTTGGGGCTGTCATCAAAGCTGTGCTGGATGGCCTGTTTCTCAGCCCAAACCAAGCAGACTGATCAGATTTCAAAGGGAGGGTGCTGCTGGGAGCATGGCATGGTTGTGGCTGTGTCCCTCCCTCTCTGGTATAGTGTAGATGACAGCAGAGGGGAATGGCAGACCCTGGGATCTCTGGACCCTGTTTGGGTTTGTGACATGCTTGTTTGGACCTTCTGTGTCTTAATTTCTACATCTGGAAGATGGGCTGGTAAGAATACTTCACAGGAAGGAACTGAGATGACATGTTTGAAAATGCTCTTTAAACACCAAAGACCCAGTGTGCTTCTTACTATGTGACAGACTCCAAGTGCTTGGGAACCGCAGAAATGTGGAGAAATACACCGGCAGTGACTGTTCTTTTCTTAAACGGGGAAGGAGGGAGAACGAGGTGAGGATGGGATTGAGTCGACAGGAAAATGATATAAATATTTTGGCTAACAAAGCAGAGTGGAGCTTCATGTGAGCTAGAAAGAATAAGTGGGGTCAGGTGATGCCAGGCTCCAGTGGGCTGTGGGCCACACAGGAGCATCCCTGTGATGTGAGTTGAACCTGGGCAGGGATGCAGGCTAGGCTGGCATCCTTGGGTACCAGCTGTGAGCCTGGGGCAGGGCCAGGGAGGAGTGAAGCCTGGCAGGTCTCCTGTGAATAAGAGACCTGGTGGCCTGTGTCCAGTCTCTGGTGTTCAGTTTGCTCATCCTATTCTGAGTCAGAAACTGTTCTGGGTTGGTGTTGTGGATGTTATTGAGCTGGCCGTGCATGTTTCAGTTCTGAGCCCCGGTGTACAAATCCCCATCTGCCCCGGGTGTTTTTCTAAAAATCCAGAGGAGTGGGGATGGGGATTTTTTTTGTTGGATACATTTTGCAAGGAATGTGTGTTTGGCTTTATTTTGAGCTCAGGGTTCTGTGAGCCAACTTGATGTAAGCAGGATGCTTGGAGTGGCCAGAGAGAAGAAATGAAGACATAGTTGGGTATTGGGAATTTTTTTCTTTTAATTTCATCTACTGGGAGAAATAACCATCAACATCTAAGTGTGTTTATGTGGGTGTTTCTTCCAGAGGATGCTGGAAAAGCAGAGAATGAAACGGATCCAAAATAAACCGAAACTGGCTGGAATGAGGCCCTGGGAGGGAAACTTCCTCGGGTGCCGCTAGCTCTAGGTGGGACTGGCTGTGTCTCTGGCCTTCTCTCTGCCTGAGTCAGGACAGCTCATGATGATAGTTGGAGCCTCTGACATGCACTCTAGAAACCACAGGCTGAGATGTGGCTTGTAGAGCCTCATCAGATTTTTAAAAACTTAAAAGTCCCACTGATGATAGTTACAATGTGTAACACTGGTAGCAGGCTGAAATGATTTTCTACATTGGCTTAAATAAGATAATACTCTTAAGATTTAGTTCACTGGCTTCCTTTCCCATTTATTTATTTATATGTTTATTTTTGTATCTGTGTGTGTGTGTGTGTGTATTGTGTGTGTGTTGTGTTGAATGTGTGTGTTGTGTTGTGTGTGTGTTGTGTTGAATGTGTGTATGTTGTGTTGTGTGTGTTGTGTTGTATGTGTGTTGTGTTGAATGTGTGTGTTCTGTGTGTGTGTTGTGTTGTATGTGTGTGTTGTGTTGTGTGTGTTGTGTGTGTGCTGTGTTGTGTGTGTGTTGCGTGTTGTGTTGTGTTGTATGTGTGTGTGGTGTGTTGTGTGTGGTGTGTGTGTGTGTGTGTGTGTGTGTGTGTAAAGACCAGAAATCAACCTCAGGTATCACCCACAGGCACTGTCTGCTTTGTGTTTTGAGACAAGGTCTCTCATTGGAACCTACAGCTCACCAGTTTGGCTAGGCTGGTTAGGCAGTGAGCCTGAGGGTCCTTCTGGCTCCCTCTTCCCAGTGCTGGAATTACAGGTTCACACCACCACACTTGGCTTTTTCTGTGGGTGCTGGGAAGTGAACTCAAGACCTTGTACAGCAAGCACTTTACTGGCTGATCTCCCAACCTCCAGTCTTCATTTTCCTTAAAAAAAAGTATTGTAGCTGTTAGGATCACTGAAATTACCCCCTGGGCTCAAATTACATTTCTACTGGCTAGTGCTGACCCAGGCCACCTAGTCCCACGCCCTCTGTGGCCGAGGATGCAAAGCCCCAGAGAGTGGGAACAAGCCCTACCTGGGTTGTCAACAGCAACCTCCTGAGTAAGCTGGGTGGAGTTCAGGACTCCAATCCTGCCAGGAGACTAAAGATGATGGTGGGTGGGGTGGTCAGGGTCTGACTGAGTGATGACAACAGGCCAGGCAATGGGAACTTCGCAGAGCTGTGACACAGAGGGAGATAGTTTAGATTGGTCATTTAGAGGGAAGAGTTAAAAAGTATCCCATTCTGCTTACCAAGACCTCTAAACATTAGCTGAGCGTTTTGAAAGAAAGTAAGACCAACAGGACAGACGGAAACCGGTCTAGAAGACACCTGTTCCCCTACCCTGATAGTTTCTCTGCCTGCCAGGTACTGCAGAGCACACACAGTCTTTGACCTGGAGCCGGGGTCTTTGTGTAGGTGTGTTCCAGGTGGGCATGGAGACCTGATTCTACTGGGGGCCCTTGGCTTTGAGGCCTGGGGGTTGGAACTGGAAGCCATTCTTTTATTGAGTCTGGCTTGCCCCATCATTGCTGGGAAAGCAGGACTTCCAGGAGACCCAGAGTGCATGCTGCCTTAGTGGGCAAAGCAGGGGGTGTGAGGCCCTCTGGCCCTGGCCTCTCACCTGGTCCTGAGTCAAGGAGGGGACAAGAGCCAGTAGCCCGGTGTCTAACTTTGCACCCTGGACTCTCACTCTGAAAGTTTGAGCCAAGTGTTGGAAAGTCAGTACTGGTTTTGAATCGGGATCTCTGTCAAAAGGTTGCAGGACAACATTCATATTTGTCTTCCTTTAGTTTTGCAAAGTGGATTTTTTTTTTCTGTCTTGAAGTGTTTCTGCCAGTGCACGTTGGCTGAGTGTGTACTATATGCTGGGCACTGGGCTGAGCAGTTAACGTCTGGCGTCCCATTTAGTACAGTCATCCCTGTGGCTTTTCAGGGGCACACACTCACACAGGTTAAGTGTGCGTGCGTGTGTGCGTGCGTGCGTGCGTGCGTGCGTGTGTGTGTGTGTGTGTGTGTGGTTTGTGCATCTGTGCGTCTGTGTGTCAGTGTGTCTGTGGAGCCCCTGGGGTCTGCCTGTCACCAGTCCCCAGCATTGGGGTTTCAGATGCATGCCCCTGTGCCTGTCTTCAATGTGAGTAAACTCAGGTTGGACATGAAAGGCGGTACTCCACTGTTGTACAGGTGGCTTAGGTGGCAGTTGGATTCAGGTCCTGGTGGACACAGAATTCTTGGCCCTGTCTGAGCTGGGAGCTCTTGTTCTATAATACAGTCAGGGAAAGTGCGGTGACACACGCAGTGAGTTGTTGGCCAGGCTGGACTTGAGCCCAAGTCTTTCAGACCCTGCCTTTCTCTCTCCACCTGGGCTGTGGTAGATTTTCTGACTGGGATGTGGGGGAACTGTGCTCCCCATTCTGTTCACCATAGGCTCAGGACCCCCTGTCTTTTACTCCCCAGATCCTTACAAGCCTCAGCAAGCCAGCGGGGTGTGTTCTGTGTGCACAATGCCTCTAATACGGCGTTTGAAAACAGTTGCAGGTTTGCTCTAATTAATTACATTTGACATACTTGGAACTGGGGCCTCCCGGTTGCAGAATGCAAATTTCTACCCAGACAGATGTAAGGTAAGCTTGCAGCCAAGAGCTCTGGTGTGTCCCAGCCAGGCTTGGCAGTGTTGCTCAAGCTCCTCATGGGACAGTGACAGACAGTGAGGAGTGGAGTCAAGACTCAGCCCTGGGGATGCCAGGAGCCCACAGGCAGTTGGAAGAGAAATAGCCATGGGTTTTAGGTCTCCAGTCTGGGGTAATGCTTTCCTTCTTTGAGCCTCAATGTCTCATGCTGCACAGCAAGAGCTTTGACTGGGTATTCTTGGAAGGTATGCTGTTCAGTTGTTCAGGGGAAGGAAGGCAATTAGAGAAGCGGGGTTTCTTCTTGGAAGAAAAAGCCTGGATTTTGGAAATACAAGTGCCGAGGCGAGAGAGGCTGGACCAATAAGGGAAGCAGGAGGCGGTGGAACCAGCAGAACTGAGAGGCGGCGGGATGCCTGGTGCAGATGCTGCCACTTGCCGGGCTCCAGCTGCAGGGCCAACAGCTGCCTCAGCCCTGCCTCTTGAGCACATACTCGCCTCTCCACCTGGGTGGGGCATTTGTCACTCTGCAAGACAGTACCCTAAAGCTCAGTGGCTTAACACAGCAGCAGCCACTCCTGGTCTTCTGGTCCCCGTGGATTGATTTAGGAGTGAGTTCTGATGTAGGGTATCTCTGTGGTCTCAATCACATGGAGGCTGGGGCTGAAGCCATCTTAAATGTTTTTCTACACACCTTGTTGCCAGGAGTTTGAAGACTTGGATGGCTGATGGGACCTCATAGACCTTGGGCCTGCAGGGACAAGGACCCTATCCCTGTATGGGAGGGAAAAGTGGGTGGTATGGCATCCCTTATGACTACACATTCCTGTAGCACACTTCACCATGACATTTCATTGACTGAAGTGGTTCTAGAGGTATGCCATTGTTAACACTACCTACCTAAGGAGGAACCCCGGCATGGCTTGAGTTTTAGGATGGGAGATAGATTGATGGGAAAATGCAGGCTGCTATAATCAGTCTGTCTCAATCCATCTCCTGAACTACCCATCTATGCATCCTGTCCCTCCATCCTTTTGAGACCTGTCCTCCTGCCTCACCATCTGCTAATCTGGTCATCTGCTCATCCATCCATCCATCCATCCATCCATCCATCCATCCATCCATCCATCCATCAGTCTGCCCTGTCCAATACATCTTGAACACCTAATATGAACCAGGTGTGACCAATCACAGGAACATTCAACATTTGACTCAAAGGGAAAAAGAGACCAGTATTAACTGAGAACATCCCCAATGTCAGTCTCTTTATTCTCAAAGTGGTTTTGTGACATAGATTAGTCATCTTTATTTTCACACAGAGGAACCAATAAATGCCGTGGATAGTTGGCCTGCCGAAGCTCAAACCAGTTTGTGTTGGGACTAGATTTGAACCTGGGGCTTCCTGACCACACTGTCTCCGGCTCCCTCCACAGATGAGACAGGCTCCAGTTTGCTCTCCAAGTGTGAAATGTGTTTCTAGAGTTCTTTCCTCATTCCTGGCTTTTTTCATTTTTCTCATAAGTGAAAATAGGTTTATTTTTTCTGACTATAAAAATAACACATTCATTACAAAAACATTATGCAGTCCTGAAAAGCAGGAAGTTTATTCTTTAAAAAAAATCACCTGAATTCTGAGATAACCACTGTTCACATTTTGATGAATGGTATTCAAGTCATTTCTACATATTTAAGTAGTTATGATTACAGTTTAACACAAATGGGATTATATTTTGCATGCTGTTCTGTGGCTGGCTTGCTTTTTGCTTGTAAAACTGAAGATGTCTTTCACCTGGGAATATAAACACTTTTAAACACTTTAACTTTTCCACGATATGCATGCTCTCCAGTTCAGGGTCTTACCAGATTTTGGTTGCCTCTCATTTTCATTATTATAATCCACACAGTGAGGCAGGTCTTTAGACATGTCACCACTTCTTTGTAGGAGTTCTCCTGACCCCCTGCTCGGAAAAGCTGTTGCTGGGGTGTAGAGGTCTACAGTGTGCATGAAGACAGCCCTGAGTGAGTTCACCGTGTTCTCTCCTTCCCTACCAGGCTCTTCTCCTGGGAGATCTTATCTGACACATCACTCACTCTGGCTGCCATCTCATATTGCCAGTCATTGAGCTGTTTTTTTAAACATTTCATTTACTTTTTATACGAGTACATGAGTGCAGCCGGGAGTCTGTATGTGCCATGGTCTGTGTGGCTGTCAGGGACACCTGGGAATCAGTTCTCTCCTTCCTCCAAGGGGGTGCAGGGGACTGAACTCAGGCCGTCAGCCTTGGCATTAAGTGCCTTTACCTACGGAACCATCTTGCCAGTCCTCTCTTCAGAGTTGTTGTTGCTGATTTTGTTGTATGAGATGGGGTTGCAAATCCTAAATCCTCTCACCCGCCCCGATTCTAGGCGTAGGGCAATGAGGGTCTCTTTCTCTCTCTCTCTCTCTCTCTCTCTCTCTCTCTCTCTCTCTCTCTCTCTCTCTCTCTCTCTCTCTCTCTCTGTGTGTGTGTGTGTCTGCCTGACTGTCTCTCTCTCTGTGTGTCTGTCTGACTCTCTCTCTCTCTCTCTCTCTCTGTGTGTGTCTGTCTGTCTGTCTCTCTCTAGCTTGATTTAGAGCGACTGGTTTTCTGTTACTTATATTCCAGTCATTATTTTTTAAGTCAATTTTTGTTACTTAGTACTGGTGGTGGTTAAGAAAAATGTCTAACTTTAAGCAGTATTCATGTTTTTCTGTCTTTTGTGTTCTCTTTTTACATCATGCGTAGAGTTCTTTGCATTAGGAGTTTGTAGTGAAACAGCAAGCTGGGGGAGGTCGGGATATTTGTAAATCACGCATCCCTGACGAGGAGTTAATGAACACTCCCGCTATAGATGAAACAGTAGCAACAGCCCCTCCATAGCCGAGTGGGTGGCACATGCACGCAATCGGGCACTCAGGAGGTGTAGGCAAAAAAGGATCAGGAGCTTAGGTCATCCCGAGCTACACATTGAGTTCAAGACCATCGTGGGCTTCATGAAATACTGTCTGAAAACACCAGAGAAAGAAAAAAGAGGAGGAGGAAATCCTATAACAAACCACAAAAGTGATAGGAAGTCAACAGCAACAAAATAACTCAATTGAAAAACTGGAAGGGATTCAGTCAGAGACATCCCCATAGAAGATACACAGTTGGCAGCAAGCCAACGTGATGGAGCAGTGCTCAGTGTCAACAGTCTGGGAGACGCACTTCAAACCCATCAAGAACTATCTTACCCATATAAGAGGGAGACTGTATGAGCAAGTGTTGGCAAGACTCTGGAGAAATTGGAACCTGACTGTTGGTATATCTGTGGTGAGTTCTCATAAATGAAACAGAATCATCCTATAATGCATGCAGTGCAGCATATAACCCAGAGAATTTCAAGCAGAAGATAAACAAGATGGTGTATCTACACATGGAGTGTTATTAAACTTTCAAAAGAAGATCTTACCACACAAGGAGTGAGTGAAGCTTAAGAACACAGAAAAGACAGCTTTCTGTAGGGTTCAAGTATGTGAGTTTTCAGAGTCAAACTCAGAAATGCAAAGGAAACTGTTAGGTAGGAGAGGGAGATGCGAAATTGTTTAATGGGTACAGAGGTTTCCATTCTGAAAACTCCTGAGTTAGTCACACAGAAATGTGACTGTGCTTAAGCTCGTTGGACTGTATATGTCAAGATGGTTAATATAGTAAAATAAACAAGTCAAATATTTACATAACCTGACAAATCAACCAGAATCAGAAAACAGACAAATGAAAAGGTGATCCTAATAGTCACCATGAAAACACTGGGACATTTTCTTCCAGGTACTTATGAGCATGTTTCTTATTATCTAAGTCATAATCTATTAGAATTTTGCTTCTATATTGTCTTCTTAATGACTTTCGAGACTAGGTAATATTTGTAGAGGAGAATTGATACGATGTATCTAACTCAGGCTGTGTTGTTGGAGCTTTATGTTGGTGCCCGCTTTCCATTTCCATAAAACTACATCTTCCATATAGAAAAGAGATTGATATCTTAAAATCTTCTCCTTTTGCTGTATTTCCAAAGAGAGGGTACTAGGTCAAGGGTATTAGCGGAACGTTTCCAGACGTTCTGCCTCTCTTATGATATTTATTGGAGGATGCTTGAGAACCTCTGCTGACTTGGAAAAGAAACAATTCTTTTTAAAAGTATCTTCTTGCTAGGTGAGGAGGACACACTTGTATTCCAGCATTGGGAGGCTGAGACAGGAAGTAGCTTGGTCAACATAGTGAGTTCCAGGTCAGCGCTGGCTACAGTGTAACACCCTGGTTTTTGTTTGTTTGTTTTGTTTTTTAAGTCTTGCTTTTGTTACTAAATAAATACAATGAAGAAAACAGAATTTATGTACAAAAGGACCAGTAATCCCCTTTCCAAAATGATTCCCACTTATTTCATGCTTATTTATTTTGCATTGTTATTTATACAAATACTGATTTTCATCAAGACATTTTAAATATTGTTTCGTTCACCAGACTTCACTCATGAGTCTCCTTCCCACGTTTGCGCTGGCATTTCGTCTTTGAATGCCGATGCCCTTTTGAGTGAATCCATCTGCCCACCATCCGCTCACTCGGTGCGTGAGCCCACTGCGGTGCTGGCCCATGAGGGGAGCTGAGCTGCCGAGTCAGTGTATGCTCTGCTCAGAGCTTAGTTGTCAGCAGTTGGACGCTCTGTGCCCTTGACTGGGCGCCAGGGCTGTAGCAGGAAAAATGAACCCTGGGAAACTCAAGTTCTTGGTGGAAAAGACATTGAGCAAATGTCTTTGACTTTACTTGTATTGAATTTATAGACTAACTTGAGGTCTATAGATAGAGAGGGGAATTATTACCATGGTGTGTGTGTGTGTGTGTGTGTGTGTGTGTGTTTCTGTCAGTATCTTGGCTTCATACTCCTATGTATGACTCAGCAGTTTTAGAATTTTTCATCTAATTTTTGGAAATTTATTGTTTTTCACAGACGTTTGGTATTTTTGCTACAGTTGTGAATGGGATGCTTTTTCTCATTGCATACAATGCAGATATTCTACCAAATTTGTAAGTTTTTTTCTTTTTTCTTCCTGTACTGGGCGTTGAACCTGGGGCTTTTTGCATGCTGGGCAAGTGTTCTATCACAGAGCTATCCCTGTAGTACTTTTTTACTTTTTATTTTGACACAGGATGGGGTGGAGTTGGAGGGGGGTGTCACAGATTTGCCCAGACTGGCTTTGAACTCATTCTAACCTTGAGCTGGTCATCCTTCTGCCTTTGCTTCTCCCGCAGAGGTGGGATTACAGGTCTGCGCCACCAAGCCACCAAACCCGGCGAACTGTTGGTTTTTGTGTGTTGGTTTAGTTAAAGGGTGCCTTGTGTTGTTTTTAGTTTCGTTGGGTTCTAGATAGGCTCTGATGTATGTAAGTACTGTTCAGCTTTGCCTCCCCCGCTTTATCTGATCCATCATCCAGACCTAGAATAATAGAATAATAGCAATAATACAGTCTTGCTGCTACCTTGGTGGGATAAATTGTAGCACTTTCTGGCTAAGCGTGATGTTGGATTTGGGTTTCAGAAATATGTTATCACTAAGTAAGTGTTCTTCCGAGCTGTACAGTTTTATCAGTTTGGAGGTGTGGGCTGGGCTATAGGAGTGATTCTCACTTTTCTATATTCTAAAATTTCCCCTTGCAACAGTGTGACTCGCCCCTCCCCCACTTAGAGCTACTTAGGAGTAAGAGGGGGAGAGGATGATGAATTTTTAACAAACGCCTTTTCATTATGTACCCAGATGGCCGTATGGTTTTTTCTGCCTTTGATCTGCTGATGTGATGAATTATATTAATAGGTTTCCGAGTATTAAAGTATCCTGGAAGGAACCCATCTTATTCATGGTGGTTCATTCTTTTAATAGATCCTGGGTCCATCTTGTGGTGTTTCGTGTCTGTATTCATTAGTGAGATTGCCCTGTGGTTTTATTTTTAGTATGCTGTTTTTGTCTCTCTCTCTTTTTTTTAGTAGTTCCATGCTACTGTCATGGGCTATCAGTCAGAACACTTTCTGTCACCTCCAAAGGTCTGGAGCAGGGGGATTTAAAACATTGGAGGTCGGGCAGCTATTGGTAATGGCTGCTCTGCTCTGCATGGAGAAGGGTCCTAGGGCCTTAGCATGTGTACACAGCTCACTGTTTTGTGAGAGCATAAGGCTTGAGAGTTTAAGTGTACATGCCAATTTTTATTTGTAGGCCTGGCCTGGGTGATTTACACAGAGCAAGGATTGTCTATCTTTTGAAAGTTTAAAATAGTTTGTATGAAAACTCTCATTGAATTTGGGAGACATTTCCTAGAGTAATTTTTCCTCCAATAACTTTTTGGGCTTTGTTCTTCTCAAGACCGTTTTGGTCATTTACATTTTCTTAGGGACATACTTATTTCATCAAAGTTTGAACTATATTGGCATAGGGCAGAATGTTGTGTTATTTTTGGAAAGTCCCTCTGTGTGATTCTGTCTCCTAACTTGATTTTTTTATAGCTGTTATATTTTCCCTCTTACTTATAGTTTGAATGACTTGTATCTAGGGGCTATTTTATTATTTTTGTACTTATAGTCTAAATTTTTAAAGTTATTTGTCAATTCTCACTACTTGAAATGTCTCAAATTATTATACTTTTATTTTAAATAAATTCATACTCCTTTTTTATTTAAATTTAAAATTCTTGATTACTCAGCTCTTTGTCTTTTAAAATATTTTATTATTAATTATGCGTGCCTGTGTGGGGTATGTGCACTTGAGTGCAGTGCCCATGGTGGCCAGCAGTGGGTGCTGGATTCCCCTGAAGCTGATGGTGGCTGTGATGTTACAATGTGGTTGCTTGGAACTGAACTCAGGTCCTCTGGAAGAGCAGAACAGCCGAGCCATCCCTCTAGCTACCTCTGAGTTATTTTCTAATTAGTAATAAAAATGCTTTTCTTCTTAGCACATTGATATTCATAAGCCTTATTTTAACTTTCCTCATAACCACTTGATAATTTTGAGACCATTTTTAGCTTAAAGATTACTTAAAAGCCTAATTTAAATTTCCTAGTTGTCTTTCTCATAGAGTTTGTGGCCTGCCTCTGCCTCCCAGGGTGCTGGGATTGAGGGTGTGTGCTGCCACCCCCAGCTTGTTTTGCTTGTTCTTTTGAGACAGGTTCTTCCTATGGAGCCCAGGCTGGGCTGAAACTCACAGCAATTCTCCTGCCTGAGCCTCCACCACATCTGGCTCAGCATGACTTTTGTGTTTATTTTCATTCCATTGTGAGAAAATTTTGCCTGTAATAATTCTGCTTTTGTAACTTATGGAGAATTTTGGATTTGTATTAAATCAGTATTAATTGTGTGAATTTGCAAAAGAAATAGTTCTTATTTATAGACTTAATTGCTTGCTATATACCCATACCCCCTATCATTGGGTGATTAATTACATTTTTCAGATTTCTTGTAGGACTCTAATCCTACTATTTTTTATTTATTATATCAAGAAATTAGAAGTCTGTTAATGTTTGCCAGTGAGGTTTCTTTATATTTTTACCTTTTACTCCTTATATTTTATTACTAGGGCATAGTAGGGGCATTTTTGTCTATTGTGGATGTCTTTAACTTGTTAAAATAGGTCTTCCATTCCTGTCTTTTTTTTTTTTTCTTTTTCAGCTCTCTGTTTTTGCTGATTATTTCCTGCTCCATGGTTTCATTTAAACTGACACAGAGTAATTGCACGTGTGTACAGGCTAACTTTCACCGTCACTTTGGGTGGTTTTTAATAGCATACTTCCTGCTTGCTCCTGGAGTTCCTTGATTTTTTTTTTTGTTTTTTGTTTTGTTTGTTTGTTTTTATGAGACAGGGTTTCTCTGTATTGTTTTGGAGGCTTATCGGTCCATCCGGGCCTCAAACTCACAGAGATCTGCCCTGCCTCTGCTGGGATTAAAGGCGTGTGCCACCACCGCCCGGCCCTTGATTCTATTTTACATAATTATTTCACCTTTGAGCTTTGTATGCTCTTGAATAAAAAAGCTATATCTCTCTTGGTGAATGTGGCTGTGTGTGTGTGTGTGTTTGTATGTACACACAACCTGTGTGCATATGTGATGTGTATTTGAGGCTTTTGAATGTGGATGCAGGTGTCAGCATGTGGAGGTCAGAGGTCAACCTCGGATGCAGTCTTTCACACTTCAAGACAGAGTCTCTCCTTTATTTTCGCTGCACATGCCAGGCCAGTGTCCGGAGAGTCTGCTGTCTGCACCACCCAGCTTTCTGTAGGAGCTGATTTCAGGCGTGCACTCTACCACATTTGGCTGGCTGAAAGCTTTTTTTTCTCCATAAATTTTCAAAAACTCAAGAGTCTGAGAATCTGTTTCAGAATATAGGATTTACTGGGTATGATGGCTTGTTTGTAGTTCCAGCACTCAGAAGGTACAGGCACGAGGGTCAGTTCAGGGCTGCGCTTGGCTAAACTGAGGCTAGCCTGAGTTGCATGAGATCCTGTCTCAAAATAAAGGAAGAAATAAATAAAGAGGAACTTAACTGCAATGGTATTTTTTTCTTTATTTTTTTTAATTTAAATTAGAAACAAGCTTGCTTCACATGCCAATCCCAGTTCCCTCTCCCTTCCCTCCACCCAGTCCCCACTCCAATACCCAGGGGGATCTCCAGAGCCTGTCATTTTGTTCAGGGCAGGGCCTAGGCCCTCCCCCAAGACTTCAGGCTAAGAGAGCATCTCTCATTGTGGGTTGGGCACCCAAAGTCTATTTGGATGCCAGGGATAAATACTGATCTACTACCCAAGACCCAATAGATTGCTTAGGCCTCCTCACTGACACCCACATTCAGGGTGTCTGGATCAGTCCCATGCTGGCCTCCCAGTGATCAGTCTGGGGTCCAAGAGCTCCCCCTTGTTCAGGTCAGCTGTTTCTGGGGGTTAAACAAGCCCAGTCTTGACCCCTTTGCTCAATAGTCCTCCCTCTCTCTCACTGGGTTCCAGGAGATCAGCTCAGTGTTTGTCTGTGGGTATCTGTCTTTGCTTCCATCAGACACTGGATGAAGGTTCTGTTTCTCAGATTCTCTGGCAGTGGGATTGTAGGCTGGCGCTCCCCTGATTCATGTCTAAAATCCATATACGAATGAATACATACCATGTTTCTCTTTTTGTGACTGGGTTACCTCACTCAGGATGGTTTCTTCTAGTGCCATCTATTTGCCTGCAAATTTCAAGATTCCATTGGTTTTTTTTTTTTCCTGCTGAATAGTACTCCGTTGTATAAATGTACCGTACCACATTTTCTCTATCCACTCTTCATTTGAGGGGCATCTAGGTTGCTTCCAGGTTCTGGCTATGAATATAGTGGAACAGATGTCCTTGTTGTATGAATGTACATCTTTTGGGTATATGCCTAAGAGTGGAATTGCTGGGTCTTGTGGTAGACTGATTCCCATTTTCCTGAGGAATCTCCATACTGATTTCCAAAATGGCTGTATGAGTTGGCATTCCCACCAGCAGTGGAAGAGTGGAAAACTTTGAGAAGAAGTGGTAGAATTCTGCATTGAGGCCATCTGGACCTGGGCTGTTTTTGGTTGGGAGAGTTTTGATGACTGCTTCTATTTCCTTAGGGGTTATAGGTCTGTTTAAATCGCTTATCTGTTCTTGATTTAATTTTGGCAAGTGAGATCTATCCAGAAAATTGTCCATTTCCTTTAAATTTTCGAATTTTGTGGAGTACAGGTTTTCAAAGTATGACCTGATGATTCTCTGGATTTCCTCAGTGTCCATTGCTAGGTCCCCCTTTTCATTTCTGATTTTGTTAATTTGCATGTTCACACTCTGCCATTTGATAAGTTTGGACAAAGGTTTGTCTATCTTGTTGATTTTCTCAAAGAACCAACTCTTCGGTGCATTGATTCTTTGTATTGTTTTCCTAGTTTCTACTTTATTGATTTCAGCCCACAGTTTGATTATTTCCTGGCATCTACTTCTTCCGGGTAAGTTTGCTTCTTTGTGTTTTAGCGCTTTCACTTGTGTTGTTAATTCTCTAATGTAACTATTCTCCAGTTTCTTCATGTGGGCACTTAGTGCTATGAACTTCCCCCGTAGCACTGCTTTCAAAGTGTCTCATAAGTTTGGGTATGTTGTGTCTTCATTCTCATTGAATTCTAGGAAGTCTTTAATATCTTTTCTTATGTCTTCTTTAACCCAGGAATGGTGCAATTGTGCATTACTCAATTTCCATGAGTTTGTAGGGTTTCTGCGATTTGTGTTGTTGTTGAATTCTAACTTTAATGCATGGAGTTATTCCAGTTTTCTTGCACCTGTTGAGGTTTGCTATGTTGCTGAGTGTGTGGTCGATTTTTAGAAGGTTCCATGTGGAGCTGAGAAGAATGTATATTCTTTTTTATTTGGATGGAATGTTCGATAGATGTCTGTTAAACCCAATTAGGTCATAACTTCTATAGTTCCTTTTCTTCTTTGTTAAGTTTCTGTCTTGTAGTCCTGTCTAGTGGTGAGAGTGGGGTGTTGAAGTCTCCCACTATAAGTGTGTGAGGCTTTACGTATGATTTGAGTTTTAGTAATGTTTCTTTTACGAACGTGGATGCCTTTGTATTTGGGGCATAGATGTTCAGAATTGAGACTTCATCTTGGTGGATTTCTCTTGTGATGAGTATGAAATGACCTTCTTCTCTTTTGATTGATTTTATTTTGAAGTCTAATTTGTTAGATATTAGGATTGCTACCTCCACTTGTTTCTTGGATCCATTTGATTGGAAAATCTTTTCCCAACCCTTAACTCTGAGGTAATGTCTGTCTTTGAGGCTGATGTGTGTTTCTTGTATGCAGCAGAAGGATGGGTTCTGTCTTCGAATACAGTCTGTTAGCCTATGTCTCTTTATGGACGAGTTAAGACTGTTAATATTGAGAGATACTAATGACCATTGATTGCTCATTTTTGTTCGTTTCGGAGTTGTTGTTGTTGGAATTGTGTGTGTATTTTCAACCCTTTTTTCTTTTGGCTGTTGATAAAGTGGGATTATCTATTGCTTATGTTTTTCTAGTTGTAGTTAACTTCCTTGGGTTGGAGTTTTCCTTCCAGAACTTTCTGTAGGGCTGATTTAGTGGATATGTATTGTTTAAATCTGGTTTCATCATGGAATACCTTGTTTTCTCTATTTATAGTGATATAAAGCTTTGCTGGGTATAGTAGTCTTTGCTGGCATCTGTGGTTTCTTAGGTTGGTAGAATATCTATACAGGACCTTCTGGCTTTCAGAGTTTCCATGGAGAAGTCAGGTGTAATTCTGATAGGTTTGCCTTTGTATGTTACTTGCCCTTTTTCCTTTGCTGCTCTTAATATTCTTTCTTTATTTTGTATGTTCAGGGTTTTTACTGTTATGTGGTGAGGGGATTTCCTTTTTTGGTCCACTCTATTTGGTGTTCTGTAGGCTTCTTGTACTTTCATTGGCATGTCTTTCTTTAAGTTTGGAAAGTTTTCTTCTATGATTTTATTGAATATGTTTTCTGCCCCTTTGACGTGGTTTTCTTCACCTTCTTATATACCTATTATTCTTAGATTTGGTCTTTTCATGGTGTCCCATATTTCCTGGATGTTTTGTGTTAGGGATTTGTTGGACTTAAGATTTTCCTTGGTCGATGAATCTATTTCTCCTAGTGTATTTTCAACACCTGAAATTCTGTCTTTCATCTCTTGTATTCTGTTGGTTATGCTTGCATCTGTAGTACCTGACCGTTTGCCCAGCTATTCTATTCCAGCATTCCTTCAGACTGTGGGGTTTTTTTTTTTGTCTCTATTTCAGCTTTCAACCCTTGTACTGTTTGAATTGTTTCTTGCCATTTTTGCTTTGTCTTTTCCTCCCTTTCTTGCATTTTTTGGATTTTTTTGGTCTGTTTTTTCTTCCATTTCTTTAGGGAATTTTCTCATATCCTCTTTGAGGCCCTGTATCATTTTCATGAGGGCCTCTATTATTTTCATGAAGTTGTTTTAAAGTTTATTCTCTTCTTCTTCATCTGCCTTAGGGTCTTAAGGTCTCGCTGGTGTAGAATCTCTAGAGTATAGCAGTGTCACATTGATTTTTCTGTTGCTGAGTGTGTTTTTATATTGTCTCCTTTCCATCATTGCTTCCAGTGGTTGCAGAAGGAGTCTCTTCCTTTCCTGGTGTGTATGTGACCACGGTTCCCTTCTGGTGGGTACAAGCAGGTCCAATACTCTGGTGGCTTTCCTCTTGTGTGGATGAAGGCGGTCCTAGTACCAGGGCCTGTGCAGTCTTTGGGTAGACTAGATCCTGTCAGGATGGCATTCGCAGTGGGCAGTCCCCAGGTCTCTGGTGGTTATACTCAGGGCTCCAGAAGGCAGGCAGGAAACAGTCCCATGCTTACCTTGCCTGTCTCTTGGATGGAGAATGGGGCTTGGACGCTGGCAGTCTCTGGACGGGCTGACTCCCTTTGGGATGGGATGCACAGTGTGCAGTCCCCAGGTCATAGCTGGTTGCCCATAGGGCACTGGAAGGTGGGCCGGAGACAGGCCCAGGCCTACCTAGTCCCATGGGCTGAGAAATGGACCAGGATGCTGGCCTTTCATCTTACACTGGGTATTGGTTAGTATTTTTGTTTGTTTTTTAGATTTACTTATTCTATTTTATGTATGCATATGTTGCTTGTAAGTTTGTGTATGTACCATGTGCTTGCTGGGTACCCAAGCAGGTGAGAAGAGATCGTCAGACCCCTGGATGCCTGGTGCTGGAGTTAGGATTGTGTGTGCTGGGAACCGAACCTGGTCCTCTGTGGGGGCGGCTGGTGCTCTTCACCACTGATCCAGCTCTGTGAAGGAGTTTTTAAAAAAATCATTTTGAGTGTGAAGACCCACTTTTAATCTTTAGAGGATGGAAGAGCCACCTTAAATCCGGGGCCACACCTCCTGGTGGCAGCCTGTATATTGGAGATGGAAGACGGGAGCTTTTGCTCTTGGCCTGCTTGCCCCAGTCTTGCTGGCCAGTCCATTCCGTCACTGGCATTAGAACTTGCTTCTCCAGGATTCTGGCGTGTATTGAAGACCAGTTGAGACATTGAACTTCAAAGACTGAACCATTGCTGGATGTTTTGACATTCTGTTTGTAGACCTTCATTGTTGCATTAGCATAGCCTGTAAGTCTTTGTACTAAATAAATACATATATATATGTTTATATTTATGTATATATATGTATGATCATTTATCTGTCTACATGTCTATAAATTCCTAGTGTCTGTTTTCCCTAATTTTTTTGTAGTACTTTGAGTGAGGATAGTACCACAGGCTCTGTCTACATGTCTATAAATTCCTAGTGTCTGTTTTCCCTAGTTTTTTTGTGGTACTTTGAGTGAGGATAGTACCACAGGCTCTGTGCTCGATAGTTTCATGTCTACTTGACACAAGCTAGAGTCATTGGAGAGGAGAGAGCATCAGTTGAGAAAATGCTACCGTAAGATTGGCTGTCGGCCAGCTGGGAGGGCATTTTCTTAGTGATTGGTGTGGGGAGGCTTCTGACTTCCTTCACTGATGGACGGCAATATGGAAATAGAAGCCAAAAAAATCTTTTCCTCCCCGAGTTGCTTTTGGTAATGGTGTTCCCCATTGCAATACTAACCTTAACTAGGACAGGCTCATATATTTGAATACTTCGTCCCCCCAGTTGGAATGTTTAGGAAGGATTAGGAGGTATGGCCTTGCTGGAGGAGGTGTGTCACTGGGTGATAATTTGAAGTTTCAAAGTCCATTCCAGGCCTAGTTTCTCTCTCTGTCTCTGTCTCTTTCTCTGTCACTGTCTCCCTCTGTCTCTCTGTGTCTCTCTGCCGCTGTCTCTGTCTCTGTCTCTCTCTCTCTCTGCCTCCTGCCTGTGGATCAGGATTAGGCTCTCTCAGCTCCTGCTGCAGCACCTTGCTGCCGTGCTCCATGCCGTGGCGGTCATGGACGATCCCTCTGAGACTGTGAGCCCCCAGTTAAAGCTTTCTTCTGTAAGCTGCTCTAGTCATGCTGTCTTTCATACCAGCACAACAGCAACTAAGGCACTGCTCCTTTTATTTTAGTCTCCTGCTTTGTGCTCCATATGTGCTGCTTCGACTAGCCCTTTCTGTCATGGACTGCCAGGTTCTTTGTATGAACACTTTTCTGCTGCTAGCTGCCTCCAACCTGCTTTCCCGCCTTGGTCTCCTTGCATCCTTTTCTGTCTTCCCTGCTCTTGTTGCTTGTAGTTTTACTGTATGTGCAAAGGAGAGTATGTCTAAAATGCAATTCGCTATCTGTAAAGGGAAGCCTTTTCCTTGAGAGAAGCCTTCCCGCCAGCCTGGTTCCAGAGCTGCATCAGTCCCACATAAACACACAGGAGGCTATATTAATTATGAAACTGTTGGCCTTGCTTGTTTCCTACTGGCTAGCTCTGACTTAAGTAATTACCCCATAATTGTTAATCTAAGTATATCTCTTACCGGAGAAGTTTCTGGGCTTCCTACCCCATGGTGTTACATTTTGACTCTCTGTGTTTCTCCTAACCAGAGTCCTTCTGGATTCCTAGTCCCACCTATCTTAGTATGCTATTGGCCAACAGTGCTTTATTGACAAATACACAGGACTTCCCCAACAGCTATCTCTGTTTTTCTTTCCTGAGTCTTGAATGGGATGCATACTCCTTGTTGGTGGTTGATACCTGTTTACCTTTTCTTCCCCTATTGGGTTCATATATTCATTCAAAATAAGGGGAGCTGTATTTTGTGCTTGATGTATGCTCTGAAATGATACCAGAGGCTGCTTCCCGGGGTCTTGATTTGAAAGGAAGGTTCAGTGTCAAGGCCTCGCAGACCAGCAAACTGTGATCCAGCAGCCCCAGGCGGCTGCACTGCGATTCCTCTAGAAAACCCTATTGGAAGGGCGGAGCCATCACTGGAGCATCTCTGGGAACTCAGTCCTGCAGGTGAGCCACACCCCCTTTCTGTCTAACCAGTCCTGCCAGTTCTCAGGGAAGATGCTGGGAGGTGGCCCTCGTGGTGCCCTTTGGTTTGTCTCCACCTGCCTAGTGTCCAGCACAAATTCCTTGGCTCGTGTTCTAGCTACTTCTCCAGATAGTAGGACTTCTCTCTCTGTTGGTGTCTGCTTTTTTCAACAGATTTTTGTGATAAAATGTGCTTATAAAATTTCTCATCTTAATCATTTTAAGTGCACAGTTCCAGAGTGATAGCTGCACTCGTATCTAAACTAGTTAAGCAACTGGGGTTTCCATCCTTCTAGCCTTTGGCAATTAATTACCCGTCCGCTTTTTGTCTTGTGACCGTGATCCTTCAGGGACTTCATGGAAGCATGCAGTATGTGCCTTTTTAAGACAAGCATGATAGCGTAGTGTTTTCAAGGGTCATCCGTGCTGTGGCCCGTGGCAAGCGTTCCGCTACAAAGGCTGAGTACTGTTCACTGTGTGGGTATCCCATGTTTGTTGACTGATTCTTCCGTCAGTGGACACTGGCATCGCTCCCACATTTGGGCCTCTATGAACATGAGCGCGCAGACAGCTCTTTGAGAGCCTGCCTTCAGTTCCGTTGGGTTTATAACTAGAAATGAGATTCCCAGAGTGCACGGTAACTCTGTAATTTCAACCCCCAAATGAGGGCGCTGCATTTCACCTCAGCACCACTTGGAGTGGCCTGGATGGGCAATCCTTCCTCAATTTCAGACGAATTATCTGAGGGGAGGAAGCAAGGTGGTGGCAGTTGAGGCTGAGACCCAGGTCCCTGCAGTCCCTGGCTGCTGGAGAAGCTCGCTCTCCTGTGGGGTCCTGTGGGGTCCCCTCATCTCCGTCTCCCTCCCAGAACCACTCATGCTTTCGTCAGGTTCCTGTCTCTGCGTCCCTGCTCACATGCATCTTTCCCTGTCTTTAGGTTCTCTTGCCCCCTGAGGCCTCAGTTTCTTCTCCTTGAAATGGCTGTGGCCCCTCCAGTTGTCCCTTGCCTGGCCGGCCGCTATTTCCCTATGTGTTCGGAGAGCCACTCACAGCCAAGCTAGCATCTGTTTCCCCATCTGGTCCTAACTTCTTTCTTAATTACCCTCTGAATTGGCTCTAACAAAATGCTGACAACTTGAATGAGACATTAGCTGATCCATCAGCACCCAGGGCTGAACACAGACAGCCCTTAGGCATTACCTCTGCCTAGCTTTTACAGGGTTATAGGGATTTGAACTCAGGTCCTTGTGCTTGCACAGAAACTAGTTTACAGACTGACCCGTCTCTCCCACCCCCTTTCAGGTTCAAGCTCGAGATCATATGGACGCATCGTGAAAAGAGTTCACTCAGGTCCAGTCACACCAAAAGTATTAATGATGAACTAACTTTAGCTCACTGTAAACTCTTTTATTTAGTAAAGTTTAATTCTTTCAGCTTTTTGACTTGTAGCAAAATTTTGGTTTAAAGCCAAATTCATGGGGCTAGAGAGAAGGGCTTGCTTGGCAAGCACGAGTACCTGAGTTTGGATCCCTAACGCCCCTGGGAAAGCTAGATGTGGGGACGTGCCTGTAACTGTAGCACTGGGGGAGGAGACAGAGACGGGAGGGTCCTGAGGGCTCACTAGCCCCCAGGACAGAGTGACTGTGAATTCAGCCAAAACACAAGCTCTCAGTCCAAGAGACCGTGCCTCAGGCACTAAGGTGGAGAAAAAGACACCCAGTGTCCACTTCTGGCCATCATATGTGAATGTACGGAGTGAGTGCATCTGTATACATGCTACCACACAAACATAGTCACACGCACCCTAACAAACGCAGTCACACGCACCGTAACAAACGCAGTCACACACACCCTAACAAACGCAGTCACACGCACCCTAACAAACACAGTCACACGCACCTACAACACACAAAACAACCGCTACCTCACAAACGCAGTCACACACACCCTAACAAACGCAGTCACACACACCCTAACAAACGCAGTCACACGCACCTACAACACACAAAACAGCCGCTACCTCACAAACACAGTCACACACACCCTAACAAACGCAGTCACACATACCCTAACGCAGTCACACACACCCTACAACACACAAACCACAGATTGCACTGTATTGCTGAACAAAAATATTTTCTCCTTATCTGTAGTGTGGAAACTTTTTTCTAGTTAATAATTTATATAGCGTTAAACTTTTTGTTTTTGCTAAAAACAAATGTATGGGACTGGGGTGGGGTTCCATCTCAGTCTCTGGGCCCCACCCCTTCCTTGACTTCTTTAAATCCCTGCCTTTCTTTTAGGACAGAGGTCCCTGAGCTCTGGGTCCTCCCTTTGCACTGCAGTTTGAAACCCTCCTGGCACTGGCCCGGGACACTCGGAGGCCAGCTCCCTTGCCTCTCGCTCGGGTCCATGCTCTGCATCGCCTGCCACTCAGGGCCTAGCAGTTAGTTCCTGTCTTTACTAAAGTGGGCAGTAAATCTGATCTCCTTCTTTACTTGAAGCCTCGGTGCTTCTTCAGTTGTTATTATTTGGCTTTAATGAGGGTACCCTTGGAATAGAACACATTGGCAGACTCGATGTCTGGCCACACACTGTGCGTGTCACAATTAACCACTTCAACCGTGGAGGGGCTGTGCTGTCTTGGACCTTGGAGAATCTCCTAGGAGCTGTGTTAGGGCAGATGATGGGCAGGAAACTGCCTAGAGCTCACTGGCAGCATGGCAGTGGCCGTGGTTCTAAAGGAAGGGTTTCCCTGGCAGCTCTTCCTCGGTTCGGAGTCTCCGGTGGCCCCTTTGCTCTCCTAAGCTATTCTTAGGCTCCATAGGCACTGTAGTCCTTGTCACGAGGTTTCCTTCGCAAATGAAGGGCCGGGGGAGTCTTCCTTCAGGCTGTTTGTTCTTTCCTGACATTTGTGAGTGCCAGTGCCAAATAGTGTCCAGGTGTCCCAGGTAGTCCCTGTGAGGAAATTTTGTTCCCATATCAATGGAAACTCAGAGAAGTGATGAGGCTAGCCCAGGACCACACAACACCTCCCTGGCAAAGCAAGGGCTTTCCCTGCCCATACACCTAGTCTTCCCGTTCACTCAGTGGACCCCACGTTCTAGACAGGACCTCATTTTAGATCCTCTTCACCCACAAGGGGCACATGTCGGCATTCCTACTTCAGACCCAGCTGTTAGTTGGACGTGGCTGGCCTGAACACACATCACATGTGATGTCATTAGAAACCTGGGGCTCCCAGCTCTTGCTCCTTGTGTTGACAGAGTCCTCACACAGGCCCACTCCACTGGGAAGACAGGATCTCCCAAACTCCCACCTGAGCCTGGGTCAACGTGGGTGCCTGAACCATGCATCCAGCTCTCAGCATTGAAGGCTGGGGATAATAGCCCTTAGGCTCAAGCTCTTGGGTAGTGGGCTGCCACAGAGAAGAGATGACTCTATGCGCTGGAGGAAGGTGTGTGCTGCCTCTGTGCCTTGGAACTCCACCATTCATGGTTCTCACAAGCTTACCTGCCCTGCTGAGTGTGGCTTCTCTGGTCTGGCTTTGGTGTGACAGTGGTACTTTGCCCTCCCAGGTTCTGGCCCATAACTTCTTTCCCATTGCCTTGGGCGGGGTCTTTGGCCAGCTGATAAGACTTCCTGGTTCCAGTGCCTCATGTCAGAGCTAACTCTAGTCCCACAGTGCAGCACATGGCTTTCAGCCAGGTAAAGGCAGTATTAGACTGGAAATTCCTGGTACCGGAGCCAGGTTGTTCAGCCCCACCGTGGGGCCGAGCAGTATCCAGGGTGGTCAGAGCAGAGGAATGGTGTGAGGGAGTAGCCATTGTATGCTACCAGAGAAAGCTGCCTCGCTAAGTTCAGGCTTTCTGTGAGGCGCCTAGGACACTACACCCTTATTCATTGGTTGATACCAGGAAACTGGTTCCAGCAGCCTGGGGACCTCCCCCCAGT
Source organism: Mesocricetus auratus (assembly GCF_017639785.1). NCBI lineage: Eukaryota > Metazoa > Chordata > Mammalia > Rodentia > Cricetidae > Mesocricetus > Mesocricetus auratus. Next base: position 74,060,975 of record NW_024429197.1, on the reverse strand, counting down.
CCAATTTATCAGTAAGAGGGGGCATCGGGTGGAGAGACCTCTTGGAGGGACCACAGGGCCCAGCATTTCTGCGTCTCTGGAAGGGGCCGTCTGTGAGACAGATCAGTAGTTAAAGGCCTTGCTGCCATGCAGCCCTGGGCCCCACAAGGTAGAAGGGGAGACCCAACTCCTGCCAGTTGTCCTCTGACCCCCCATGTGCACTGACACACTTGCACCCTTCCTCCCACAGGGAACATGTAAACGGCATGTCATTTTGTCAAATGTTAATGAGTTTGCAGACTCTGCATAGAGTGAAGATTGAGTGCTTACACAAGGGTCCCCACCTTACCTGGGCTCTGGTTTCTTATGGGATCAGTGGACTAGTTTATCATGTTTTAAGGGGTAGCCTCCTCCTTCAGGAATGAAGAGCAGTCCAGAGAACAGTGTCAGTCCTGAAGGGACTGCTGTGTTTTCCATACTGCAGTCTGTGCTGCCCGTGCCTTCAGACACACAGAAAGGACGACACTCAGAGGGTTTATATGTCTCACTGAGAAACACTGACTTCTGAAGCCAGTGGTACAGGATTGAGGCACAGACAGCCCAAGGGGTCTGCCTGTCTTCAATCTTGGGCTTGGAAAAGCCCAGTGATTAATTCATACCCTAAGGTACAACCCTAACCCTTGGAGAACCACTATTTTCATCTGCTACCTTCTTTCAGACTGTTAGCTTAATGTCCCTTTTGTGAGTGAAATCTTACACAGCAGCCTTGAGTATTAAGTTGGTAAAAATTACTCTCTTAATTGAGGAGGTATGACCACATTGTGACTTTTGTAGACCTCAGGCACTTTTGCCTCTGGGGGATTCCTTCCTTTGTTAAAGAAAACACTTCAAATTGCACCTTAATGGCTAATTTGGGGGGGGGGGTATGAAGCATTGTTATTGACTTGAAAATTAAGTTTATTCTGGCTTTTAAAAGAAAGGGGTGTGTGTGTGTGTGTGTGTGTGTGTGTGTGTGTGTGTGTGTGTGTGTGTGTGTGTACTTCTAAAGTATTGTGTGCCCCACTGTGCCTGCCAGGCATCTGGGAAAAAGCAGTCCTGAAGGTGACAGGTCCCTGTTAACATGGGAGGCCCAGAAACCAGATGGAGGACTGGTCTGTCTGATGCACCCTCAGCCTTGTCACGTGCTGCCTTAAGTTTCCCTGGGAGTGTTTGAAGAACACAGAGGACAGGCCAGTGAAGGCCGTCAGAAGCCCCTCACACCCTACGAGGCCTGTCCCTTCAGAAACCCCTGTTGAAATTTGACTGCTGTTGTAGTGATGTCGGGAGGTGGGGGCCTGAAGATAGGATTGAGTTGTTTAAAGGGATTAATGTCTTTCTCGGGGACTGGGTCGGTTCTCACAAGAGTGGGCTGCTCTCCAGGCTCTTGTACTTTATCTGTTCTATAAGCCTCGTGCCTTCTGCTTTTCTGCCATATTATGACAGCCTTGTCCCTAGGAGGCTGTGGGTAGACTCTTCCCGAGGCCCTGGCCAGGTGGTAGACCCAGGCTGTCAGACTTCCTGGCTCCAGAATCTGGGCCTGAATACATCTGCCCTGCATTCTTTTGTGGGGTGGTGTTGGGAGTTGAGCCTGTAGCCTTCCATGGTGGGCAGCTTCCTGCCTCCAAGCCACACTTCCTGTTTTCAGGCTTCTGCTTTCTGTGGCTCACCCACTCCCAGGTATTCTGAGCAGGAAGCTAGTACTGTTTGTCACTCTTCCGCCACCAAAATAACAACTTAGGTCTTGTCCTTCAACCTCTTTTTTAATTTAAATTTAAATTAGAAACAAGCTTGTTTTACATGTCAATCCCAGTTCCCTCTCCCTCCCCTCCTCCCCTGTCCCCACTAACTCCCTATCTCATCCCCTTTCTGCTCCTCAGGGAGGGTGAGGCCTTCCATGGGGGATCTTCAAAATCTGTCATATCTTTTGGAGCATGGCCTAGGCCCTTTCCTGTGTGTCTAGGCTGAGAGAGTATCCCTCCATGTGGAGTGGGCTCCCAAAGTCCATCCGTGTACTAGGAATAAGTACCAGAGGCTCCATAGATTGCCCAGACCTCATAACTGACACCCATGTTCAGGGGGTCTGGACAGTCCTATGCTTGTTTCCCAGCCATCAGTCTGGGGTCCATGAGCTCCCCCTTGTTCAGGTCAGCTGTTTCTGTGGGTTTCTCCATTCTGGTCTTGACCCCTTTGCTCATCACTTGAATTTCAGAGTTCAGCTCAGTGTTTAGCTGTGGGTGTCTGCCTCTACTTTCATCAGCTGCTGGATGAAGGCTCTAGGATGGCATGTAAGGTAGTCGTCAATCTCATTATAGGGAAGGGCATTTAAGGCAGCCTCTCCACTATTGCTTAGTTTCTTTAGCATCCTTCTTGCTAACTGATCAACTTCCCAGCCTGTGCCTTCTTGTCACTCTGTTTGAGTCTTCCTCTCTTGTGTGGGTCCTGAAGTGCAGTCACTGCCGAGCAGCCATGGGAGTAAGTGGCTGGGGTCTGTGTGACCCAAGGTCCTCACTGGGGAAGGAGAAGGTGAAGACGGAGTCATGCGTCCCGTTGTGTGATATGAAAGGGAGACCTGGGAGCATCAATGGCTTTTGCCTGAAAGCCAAGGCCCCTATATTCCTACCCTACTTGGTCCAGGGGCAGATGGGACTTAAACAACAGGCATGGAAGGGATGGGGTGTCCTGAATAGGAATGTCAGGTGACTGTAGGGTGTGGCTCCCTTTTCTGTTCCCATGGAGGTGCAGAATTTCTTCTAAACCCTGTCAAGGACATTTGGCCATCCCAGGGTCCAGCAGGCAGCTTCCCAGTGCTCCCTGGGTGTCCTGTGTTTGTCCTGTGGGAACAGAAGAAGTGTGGTGCTTATGTCTCTCCTGCTGCTTATGCCATGGCTTCCCAGGCTACAGAACAGGTACAGGGTGACCCTGTTCCGGCTGTTGGTAGTGAGCCTCCTAACCAGCCATCCCCTCATCCAGGGTCTGCTGTTTGTTCACCTGCTTCCTGTTTGACACTTGGTAATTACCGCTCCTGCCAAGGCCACTTAACAGGACCTGCAGCCAACCCAGCTTTGGGACTTAGAAGTTCCTGGAAAGAGTGACATATTACTGACCTACTAACACATGCATCTCTGCAGGCCAGGTGTGTTCAAGTGTGCGTGGCTGATCTGAAGTGTGTCCTTGTGGGCACAGGGCTTTGGGCTCCAGGTTCCATCTGGCTTCTTAGATGGGCTTCCCTCCCTCCCTCCGTCTCCCTCCCCCCCCTCCTTGAGTTCATTTGATTATAAACCAATAAATCACACAATCCCTTATACGGTTCATCTGCCAGCACCTCCTTTCATCTGCCCTTGCTTCCATTCACCTGCCCATCCCTCCACCAGTCAATCTGTCCATCCTGCCTGTCTGTCCTCCCTCCTGCCTCCCACCCTCTTCTTCCTCCCAGCCTAAGAACAGGGACAAGAACCTCTCAGACTGAGATCTCAGAAGCCCACGTGATTCCCAAATTACTAGGGACCTTCCTGCTTCCTAAACAGTTGCTTCACATAGGTCCTTTCTGCTTTATTTGAAACAATAATACACCAAATTTGTGCTTCTTCATTATAAAGAGTAGTAAGTGCTCCATTCTGCATAGAAAGAGTTAGAAAATACAGAAAAGAATGAGGAAGAAGGAGAATGACCTAGAGGCCCCAGTAGGTGCTGACGGTGGCTGTTTCAATCTCTTCTGAGGGTTGGTTTTTACGGGTAGTCTGGTGGGTACTGGTACTTAGTTCTCTCCTGATTGGAACCCATTAGTATTCCCAGCCTTGTATTTCCCTGTGGTTTTGCTCATAGGGCTTCTGAGAGTGGTGTACCCCTTGGCTCAGCCTAGCCCCATTTGAGAACTATTTATACCTGAGGAGTAACTTGTGAGTGAATGGGTTTTCTTGTTTCTAGTTGTAGAAGGAATCTCAGCCCCCCCCCCAGACTACTTTCTTCCCTAATTTTGGATTGTTTCACAGACCTGGGCAGGGTGGTGGTGTGTGTAAGATCCTAGGCTCATCCCAGAGCTTCTGAACAAGCAGGCACAGCTGGCACTGACGGTCTATGTGTCAGGCAGCCTCCTGTACCGTGCCCGAGCGTAGTGTGGGCCAGGATCTCCTAGGAGGGAAGTCAAGGCTATGGGGGCACGAGGGTGGGGCATCAGGAGACATCACCTGGCTCCCATATAGGGTCTGCAGCCACTGCCTTGCTGCCCGTCATCTGGGTCCTACAGGGGAGTAAAATGTGGATCCAAATCCAGGGATGTCCCCCAGGTTTGAATTAGACTGGCTTTCCCAGAGTTTGGGCCTGGCTGATACGGGTTAGACCTACTAATGCCAGATCCAGGTGGCTGTGTGAGATCCAGGTAAGATGATGGCTGCAACCTTTGGAGATAAATGATGGGCGATGTGATGAACTGTGGTATACGAGTATGAGCCACAGCCTTCCTAGCATATGAGGGGTTAACGGTTGGCTGGCACAGCCTCCCGGGAGCCAAAGGGGGGAACTCAGGAGTAAGTCGTGACTGCCTAATTAATTCAATTAAACTACTTTATAAGCTCCACTGGTGTCAGTAAATTGTTAAAGTCTATTAAAAAATCAGCGAAATGTGAGGAGGGTTTGGGGACGCCTTATGTTCCTCCCATGTAGTGGGAAGTGCTACAGGAGGGATGGACAGGTGTCACAGGTCCTGTCTGGTGCCACCGTTGACCTGGGGTGCATACTGAGATCAGTCCTGCCCCTTGGGCCTCAGCGTCCCCATCACACAGTTAGTGATGGCTGGCATCTGAACATTCCTTTATCAATAATGATTATCATAGGATAAACTGGCTCCTAGCAATCAAGGTGGTGCTTGAGTACACAGACTTTCTTAAACCAAAGTTTGTATTTATCCTGACATCCCAGAGGTGTGCTGAGCCCTAGGAGACTCTCTCTTACAGCCTTCCTGAGCTAATTCCTCAAGACCTGGGGGCATGGCCCCTTGAGGGCTTGCCTCATATGCATGTCTTTGAAGACTGTGTGGTACATGAAGACTCACTGCTCACCCAGCACTGTGGGTGACAATGACCGATCCTAATGGGCTGCCTAGCAGAGTTCCTAAGGGGCTGCCTAGCAGTCCTAATCGTTCTAGCTGCTGGCTAGGGAGTTGGTGACCTCACGTGACCTTTTTGGGAGAAGACTTGTTAAGGAAAATGCTAGCATAAACAGTCTTTTCAGGGGAAGAGCCTAAGGTGTTCATGGTCCATTTTTAAGCCATTGGGAAGTAAGCACGATGTTAAATGATAAAACAGCTTTTCTGTGCAAAGGTCCTGTCAACAAATGAGGAAGCAGAAGTTAAGCCAACAGCAAAATTGTTCTAGCCACAATAGGCCATTTAGTTGCCCATCTTTAAACACTCACTTTAATGCGGCCTCTGTGGTAGTGTGGGCACATGCCCTGTTGCAATGCAGGGGGCTCTTCCCAGCACTTCCCCTGTACTTCATGGAGGCTCTGCAAACTTGTAACCCTCACTTTCTAAGAACAATTTTCCATGTTATTGTCAGAGCACAGTGAGCGTAAGACTACTCATTCCCTTCCTAGTGAACTGGGGAGGGAATCCGTACTGAGCAGAGCTCTCAAACAGCAGCAGTCTGGACAGCCACCGGCTGTTTATTTATTGAGCACCTACTAAGAGCTCGACGCTGCCCTGGGACCCGGTGTCCAGAAGAGTGATGCTCTGGGCCTTCCCTGAGCTAACTCCTTGTACCTGTGGGTATCCCTGAACATCAGCTGTCCGTCACCTAGAGCTTTTGCCTTGGCTGGGTTGGTCCAGGAAGACGTTCTGAAATCTGCAGTGTTTGTCTGTGACATCTGATGTCATCGGAGATGAGCGGGATAGATGAGCCCCTGAAAGTTAGGCTGTTGGTTCTTGGGAGCTTTGGGATACCAAGACGGAAGGGAGAAGAGACAGGTTTGAGGAGGTGTGTGACCTTGTGGGTAGGTAGGTAAAGGCGACAGGAGAGGCTATCCCAGACTCTGAGGAAGGGATTATAATTAGCTGAGTCTTTGTATGCAAATGGCATTTCAAGATGTTTAAAAATATCTTCTGAGGGAGGCTGAAAATAGCAGGTGGTCTATGCGAGCAGAGGGCTGGGGGAGCCACTGTTGTGTTGGGTTGGCCTCACCCCACTCATTTACAAGACAGCCCAGGAAGAAGAAACTGTTGCCAATGATGATGGCTATTCTCAGGTGTGTGTGTGTGGGGGGGGTGTGTATGTGTTTGAGAGAAAGCTTTTTTTAACAGTGCTTTGAAATATTGATCAATTTGATTCTATTGTTTGACCCAGGAACAATTTTACTAGCAGGAAATATGACTGTATTATATGGCTGCAGTAAAAAAAAAATCACAGCCATGAGCCCATGCTGAGAAAACGAACCAAGTTTACCTCAGTGTCGGCTGGGCTTGTGGATTTCTGTCTCCCTAGGGTTAACTTGCTGCACCATCCTGGTGCTAATGACCAACTTGGATGCAGGATCCTGCAGACAGTTTGTAGACTGAAAACCTACAACCCAATTCCTGTTGGCGTTACATTAGCTTGTCTTGTGAGCAGGACTGTTGTTGCATTGTAGAGGTGAGGTGTGCTGATGTAAGAGCAGGAAATGTCCACTGTTGTTGCATTGCAGGGGAGAGGTGTGCTGATGGGGACGGGAACAGGAAATGTCCACTGTTGTTGCATTGCAGGGGTGAGGTGTGCTGATGGGGAAGGGAACAGGAAATGTCCACTGTTGTTGCATTGCAGGGGTGAGGTGTGCTGATGGGGAAGGGAACAGGAAATGTCCACTGTTGTTGCATTGCAGGGGTGAGGTGGGCTGATGGGGAAGGGAACAGGAAATGTCCACTGTTGTTGCATTGTAGAGGTGAGGTGTGCTGATGGGGATGGGAGCATGTTTTGTGGGAAGTGATGAGCCCAGTGGATTTGGGAGCAGAGGCGTGGCTGATGAACAGGTATCATGGTATCTCATCGGCTGTGTACCTAACCATGAAGACTGTGAATCCTGTGGGTAACCAGTGCCCTGGTGATGGTGACAGAGAGATGAGGACACCTGCTCATCTGATCCCATTGGGAGTGAAAGGACCTCGTCCAGCTGATTGTAGCTCTTCAGCTGAGGGTCTCGCTTTGTGACCCTCCATGCAGGACGTCATCTTCTCAGCAAGAAAAGCCCTTTCTGTCTCAGTTCTCCAGGGTAAAGGGGGTGGGACTTCTAGAAGCAGCAGCTAGGTCTTCTTACGGGAAGTTTAGCTGTGTTGCTGGCGTGGGGACTGGAGTCTGCTTTGTTTGGGGGTGGTCGACCTTGCTCAGAGGGAACTGGGTGAAGAGAGGGTAGAATGGGGCAACCAGATCCCATAGAGGCAAGGATGGAAAGGAAAGATGGCCCCAGCTCGGTCTGACCTTGTTTGGTCTTCTTCACCCCATGCATGACCATCTCAGGGTCTCCACACTGACTGACCCTCAGCCGGCTTCCTTCCTGGGCTCATTCTGCCGTGTGGAGGTGTCTTTCTCATCAAGCCTTTTCTTAAGGACTCTTTAAAATCATTCTACCCCCCATCGTTTTTGGCTTCATTTTCTTCTGTGGTTCTGTTCCCATCTAACAGCACATACCCTGTGAAGAGAGACTGACAGGTTTCTCTGTCCTCCATGTCTGTGTTTCTCAAGAATAACCCAAGACAGGGCTCGACATTACTTTGAGCTTTTCACTTTTAAAATATATGTATGTGTGTGTGTGTATTATGTACATATGTATATGTATATGTATGTATACATTTGTGCATGTACACACATGCCCCACAGCGGAAAGCCAGAGGACAACATACAGAAGTCGGTTGTCTCCTCCCATCATGTGGGTTCCAGGGATGGACCTAGTCTTGACAGCAAACGCCCTTCTTACCTCCCTCCACAGCCATCTTTTCATTTTAAAATAATTTCAAACTTAAAAAAGTACAAAAATAATATCAAACATTTCCACACATTTTACCCAGCTTCTTCAAATGTTAACACCTTGTATAATTATTGTATGATGTTCAAGTTATGCTATGAAGTTAATATTGATACAGGAAATTAAATTACAGGTGGAGTTTCCCTCATCTGCAATTCTTAGGCCATAAGTATTCTAGATTTCATACTTTTTCAGATTTTGGAACCCTTGCATAGACTCTGCTGGTTAGTCCTCTCTAGTCTTAAAAATCAGAAATCAAAAAATGTGTTGAAATACAACATGTAAGTTTCATGTGTGTGAAGGTCAGAAGACAAGGTTGGCTGCTATTTCCCAGGAACTGTTTGTTTGGGTCTTGGCCTGGACCTGAGCTGGCCGACCACAAAGCTCTAGGATCCACCTGTCTCCATCGCTCATCTTCACACTGCTGGGATCACAAGCATGTACCACTGTTCCCCGTTTCTCACATGGGTTCTGAGGGTCCAAAGCCAGGTCTTTGTGCTCACTAAGCAAGCCCTCCGTCACTTGAGCCCCCAAAACTAAAGTTTTATGGGTAAATGATTCAATATCTATAATACCGTACCAAACCATACCATACCATCCATCCCTATCCAAAAGTTCTGAATTTCACATAATTTAGATTTCTGGCTGTTGATCCGGGTTGGCTCAGCTTGTAACAACAATGCTATAAATTCATCTCTGTTTCTTACTCAGACTCCAGCAGTAGTCCCATAATGGCCCTCTTCTGGCCCAGCATCCAATCCGTGGTCCCACTTACATGTAGCTGTGTTGTCTCCTTTGTCTGGGGCGAGATCCTTGGCCTTTCTTGGCTTCTGAGTCTTTGGCCTTTTAATGAGCCCCTAGTAATTGTGTAACCTTACCTCCTGGCCTGTCCATTACTTGTCGGATGGCTAGAGCCATGCATTTCAACTAGGAACATCCCAGTTTTGATGTCGATGCTGTGACTTGTTGCTACTGAGAGACTTTAACCTTGAGCTCCCGAAGGTGGTGTCTGCCTGGTTTACACTAACACATTCATGGCCTGGTATTTGGAGACTGTGCCTACATTTTGTTACCTTTCCTCCACCGGTTTGAGCATCTCTTCCGGATTCCCAACTCAACAGTGAGGGCTGAGCGAGTTTATGTTTCCTTCATCCCCCTTATACTTATTAATTAGGATTCTCCTATAGGAAGAGCCCTTCCTTCTGAATTTCTTTCATTCCTTCTCTTTTTCCCTTGTGTACATGTAGATGTATATTTTATGTGTCCAAATCCATCACATGGGTGTAGACTTAGGGCATGTATTTTGGTGTTTTACTGTCATTGGTTTTTCTGTGGCTTAAATTGTTGTGCATTTAGTTAGTGGCAGTCCCATCACAATCCCCTCCCTCCCACCTTTTAGACAAGTTGCCCTCTTTCCTTGAGCACATCTGGGCTCTTGGGAAGGTGCTCCTGGATCACCTTATACCTCATCCTTGAGATCAGTCTCTAGTCCAGGACACAAGGGGAGAGTTCTGCCTGTATTGTTCACTGCTGTACACAGTGTCAAGGCACATGGTAGGCTCCTGGGGAATTGTTGCTGGGTGAGCGAATATATAGAGAAATCTAGAAAGGAAGATGTGGCGGCCAGCTTCCAGATGCCTCTCCAAAAGGTTTGAATGAGCCATTGCCAGGGGAGGGACTGTCTGTGTATATGTCCCTCGTTTATTGTCAGTCTTATTATCCATGTTAATGGTCTGAGCCCAGGGCTTCCCAATCATGTGGGCCCAGAACCGAGCACACAGAGCGCAGCAGGGAGAAAGCTGGCAGTTGAGGGCCTGGCCAGCATAGTCCTTGCCACAGGCTCTATTGAAGCCCAGCCATGGTGGGCATGTTGCTCTGTGGCTAATGGCAGAGCTCCTTGGGGTCCCATGGAGTGGGTGGCTTGGCTTGCCTGAAGCCATGTTTAGTCTCCAGAGACAGGCAGGGCTCACTTGAATATTTTATGAGTATTTCTTTATGAAAGATTTGAAACTCAGTCACATTGGTTTTAGAAAAGCCTGTGATAATCAGATTTTTATTTATGAGTGTGTGTGTGTGTGTGTGTGTGTGAGAGAGAGAGAGAGAGAGAGAGAGAGAGAGGGAGAGCGCACGTGTGCTCGCACTCATGAATGTATGAGTGTGCTTGTCCCTGAGGAGGAAACTGGCTGGTGGGGCCTCTAGCCATCCCTCCTGGCAGACTCTAGTGCCAGCAGCGAACTTGGCAACTTGTAGCCATTTCGCAGTCAAGAGAGGCCTGGCTGGCTCCTGCTCTCCTGCTGCCAGGTCTTCCTCTAACAGCGTTGGATCTTTGGGAAGTGAACCTTCTCTGGAGCAGCAGCCACATGAGCGCTGCCTTCATCCAGCTGCCCAGCGGCCCTGGTGGGTGACTGTGCTCGCTGACTCTGCACGTTGGCCTTGGGAAGTGGGCGAGGGGAGGATGGTTGGCTTACCTCTGCAGAAGGAGAAACTGAGGCCCAGAGAAAGTGATCAGCTCTCCACAGTGCAGAGGGGAGTGGAAATGCTAATGATTCTAAAACTACTCTTCAGTTCCTAGTAGAGCTGGGAGAAAGAGGCCTTACCGCTCCACCTGTAGGATGATGGCAGCTGCAGCTTCACCTGGCCTGTGCTGGGTAAAGCTGTGTTGAGCAGGGGACTGAACACCTGGTCAGAATTAGGCAGTGAGGGGACCTATGGGCTGGACATAGGTGGTGTAGCTCCTGGGGCACAGTTTAGGGAAGTGGTCCTGGGCCCTAATGAGGTCGTCCTCCCTGTATCTTTACTCATGTTTCTGAACTGCTTCCCTCAGCCAGTTACCCTGGCAACAGGAATCACCTCTGTGTGTCTTGACTTCTTTTAAGAGAAGCTGTAAGTACAGTGCACCTAAGTGACTAGGGGCCTGTGCTTATGACTGAGGGTGAAGAGGGGCCATAGAACACAGCCCACAAGGGGCCATTCACTGCAATGTTGGGGGCAAGGTACATGAATGTACTCAGTTTGCCTCCCTATAAAGTGGGCATACACCAGCTTCTGCCATAGACAGCTGGAGGAGGCAGCAAGTTAATTTTAAGAGCCACCACAATGCCTGGTCCATGAGAGGGGCTATGCCATTAACAGTTGGTGGTAGTCCTCATGGCACTTAGCCTTGGAGATAACAGCAGGGCTGGTAGCTTGCTGTAGTGTTCTCTTTCTCTCTCCACAGTGCATGCATGAACAGCAGCTTTCAGAACTGGCGTTGCTCAGAGCTTGCCTGGGATCACACATTCCTTAGCTTTGCTACTTTTGGTACTTGAACGTATATATTGTCTTATTATAATGCTTTGGCACCCATGAGACCAAGGTTGGAACTCTGTCCTGTTTTGTGCACCCTGGGTCTTCTTTCTACTTGCTAACTATAGGCACATCCCTCCAGCTCTCTTGTCTGCTTCCTTACTGGGTCACTGTTACATACCCAGCTATTGCTCTGGGCTTTGGAGTGAAGGGAGGGAAGTGGGCCCTGGAGTGGGGTGTGGTCAGTGGGTAGGAGTTGCTGTTCTGGTACCTTGGGATTCTTGGGGTTGAGATTGGAAGTTGCTTTAGCCCCTGACCTGTTGTTGGGATCTGTTCTGTCTCCATCCAGTCATCGAAGGGGCTCTTCCCTGGCATGACCCAGCAGTGAGCCCTGCCTGGTGTTCCAGATCCAAAAGGGATACTCCAGTTCAGTGGTTCTCAACTTCCCTAATACTGCGACCCTTTAATACAGTTCCTCATGTTGTGGTGACCCCCAACCATAACATTTTTTTCTTTGCTGCTTCACAACCTTAATTTTGCTACTGTTATGAATCATAATGTAAATATCTGATATGTGTGCAGGATATCTGATACGGGACCCCTGTGAAAGGATCATCCACCCCCAGGAGGTCAACACAGGTTGAGAACTGTTGCTGTAGAGGCTAATGGGTCATGAGTCATTTAGCTTGGATCTGACTGCAGACCCTTGAGGAGAGGGGAGGATGGAGGACAAGCTCTTGTGCTGCCTTCTTGAGAAGCAAGGCTTTCTGAGCTTAGCTTCCTTCACATCAACTCTTATACTGGCAACTTCCTACATACGAGATTCTTTCATAAATGCTTCCTTCAAAGCAAAGGACTCCTTCAAAAAATGAGTATTTACTCCCGATGTTTCCTATAAACCTGGCCTTCCTTGTGTTTTCTTACTCTTGCTTCTGTTACTACTTTTTTGGTTATATCAGAAGCAATATATGTTGTCAGGAGACTGTTTAGGTGAGCAAAGAGGTGTCAAGATGCATTCACCCCCAGACATATTCACTGTGGATGTCAGTGTCTGACTGTTGAGACTTTAAAATGGTGCACCTATTCAGAGTGTATTCAACAGTCACACAACTACATATTCATGAAATACTTACTGAATGTCTACTGCTGGGAGATAGTTAAGGGCCAACATGCCTATGCCAATTACTTCAGAGAATAACGTCTGTAGGGGAAGGAAGAGAAGACACTGGGGCCCTTCCCACAACCAGAGCAGAGTGGAAGCAGGTGGGCAGCTGTGCTGTTCAGCGGGAGGACTTAGGGTTGGAGTGTGAAGGCAGGCCTGAGAGGTCCTTTGTTGTGGTTTCTCCGTGTGGGTGCCAGTTACTTCGGCATCTTCCTTCCTCCCTCTAGGGGGCCTTGCCCCTTGGTTGAGGATGGGTTGATGGTGTCTGCATGGCTCTATTTCTGGGTTTTGTGCTCCGTTGCAGCGATCTACCTCTTTCCTTGTTTACTGTAGCTTTAGAGTAAATCCCAAGGTTGGAAAACATCAGGTGGTCCTCCAACCTGGTTGTTCCTCAGTGTTGTGCTTGAGTGTTATAGGTCTTTCGCCTTCTCATACATCATTTACAATCAGTGTGTTTTATTGCCACTTAGTAGCTAGCTGGACTGAATCCCTACATAAACTTGGGAAGAACTGATATTGTCTTTAAATAATAATAATAATAATGTCACATCATTCAGCTCCACCCCATTCATTTTCTCGTCCATTCTTATCCATCCTCTGCCCTTTCAATGCCCCCAAGTAAAATAAAATAAAACTCAAGAGAAAAAAGAAAAAGAGAAGGAAAATCAATCTTGTTGTAGAAGCTGTAGTGTGACACAATGAGTCACGCAATTAACCCTTTAATCCATGTGTCTTTCTTTACTTGTAAGTGTTCATGGCCAAGAGTCGTTGGTCTGGTTCGAGGCCTCTGGTTTCTGATTCCCTGTCGATACTCCTCTTCTTGGATATCCTGCTGCTGCCCTGTGTCATGGAGACCCTGCAGCTTTGGGTCTGCAGGACTGATCCATTCACATGCTCCAGCAAATCACAGATGGGGTGGATGTTGGGATGGAGCTAACACATAACTCTGGTTCCGGGCTTGGGTAGTTGCAGGGTTGGTCAGCCCGCCAGCTCTCCCTTGTCCTAGTCACCAGAGTGAGGTCTCCTGCATTGTCTTGGCTAGTTTACTCCTTACAGCTACAGGGGCGGAGCCAGTTCTCCTGCTTTCATGTCCTCAGGGTCCCATCTCCCACACCCCCACCTTCAGGGCCAGCTCTACTGTGCTGCCCAGGACAGGGGAAGGCATATCTTCCCTGCCCATGTTGCCACAAGGCAGATGTCCAGTGCTCACAACTTTGGGGCTGGCTCATTCACACCTCCGCCAATGGGGAGCTTATTGTAGAATCTTGGGAAAATACTCCATGAACATGGTCTGTCTCTCCATTTAAGTCTTTGATTCCTCTTATTCCTTCTGTCAGGTTATATTTATGCCTAACTTTCTGGTGCTGATACAAATGCTGTTGTGTTTTAGTTTTAGGTCACAGTTACTCACTGTTAATCTTTTACAGGAGAGCAGTTGACTTGGATGTTAATCTTGTACTGGGGAATCATATTGGGATTGCTTGTTAGCTTCAGATTTTTTGTTGCTTCTTTATTACTTCCTACAACAGATGACCATGTTATCTATGAAAAAAAAAACCTATGTACCTACCTACTTGTGGTGGCTTGAAAGATAATGTCCCCCAAAGGGAGTGGCACTATTAGGAGGTATGACCTTGTTGGAGTAGGTGTGGTCTTTTTGGAGGAAGTGTGTCACTGTGGAGGAGGGCTTTAAGGCCTCACATATGCTCAAGATATGCCCCCCCAGTCTCAGTCTACTTCCTGTTGCCTACATATCAACATGTAGCGGCTCCAGCGCCATGTCTGCTTGTATGCTACCACGCTCCCTGCCATGATGATAGTGGACTAAACCTCTGACACTGTAAACTGCCACCTCAATTAAATGTTTTCCATTATAAGAGTCGCTGTGGTCATGGTGTCTCTCTATAGCAATAGAAACCCTAACTAAGATACCTCCTTCCTTCCTTGTCTCATTAGGACTTCTAGCATTAGTTGGTATGGAAATGGTGATAAATGCCCTCTTTGCCTTATTTCTGGTCTTATGGGAACTGGGGGTGGTGGTGGTGGTGGTGGTGGTGGTGGTGGTGGTGGTGGTGGTTGGTTTCTCTACATTAATTATAGTAACAATTGTATGGAAATTTCCTTTTGTAGATATTCTTTGTCAAGTTCAGGGAAGTTCTGTTTTCCTAGTTTGCAATCATAAATGGGTACTGGATCTGGCCAAAAGTGTGTGAAGGATGTGTGATTTCTTTTTAGTTTCTTGATATGATGGATTACACTAATAGAGTTTGTGCTGAACTTATATTATGATCAGGATGCCTTGTTTGCACATGTGAAATAATAAATAGAAGATATTCTATTAAAATGTAAAAAATTTATTTTAATTTTCACTTAAAGATTTTTCATCTTTCTTGATAGCTCCACTTTAACTTGTGCTGTTTTTATTAACTCTCAAAGTGTTTTGAGTTTTCTGGTAGTCTGTTACTGAATTTCTAGTTTAATGTCATATAATCTAAGGACTCAAAGGCTTTCTGTCCATTTCAGCTTGTTAAGGTGTATCTATGACCCCGAGTATGATCTACTCAGTGAATATTCCATATGGGCTTGAGAAAAACAAATCCTATGGTGTTGCTGAATGAAATATTCAATAAATGTCAATTAGATGAAGTTGATTGACAGTGCTGTTCAGTTTTAACTGTGTTTATACTGATTTTCTGCTCTCTGTATCTGTTAGCTGCAGGTAGATAACATTAATAGTGGATTTGTTCACCTTTCTTTCAAGGGGTTTAGCCTTACATAGTGATGCTGTGTTATTCAGTTGAGGCTTGAGGTCTTCTCTATGTATTGGTTCCTTAATCATTGTGGAATACATTCTTTTATGTCTGGTAGTTCTGACTTCTGCTTTGCCTGAATTAATGTACTGTGTGTTTTAATTAGTTGTTGGCATGGTGTACCTTTTTCTGTATGTCTTGACTTTCAGTCCAATATCTGCCCAGCCTTATATCTGTATTTTTTGTTTAATGTAGGTTTCTTGTAGCCAGTATATAGTTGGATGTTGTTTTATTCATCTGTTCTGATAGTCTCTTTCTCTTAATTATGTATTTAGAACATGTGCATTTAAAGTCATTGCCATAGTTGTCATTGCTTTCTATTTGCTACCTGCATCCATTGTTTCTTTCCCTTGATTTTTTTTTTGGGGGGCGGGGAGGACAGCAGTGTCTTTACTCTTCTTCTTTCTTTGATTTTAATTACACATTTTCTTGCCTTGTCCTTTTTTCCTTTCCTTTTCTTCTTTTTACTATTATGAACTCTTAATTACCCATGAGTCTGCAGTTTACATGTATAACTCATTTATTTTCAAAGAACACCTTGACACTTCATGAATACCGGATACTTTTCTTAATGTACACTTTTTGACTTCTGATAGGTACTATATACCTTATAAACCCAGTGTACCTCAAAAACACCATTGTTAACAATGTATCTAATGCCCCTGGGTCATCATGAGGTCAAACAGGATGAGTTGAACAGTCCTAATCAGTGGCAGTCTCAAGTCTCAACCCCTTACAACATTGTTTTTATTCACTTCATTTATGAATATGCTGTAAATGCAACTTTGATGCTCTTTCTGACAAACTTAACTGTTGGATCAATTAAAAATAAGGAAAACAAAATAATTGATTTGGGTTTGGTGATTCCTGCTCTACTCTTCTACCTTTCTTTGTGTGTATATTGAGTTTTTGACCTGTATTATTTTCCTTGTCTCTGAAGAACTTTCTAAAAATAGTTTCTTGCAAGGTAGGCATGTTGGCAACACCCTGCCTCCAGTTTGTCTTTATTTCTCTTTTACATTCTCTCTTTTTTTACTGTTGAAGATTTAACTGAGGGCTTGTTCTCTACCCTCTCGTCTTCCTCTTCCGTATCTGTCCTTCTTCCTCCTCTCCTCATCTTCCTCCTCTTCCGTATCTGGGTCCCAGGTGTTGAACTCAGGCTTCTAGTCTTGGCAGCAGGTGTCTTTGCCCTTTAAGCCACTTTGCGGCTTGCTTTTGTGAGGCTCCAAATGATGCTGTAACGATAAGCAGCACACTTACTGAAAGTAAAACTAAGTATTTATTGTAGAAATTACTCACAAGATACCAAACAAGTAACACAGATGAGCCAAGTAGTTTTCCGCTGCCGAACCGGAAGCTGAACTCCGGGAAAAGAGACCGAGACTTCCTGTGTGCTGTCTTTTATGCCTTCTCCCGTAACGCCCCCTAGCCATGCCCAAAAGTGGGCCTGGCTAGTGACGTAGTTCACCGCCTACGTACGTATGCGTCTTTACGTCCGGCCGTATACGTCTTTAGTCATGCCTAAAGTGGGTGTGTTTAGCGGTGTGGTAAACCGCCCTTTTATTACCTCATCTGTATGCGCCTCTAGTAAGTCACATGGTTAATGGCGGCATACAGGCTTTCTCCTACAATTCCCCTTTTAGTCTAAAAAGGACAACTAACTTGTGTCCATGAACAAAATGTATCAAACATCTATTCTATTAAACCTAAACTTATCTGAAAGAAACACCCAAATCTGAACACCTCCTTCCAATCCCAACTCTAAAATAATTGAAAACTAACACTACCAGTTGTAACTATCTTATAATATCAATAGTAGGGAGAGGGGGCGTGGAATTCTCAAAACTACTTCCTGCTGAGATGGGACGATGATAATCTCATGGGGACCTGTGAGAAGAAAAATGTTAGTATAACAAAATCTCAGTAGATCACACAGTCTCTGTATGGCAGGAGATGCTTGATTGAAGTTCTTGACTGGGGTTCTAGTGTTGATTGAAGCTCTCATCTGAAGCTCTGGCCAGATTGTAGAAGATGTGTTATTTCAGTTTCTTGGTCCGGAGTTGTGTAGAGTGATGTAGTTTCAAGCCAGTTTCAGGATAGTGCTTGTCAGGTGGAATCAATGATGTGGGGCAGTTCAGATGCCTCCAGTCGAATCAGGTGAAGTCAAGGAAGTGGATCCTCATTCTCTTTCGGAAGCAGTTGAAGATTGCTGTCAGGAAATCCCTTGTTCTCTGGAAAACTCAAACATTAATGTTAAAGAAATATTTTAACTTTTATATGTATGCATCCTGGAAGAGGTGACAATAGGGAAGATGGTAAACCTGAACGAAAATAGACTTTTCAGAAAAAGAAATCCACAGATAACAGTCCCTAATTTTATTTTTTTCTGTCATATCAATGGCTCTTTGATATAATACAGAAATTCTGAATTTTATTTAAATAATATGCTTGAATTTAGAGTAGGAGAGCCAATCCAACTCCAAAGCCAGCTTCAGTTAAATGAATGGGGACTGAGGTATGTCAAGAAATAAAGATAAAAGGGTACTATGAAAAAACAATAGATAGATTTAGACTTTGATACCACACAGTGAGTTACTGTTTGTTTGATGGTCCTCAGGGTAGCTATTCATTTTTCTTCAGGAATCCATATGTCCAGTATTCTTTGCTGAGTTTACCTGTGAAGACAAAAAACAAAACATTTCTCTTTCCTTTTAGGAGGTCACTTTACCCATGGTGGAATATGAATTTGTAGATGGGCTGTTATCTTCCTCCTCCTGAGATGTTTTCTGTTCTGATCGAATTTTGATTAATTTTGATGGAACCCAAACCTTTTCTTCTCCTGTGGAAACAAAAGCATAACCCCTTCCCCAACGTAACACATATCCTGGGTTTCAGACTGAGGTCATAACATCCTTAAAATACACTGGTTGTTTCAGTTCAGAAGTCTTCTCTGTAGTCCAGTGTCTTTCTGCTGCAGTTTGTCCTTTTTCATCAGCATTAAGAAAATTCAACGGTAGTAAAGCATTATGTAACCTGTGTTTAGGTGTCTTTGTTTTCCCTGGCTGTTTATGAAGCATCTCTTTTAAGGTTCTGTTAGATCTTTCAATTACTGCTTGTCCTGTGGGATTGTAAGGTATACCAGTTACATGTTTTATATTATAATATTTGACAAATTGTTCCAATTTACTGGAGACATATGCTGGAGCATTGTCAGTTTTTATTGTTTTAGGTATACCCATAATAGCCATCACCTCTAAGAGGTGTGTAATAACAGAATCAGCTTTTTCAGAGCTGAGGGCAGTAGCCCATTGGAAGCCTGAGAACGTGTCTATGGTATGGTGTACGTATTTCAAACTGCCAAATTCTGGGAAGTGAAATACATCCATTTGCAAAAGTTCATTTCTGTGAATACCTTTAGGATTACAACCTGCTGGTAATGGAGTTTGATTGTAGAATGAGCAACTGGGACAATTTCTTACTATTTCTTTGGCTTGTTGCCAGGTGATAGAAAAATCCTTCTTTAAACCTTTGCTGTTAACATGGTGTTTCTTATGAAATTCTGAAGCTTCCAACACATTACCTACTAATAAACGATCAATTTCATCATTGCCTTGTGCCAGAGGACCTGACCGACCTGTATGGGATCTGATGTGTGTTATATATATAGGATGAGTCCTGTTTCTGATGATTTCCTGCAATTGTAAAAACAATGAGGTTAATTTTGTATTATCAGGAACAAATTCTGCAGTCTCAATGTGCAAGACAACTCTTTCTGCATACTGAGAATCCGTGACTATATTGAGAGTCTCTGTAAAGTCTTTAAGTACCATGAGAATGGCATATAACTCTGCCTTTTGTACGGAGTTGTAAGGGCTTTGAACTATTTTACTTATATTTCCTGATTTATACCCTGCCTTACCTGATTTGTTTGCATCTGTGTAGAAGGTAAGAACTCCAGAAATAGGTGTTTGCCTCACGATACGTGGAAGAATCCAAATTGTTTTCTTTATGAATTTGATTCTCTCTGTTTTGGGATAGTTATTACTAATACTTCCCAAAAAGTCACTGCAAGCTATTTGCCAATACTCATTATCCTTCCATAAGGAAGAAATTTCCTCATTCGTTAAAGGTACAATAATTTCAGCTGGGTCTTTCCCAGTCAGTTGACGAAGTCTTAACTTACCTTTTAATATCAAATCGGAGATCTTTTCTATATATGTTTTCAATTTTTTATTCTGTTTATGTGGCAGAAATACCCATTCTAGAATGATGTCTTCCCTCTGCATTAATATTCCTGAGGGGTATTCTCTAGATGGTAAAATAACCAGAATACAGTCCAGATTTTGATCCACATGGTCCACATGTGCTTCTAATATTCTCTTTTCTACCCATTCTAATTCTTTCTCAGCCTCAGCTGATAGTACTCGTGGGCTGTTTAGGTCTTTATCCTCTTTTAAAGCCATTTTTAGGTGTTTTAAATCATGCCCTTCTACACCGATAATTGTCTGTAATTGAGAGATTTCTCCCAATAGTTTTTGAAGATCATTAAGAGTCCGGTAACGATCTCTTCTGATCTGTACTTTCTGTGGTCTAATTTTCTGAGTATCTATTTTATAACCTAAATAGTTAATAGAATCTCCTCTGTATTTTTTCTGGGGCAATTTGTAATCCCCAGCGAGGCAAAGTTTCCTTTACTGCTTCAAACATCTTTTCCAAAGTATCCTTATTTGAATCAGACAATAATATGTCATCCATATAATGATATATTAACGAATGTGGAAATTTTTTACGAATTATTTCTAGAGGTTTATTCACAAAATATTGAAACAAAGTTGGACTGTTTAACATACCTTGAGGTAGTACCTTCCACTGGAATCTCTGTACCGCACGGGAATTATTATAGGTAGGTACTGTGAAGGCGAACTTTTCGCTGTTGTTTTCTTGTAACGGTATGGTGAAGAAGCAATCTTTTAAGTCTATAACTATAATTGACCAATCCTTTGGAATTAGAGAAGGTAACGGCATCCCAGGTTGTAGAGACCCCATAGGCTGAATTGCCTTGTTGATGGCTCTAAGATCAGTAACCATTCTCCACTTACCAGACTTCTTCTTGACAACAAAAACAGGTGAATTCCATGCACTAGTTGATGCCTCAATATGTCCAGCATCTAGCTGTTCCTGAACTAACTTCTCCAAAGCCTCTAACTTCTCAGATGTCATAGGCCATTGACCCACCCAGACAGGTTCATCTGTCAGCCATTTTAAGGGTAGAGCTTTTGGTTGCTCTGTAGATTTGGCACTAGCATCTTGCTTCTGTACAGCCTGTACATGTGGCATCTGCTTTCTGTACTGCCTTACTATATTCTTTCTACCACTAAGAGCTTGTCTATAATTCCTAGCTGATACAGGAGGAATGTTAATCTGCGTATTCCATTGCTGGAGCAGATCACGACCCCAGAGGTTTATAGCAATATCTGCAACATATGGCTTTAACCTTCCTCTCTGTCCTTCTGGCCCAATAAAGTCAATCCATCTGACACTCTGTTTAACTTCAGATAGGGTTCCAATCCCTAAGAATTGAATATTAACCTCTTTTAAAGCCCAATTGGGGGGCCAGGACTTCTGATTAAGGATAGTGACGTCACTTCCGGTGTCTAAAATGCCGTTAATCACCATATTATTTACCTTAACTGATAACTTGGGTCTATGATATTGTATAGAAGTTTGCCAAAATATATGTTTTGTATCTCCTCCTGATATAATTGATTCATCCTCTGGAGCTAATGTATTATCCAGTGCCGTATTATTTACAATGGGCAGTGGATCTTCTAATTGTCCTGGGAGAGGCTGTCCTCCACTGTCACTGGGAATGACTGGTTAATCTTTCTTTTTGGGGCTTGATTGAGCTCCTGATCCCCGTTTCCCGGCTTTAAAGATCTACCTTGTCTATCGCTTGTGGACCAGCATTCATTAGTCCAATGACGGCCCTTTCCACACCTCCTGCAAAGACCAGGAGCCTGAGGCCTTCTGTTTGATGCATTCCTGGTAAAAGCATTATTTCTAGGAATGCGTTGTCTACAGTTCCTACTAAGATGTCCTATTCTACCACAGTTAAAGCATGTTGCATCTGTATGCCTGTTAAAATTCTTGGAGATTGCCTTCCCTACCCAGGCCTCTATATCATCACAGGTAGGGTATTTGGCATCCTGGTGCCTCCTCAAGCCTGTAGAAATAGCTTCGCCTACACAAGCTCCCGTATCCTGACTTTTACATTCCAGGTTCGCTGTATGTAGGACCCATTCCTCCAATAGCGCTGATCTTATTTTTAATGGCCAAATTACCTGCATGCATTGAGGATTCGCGTTCTCATATGCCAAAGATTCTATAAGGAGTCGCCTGGATTCTGGATTCGCTACCTGTACTTCTACTGCTCTGGATAATCTCTCTAAAAATTCAGTGAACCTTTCCCTTGGGCCCTGTAATACCTTGGTATAGGGTTGCATTATCTCTCCTGTTTCACAAACATTATCCAAGGCATTTAAAGCAGCTGTATGGCATAAAGACAACATGTGCTCGTCATATGCACATTCAACTTGCGTGTCAGTGTAAGGACCCTCCCCAAGAATCTTGTCTTGGGGTACTTCATGATCGTTCTTTAATTCCTGAATCTCTATTGGCTTTTGCTTCTTGCCTCCATAAAGCTCTCCATTGAATTTGACAAGAATTTTTCGAGCACTGCTGAGGCTAACTGGGCCCAGTCTTTTGGGATTACTTTATTTACAGTGGCCCATGAGGTTAGGAGCTCTCTGACAAAGGGAGAATGAAGACCATACGAGACAATGGCCTCCTTGATTCCCTTTAGATCCTTTATCTGTATAGGTTCCCAGGAAGTTCTTGGGACAAATAATTTTCTAAGGATGTCATGGAATCTTTCATTTTTTTACATTCATGTGATTCCAAATATTTAATATTCTCATCCTTAGAAAGTACCTCAATGGCATGTAAACTGCCTTCCACAAATGATATTCTATCAGTTAGTTTATCATTGCTCTCAGACATGGAACAATTCTTTTCTATTAGCATTTCAATCTTATGTTCCAGTCTTTCTAGTTTGCTAGTGAAATCATTGAACATGGAACAGTTTTGTTTCAACATTATGTTCCACTTTTTCAATTCTATCTGTTGAACACATTTTTCCTGAAATTAATTCAATTTTGTGTTCCGTCTCTTTAAACCTGTTTGTTAGACCTACATTATCATTTTTAATATCCTGAATATTTTCTACCAACCCTTTCTTACTATCCTGCAAGGAATTTTGCATTTCCTGAATTCTTTGTATTAAGATTTCAAAACTATCCTGCGATGACCGTATGACCTGTATAAGTTTAGTCCTATTTTTGGGCCATTTCTTTAGCAAAATTATATTGATTATGAAACTAATTATCACCATCATGGGTAGGAAGTACCTTTCAGGTAGGTCCTCAACCCTTTCTAAAATCCCATCCATACAAAAATCAAGAAAATTCTTAACATCCTGCATCATAATGTTAGCTGATATCGTGTAAAGCAGTTAAGTTTGTTACCAGTGGAGTAATTCAGGCCGAAATCAACAGGCTGCCAGCAAAAGAGCACGTGGCCGAAGTCAGCAGGCCTCCAGCAAAACAGCACGTGGCCTCGAGAGAAATCTCGGAATACCACCTAACCTTACCGGCAGGTAGCAGGTGCTGGTTCCTGGCGGCAGGAATCATGCCTTGCTAAGCAAAGTGGTGAGGAACTTAGTGAAAGTAGAGTCCACATGTGCCTGGTCGGGCCGAGGAGCAGCCGCTTTTCTGGGCGCCTGGATCCAGATTCCAATCCCACTTCCGACACCAAATGAGGCTCCAAATGACACTGTAACGATAAGCGACACACTTACTGAATGTAAAACTAAGTATTTATTGTAGAAATTACTCACAAGATACCAAACAAGTAACCCAGATGAGCCAAGTAGTTTTCCGCTGCCGAACCGGAAGCCGAACTCCGGGAAAAGAGACTGAGACTTCCTGTGTGCTGTCTTTTATGCCTTCCCCCGTAATGCCTACGTACGTATACGCCTTTACGTCTGGCCGTATATGTCTTTAGTCATGCCTAAAGTGGGTGTGGTTAGCGGTGTGATAAACTGCCCTTTTATTACCTCATCCGTATGCGCCTCTAGTAAGTCACATGGTTAATGGCGGCATACAGGCTTTCTCCTACCCGTTTGCCATTTTATAAGAGTTCTGGGATCCAAACTCAGGACCTCATGCTTGCATAACAGGCATTTTACTGGCTGAGCCAGTCTTTGTTGCAGGATTCCCGCCTGGGTCCCGTTGCTGCTTTAGACCCCAAATAACACACAAGACACTATATTAATTATGAAGCTGTTGGCCCTGACTTAATTATTAACCCATAATTACTCATGTAAATTTTTATAAGGACTTATCTTTCCAAGGACACATCCTCTTACCATGATCACATGGTGACGACTCTCTTCACTTCATTTCCCAGAACCCTCCTGGACTCCTAGTCCCACCTATCTTGCCTCCCTATTGGCCAACAGTGCTTTATGTATATATACACAGAAGGACTTCTGTTAAGAGAAGCTTTTTCTTTGAGAGAAGCCTTTCTGCCCGCCTGGTTTCAGAGCCGCTTTCCCGCCAGCCTGGTTCTAGAGCCGTTATCAGTCCCAAGTAAACACACAGGAGGCTATATGAATTATGAAGCTGTTGGCCTTGTTTGTCTCTTACTGGCTAGCTCTGCCTTAAGTAATTACCCCATAATTGTTAATCTAAGTATGTTTCTTACCGGGGAGGTTCCAGGCTTCCTACCCCAATGGCGGTTACATCTCGAACTCTCTTGTGTTTCCCCTTCCCAGAATCCTCCTCGACTCCTAGCCCCAACTATCTAGATTCCTATTGGCCAGACAGTGCTTTATTAGCATAAGACTTCCCCAACAGACTTCCCCATCAAATCTCCTAGCACTGCCTTCTGATTCTTGAGAGCTTTCATTTCTCTATTCAAATCACCACCTGTTTTGTATAGTGTCTACCTTTTCCATTAGAATTAGTGCATGAATCAGTTATTTTAAACCCACAAATGTAACTCATGTCTAAGTCTACTGTCTACTGTGTCTCTGCATATTTTTTTGGCATGCCTTGTTACACCCTGGCTCCAGCCCCCTCTGCCTCCCCTGCTGCTCACTGCTCTCTGCTCTGCTGCACTCAGGCTGCCTCCCCTGCTCCTCTCAGGGTCTCTCATCACCCCAGCCTTCCAGCTTCTGTAGCTGCCAAGGCTGCCGGCCGCTTTCCAGCTCCTCCACTTGTGGGTCCACCAGCCGCCCTGCTGTGGCCACCGCCTCTGCTTCCTCCTCTGTGGTGTCAGCTCAGTGCACTCTGTCAAAAGCTATAACTCAAGATAGCTTCGTTGGGTAACTCTGGGGTCGGCTGGGGTTAAAGTTGGAGGGAGTAGGGTGCAGGATAGAGGTGCCTCCTGGACAGCCCCAGGGAGCCCAACAGTCTGCGAATGAATGTCCCCCCAAAGGGAAGTCACACCGGCTGACTTTGTTGCAAGTGTCGGATTGCTTGCATACATCATGCCTTGTCCCTTGTGCACTAGTGACAGTGGTCCCTGAATTGGGCCACAGGGGAGTTACCATCCCTCAGGCATTTGTGGAAATGGTTGCAGGGAAGATCTGGTGAAAGCTGTTTGAAACAGTCCTGGCTGGTAGCACACTTTAGGAGCTGGGGTTGAGCTTGGACAGCAATTGGCTGCAGTTGTCATGTTGCTTCACCAAGGTGTCTATGGAGTGATCTCAGCCGCGGGTGCTGGTACATGGTCATGCAGCTGCATTGAGTGATAGCCTGCCTGCCTGCCTGCCTTCCTTCCTTCCTTCCTTCCTTCCTTCCTTCCTTCCTTCCATCCCTCCTTCCCTCCCTCCTTCCTTCCCTCCCTCCCTTCCTCCTTCCTCCCTTCCTTCTTTCCGTTTCTTTTTCCTTCCTTCCTTCCATCCCTCCTTCCCTCCCTCCTTCCTTCCCTCCCTCCCTTCCTCCTTCCTCCCTTCCTTCCTTCTTTCCGTTTCTTTTTCCTTCCTTCCTTCCATCCCTCCTTCCCTCCCTCCTTCCTTCCCTCCCTCCCTTCCTCCTTCCTCCCTTCCTTCCTTCTTTCCGTTTCTTTTTCCTTCCTTCCTTCCTTCCATCCCTCCTTCCTTCCTTCTTTCCGTTTCTTTTTCCTTCTTTCCTTCCCTCCCTCCCTCCTTCCTTCCTTTCTTTCTTCCTTCCCTCCCTCTTTCCTTCCCTCCTCTCTTCACTCCCTCCTTCCTTCCTTCCCTTCTTTCTTTCCTCCCTCCCTCCTTCCTTCCTTCCTTCCCTCCCTCCTCCCCTCCCTCCTTCCTTCCCTTCTTTCTTTCCTCCCTCCCTCCTTCCTTCCTTCCCTCCCTCCTTCTTTCCTTCCTTCCCTCCCTTTCTTCCTTTTTTGTGGTTTGTCTGTGACATGAGTGTTCATGTTTGTGTACATGTGTGTGTGCAGGCCTTATGTTGACGTGGAATGTGTTCCTCATTTGCTCTCCACCGTATTTTTTGAGGGTCTCTCTCTCTGTCTCTCTGTCTCTCTGTCTCTCTCTCTGAACTTAGAATTCACTGATTGACTAAGCTGGCTGACCAGTGAGTTCCAGGGTTTGCTGTCTCACCCAACTCCTAGGTGCTGGGGTTAGAAACAGGCTTTGTATGTCTGGCTTTTACGTGGGTGTTAGGATCCAAACTCAGCTCCTTATACAAATACAGCAAGCACTTCACCAACCGAGACATCTTCCTGGACCCCAGACAGCCCTTTTCCCAAGACAGCCAATTCCAGAAACGTCTTAACAATTGACACTTAGGGAGTCAGGTCACCCATCCCCCAATATCTTTATTTACAGGAAAATAAACACAGAAGTACTTACAATAAGAGCTCACTGTTAACACTGATAATTGATTTTAACAGTGCCTTTAACAGCCTCCACTGCTGCCCAGCACAGTGTAATCTGTGGGTGTCACAGCACAGTCTAACCTGTGGGTGTCACAGGGCAGCGTCCTCCTTGTTTGTGTCTCCGGTCCTGCTGGGTTTTCTTGTGTTCATTTGATCGTGCCTGCCTGGGCCATGTGATTTCATGTGGGGCTCTCAGAGAGGAGCCAACTGATACAGCAACGTGTTTGGAAAGTGCTCTAGAACCTTCTGTGCAGTGCTCAGTCCTGAGTGGGCCTGTTCCTCTAGAAAGCAAACATCACAAATGCTTCTCAGACCCTCCCCTGATGAAACAGACAGGCTCAGGGAGGTGAGCATGGGCTTGTTCCTTCCCCATACTTGCCAGTGGTCCTGTTGATTGTTATGAGCCAGCCTGAGTCCCGTGTGAGCCAGCCTGAGCCCCGTGTGAGCCAGCCTGAGCCCCGTGTGAGCCAGCCTGAGCCCTGTGTGAGCCAGCCTGAGCCCCATGTGAGCCAGCCTGAGTCCCGTGTGAGCCAGCCTGAGTCCTGTGTGAGCCAGCCTGAGTCCTGTGTGAGCCAGCCTGAGTCCTGTGTGAGCCAGCCTGAGCCCCGTGTGAGCCAGCCTGAGCCCCGTGTGAGCCAGCCTGAGCCCCGTGTGAGCCAGCCTGAGTCCCGTGTGAGCCAGCCTGAGCCCTGTGTGAGCCAGCCTGAGTCCTGTGTGAGCCAGCCTGAGCCCCATGTGAGCCAGCCTGAGCCCCGTGTGAGCCAGCCTGAGTCCCATGTGAGCCAGCCTGAGTCCCGTGTGAGCCAGCCTGAGCCCCATGTGAGCCAGCCTGAGCCCCGTGTGAGCCAGCCTGAGCCCCGTGTGAGCCAGCCTGAGCCCCGTGTGAGCCAGCCTGAGCCCCGTGTGAGCCAGCCTGAGTCCTGTGTGAGCCAGCCTGAGTCCCGTGTGAGCCAGCCTGAGTCCCGTGTGAGCCAGCCTGAGCCCCGTGTGAGCCAGCCTGAGCCTTGTATGAGCCAGCCTGAGCCCTGTGTGAGCCAGCCTGAGCCCTGTGTGAGCCAGCCTGAGTACTGTGTGAGCCAGCCTGAGCCCCGTGTGAGCCAGCCTGAGCCCCGTGTGAGCCAGCCTGAGCCCCGTGTGAGCCAGCCTGAGCCCCGTGTGAGCCAGCCTGAGCCCCGTGTGAGCCAGCCTGAGCCCCGTGTGAGCCAGCCTGAGTCCCGTGTGAGCCAGCCTGAGTCCCGTGTGAGCCAGCCTGAGCCCCGTGTGAGCCAGCCTGAGTCCTGTGTGAGCCAGCCTGAGTCCCGTGTGAGCCAGCCTGAGTCCCGTGTGAGCCAGCCTGAGCCCCGTGTGAGCCAGCCTGAGTCCCGTGTGAGCCAGCCTGAGCCCCGTGTGAGCCAGCCTGAGTCCTGTGTGAGCCAGCCTGAGTCCCGTGTGAGCCAGCCTGAGCCCTGTGTGAGCCAGCCTGAGCCCCGTGTGAGCCAGCCTGAGTCCCGTGTGAGCCAGCCTGAGTCCCGTGTGAGCCAGCCTGAGCCCCGTGTGAGCCAGCCTGAGTCCCGTGTGAGCCAGCCTGAGCCCCGTGTGAGCCAGCCTGAGTCCTGTGTGAGCCAGCCTGAGTCCCGTGTGAGCCAGCCTGAGCCCTGTGTGAGCCAGCCTGAGCCCCGTGTGAGCCAGCCTGAGCCCTGTGTGAGCCAGCCTGAGCCCCGTGTGAGCCAGCCTGAGTACTGTGTGAGCCAGCCTGAGCCCCGTGTGAGCCAGCCTGAGCCCCGTGTGAGCCAGCCTGAGCCCCGTGTGAGCCAGCCTGAGCCCCGTGTGAGCCAGCCTGAGCCCCGTGTGAGCCAGCCTGAGCCCCGTGTGAGCCAGCCTGAGCCCTGTGTGAGCCAGCCTGAGTCCCGTGTGAGCCAGCCTGAGCCCTGTGTGAGCCAGCCTGAGCCCCGTGTGAGCCAGCCTGAGCCCTGTGTGAGCCAGCCTGAGCCCCGTGTGAGCCAGCCTGAGTACTGTGTGAGCCAGCCTGAGCCCTGTGTGAGCCAGCCTGAGCCCCATGTGAGCCAGCCTGAGCCCCGTGTGAGCCAGCCTGAGCCCCGTGTGAGCCAGCCTGAGTCCCGTGTGAGCCAGCCTGAGCCCCGTGTGAGCCAGCCTGAGCCCCGTGTGAGCCAGCCTGAGCCCCGTGTGAGCCAGCCTGAGCCCCGTGTGAGCCAGCCTGAGCCCCGTGTGAGCCAGCCTGAGTCCTGTGTGAGCCAGCCTGAGCCCCGTGTGAGCCAGCCTGAGTCCTGTGTGAGCCAGCCTGAGTCCCGTGTGAGCCAGCCTGAGCCCTGTGTGAGCCAGCCTGAGCCCCGTGTGAGCCAGCCTGAGCCCTGTGTGAGCCAGCCTGAGCCCCGTGTGAGCCAGCCTGAGTACTGTGTGAGCCAGCCTGAGCCCCGTGTGAGCCAGCCTGAGCCCCGTGTGAGCCAGCCTGAGCCCCGTGTGAGCCAGCCTGAGCCCCGTGTGAGCCAGCCTGAGTACTGTGTGAGCCAGCCTGAGCCCCGTGTGAGCCAGCCTGAGCCCCGTGTGAGCCAGCCTGAGCCCCGTGTGAGCCAGCCTGAGCCCCGTGTGAGCCAGCCTGAGCCCTGTGTGAGCCAGCCTGAGCCCCGTGTGAGCCAGCCTGAGTCCCGTGTGAGCCAGCCTGAGTCCCGTGTGAGCCAGCCTGAGTCCCGTGTGAGCCAGCCTGAGCCCCGTGTGAGCCAGCCTGAGCCCTGTGTGAGCCAGCCTGAGCCTTGTATGAGCCAGCCCGAGCCCTGTGTGAAGAGGTTCTCTCTGTTGTTAGCTAGCTCTTCTTTGCTAAGGTGAGCATCAAGGAAGAAAGGACGATTTGAGCTAACCGTTTCAGGGTTTTCAGCCCATGGTCTGTGGGCTTGAGGAGAGGCAGGCGTATGGAAGGGAGCCCATGGTGTGAACACAGTTGCTCCCCTTGTGGGAGCTATAAACCAGAGTGGAGCCCCTCCCATGCCTCACACCTTTCTTAGCCTCTTTACCTCCCAAAGGCTCTTTTCCTTTCCAGTAGCCACAGGCCTGGGCCAACATCAGCACATGGCGCTCGGGGGACATTTAAGACCCAACCATAGCCATGTGGGTCTGCATTTGCGTGCCCAGTTTATAAGGTGCCATTTGCTCTGTTGCCGATGTTCTCTAGTGAATCCTAAGAAGAGTTGGTTTCAGTTTTTCCATGTCTCATCTTGTGAGGACATACGGATGATGTTTTAGCGGACACTGGAAATCCCCACGTGGTGGTTCTTGACATTCTCTGATGTCATGATTGTTGTAATTTAAAAAGTGGAAAGCGAGGGAAAGAAGCCATGGGATGGAGCTTGGATGGAGGGTTTTTTAATTGAATGGGAAAAGGGGGAAGGGGAGAAGGGAGACTGGCCTCTGGGGACAGGAGTAGAAGAAAAGAGAGTGGGGAGAGACAGAGACAAAGAAAAAAAAGAGAAAAATGGGAGGTGGGCAGGGCCCTTTTAAAGGGAATGTAGTGAATGTGCACAGGTGATGCTCTTAGTGGCTGCAGCTGAGGGCATATCCTGTCAGAACCCCAAGGGCAGGCCAGTACAGATGCTTGAATACTAACAGTGATGGTTCTGGAGAGCTTGGTGTCTCTAAACTAGCCTTGAGACTGGCACAGCCAAACAGGCCTGGGCATGGGCAATAACCTGTTCCTGTCTCTTCATTCTTGGCTCTGGAATTTGGTTAGCATTACTGCTCTTGTGAGGGGCCAGTGGTGGGTGAACAGAGTACAGAGCTAGATTTCTTGTGTCCTGGTATACTCTGCTCTGACCTAGGTCTTACCTTTCCCAGCTGTGCAACGGGGACAGGGTCAAAGCCCGCCAACATCCCTGCTGCCATGAGAATAGTAGCCTTCAGTTGGTTTCTTCCTAGGCATGAGGAAGTTTTTGGGATGAGTAACTAGGTTTGGGATATGAAGAGGGTTAGAAATGAGGCAGAGTGCTGAGACTGGGAGCCAGCCAGGAAAAGTCACTCTGAAGCAAACCTCATGATTAATAGGAGAAAGTAATCTACGGGCAGAACAGTAAGTGGGAAGGCCCTGAGGTTGGAATGAGCTAGGTGTGTTGGAGGAAGCCACTTCCCCTGTGGGAAGGTGGGGGGAATAAGAAGTAACTGGATGACAGATCATCTCAGAGGCCACTGAGGAGGAGTTGGCTTTTTTATTGTTTCTGTTTCTGTTTGGGCAAGGTCTTGGCATGTTAACAGGTCCTGGCTTGGGGTTTAAAAGGATCTCCTGGCTGCTGTAAGAAGAAACAGTGGAGATGAGGACACTGGGAAACTTAGATGGAGCCCCAGAGACAGGCGGTGCTGGTGGTGGAAGGGCATTGGGGAGAGAGGTGGAGGTGGATGGTGGAGCCCTGAGCTTCTGCACGTCACACAGGCGATGGAGGGTGAGAAGATGAAGCACAGCTTTCCAAGCTCAGCTCTAGGCCTGGCACCAGTGATTGATGGGAAGGGACTCGGAGAATGGTCTTGGGGGGTGGGAGTGGGGGTAGGAACCTTTGCACAGAGTTTGAGCTGCCCCAGCATTAATGCTAAGTCAGGAGCCAGGAGCAAGTCTGGACCAGGTCAACCGTGTCTGTGGGCGTTTGACTGTGGGCCTCGTGGCTTCACCTGGAGAGTGAGGGTAAGGAAAGCCAGGAAGGAAGGCTCCTCAAAGCTACCAAGAACAAAGCAAGGTTAGCCGTGGTCACTGAGGTGAGAACCCTACGGGGATCCAGGACTGATAGAGGCTTGAGGTTTAGATGGCGTCTCTGGTGAGGCGGGAGCCTGAGGTGTTACATGTGGGAGGGTCTGGGATAGGAAAACCCTGGAGTAAAAGAGGTTCGTTCATGAATGAACCCTGGTGGCTAGACTGTTGCTGCTGCTAAAATTGAGGCCAGGCATAAGGGTGACAGTGAGAAGCAATGAGTGCCTCTACACTTCAGCACATGATGTAACGTGTTTAGTGTCACTATGAAATCCTCAACTAGTGGGGGAGGGCTGTCCCACAGGAGCGGCTTCTGTGTCACTGCCATAATTTGGAGGAGACTGGTGGGACAGTGCCATGGAGGTGAGTGACATCAGTGAAGAGGACACTCAAGTGTGTGTCACTCCCTAGATTTGCCACCTTCTTTGAGAGTAGGGAACAACAGTTGTCTAATATCTTGTGTCAGTTGTGAAGAAGTGACAGAGTGTACGAGGTGGTCCCTAAGCCCAGTGATCTCTTAATGGGAAGCTCCTAGAACTGGATGCTGCCCTCAAGAGAAGCAGAGTTGTCCTCAGTGAGGACTTTCAGACACAGTGTGCTTCCCCAAAGAGGATGGCTAGAAGGGTGCATGGCCCAGGAGGGCTCTCTGAAAGGGACTCCTTTGGTTATATTCTCCCTGGCAGGTTTCAGGTACTTGATGATGGAGGTACATCTGCTGGATTTATGTTGGATGGAGGTACGTTCTGAGCTGGTGTCACCTGGGTGGAGGGGAGGATTGGAGGAGGGGAGGCTTGGGCAGCTCTGAAAGTAGTCTGAACATGGCAGGGCGTGGTCCTTCATGCCATGTAAGCTCATTTGCCATGGCGACTTCCAAAAGCTTCCATGGGGGCACAGTGCAGAGGAGAATGAGGATTGTAATTGTCAAGTCATGCTCAGGGTCCCCCAAGCCTTCCTCTGCGCAGGCACAGGCCAGAGCGACTGCTGATCCAAAGCCTGATTTTGCAAAGGTTGCAAGACACCAGAGATGAGCAAGGATGACAGTTCTGTGGACAGCCTGGCTAGAGCCCTGGTCGCTAAGGTGAGGATGGGCCAGTGACTTGGTGTGAAGCTGTCTTATAGCCTAGTCCATCCTCAGGATGGTGGTGTGAATCCAAAGACAGGAAATGAAGTGTCTACTGTGGTGATGTTGCGAAGCGTGGAAGGAACGGTTGAGAATCTTTTAGAGTCTGTCTGCTTTGTGCTACCATAAATTATGGACCTGGGACTTCTGCATCTGGAGTGTGGAGGGTGCCCTGGCCCGTGACCCAAGGTTCTCTCTGAGTGCCGACTTCACACCTGTGCCATCTGGTCCCTGAGGGTCGGGTGAGATACACATGGAAATGGCTTAGAGCAGACCCAGAGCACTGGCTAGTGACCTAGTGACCTGACGCTTCCGACAGAGCAGTCCAAGGATCTCCAGTCTCATACTGTTTTTGTTTTACTTTGCTTAGAGGTACCTCTTCATTCCAGTATTTTCGATTTTTTTCTGTATTTAGTAGTTCTTAGTGTTTTCCCTCCTAGTTCCCATTTAGCTATTTAATCCATCTGGAATTCACTTGTCTCTATTTTTCCAGGTGTCTCACTCCTATCTCTTCACTTTATTTTTTTTAATGGTACCTGAGTCATTTAATGAAAGTTGACAATGGAGCTGTCCCTGCTCTCCTGGCCTCCTTCCCCTCTCTGGAGGTAACAGAGGATTTGGTGCCTCCAACTCCCAGGCAGGATTTATGTTATGCGTGGGTGAAATGTAACTATCCCAACTCTGACTTTTCCTTTTCAGAAACCTTTTTTTTTTTTTGATGTAATGTAGGCTTATTGAAAAGTCGTACGAATTGTACAGAGAATACTCACAGCTCTTCACTCACTTTCCCCAGATTCTTAGCACTCCCTCCCGCTGGGTCCTCCTCTCCCTTCTCCTGCCTTCCCTACTTTTATAGGACTTGACTTCTCAACATTTAAGCCAGCTCCACTACACACTCTGGGATTCAGCCCCTGAAAGCGAGGACGTTCACCTGCTAGCTACAGCACAGTGATCAGATCGGGAGATTCATGCAGAAGCATACTGTTAATCCATAGACCTGGTTCACACCGCCTCTCTACTCCAGCCTCTAGAGGAGGAGAAGCCGGAGTCACTAGGTGGTTCAGTTTTCCTGTCTAATCTTGGGTCTCTTAGGACCTGTGTGACCTTCTTGATAGCTGGATTAAAGATAAGCGTGATTTTGAGAACTCTCCGGAAGCAGTGGGGCTTTCCGAGCTTCTCTTGAGGGCCGTGCGACCAGTTGCATAGCTGTCCTTCCCCCGACTTGCCCTGATATATTCAGAGTTTCCCGAATCCTCCAATGTCTGTAGGGCTGTCTGTGGACTTGTTCTTTTAAATGCACTGGCTGGCTTACCTGATGTTTTTTTCCACCTGTTTTAGGTGCTCAGTGCTGTATTAATGAGGCCATAGGTTATTATTTTGAAAGATGTGCACAGTTCGTACCAGCCGCCAGCAGTGTGAGCCTCCACAAGGTCTCCCAGGAATCCTCGTAGGATTCTACCTAGATTCGCTGGAGCTGTGGATTCATTTTGGAGGAAGTGATATATTTATGGTGTGCCAACTTCCTGTACGGAAACTGCTCTCCTCATTGTTGTGTCTGTGAGGTTTCTAGGAAACTTCACGATCGTCCCCTGGGTAAGCCACTCTTCTCACCCAGTTTGCTGCTTGCTGTTACAAAGCTCTGTGCTGGGAATTGAACTTAGGGTGGTAGGCATGCTAGGTGAGCTCTCTACCCCTGAGCTATGGTTCTATTTCTCATTATCACGGATACTGACTTGGGCCTATGTAGCCTGCACCTGGTTAGTTGGTTAGGAATCTCTGTTGTTCTGAAAATACTTTTCCAGTTGGTCCTCTTAGATTTTTGATGAATACAGCTGTGTTTATGGACAATGGCAACTTTACCTCTTCCTTTTCAGTATTTATACTTCCTGTTTTGTTTCCCCCAGTCTTTTTACAGTGGCCAGGATCTCCAGAACAGCGTTGATGAATACGGACACTTTTGGACATCCCCAACTTTAACCGGAATAGTGTCCCTGTTCTACTATTATTTGTAGGAAGTTTCTGAGAGGTATCTATTAAAAAGGTGTAAAGAAAACACCTAGTAAAATAAATCTTTCTTTTTGGAAATACTATTGCTTTTGCAATCTGGTGCCATATTTTATTTGTTAGCATTTATTTAAGAAAGTTTGAATCTGTAAGATTTATGTAAAATTTAGTCACAGTCTTTTGCTAACATTTATTTAAAAGAAGTTTGGATTTGTATGGTTTGCATAAAATTTAAACACAAATATTTCTTGTTGGTTTCAATAGAAAATTTGGCTTTGTAGCAAGAATTTGAATGTCCCGTTTCCCCCCCACCACCTCCTGCCCAGCAATTCAGAAAACAGGTTTTTGTTTGTTTTTAACTGAGAGTTTAGTATAATTTGCCTGTGGAATTATTTGTATAGTCTCAATAAATTTTTTTTTTATTTTTACGAGACAGGGTTTCTCTGTATTGTTTTGGAGGCTATCGGTCCAGCCCTAGTCTCAATAATTTTATAATTCCTATTTTTCTCTCAGATTATTTACCTGTTCAAGATTTTTGTTTCCTCTTGAGTCAGTTTTGTATAATTTTCATTTATTTAGAAAATCCCATGTACATTTTAAACCACATGCATATAAAGCCCTCCTTATTAACATCTTGAATTTATTTGTATTTACTTAGACTTACGAGGGACAGGCAGGTAATTGTCTGATTACTGATTTCAGAGTTCTTGTTCTGTCTTGTGATTTTCTTTCCTTCAACTTTTTATTTTTCACTCATTTCCTTTTTCTATTTTTTTCCCTTCTCATTTGTTACCATTTTTGAATGATGGCTTCAGAAATACCCCTGGGGCATTCCTATATAGTACCCTCATTGTTTATTTTTAAAGGGTCTGCATTCTTTAATTTCTTTAAAAAAAACTCCCTTAAATGACCTTCAGGTTACTGTACCAAGTGGTTAAAATTTTGTGGTTTTCTTTTTGTTTAATTTTTACTTTTATTGCTTTGCGGTCAGGTCAGAGACGACGACCTGTATAACTTCTAATTTTTAAAAAATTGAGGTTTTCTTTGTGGTCTCTCACATCATCAATTGGATATATATTATATTATATTATATTATATTATAAAAGTGTGTGAAATATATCAAGCAGGTTAACTGTATTTTTAAAGTTTTTTATTGTCTCATCTGTGTGTGTTTGTTGTTTTAATCATGATCTATCCATTTCTGGGAAGAGTACCCCATCTCCTAGTTAATAAACTTTCCCTTCATTTCTCTATGCATTTCCTGCAGTTTTCATCCATGCATTTTTTATGGAGATACAAAATTTCCTTATTGTGCATCTTTTGATACATTAAGATTTTGTTCAGAGGCAGGTGGACCTCTGAGTTTGAAGTTAGCCTGGTTTACAACATGAGTTACAAGATAGGCAGGACTGTTGCACAAAGAAACCCTGTCTCGAAAAACCAAGAAGAAGGAGGAGGAGGAGGAGGAGGAGGAGGAGGAGGAGGAGGAGGAGGAGGAGGAGGAGGAGGAGGAGGAGGAGGAGGAGGAGGAGGAGGAGGAGGAGGAGGAGGAGGAGGAGGAGGAGGAGGAGGAGGAGGAGGAGGAGGAGGAGGAGGAGGAGGAGGAGGAGGAGGAGGAGGAGGAAGAGGAAGAAGAAGAAGAAGAAGAAGAAGAAGAAGAAGAAGATTTTGTTCTTTATAAATTTGTTTTAGTCTAGGGTCCTATTGTGATTTCCACATATTATAGACAAGGGTCTGGTGTAATTTATTAATTTCTTACTGAACAATAAAACTTTTTGCTTTGACATACAATACACAAGTGGAATGTTGGAGACCCCCTCGTGTGCTGGCCAGCCTTCTTCATGGCTGCCTCCCCATCTCCTCAGGCCCCCTGTTTCTCTCACCATTTCGTGTCTCTTTCTAGCTGCTGACCTGCCTGCATCACCCAGTTTGTGATGCCCAGTTTTTAACAGGAGAATTTGCATGCCATCCATATTCAATACGATTACTTTTTAAATTTCCAACGTCTTCATTTATGCCTCATTTTGATTCCTGTCCCCAATTTTGTTGGGTTGCCAAAGTTTTTTTTCCTTTTAATTCCACTCGCATCTTTTTTTTTTTCTGTCCTCCTGCACTTATTCCACCTCGTGTTCTTTATTATTTGGAAGTCGTGGTCCTATTTCTCACTTTATTTATTTATTTATTTATTTGTTTATTTACTTATTTGGTTTTTTGAGACAGGGTTTCTCTGTGACTTTGGAGACTGTCCTGGAACTAGCTCTTGTAGAACAGGCTGGTCTTGAATTCAGAGATCCGCCTGCCTCTGCCTCCAGAGTGCTGGGACTAAAGGCATGTGCTGTCACTTCCCAGCTCCTTATTTCTAATTTCTTATGGGTAAATCTGTAACAAAGATATTTAAACTTGAGCAAGAATAAATTAGCATTACTAACACTCTACCCCAGCCCCTCGCAAAGAGGTTAATTCTACTTGGACAGTAGAATTAACCTTTCTATGCACTTGTACCTGGCTGGTCCTTCTTCAGTCTCTTCTTGGTTAATGGAATACGGAATTTTAATTTTAAGTTTTAAGAGGGAGGGAAATCCATCTGTATTATTTTGGGAGGTCCTAAGCCACCTGGAGTCCTTTGTCACCGCTTAGAGTTAGCTCTCTGGTCCAGTTGGGTATTCCTTTTACAATCTCAACTTTCCCCTCATGTGCTCAGTGTGGGTGAGATCGTGCAGGCTTGAAAGGACATTGTCTCAGCCCTGAGTGTTGGGTTGGGAACTGTTCTCCAGGTCTCTAGCCACTGTACCCTTGGTCTTAGCTAGCTGGCCTGGGTTTTGTTTCTCTGTAGGCTTTCTCTTTTGCGGAGCCCTTAAGGATTTCCTCATTGTCTTCAGATTGGGAGTCTTAGTGGAAGTGTCTAGGTGTCTTGTTTTATTTCTCTTCCTCTTTGGTACTTGGTCTTAGGCTCTGGAAACTCTGGCCCTTTTCCTGGTCCTGTTCTCTGCTGTGGAGAGGCTTTAAGTGCTGGCTTATTCAGTCTTTGGGGTGGAGAGGTCCTGAATCCCCTGCAGCCAGGGTGCCTGGGACACTTAGTACTTCTGGCACCCTGCTAAGACTGACTTTCCTCATCTGGCTTAAGACTGGAGTAGGAAGGGTTCTTCCTAGCAGATAGCAGAGGTGGAGGCAGGATTTGAATCAGACTTGGAGAGTGGGCAGGCTGAAACTTCGGAGCCTCACTTTCCCAGGGAAACCAATAGAACTTGTAGATTTTTACCTTCGTTTTATTATTTAAAATCTTTATGTTAAAAAAGTGGCTTGATGGGAGATAATTTTGCATGCTTGAATCTTAATTCTCCTCACCCACCCTCCTCATCATTCCCTTCCCATCTCTTCCCCATTACCCCCTCCTCGTCCTCACCTCTCCCTCATCTCCTCTGCACCCCCACCCATTATATTTAGTTTTCCTGGTTAATTAGACTTTGCGAAAGTGAGAATCTGGACACCGAGAGCTTTTACTTTGATGTAGCATGCTTTAGACTTTACCAGTAAATAAGAAGCCCAGGGCGTTGTGTGTGTTTGGTTCCTGGTGTGCCTGTTCCCTTCTGTGTGCGGCCACTTGTCAGCTGAGCAGACGCCCCTCCCCCTGCAGCTGTGCACCTCCAGGCCCTGCTTGCAGTAGGTGCTTAGGGAATGTGTGGGAAGCAGGAGCCAGCACTCACCCCACTCTTCCTGGGCTCACCTCACTGGGCAGGGTTCCCTTGCATTTACAGTTTCATGAAAGGTTTTATTTGTGGTTGAATGACAGCAGGAGTTCTTTCAGGAAAACTAGAAGAACTGGTTTGGAGCCATTGTGAAACTCCATTTTTAATAGCAGGGAGGCAGGGCTCAGGCCACTTCAAAGGAGGCAATCAAGAATTCTTGTTTGCACAACAGAAAGAGAGGTGGCAACATGGCTTCAGAGTCACCTCAAACTTTGTGTAATCTTCCGCTTCTAGTGATTTTTTTTAACCTACAAGGGTAGGTAATGAAAGTGTAATGTGTTTAGAAGGATGCTCAGGGTAGGTTTCACCAAGTGGACCACTGGCCCGGGAGCATCACTGGGAAGACAGATCTGTCCAAGGGGTGGGAGTGGGGGGAGGTGATTGTGGTAACCAAATGTCTTGTCTTTGCTTAGCAGGCAGTTTTTATGCTCTGTTTGCTAGCCGAACCACAGGAATAGGGAGCATCAGGGAGGCTGTTAGAATACCGACACTCTGCTTCCTGAGCTGTGTTTCCCTAGCCAATAGCAGGAAAGAGGGCTTGGCCTTCAGGTTTGAAGATGAAGTGTTGGGGACTGCCTACCCCACTGTCTTTATCAGGCTCCAGGCAGTGAAGTTGAAGGCCTAGCAGGCCCCTTATCACTGACATCACAATACTTAGAGGCTGGAGGTCCAGACCTGCCTGGGTGACCTAGTGAGTTCTGGGCCATTCTGGGCGACAGAGGGGTGTCTCTGTTTCTAAAATCTAAAAATAAAGCTATGAAGGGTGGTGGTTACATTTTTTGGTTTTCTTTTAGCATTTTTTCATTGATAAGTCTGGCTGGCAGCTGTGATGGCAGACAGAGGAGATGCAATGGCCTTTTAATGCCCCTTGCTCAGCCCCCCACAGTTGGAACCCCCTGGAATTCCTCCCTTTTCTTCTCCTTGGCTTTGTTGAAGAGTAGGAAGAGGATCAGAGAAATAGGCTCAGGCCTAAGCCAGCCCTGGAGGAGGGCCTGCTGCCCCCTCCCCTGTGCTAGGTAGCTACATTTTTGTTTAAAAAGCCTTTGTTCTTAAACACAGATCACACAGCCATCTAGCAGAAATACAAAGCAAGCTGTGCGTGTCGCTTTAAATTTTCTAGTGGCCGAATTGAAAACGGAAAAATGGCACAGGTGAAATTAATTTGAATAACGTATTTCATATAACCCAGTCTCTCCACAGGGTTATCTGGCCAACATGTAATCATAATAAAAACCCTTACAAAGGTAGTGCATGTTTCTCGTCTTGTAGAGCGTCTCCAAAGTCAGTTCATGTTTTCCAAGGACGGTGTGTCTCATTTTGGGGATGAACCCCATCACAATGGCGTAATAGCCTCATGGGGCTGTGGTGGCCACACTGGACACTGAGGCTGTATGTACGGATGGGGAAAAACCCAAAAACCCCAGTGACCAGCTGTGTAGAAGGACCTGTGTCTTTCTGTTTCTTGCCTGTCTGAGCCTTGGTCAGCCCCTCTTCTTGGGATGAAATTTCCCACTCCCTTACCTTTCTAGTTCCATCTCCCCCCTGCCTCCCACTGCTTTGCCTTGAGTTCTCTTCTGGCTTCTGAACCCTCTGACGATGCTTTATTCCTGCCTCCTGGGTTGGGTTCTTCCCTCCCAATGCCTGGCTCAGGCACGAGGCTATTTTTCAGGTTAAGTAAGCATTTTTCAGGGTGGTGTTTGTTCGCCTCCAATGCCCCATCTCCAGGACCCATGTCTGGCGCTGCTGTGAGGAGGAGAGGGTCTCTCAGCACCCAATGCAGTGATAATTAGCTCTTGGATGCCTCTCTAGCCCTTGGGCTGCTCGTTCCATCAGCAAAAGGGCCCTGACTTCTTTGTTCTCTAATTTCTCCATTGCTGCTGTCCAGGTGGCTACAGAACACTGATGATCAATAAATAGGAAATGAATGACGGCGGGCTGAATCAATCTAGACCCATGGGACCCCACCCCACCCCCCCACCCAGAGTTCCCAGGCCCCTGACAGCAAGATCAAGAGCTCAACCCTTCCAGGCAGCACTAGCCTTCCTGCTTCATTTTTGACAGAACTGTCCTCTTCCTCTCCCTCTCTTGACTGGCTTTCAGTTGCCTGTAAATTATATTTTTGGTGGCTGTTAATAAAAATATAGGGCTGGGGAAAAAAAAGACTTCTCCTAATAGAATTTTATTAAATGGCACTAGTTTAAAAATGTCTCGTAAAAAGTTAATTAATTTGGGATTTGGGGATGAAAGGCGTGATATAAATGTCAGTTATTATTATTACAATCTCAGCTTCATGCTTGTGCCCTGGATCCAGACCCTGATCTGGAGTCGCTCTGCATCCCACGGCCGAGTAAGGCAGATGGGAGCTCTGAGGTCCTGTGGGGATCAGAGTACCTCACCAGGTTAGCTGGTGCTGCCGTCCACACAGAATGAGACAAGGCCTGGAGAGCTTGCACTGTTGCCCGGCCACAGCTTTCTGAGTGGGAGGGTCGTGGCCCTCCAGGGAGCCTCCAGCTGCAGTGGCCTGTACTATCAAGGTCATGGCCTATCCCTGTCACAGAATTCTGGGATGTTCCAGCTGTAGGTGAGCCAAGAGTTTAGCTCTGTTTTACAGAGAGGGAAACTGAGTTTGAATGGGAGGCAGTGACTCCTAACCCAAGGTCAGGTAGCAAGTTAATTAAATTTATGGAGAAAAAAATGCAGCAATTGCAATTATTAAAATGGGAGAAGCCATTCAAAAAGGGTTCAGACAATTTATTGGTGAAGAGTCTAGAATTTGTTTGCCCATGAAACAGGGCCCTCTGGGACTTGCTGGGAGTTCTCAGAGACAGACAGACAGCCCTTTCCTCCTTCAGGACACCTCACCTTCACTCCCTGATGAAACACGGTTTCTAGAGGGAGGAAGACAGCCCCTCCCTCGTATGTAATTACCAGAGCAAGGTGGGGGGCGCTGCTGTGTTAATTGAGTGACTGCATGCTCCTTCCTGTCTTTTTGGAAGAGGGCATGTCAGTGTCCTTTAGGAAGTGGGACCTAGGAGATGGAGACCATGAATCTCCTTGGATCTCACAGCCTTCTGGAGTCAGAGCTGAGAGGGACCTCACACACGGCTTGGTCATCCGAGACCCTCCGTGCTCGCTCACTCTTTTCTGTAAGTATGTGGCAAGATGAGCTCACCCACTTCTCTCAGCAGCCTCCCCTGTCGGGGATGGTTTTGGAAAGGTGTGCCCCCTGGGAGTGTCTGCCTGGCTGCCTCTGCTCCACAAGTCTTTATCTTTTGAGAGTTGAGTCTCTGGTCTCCCTGCTGAAGGAGGCTTCATTCCCCAGTGATACTAGCCATCAAAGTCACACACAGTGCTCAGGTGTGGAGGGCAGAGGCTCAGGGAGCAAGGAGGCAAGCTTGATCAAGTCCAGCCTGGGTTTTTTAGTGAATTTTCCACTACCAGTGGTTAGTATCATCCAGGGAACCCTGAATTCAGACACAACTGTATTTGAGCCTGACTTCTTCTGGAGCAAGATACTCTCAGTTGCCCTGCCTGTGGACACTGGGGCGGGAGCAACTACTCTGGAGTGCTTGTGTCAGCACAAGAAGGATGGCCGCAGGTCTTGGTGCTAGTTGCAGCTAACTGAGTGGGAACTCCAGTCATGTCAGCGTGGACAGTGTCCTAGTGACTCATGCTGCCTTGTTGGCCCTTCTGGACAGGGAGTTTCTGAGGTGTTCCTCTTACCCCAAATTCAGCACAGGGAGTGCCACAGATGCCCGGTAGAACCTTCCAGTTGCATCGCCGCATGCCCCGATCAGTGAGCCGAATGGGGACTCTGCCCTCCGCCTACGTCAGGTCTCAGCTGCCAGGCCTGACCCGAGGCTTTCTAAGGAGAGTG
Organism: Mesocricetus auratus; assembly: GCF_017639785.1. Classification (NCBI taxonomy): domain Eukaryota; kingdom Metazoa; phylum Chordata; class Mammalia; order Rodentia; family Cricetidae; genus Mesocricetus; species Mesocricetus auratus. The sequence goes on along the minus strand of NW_024429197.1, from coordinate 74,019,270 downwards.
TCAGCTTCCCATCCCTCCTAGGAAACAGGGAGGTCCAGGATGGATGTGTCTCTAGTGGGCATCTTGGCTCTCTTGACAAGGACAGTCCATGGTGGAGCCAAAGGACCATTTGGCTAGGTAGGGGCTCCCCTCAGCATCAGACCGCTCTCCCTCCCATCTTCAGGTATCAGTGAGTCTGTCTACACTGGGTCACGTGTACTATGAACCCTCATAAACAGAGTTGTGGGATGTTGGCTGCTTGTGTACTGTGGGTCCTCAGCATACTCCACAGAAAACCCAGCATACTGACTTCTCCTGGGCTGCCAGTTACAAGGCCTGCCCTGCCTGAGACTCCTGAGTGTGGGGTGTTTTCCTGGAATCCATGCCCTTATCAATGCTGTGGAATGTATCCGGGCCCTAAAGGGTCTCCACAGCCTTAGGCCTCACTGCTCCACAGTGGAGCAGAGGAAGTGTGTGGCCTTGGGAATTAGGAGGTTCGGGAAGGATCCTGGGAAATTCAACCATCGCGTGTTGTTTTATCAGAGTACCTGGTAGTCACTCTTAGGGGCCCTGGCTATGCCATTCATTCATCTCTATCAGGCATTTCTATCCATGATCTCATGGCAGGTACTGAAAACAGTGCCAGTGGGTACTAATTGAGATGGCTCTGCCCCCACTGATGCAAGGTGCACCCAAGGTCAGAGTGATCACCGCCTTGACTGGGAAGTGTGATGCTTCTTAGCAGTTGGAAGCTGGGTCACCATGACTCCTTGTCCTTTGCCCTTCTCCCAGAAGTGGAAACTGTGGTGATATATTGATAAATAGCAAAGCAGCCATACTAGTTATCCATAGACGCCAGGTAGTGTTGGCACACACTTTTAATCCCAGGTCTCAATAGACAAAGGCAGATGGATCTCTCTGAGTTCAAGGCCACCCAGGCCTTCACAAGATTGAATTTGTCTAAAAGAGTAACAGACTTCACGCCTTTAATCCCAGGACTCAAGAGAGTTATTTAAGACAAGAACAGGGTCTCAGAGCTGGCATTCATTTTCCAGTCACATTGAGGAAAGGAAGGCATTGATTCTCTCCAGCCACGCTGAGGAGAGGCAGCAGTCTGAGGCTTGGTGAGAGCTCATGGAGACAGGATTAACCCTTTCAGCCTGAGGTAGAGGTAAGAGCTAGTGGCCTGGCTGCTTTGCTTTTCTGATCTTCAGTGGCCTTAATAAATAGTAGACAATTTATCACCACAGGAAATGGAAGGGCAGCAATGCAGCTGGTATCCTGTCGGTTTTCTCAGCCTGGCAGGAGTGAAGCTAGAATCCCAGCTGCCTGGTTTCCAGACCTGGGGCCACCACAGCAGTGAGCTTGCTGGGTTTTGGACTTCCTGTTGGAACATAACTACTTCCACATGGAGGTATCTATGGATTGTTAGGATGCTACCTGCATTTGAGAAAATGACTAGAGGAGGAACGTTTTCCTTGTAGCCATAACTCGGGATCATAGATGGAGCGGTCCTGAAGAGGAAGTGAGCGTTGCTTTCCCCAAAGCCTCCTTTCCTCTCTGTGGCCTGGAGAGAGAGCAGCTGCCTTCCTTTAGTCACCCAGTTCATCCTCCCAGCAGGCTCCTCAGCATCCCACAGCCGGGTCGTCCAACTCGAATGACTCTGTTGCCAAGGTGCTTACTGCCCCTCGTTCAGATTCTTCCCTTGAAGCAGATTCTCCTTTTCATCCCATCTGGCTTCTGTTTTCAGTGGACTGCGTGGTCCCCGAGCACAATAGAGGGGCCCGTGTCAGCCGACACGCGTGGTCCCCGAGCACAGTGGAGGGGCCCGTGTCAGCCGGCACGCAGACGCTGGCTCCACCTGGGAAAATACCACCCTCAGACGTGTAATTGTGTCACTGCCAATAATAGTTGGATGGCTCCAAAAGCAAGGGCTTCACTAGGATTGTTTCCTGATTAACTAGGTCAACATTTCCAAAATCAATTTCCAGCGACGTTGAGCCGTCTGGTTAGTGTCGTTCCCCACACAGTCAGGCCAGGGAGTTGACACAGGAGGCTTCGGCGTGGGGAGGTCTTGTCTCTACCTGAGAAGAAAGTCACATTACAAGGTTCTTCTGTGATTACCCTGACTTTTTATATTATCTGCCCCCCTTGAAATCTTCCATTAAACCCCCGTAGATCCTGTTTCAAACACGCAATTAGACTAACAACGTAATTATATCCCCCCTCCATGCTAATTGTAACTGGTTTAGGGGAAAAACAAAGAGAAAGAGGCTTTGAAATTTCTGGAACCCAAAAGCCACGGTTGTAATTCCAGGTATTTTTTGTGTCTGGTTGCTGGGGGCTGGTGCCTCTTTCTCTTAGTGTCACTAGACTTGGTCTAGGCTGTTGCGAGAACGACCCTAGCACTGTCTCTTCTCCTAAGTGTGCCATGGCTCTTCCCTGTCCCTGTCCTGTAGTTTCTCATTTCTCGTACCCTGCCTTTGCTGACCGTGACTCTCATGTGATTGGTTGACCTGTATTCACTTGTAGAAAATGAAGACAAGGATATGGAGGCCAAAGGATGAAGGAGACAGCTTTTCTTTCCGTTCTTGTTTGTGCTGTCTCTTAGGAGGTTGTGGGAACCCAGGGAGATTGGGCAGAATTGGCCCAGATCCTAGGGTTTGAACCCAAGGGTTGTATGACATGGTTGCCCTGGGGTGACAGTTCCTGTCACCCTACTCATCTTTAGCATTTGCCTGAGTGTCTTCTTGGGGCCGGGTCAGGGGTTGATGAATGAGCCTTGGTCCTCTAGGCTGCGCTCAGCCTGGGGAAGAGTCAGGTAGGCAACTCAACAGCGGGGCCTCTGGGAAGAGTGACATCAGAAGCGCTCCACTCCTGTCTCCAAGGGCGAAGGACAGGGCTGTAGAGGATGTTCCAGGGCTGTCCTGGTGTGAAGGCCATCCGGGGCCAAGTTAAGGTGGGAGAGAAGACAACCTGATCGGGGACAGAGCTGGACTAGCTGTGTGACTTCACTGTCCTCACCAGATCTGAAGGGGCGGGGTTTTTGTAGAGCTTCTGGCTCAGCGCCTGACACAGAGCAGGGATCAGATCAGCATTTCTGCCTGGGAACCTTGTACCAACCGAGCCCAAAGTGTCTTCTTCTGTATGCATCCTCTGCCCGGTTTCTGCTTCTGGATGGGTGAAGTTCTGTGGTTCTGTGGCTGTGACCCTTTCAAGACGTGATGCATTTTTCCAGCTGTGCCTCTTGTGCTCAGCCCATGGAAGAACTTGTGTGTGTGTGTGTGTGTGTGTGAGAGAGGGAGAGAGAGAGAGAGAGAGAGAGAGAGAGAGAGAGAGAGAGAGAGAGAGAGAGAGAGAGAGAGAGAGAGAGAGAGAGAGAGATTGGGTAACACATGTGACCATGTTCCCTTAGGACAGATGTCACCTCATGGCGAATCTGGGGTGGAGAGGTCTTGTCATGCTTTAGATGTAGCTCTGCTCGGAGCTTCCTTTTGTCATCCATCCTCATTCCCAGTGACACCCAACTTGGGCTACTTGGTGTCAGGTGTCTCAACCCTGGGCTTGCCAACAGCTATGTAGAACTGGCATTTCATTAAAATTCCATTAGCTATTTTTTCTTTTTATTTTAAACCAATGAGCAATTTATAGATTCATTAAATTTTTTACAACACTTGTGAAGCCAGGAAAAGGGAATAAAGGAAATGAAATATTTGGCCTACAGAGTTTCACTCAAAGATGGTGGCCCTTAAATAGGGAGCATAAAAGGTGAGTGATGAAGGCTGGTCTGAGATGCATTAGGAAGGTCTGGGATCTTCTAGAAGTATCTAAGACTAAAGGGCTCCCTCCTGCCAACACACACACACACACACACACACACACACACACACACCACACACACCTTTTCTATTACCGTACTGGAGATCCACTCAGCCTCCACCTTGTCATGAAGCATCTGATGCCTTTGCTGATGGCCTGTGGAAGCATACCACATCTGGCAGTGACTCTGCGTGTTTCCCGATGTTAGAGTCTGTGTTGTTGTGTGGCTCTTGTTTTCTTTCCTTTAGGGGAAGATAGGATGACTTGATGGTTGAGTATGTGGGCTTCAGGGCCAGACAAGCTTGGCCTCAAATATTGGGGACATGTGACTTTACTAATTGAATCCTCTATTTGTATGAAATTGTAATAGTGCTAGAAACTCTAGGAAGCTGCAGGAAAATGACATGGATATTTTGTTGTTATATTTGAACTTCCTGTCTTCCTTCCCTGACCCTTCTGAGTGCTAGTGTTGCAGGCGTGCACTGTGTCTGGCTTGTGCAGTGCCGTGGATTGAAATGCTAGGCAAACATTCTGCCGACTGAGCTATATCACTAGTTCATGAATAACCTCTGCCACACAGTCACCTGGTAAGGATGAAACGGAGTGTGGCCTACCTCCATTCTCGTTCCAGCCTGCACTGTGTGATTGGATCACTTTGTCATCCACAGGTGTGCTCAGTCTGGTTCCGCTCTACCACCCGCAGGACCTGTCCGCTTTTGACACTTTGGTTTACTCGGTTGTAAAGTGAATGAGTGACTCCAGTAATGAGGCTGGCCGCTAGACAAGATCTTCATACCGGATATGATGAGACTTTCCCCTGCAGAGGGTCTTCTGCACAGCAGCAGTGTCCTGCTGTAGTGATTGCCATCATTTGTGTTACAGAAACTTACCTAGCATGTGTGTGTGCGCGTTGTATTACAGAGCCACTTAGCTTAATGATTTGCTGCTCCAAGCCACCTCAGAAGGGGACAGTTGGGGCTGGAAGGAGACAGCTCAGCATCCAGGAGAGCTTGCTGCTCTCTTCTAGAGTTCAGGTCCCAGCACCCACATCAAAGTTTTCACTACTGCCTGTAACTCAACATCCTGGAGATCCAACACCATCCTCTGATCTCCAAGGACACTATCATGTGTCACTCAAGTATGTGTGGAGGTCAGAGATTAATTTCTAAGAGTCTGTTCTCTCCTTCCACCATGCTGGACCCAGAGATTGAACTCAAGTGTTAGCTTGCGCCTCTACTGACCGAGCCATCTTGCCGGCCCCACCCCAGGGTTTTGTAAAGTTGCAAGTCTTCCTTCTCGAGTGGGATGACACTTCAGTGACACTGCTCCAGTGCCAGACCCTGTAGATGTGTAGCCTAATTACTTATATTATTTGAGGCTTTCCTCATAAGTAGCAGTAAAGGGGCTGAACAGGGAGGAGGGGAAATGTCATTCCGTTTTAGCCCCTCCAGGACAGTTACTTTGGGGATCTTGTGCGTACGGCTGGTGCATTTGTTTTGACTTACTTTATGTGAAGGTTTCTGTAGTTTTAACAGCCCTTGTCACTTCAGTTTAGCATGTGTGTTTTACATAGCTCTACCAATTCCAAGCATCTGTCTTGAGAGCTTCGGAAGCATGGGTTTGCTGGTGTTCTTATTGGCTGTCTCCAAGTTCTATATAAGCAGTACAGTGGGCATCTTTGTGTGTGAATCATGTTTCTTCTTTTGTATGATATTCACAGGTGCCATTCCACAAAGTGAGATCCTGGAGTCTATGCCCTCATTCTAAATCTTGGTGGGGTGGGTGGTTGCTGACTTGGCGGTAGATTCTGGACCAAGCCATGAACTAGTGACTGGAATGCTCATTTTTCCATGCCAAGCTGGAAGCTCACACTTGGTGGTTGTGATCACCTAGCCCCATATCCAGCCTAGCTAAAGGAGGAGATAAGGCTATGGAGGCTTGCAGCCTGCATTCAAACACATACGGCCTTGTATACTCCTTCCAGGCCTTATTTTCTACGCATGCATCATGCTACCCGGCTCAAAAGCCATGAATCCACGGCAAATCTACACTGAACACTCCCACTAGCGAAACTGATGTGAGTACAGGAAGAGGAAATGCAAGCCTGGCTTTGAATCCAGCAGTTGGCCGTGGCACAGGGAGGTTAGTGCTGTGGTGGACTTCTGAGAATCTTGCTATGTCTTCAAATGTCCTCTTTAATTGTTAAGTCCTAACTCATTGTGCAGTTTCCTAGTTTTCCCTGGTCTACTCCTCTGCTTCTGTATTTTGCTTACTGTGACTATTGTGATAGTTTGGATTGTGGAGACAAATTCACTGGTGATGGATACAGCAGCATGGATGGTGATGGTGAAGTCCATGGAGTTGTGACTTTCATAGAGCTTGATCTGTGCTGGCCATTGATCTACGAGCCTTGCGCTTATGAACTCCTCTTCATTGAATAATTTCATCCAATTAACCCAACTTATGAAAGAGAAATGAGATGTGGGACCCAGGAAAATAAAGGAACTTGGAGTTTGTCTTAGAAGATGAGAATTTAAATCCTGCACTGCTCCTAGGTGTCTGACTTTCAATAAAGCGACCCAAAGCCTGCTCACTCCTCCCTGACATGGAAACCATGACTCCAGCCTGTGCAGCCGAGTGAAGTCATGGGTGTAGCAGTCCCCATCACTAAGCAAATGGATGCATGGGGCAGATGGGACATGTCCTCCTCCCTACCAGACCCAGGCTTCGCAGAACCTGAATCATCTTCCCCTTTAAGGATGCTATGGAGACAGGCTCGTCTTTGGACGCCAGGGAATACAGAGGCATGGCCCCTGCGGGGGAAGATGGATGGTCCAGCTGAGAAGACAGGTCATAAAAAGATGACTGAGTATCCCAGCTGCTTGATCAATACTGTTTGAATGGCTCAGTCCATAAGTGCTTTAACAAAACAGGGAGGGAGGTGGCCCCTGTGGCTCAGGGGAGGTGGGACTGAGCCTTGGAGGCAGTCTTCCATAGAGTGCGTTTACATCAAGGCTTTTCCAATAGCCAGGACAGGGATGTCCAAGGCGGCAGCAGTGCCCTAGGGTGGTAGGATTGCTGTTGTCTTTAGCAAACTTGAACAGCAACAGAAAGTAGCAGTGATCCGGAGCGGCCTGGAAGGGGGAAGAGTCTGGAACCTGAGGAGCTTTGTCCCCGAGGTAGTGGTCGGGTCAAAGGGTTCTTCCCTAGTGCTTGGATCCCCTGGGATTGGGACATCTAGCCTTACATGGTTTTGGTTAACAGTAGGCTCTCAGAAAATGCTGGAAGTAAAAGTATTCATGAAGGTTGTGCAGGCAGGTATCTCCCGTCACGTGTCGGGGTGGAGGCTATGAACAAACATCACACACTTTCCACTGCAACCCTGAGATCCTGGTGTCTTCTCCGAGGCCTAACAATGTCATCTTTCCTAGTTGTGGTGTTTGGTAGAGGACTACATTTCCCAGGTATCTTTGCTGTCTGGCCTTCAACTCCTTCGTCCCATAGGATATTCAGCAGGGAGATTGGAATAGAAGAAGTAGAAGCCTGGGGTTTTTCTCTTCTCTCTGCTTCATGAGATGTCTCCTGTGTGACTGCAGGCCTCCCTTTGTGGTCTTTTGGGTAGCTTTTGTAATTTTACTGCTGTTGAACAGCTCTAACTTTTGGCAACATGAGTTCTTTGACTCTCCAGGTCCTGGCTGCCAGCAGAAGGCCCCTAGATGCTGCTCTGCTCAAAGAGCTTTCAGTCCCGTTAGAGCTCAGATGTCCAAGTTAAATCACCTGTATTTGTTTGCTTGTTTGTCCTTTCATCTTTTTGTTTTGGCCCATTCCCTGGGAGACATAACCAGTTGGACACCCCGACTGGCTGCTCCACACCACACTGTCACATGGAAGCCGACATGAAAAGTCACAGCATCACAGCTACCCCAATGAGTTCAGCAATTTTTTGTTCTTGCCTTTGAGAAGAAAACAGAATTATAGAATAATTTCAAAATATTCTGGCTGCCCGGATTTCCTAGCAGCATCCACCAGGATGTGAAGCGTTACCATCTTCTTTGCTTTGTGTGGCTTCTGGTTTTGTTGGGAAGTGGGTGACTTCTTCCTTTCCAAACGAGAGAGGAACTGTTTTGACTTTGAAAAAAACTCATGCAGTTGTTCCTCCCCATCCCCCCTCCCGTTTTCCTGGACTGTTGATCTTGTGATGTATTTATAGAGCTTGTGCTTGGCTGGCCAGGAGTTATTTTGCAAGAGGAATTCGTAAGATTTCAACTTGGAGCATGTGTTCTAAATTTTTTTCCTTATTAAAAAAAATCTTAGAACATCTACTTTGCCTCTCTTTCCCTCTCTCTGTGTCGTGTACATATATAATATATATGTATGTACATTTTTTTCTCCAAAACTTAAAAGTCCCAAACTCCATTGTGTTGGGATAGTTTGCATTGCGTTGGATGACCTGGAAAGGGGTGTTTGGGGGTCAGGAGACTCCATCTGTTCAAAGGAAGTATTGGGCTAGCTTAGAGGTGTGAGCAGGTTACCATCCTCAACTTAGTTTCCTGCACACATCAGTAATGGATCAGAGCACTCTCTAGAGGCACTCTAATGTGCTCAGAATCCTCTGGGCACATTGTCCCAGGCAGCCACTACTAATTGATTAAAATTGGCACTGAAACAAAACCTGCTTGCCATTCTTGGACTAGATGATTCCCCAGACCCCGGTTAGTGCCACAGTTCTCTCGGTATTGGCAGTACAATTCATTTATGTTTTCAACCAGTCCACTGGTCCCATTAAGCTCCACCCACATGTCGCACAGCCCCAGCTCTGGATACTCAGGTGCTACAAAGGAGCACAAAACAGCTAACGACCCTCAGGGAGTCTACAGTGCAGCTGGGAACAAGACTGCAGAAGTTGATGGTGGACCTGGGCAGCTTGGGTCCTTGGATCTGTAGGACCAAGTTGTCCCTGTGATTAGTGAGGGCTTCCTGGCAGCAGGACAAAGAGAGAGACAGCAGAGTCAGGACACTTCAGAACAGGGTCTTGTGGTGTAGCCCAAGCTGGCCTGGAACTCTGACCCCTTGTTATAGTCTCCTGGCTGCTGGGATTGTGGGTGAGCCTCTCCACTCCTGGCAACAAATGATAGTTTTATGACGTCCACTACTGAGAAACCATTTCAGTAAGAGGTCATTATTTGTGCAGGTCTCAGTGTGTGCCGGCCACTGTTTAAAGAGCTTTGTATCACAGATTCAGTCCTCTGCAATCTTGTGATGTGACCGCTGTTATTATCCCCCTTTGGTGGATAAGGAAACTGAGTCAAAAGTTAATGTGTCACCCAGACATTGAGCTGTGCAACCAGAGTTTAAACCCAGCCATCAACCTCCGTATTCCATACTGAGAAATCACTATACAAAATCTGTCTTTCTGGAGTAATTGGTATTTTTTTAAGCATTAATTTTACATCTTACCATCTGTGTCATCAGAATGATGCTCTTTGGGTCATTGGGTCATGGAATATGACTGAGAATGTCCTGGAAGCCTTGTAAACGGGATGATTTTTAATCTCTGTTTGACATGGGAAGAAAAGGAGATGGGCTGATTGACTGGAGCAAGGTCACAGAGCCTAATTGTCCTGGCAGAATTTGAATTCAAGTCTGCCTACCTGGTTTCACACGTAGGTGTTAGAGGGTTTGAGAACCTTCCAGTCTGGCACTCCACTGGGCAAATGGGCAAGCTGTGGGGTCAGGAGCATTCATCCCAGCAGGCCATATAGACTCTTGCTCTTCCCTGGCAAGGCTGTCTGGGCAGTTTACAGGGTGCTCAAGCCTGAGTCTGTTCTTGAAGCATTGTAGGGTGGCCTCTACCGTACCCATCTCACTTAAAGACAGTCCTGTCCCGCCATTCTTGGTCATCTCATTCAGACTTCAAAGCCCTTCCTGTACTTATAATAGATTTTTTTCTCTCTTCAGGAAACAACAAGAAAAAAAATAGTTTTCTCTTTTTGTGTGCGCCCCTCCCCCACTCCCTGCAAATCTGAAGTGAATATTTATCACGTATTTAATGAGTAATCTAAGTCTTGGCATGATGAGAGTGTGCCAGAACGTGGTTTATGGCTGATCTGGTTTTAACTGGCTCCAGGCGGTTTTCCCTGGAGTTTTCTGTAAAATCATAAACCTGGAGAGAGAATTTTTGTGGAATTCGGTCACATGACTCATTCTTCTGTAAACTGAGAGGTTAACCATGTGACTGCAAAGAGATTTTTTTCTCTTTTTTTCGTTTAAGAAAACAAGCAGCTGCATTGATGCACCCAGAGGAGTGTGGCCCCTCCACATGACAGAGAAAGTCACTCTCCAAGGTCACCTTGCAACCTGGCAGTCAGGCTGCCATTGGCCCACGTCCTGTGAGCTTTTCCCAACTGGTCTCTGTATGCAGCCCACTGGGAGGCTTTGCCTGGCCGTCAGAAGTGTCCCCACCTTGGCGAGTGGCAGAGGACGTGCCTGCATTGCCACGCTGTCTTTCCTAGAGCTCTTCCTGCTGCTAACTGTGCTGCCATCGCTATGATGGGAGACCCCGCTTGGAGCATGTGGCTGATGACGATATTTCATCCTCACCACAGCAGGAAGAAATGGACGCAATACCTCCCTTCTTCATTTACAGAGAAAAGAGTTGGGCCATCCTGAAGTCCCAACTTGTCTAGATAGTTGTAAGGATTTTGTGATTTCTTAGTCCAGACCTGAGCTTGCCCTGCCTGGGCTTCTACTTCTACCTCTACCTACTTTCAACATCTCTGGTCTGAGCTACTTTGAAGACAGGATTCTAACTGTGTCTGCTCTCCTGAAAGCCCTCATTTTGGATGAAAGATGAACAAGTGTCCCCTGTGCTACCTCGGTCTGCCCTTTGAAAATATAAAATGAGTTTAACACATTTAAAACCATAGCACCTCACTGGGCCTGACCCAGGAGAACTCGCTTTCTGAAGCAACATCTAGAAGCTCTGTGATCCACCCAGTGTGGGGAACTAGAGCCGCCACAGCACCATTTGGATTCATGAGCAGACTTGGGGCTCCGGGCGTGTTGGTGACAACTGGTCCCCAGAGTGGGGACCAGGACTGTGCAGTCTCAAGGTCCCTATCTGGCAGTGCAGGGGCACTGCTGCCACTTCTAAGGTCCCACCAGAGGGACCTTGTATCTTATCTCCTCGTTTTTGTGCAGGTCTGTGCAAGCAGGTGATCCCACCCTCGGCATACCCTGGAAGAGTGGCAGGGACTTCGTAACAGCACAGAACTCTATTTTGAGAAGTAGCAACAAAATCTCGCTACTGTCTGCTCAGCACCTGTGTGTCTGTGGTATTTGGGCATTTTCTTCATGCCATCTTAGTTGATTGATCCGTGTCCATAGGACAGCCTGAGCTCTGGCTGAGGGGACTAGTCGGGAGTGCTTGGTGAGAGCCTGTACACACTGGTAGATGGGTGCCCCACCCAGAGGTGGAGGCTGCAACACGGACAATATGGTGTCCTTGCCTCTGCGCTGCACCTTGTGTGGCGTTGGTCCCTTCTTTTCGCCTTATGCAAGCTCCATTCAAACCTACATCTTTTACTCCCCCCACCCGCCCTAATGGCCTCGCTCCCTTTCCCTCCCTCAGGGAAGCCCTGTGGACCCTACGGTCTTGTTAGAGCCTGGCATTAGAGATGTGCTTGGAACCCTGCCTTTCTCTTTTGAGCACACTGATGATAACTGTAGCCAGTGGTGGTAACGGGAAGTCATTATTCACCATGGCTCTCTTCTCAACTGTTCTTGTTGAGGGGTCCCCAGTAAATGTTCCGGTGCCCAGCCCATCGTAGGTAGTAATACACAGAAATGTCTGTGTGAGTGAGCAAAGACCGTGTGTGATTTCAGTCGCCCAAGGCCTTGCTTCAACACCTATGTGTTTACTGGAAACAACATTCATCTGAGTTCTAGTTCTTTCTTCTCCAAATCCCCCGTCTCTCCCTACTCACCACTTCGGCTTGGAATCAAGGGGGCAGTCGGTGGCTTTGAGAACCATGTTCAGTTGGGAAAGAAGATACACATGTGAAATCCAAGTACCATATAAATAAAACAAATCACTGAGTGTGGTATGAGAAAAGAGGTTTAACTGGGGAGATCATGATACACTCCATTTGGGGGAACAGAACCCCCTTTATAACATGCAGAGTCTTGGCTCTGCGCTGGCATAGCCAGCCTGCTTTCATGAACACTGGAGGAATAAAAGTAAGGGCTCGCTGAGCCTCAGTGGGGCTGGAGGTGAGGTAGGAGGACTCCATCCCCTTTGTTCAGAGCCACATTTTGTTCCGAGGTTTGGCCATGAAGGTCCCAGTGCACATGGACACAGAGTGAGAACTCTCTGAACCCAGCCAACTGCTCATGGCCATGTGACACTGAAACTTTTCTTTGGTCCCCATGGCTGCTGGTTAATTGCTATGAGAAGGGTGTGGTTAATGGTGGTGTTTCCTCCTAAGGGTCTTCAGCACAGTCCACGTGGTACAACCCTCTATCCTCCCATGTACCATGGGTTTTTGACATCGCATACCAGAAAACAATGCATTTTGTCCCCTTGGTCTTCTGGTTCCATGTCTTTTAAACTTTTCCTTGCAATTTTCTCTCTCCCCACCCACATCCATTTCTTGAGTGAGTCCTGTCCTGCTTCCTCTACCTACTCGGCTGCCACACGCCAGTCACTATCACTTATTGTGGCCCAGCCATAGACTGGCCAGCTTCCTGCTCAGGATCTGTTTCCCACACAGCAGCCACTGCTGTCTCTTTGAAATGGAAGGAAGTCAGATGGTGTTGCTTTGCCAAAACCTTTTTGTGGCTCCCCAGGGGAGAAATAAATAAATAAATAAATAAATAAATAAATAAATAAATAAAACAAAATTTAAAAACCAAGACTCTTTAGTTGCCTCTCAGGGCCCCTGTGAACTGACTTTTCGCTACTTCTCCTTGTCTCTCTCACGTACCCTGTCCATCAGTACCCTTTTTGGTCACTAGCCACACCTCTGGCCTGTGGCACTCTCCCTGGCCCTGCTACCTCATGGCTGAACCCTCGCCTCCTCTAGAGTTCTCCCCGTGGTGCCTGTCCTGACCACTTTCAGTTCTGCTCACACACAGCTCGGCCCTGAGCCCAGCATCCCTGACATCTCCACGGTTGCCCGCCCTGCATAGAACCCTTTAAGAGTGACACATATTTTCCTGATAACACCTAGCATCTGCCACTTGACTGCAGTGCTGTGAGGGTCACGATGGCTTGTGGAAGGAATAATGAATCTTGTTGGACTTTCTTGAACAACCAGCCCCCAAATAGTGACCTGGAGACTTACTATTAATTATGAAAACTTGGCTTTTAGGCTTGTTCCCAACTAACTCTTACAACTTAAATTAGTCTGTTTCTATTAATCTGTTATGCCAATGACTTTTTACTTCTCCGTTCTGCCGGCATCTCCCATGCACCTAGATTCTTCTCCAGTTCCTCTTTCTCCCTGGAACTCCCCGCCTATTCTCTCCTGCCTCACTATTGGCCATTCAGCTCTTTATTAAACCAATCAGAAGGCACCTTTCATACAGTGTGATCAAATATCCTGCAGTGGGAAGGCACTCTGTGGGTGATGAACAGGTGACTTCTTATTTGAGTCCTTGCTCATTGTGGAAGGAATCTAGAGGCTGTGCTGGCTGTTGGAAAGGAAAGGAATATGTTAACATGGCTCCAGCTCCTTGACTGTCCTCCATAAATAGTAAGGAACATTGGATTGTCCCCTGGGCAGGTCCTGGGGCTCTGACAGCTGCTTCTTGCTGGTAGGGCTTCACCCTTCCTACAGGGCTGAGTGTACCAGTTGACATAAAAACAGAATTTTATTTTAATTTAAATTTTGAACTAACATACATACTAAATGTGGACATAGACACATATGTATTTTATGGACACCTAAGAATGTGACCTTCATGTGAGTTGGTATGATGGAGCATGCAGAAAGCTTTTCTTTGCATGTTTCCAGTTCCTGGGGATATAACAAAGAGCAAACTGTACTGACCACTGGAGTCAGGATTGCTCAGAACTCAGCATAGCATTTGACACATAGTAGGTTTCTATGAAATACTTAGAGTGAGTAAGGAGTGGACCATCATTGAAACTCAGTTGATGAAGATTGGGGAGGTAGCTCAGCTGGTGCAGTGATTGCAGCACGGGCGTGAGGACCTAAGTTTGGACCCCAGCACCCCCATGAGAACTGAGGAAAGAACAGTATGCCCTTGTAATCCCGGCACCGAGGAGGTGAAGACAGGAGGATCATGGGACTTGCTGTCTAGCCAGTGTAGCTGAGTCTGTGAGAGACCTTGTCCCAATAAATAAGGTAGAAAGTAATTGAAGCAAATACTTCATGCTGACCTCTTGTCTCCATATGTGTGAGTGTGTGTGTGTGTGTGTGTGTGTGTGTTTATGTGTGTTGCATTCCCAGTGTGGTTTGTTTACCAGGACAACCTTGAAATGGAGTTTTCTGAGCAGTGATCCCTATTAACAAATCAACAGTATTTGCTGGGTGTTTTTCCTGAGCTGGGTGCTGCAGATATGGCCATGTGTGGGATGTGGTCTTTGCCTGCGAGTCTGGGTACATCAGGCACTCCAAGAAGGGTGGTCATTGTCCGGTGGAGTTGGTAGAAGATTCTGATGGTGCTGGGAGAGTAATGCACAGGGATAGATTAAATCTTGTTGGGGAAGGGGAGCCAGTCCAGAAAGGAAGTGATCTTCAAGTTGCCCCGGGGGATGGCAAAGCTGAGAACCTAATTATACCACTATGGAAATGTACCACGCAGGGGCCTGTCCTGGCGCCATCTTGCACATGCCCACTCCAAGGTGGTGGCCCTTCCACCTTCTCGGAGGCGGGGAGTCACATTCGTGGTACCACGTCAGCCTGTCTCTGCTCTGTTATCACAGAAAGTCATTTCATTCCTGGAGATCAGGCAGCCAGGACCCAAGGAGCTGTTTTTCCTCCATTGTGCAAGCATGACAAATCATTAATTTTTGATTGATTTGCTTAGAATTATGGGCGCCCCAGCATTCTTTCCGCCACTGAACAGCTGTATAACAAATGAATATATCACAGTGCACAAAAGATTGGAGATCTAAGAGAAGCAATTACATTGGCCACTCTCCCCCTCCCCCACCCCTTCCCAGCCAGGGAAAGGAGGAAATTTTTACCAGAATTCCTCAAGTGGCTTTCCAAAAAAAAAATGCACACAAAAAAAACCCTTTTCATAACTGAATTAAATCTTTATCTCTTTATCTTTTACAGCTGATTTCCAAACACACACCAGTTCTCCATGTGCTGGTTTTGTCCATTCAGGAAGAATCTTTAAGAATGAAATCTCAGCTTGTGAATTAAAGCCAAATTGAAAAAAAAGGAGGGGAAGAGAGAGAGGGGGGAATGCTCATATTTTACCCCTCCTTTTGCTTTTTAAAATTTTTGTTTGCTGTGCCTTTAAGATTTTGGAACTGTACCCGTGCACTAAATGTGACCTCCATAACTTTTAAATTAAGAATTTATGCTGGCTTGAAATTTATGAAATATTTCAGCATGAAAGAAAGCCTTTTTCCCCCAGGAAAATTGAGCAATAAATCACAGCGCTGTGGATTTACTGCCCTAGAGCCAGCGAGAGATAGGATTTTTTTTTTGCTTCATTCTGAAAAAAAAATGTAATCATATAAGACAGCTTAGCTGCTGTCCTCCCACTCTCTAGAATTTTTAATTTCAGCTGTTTCTGCTTGGATTTATTTCCAATATTCCTGCTCGGCTTTTCAATTTCCTCAGTTATTAAATTTTAATTCAGTGCATTAGCATTTAAATTAAAAAAGGGTTTATTTTATCGAAATCGTTGGCCAGCCCCCATCCCCGTAGCACACGAATTGCCTGTTTCTGCCATTTGCACAAAATGTGAAATGCAGCTAATGTCTTACAACTTACATTTGCACAAATTTAGAAATAAAATTTCTGGGTTTGGAATAATATTTTCTTTCCAAGAAAACCCTTAATAAGAGAATGGAAAAGAACAACTTAACGTGCTTTTGGGAGGAAAGAAGAGGGAGGAAGGAAACCAAAAATAGCCTTGCCCAGGTGCTGGAGAGAATCTGGGAATAAGAAATGGGTGGAGCTGTTCGAGAAGCTGGGGAACCAGATAGGGGCTGGAGGGCTACCATCTCTACTCCCAGCTGGCAAGAATGAGGAGGAGGGTTCCCCATGGTTCCACCCCCTCCATATCTCATTGGCCCTAAAGGTTGGGTCCACTCAACATAGAATGGCAGAGATGACAGAGAGGGGTGGGATCTGACTTATCCCTCTGTGCCCACCCCCACTTTGACCCGTGGAGAGCTTCAGGTCTAGAAGAAGAGTTGGCCTGAAGTTCAGAGTAAGGACCCAGACAGAACCAGGGCTAGAAGCTCCCTCCTTTTGGAGCACTTGTCTCTTAGTAGACGATGGCATATGACCACAGCAGTCACGTTATCTGAGCTGTTACAGCTTGGGTGCTCCCTAGGCTTGATGCTAAACAGTAATTGGTGTCAGCTGGGCCATTGAAGCCAGTGAGATGCCATCTTGAGCAAAGCATTCTGGAAGTCCAGCCTGACTCCGCAGCTTGTTCAGACCCTTTTGCTTTGCTGAGCCTTGATTTCCTAGACCCCGTAAGTGTTAGCTTCTGTAACCACTTCTGGGGCTGTTAGTAGTTATTACTGCCAAATCCATACTAAATATTTTAACCCATGTGACCCTATTTTTCTCACACCTGCCATAAAAAGCTGTGCTTTCCATGTGCTGTTGTGATAGTGACATCCCTGCTATATTCATTGCCCAGTCATCCTCCGTTCTGTCCCAGAATCTGCACATGAGAATGAAGATTCCCCAGTCTAGATAGTCCTTCCTTTAGCAGCTCTGGTACCTGGCGCCACCCCCACGTTCTCCACAAAAGGACTTGTTTCAACAATAGTTTGAATAGTTGGGAACATTCTGTCTTTGCCATTCATTTGTATAGAACAAGTAGGAGTGACCTCAGCTATGTGAAGCCAAGAGTCAGTGACAGAAAAACAGGTGAAGACTGTCAGGTGTGCTGCCCAGCAGAGCATCTGTCCCCCTTCTGTTGCAGATTTACTGTGCTGTGCCAACCCGACACAAAATCGTGGCGGAAAAGGCTGGAGAGGTGGCTCAGCATTTAAGAGCACTTGCTGCTCCTGTAGAGGACCAGGGTTTGGTTCTCAGCACCCACATAGGGCAACTCACAACCACCTACAACTCCAGCTCCAGGGGCTCCTACACCTTCTGTCTGCCACGGACACCTGTATACATGCAGTACACACACACACACACACACACACACACACACACACACACAGAAATAATAATCTTTTAAAAGTTGTGATGGAAGAGACAACATTAAAAGTATATATGAAATGTTCTAAACCCACACCCAGAGTTCAGTCTGAAAGGCAAGAGATTATTTGGGATCATACAATTGCTTAAATCTCTTAGGGCCAAAGGTCTCTTGCTTTGTGGAACCTGCCTGAGCACAAAGGCAGCCTTGCATCAAGTTTGAGGAGTGCAGGGTGTGGGGAGCAGCTGTAGTTGATCCCGTTGCTCTGCTTCTGTGAAATGCCAGACCTTTCCTACCCGCTTCTTCTGACATCACAGGTTGTCATTCTTTCCAAGCCATTGGTGCTCAGGGCACCTTTCCTGCCTTCACCTTTTCCACTGTCCCTGTGTGGCGACTGGGAGCTCCACGATGTTACTTTGCTGTTCCCAAACACTGGCAGAGGACAAACACTAGGGTCGAGAAAGGTGACTTTTGGAGTGACTTTGGTCTGGACTCATAGCTGTGAGACTTTGTATAAAGTCCTTAAGCCTCTGCGTGGGACCCACAGTGAGCACTACAGGGAGGAGGCATCCATGCCCTACACTGACACTCACTGAGAAGTGGGTGAGGAGAGCCGTAGGACACTCACAGGAACCAAGCAGGTGCTAGATCTGAGGCAGGAGGGAGGGATGGGGACTATGGAGAAGCAGAAATGTCACCGCTGGACTGACTGTAACTACTGGGTTACCTGGTGTCTGCTGGACTGACTGTAACTACTGGGTCACCTGGTGTCCGCTGGACTGACTGTAACTACTGGGTCACCTGGTGTTTGGGTTTGGTTTGTTTTTAAGAGAAACTGAAAACATGGCCTTTTGAGGATGCATTATTTATTTACTTATTTATTTGTTTGTTTGTTTATTATATCAATAGTCTGTTCGAATCAAACCTACCTAGCCTCATGGTTTCACCAGTTTTTAGCTCCTTGTAAGCACACATCAAAATGTAGCTGCTGTTTTTATTTTAGGTCCTCAGCCCTTCATCCACAGTTCTGAAGTTTAGAAAGCTTGCACACAAAAAGATCATGTCCTTTGGGCAGTAGAACTTGACTTGCCTGGTGACGGGGTCGGGAACAGGGGAGTTTGGTGTGTGGTTATCACTCGGGAATCCATGCATGGTGGCTGTGTGGGTTTCCTCACTGAAATCTACCAGGGTAGCCGCACACCCTGCTAGGAGCGTTGGAAAACGTGGGGTATGCAGTGTGAGCTCTCTCAGCCTGTCTGGATTCTGGGTAACGGGCACGTGCTCTTGAGCTTTGGACATGTTCTAGAATGACTATGCCTGCAGGCGTTTGGAGACAGCCAAGAAGGACATTGCCTTCAGCCAGTGGTGGCAATGTTCATGTTCACATCCCTGTGGCCTCCTTTGGTTTCTGTACCAAAGTCCTCCTGAGCCCTTGACCAAGAGTCATGACCCCAGGCCGCTGCCAGTTGGTCCTCGTAAGACGAGAAGCAACTCCCAGAGTCATGGTCTCTCCATCTGAACCAGACTTTTCTGATTTGTGGAACTTTCATTTGGTCAGCTTTATCTCCCCATCCCCCTCACCCCCAAATAAAAAGATTAAGAGCTGGCCCTCTCTTGCTTTCCTCATAGGGTTGGGGGACAGAATATTTTAACATAATGGGATTTTTCCCCTCCGGTTGGTAGGAATAAATCTGCAGCCACTGTTTTATTGGAAATCCCAGCTGAAAATAAAAGCAGAGCAATTCAATCTCAGATTTAACTAGTTACTTACTTCTCACCAGTCCCCAGGGTGTGCAGTTACTGGCTCTGTGTTGGCAGTGGGTGCTCTCCTTGATTTAAAGGGCCAAGCAGATGGGGGTGGGCAGGTGTCCCCACTCCCTCCTGCTACTGAGGACAAGTTCTCTTGCCTGGAGGGATGGAATGGCAGTTTGTGGCCCGGCTACCCCTCTGAAGGCGAGCGTTCTGTGGGCACCGCACAGGGTAGTAGTGGTTGCCAGCATCTGTGTCTTCTGCCTTGGCTGATGGAGGTGTTCTGGGTTTCTTTTGCAGGCTGACGGAGCCAGTGCGGCTGGAAGGAAAAGCACGGTTAGCAGGTACATCCCTCACCACAACATACCCCTTCCTGTCCCTGGTCTTGGCCACTGGAAGGAGGAGCAGTCACACATCCGCAAGGATATGACCTGGTGGGCAGTATTTCCCATGTGCCCTCCTTGGGCATCTGTGACAGTGACTCATTGGAGAACTTAGCCAGTGACTGCTAAAGTTAGGGTGAGCACAAGTGGGGAGTTCAGCAGATGAGTGGCAATTTTAGGGTGCCAGCCCAACTTAGTATGGCGCTCCTGGGCCCCCGTAGTTGGACCTGGGCTTTTTGTCTGAACCCATCACTCCAAAGCAAAGCAGTGGGCCATCCATGTGCTGGGCGAAGGGTCCATCCTCATCCTTGAAGTTGGCAGGAAATGGGAGAGGACAGTCAGAGGAGAGCGGGGTCGTCTTTCCAGAGTAGGGAGAAGGACATACAGACACATCCATAAGGCCTGGTGTTGCCCAGTTGGCGAGATTAACACCAGTGCTGCTGCTTGGCCTTGCGTAGAGCTCGAGTGACCACGTGGCCTTGGTTTGGGGGCCTTGGGAGCAGAAGGGAGTAAAGGACAGAGGAGAGAGATGGCTCCCTGCCCAGACAGTCAGGGTCACCTGCTAGCCTGGAGGGTCATGCTTTGAGTGCCTATTGGAAAAATCTGCCTTTGGGCCCCGAGTGTGGATGGCTTTTTGTGTCAGGACTTTAGAAGGCTCTTTCTGTGACCAAATTTACTGGGATGACACTGGAATAAACAAAGTCAAGTGGTTTTTTTGGTTTTGGTTTTGGTTTTTTTGCTTGCTATGGGACGTTTTTTAGGCTTAAATGTGGGTGTGCACTCTCTTGGGGTGGGGAGAAGGGTTGATAATGTCATGTTTTCTAAACCTAATGAACTTTTATTGGGATTCAGTCACGTGGTGCGTGTCCCTTGGAACACATCTTGGGAAGAATGGTCTTTGAGCTGAAGGGCCACACTCTCATCTTTGTTTCAGCAGCCTTTTGTACAGTGAACGGGGTGAGGTCCTGACCATCAGGAGGGTCAGGTACGGCTACACATTTTACAATACAAGATAAGGGTTAAGTGAGGATGATGCAGGAACAGAGTGTGTGGGCTGGAACGGAGGAGAGATTTTTTATAATTTATGTTCCTATGATAAAATGTCCTGACAGAACCAGCTTAGAGGAGAGCGTGTTTATTTTCCCTCACAAAGCAGGATGCGGTAGATGGTGGAGAGGCCAGTGTAGCAGTGTCCTGAAACGGCTTGTCAAGAGCAGGGGGGATGAAGGTGAGCGTTTGTGCTCATTTGTGTGTGCTCATCTTGGTTTCAAACTTTTATACAATTTGGGGCCCTAGCTTAGGGAATGTTGCCACCCACAGTGGGGTGGGTATTACCACACAGTCTCCCACAGGTATATACCCATGGGCTACTCCAATGTAGACAGTTCCTGGCTTAAGATTCTTCTCTGGTAAGTCTGGGTGTGTTTGCTAATACCTGAAGAGCTCAGGTTGGTTGGTCAGACCAGGTCTGTGAACATTGTTGGTAGCATTGGTGGTGAAGCTTACAGCCAGCCTTAGCCAGCATGGCTCTGGGTGCAGCGTTTCCTGGAACCTGGTGGTGGACTTTGTGTGTGAGTCTGGCCTCCAAGCAGTGGTTCCCTAGGTTCAGGACTAGAAGGGCCTGGGTAGTCACTGCTGTCATTGTACATGTGGGGACACTGAGGCCACTGCAAGGGACTTTCCTGCTCAGGGCCATCAGGAGAGCAAGGGCCTTTGCCAGGCCTGGAACTTGTCAGAGACAGTGCCCTCCCCTCCTGCACTCAAGCTGGGTGTGGTCAGCTGCTCCCACCTTCTTCTGGATCTGCCCTGCACCTGCTGAGGTAGAGCTCGTGCTGCGTGCTGTGTGTGTGTGTGTGCTGTGTATGCTGTGTGTGCTGTGTATGCTGTGTGTATGCTGTGTATGCTGTGTGTACTGTGTGTGTGCTGTGTGTATGTGTGTGTGTGCTGTGTATGCTGTGTGTGTGTGCTGTGTGTGTTGTGTGATTGTGTGTGTGTGTGCTGTGTGTGTGTGCTGTGTGATTGTATGTGTGTGTGCGCGCTGTGTGTGCTGTGTATGCTGTGTGTATGTGTGTGTGCTGTGTGTGTGTGCGTGCTGTGTGTGTGTTGTGTAATTGTGTGTGTGCGTGCTGTGTGTGCTGTGTATGCTGTTTGCGTGCTGTGTGTATGTGCTGTGTGTGTGCACTGTTTGCGTGCTGTGTGTATGTGCTGTGTGTGTGCACTGTGTGTGTGCTATGTGTGTGTGTGTGCTGTGTGTGTGCTGTGTGTGTGCTGTGTATGCTGTGTGTGCTGTGTGTGTGCTGTGTGTATGTGTGTGCTGTGTATGTGTGTGCTGTGTGTATATGCTGTGTATGCTGTGTGTGCTGTGTATGCTGTGTGTGCTGTGTATGCTGTGCGCGCGCTGTGTGTGTGCTGTGTGCGCGCGCTGTGTGTGTGTGCTGTGTGTGTGTGCTGTGTGTGCGTGCTGTGTGATTGTGTGTGTGCGTGCTGTGTGTGTGCTTTGTGATTGTATGTGTGTGTGTGTGCTGTGTGTGTGCTGTGTATGCTGTGTGTGTGCTGTGTGTGTGTGTTGTGTGTGTGTTGTGTGTGTGTGTGCTATGTGTGTGTGCTGTGTGTGTGTGCTTAGAGGGATCAAATAGTAAACCATCCAGTCACCTAGTGTGGCTTCTGTGTGCCAGGCACTGTTCAAAGTGTTGTGTCCATAGCCACGCACAGAAGTGAAGCCCCACCCACCCTGTCGCTCAACCAGGGAGGAGGCACTTGTGTTTATCATCTAATACATTAACCTCTTCTGCTCCAGAGCATGCATCTGGGGCATGCTAGCCAGAGCACATAGATGAAGTGATTTCCCTTAGTGCTGGTAGCCAGAGCACATAGATGCGACTTCCCTTAGTGTTGGTAGTAGTGGCTGTGCCTTGACAAGAATCTTGTGACCATAATCACGAGTGTGGAGATGGATTATTGATTCCTGATGAGGAAGGGTAGAAGGGTCATATGTGATGTCTTTTCCTGACCAGCCTGGGCTCTCCACCACGTATATTTAGGGACTAAACCCCCTGTGAGGGACAGGCTTGTATTCTGGGTTGTTGGTGAGGAAGCTGAGGTAGAGGGATGGATGTGCCTCAGGGTGCTCAGTTGGAAAGGTGCAGGAGGCCCGGCTGCCTGCCAGGCCTGACCTCTCTGATGGCTTTGCCCACTCTGCTCTCCTGTTTCTCCAGGTAAAGGGACTCAGTTAGGAGTTCAGTAGCCAGCTAGGGGTCGGAGAGGAGTAGAGAAGCTACTATTGAGTAGTAGCTG
This sequence comes from Mesocricetus auratus, assembly GCF_017639785.1. Taxonomy (NCBI): domain Eukaryota; kingdom Metazoa; phylum Chordata; class Mammalia; order Rodentia; family Cricetidae; genus Mesocricetus; species Mesocricetus auratus. The sequence continues at coordinate 73,996,672 of NW_024429197.1, read as the reverse complement.
AGCCTGGTGCTATAGACTTGTAACCCTGGCTATTTGGAAGGTTGAGAGACAGAGGGATTATGAGTTCAAAGACTACCTGGGTTTCAGAATGAGTTTAAGACTGGCCTGAATAACTTAGGGGGACACTATTTCAAAATTTTAAAAAGGCCATAGAAAAGGAAAAGGAGAGGGTTCCTGGGTAAGTATTATGATTCTGGGATTGGAATTAACAGTAGCCTCTAGAGCAGTGGTTCCCAACCTTCCTGCTGCTACGACCTTATTAAAAGGTCCTCGTGCTGTGGTGACCTCTAACCATAAAATTATTTTCATTGCACTTCATAACTGTAATCTGCTACTGTTAGGAATCACAGTGTAAATATCTGTGTTTTCTGATGGTCTTCCATGACCCCTGTGAAATGGTTGTTAGACTCCAAAGGGGTTGTGACCCACAAGTTGAGAACTGATGCTCTAAATGGCCACACAGTGTATCCCCAGGAGTCACTGACATGTTGTGGCATTAAGAGAACCTGAGATAAAGCCTCTAGAGAGTGAGACCCTGGACAGGTCAGGTATGGTGGACACTGGTACATTAGAGCTTACCACGCCAGTTTCAGATGGAAAAATGAAGGTTTCACATCCCCCCCCCAAGTGAAGACTAGAAAACCCTGAGCAGAAATGACCCTGAAGGATGACAGTGCCCTCTGTAGGCCCATGCTCCCTGTCTGTCATGGCACCCTGTTATTGTACCAAGTGCCCTGTTATCCCTGTGCCCCCTTTTTGGCCTAGTACACTCAGTTTTGTTATCTTTTCCTGAGGGCTTCTGGCTGACCCCCAAAACCAACAGCATGGTCTGCTAAGGAATTAGACTTAAATTGAGGGAGACAAGGAGAGACAGTGTTCCTGGTGTTAAGGAACAGACAAATGTAGTTTGCAGTACTTCCTCGTAACCCAGGCCGGGCTGCTGTTCCCAGCACAGTGATCCAGGGTTTGGGTGAAAGCTGCTGATGTGCAGGTTTCTGTGCATGTTCCTGCACAACAGCCAAACGTTACCTGTTCCCAGGGGTAGATGACCATAACTGGAAAGTTCTAGAGGCAATGCAGGCTTTGTGATTAAGCAGATACAGACATCCTCAGTCATACTGTCTTAGAGAACTGTGCCCATTTGGCCCGTGGAAAGATCCAAATGATGTAGTCAAACCCTCCAGACAGCCAGAGATAAGAGAGGGTCAGCCATATGGCAGGTGTGCACAGGACCCTGATGGTAGGAAGCCAGGTCTCTGTGCACAGGACCCCGATGGAAGGAAGCCAGGTCTCATTCATGCACTCACCCATTCTATAAGGTATTTCTAAGCTAGTGGTTCTTTGAGAGAAGTGCATTCGGGTCAGAGAGACTTGCAGGTGCCAGGACCTCGACACTTAACTGTGCTCAACATCAGGAGCCACTAGGGATTCTGAGCAGAGCTGATACTATGATTTGAAAAGGCTCATTGTGCCTTTAAGAGGACAGGAGTAGGGGCAGGGGGCAAGATGTTAGAAGAGATACTGCTGAGGGGTCAGACCCACAGGGCAGAAAAAGGTAGCCATAGAGGTAAGCACATGATAGATTGCTGTGTTTTCTGCTCCAGGGACACTGGCTGGGAGGAGCCTACATCTGGAAACGCACAGCCTCCTGCTTGGTCCTGGGACAGTCCCACACTGGCAGTCATATCTATATGCTGCCCCTCTCCCCGACCTTGGTATTCCCTGCTTGGTTGATTGGTTGGTTGTACATATTCTCTTGCCTTCCCTCTAGCCATGCTGAGGGCCCAGCAGCTCACACGGAGTCTGCCTGGGTTTAGATCCTGGTGTTTGCCACCGCCTGGTTGATACCCGACCTCCTGCGTTGGTGCATTTTGGTTTCTTCATCAGAATGGTGGAAGTTGTGTCAGTTCCACACACAGTGTGCTGGTAACATGGCTGTCTTTACGAAATGCCTAGCCATTGAAGGTGATCAGTAGACATCTATTTCGCTTGCCACCATGCTGGCAGGGTGTAGGGGACAGGGTGTGGATGGAGTTTGATTGTTGAGGGACCCTTGAGATCTGGTCACCATTTCGTGACATCACACTTGCCTTCCTGGCTCCTTAAAACACTTTCTAAAACGGTGCCCAGAACCTCCTTCATATCTAGTTGAAGGCACTCAAGGTTACCCATCCAGTGAAATGGCTTTGGGCTTAACTGAGTCTTACCCTCAAAGCCAAGGCCTTTCACCAGTTGACTGTGTCATCCTGACCTCATGTGTGAGCCTGCATTCTATTCTTTAGGGAGTAATTCTTGTTTAGCATCCTGGTTTTCAGCAGTAAAATAAAGATTGTCCTAGACAAACCCATTTCATTAGCACCGACTTTTCATAGTAACTGTCACCTTGTGCTAGCGAGTGGTATGGTGTAGATGGAAGAGATTCGTTGAGAATTGCTTTGCTCAGTCAGACAGCATCTTCCTTTGGCTTCAGACTTTTGCTCTCAGTGACAGAAATGGCTCTTCTCTCTCTGCCAGACTCTAGGCCAATGAAGGGCGACTGTAAGGTCTATGCCCTTGCTCCGCCGGACTTGTTGCTTTTGTGGTAGGCAGGGTTCACTCTTTGCTTAATCGGTTACTGTTAAACCTAGACTGTAAGTAAAGCAGATTCTGGAAAGTTCATATGCAACCCTTGCTGCCTGATGGAGACAGCAGAGAAATGCACAAACTCGCTCACATGAATTGGGTTCTACAGGTCGTCTTCACCAAAGGGCATTTGAGTTTGGGACGACCTTGCACAGAGAACTGAGCAGGGTGTCCTGGGACTTTTGCTTGGCTCTCTTCTCTGCATCCTGCTGTGTGTGCTCCATGGGCTGAGGGGGCTCTTCCTGAGAACCTGGCTCTGCTGATGGGGAGGAAGCGCCCTTGCTCAGCTGCTTCTTGCTCCCACAGCATTCGAGGCACAGTGGTAAAGACCCCCCCCCCCACTCCACAGCTGCCTCCTGGTTCCTTCCTGTCTGTTTCTCATCTTTGCTGCTGGCTGGAGAGCAGCCATGCCCACCACTTCTTTTGTTTTCATTGGGGCTGCAAATTCCCCTGTTCCCTTCATGTAGAAAGCATCTGACCGATGGACTGAAAGGCTGCCCGTCCTTTTTCATGGTCCAAGAAAATGTCACGTTTTGTCCTCTTTGTAGGGACTAGAGAAAATAACTACTTGTTGGGTCCCTGATACGGACAGATGTCTGTGTGGGATGAGGAAGGTCCAGGACTACCACCCACCCCAAGGATACTAAGTTCTATGATGCGCAGGCCCCTCTGAAAATGTGCTACCTCTGCCTATAATCTCTGCACATCTTTCCATCTGCTTTGAATTGCCTCTGGGTTGTTCATTCTAGTACCGTATAATTGCCCTGTAATGGGTTGCTAGACTGCATGCACAGCTTAGGGAGTTATGACAAGGATACAACTCTGTCTGTGCCCAATACACACACACACACCAACAATTTAGCACTTGGAATGTGGATACGTGGAGTCTAAGGAGACCGAGAGTTAGCTGTGTGTGGTAGCATACAGGGTGCCTGGTGCACGTCTGTCCTTTAATCTTCTGAGCTGTTTTGGTGTCCGTATTAGTGTTGCTGATAACACATAAAGAGAGGGGGCGGTAAGCAGGCTAGAGAATCCAGTGTTAGCTTGCTGTGAACCAAGTTCTCATCCTCGGGGCCCTTGTGAGGGTAGCCGCACAGTAGAGTGTGCGGGTCTGAGGGCTGTGTACTTGAGCTGGGTGCTCTCTGGAGAGATGGCTGGGTACAGCAGACATTGTGTGTGGCCCACTAGTCTGAAAGTCTGGCTGGGGGTTGAGGGGGAAACACATCAGGGGGGGCACTATAGAGCATCTGCTAGCAGGGGACCAAGAGGAGAGCAGCCATCCTGTGAGGAACTTCTGTCAATCTTAGGAAGAAGTTGGAGAGGGGCAAGAAAGGAAAGGAATGAAAATTATTAAGCATAGGCTTGTTGGGAAATGAGGTCAGTGGGCAGAAAGACGCCCATGGAGCTACCTGACCTCTGGGATCTGTATATATGAGCCTATGTACCCTGAATGGGCAGAAAGACACCCATGGAGCTGCCTGCCCTCTGGGATCCGTCACCATGAGCCTATGTATCCTGAAGCAAGGCTGTGTATGACCTTGGGCACAGACATCTGTATGGCTTCTATTCCCCATCTGTCTATTCAGAGGTTGTTGTGTAGATCTAGTGGCTGGGGCTGCAGTGTCATTCTGTGTGAGAGCAAGGAGCACGACACATTTGGGACAGTTCAGAATTACTGTACTCCCCGGCCCATTGGCAAAGGAAACCCATGTGTTTAAAATGCCACTAACGCTGCTAATCCCTTGTAATGGCCAGGTCTGGACCAGCCTCCCGTTTGCCCCAGTGCCTATGAAGTAAGCGCCGAGCTTTAAGCAGAACAACCCAGTAGCTGAATCTTGGCATGTGCGACTTGATGGGGTTGCCTGAGACTATTTCCTTTTCCTGCTTTAGTTTTTCAATTAACCAGGGAATTTTCTCTTAATATTTAAATCTTAACGTTGTCTTTCTGAGTGGCAATATTAGTCAGTGTTGTGGCTGACTGACACTGTGCATTGAAGAAAATTAAGTGCCTAAGAATTATCTCAAAGTAATGATGTATTTATGCATTGTAGGTTATTTTGAGTTTCTAGAATGTTAAGAGTTGTTTAATAGGTTAATAGCTCCAATCTATTAATTTAATCTTTTCTTTCTGACTATTTATTAAAATATATCAGCGATACATGACAGGAATGGAAGCATAGACAATTTGGAGGGTTATTGAGGGGCAGATAATGGAGCAGGGATTGGAAACTTGGGCAGAATAATAAATACAGACCCCAGGATAGTCCCCTGTCTCTCCAACTTGAGGTCTCACTCCAGAGTGCTTGGCCCCTCCCAAGTCCCTCAGTCAGAAGTCTGTCATTTGGCTGTATGTCCTAAGGACACATTGTACCAAGCAACTACCTGAGCAGCATCAGGGAGAATTATAAGTTGACAGTGGGCACCAAGCCTTGGTAGTTTTCTCTCAGCAGGAGATATTTCCTCCTGTCTTCACTGTCTCAGTTCTGCGTAGATGCTAGCTCCACACCTGTTTATTCAGTCAACATCTGTTTTACTATTCTCTCTTTTCCTGAGAAGGGAAAACTAAACCTGTCCAAGTAGTTTAAAAGTCTCAGCGTTGGAGTTAGGCAGACCCTGGTAGAATCTTCTTTCTGTCATTAGGGAACCCAGAGGCTCTGCAAACTCACGTTGTTATTCCCGTCCCTACCTTCTCACCTGTAATATTAAAGGAACTGCATACCTTGTAAGGTACCATACAGAAATAGTAGGAGCAGCTGTCCAGCACCAGGTGTCACACCTGGACACCACACCATAGAGATCTACATCACCATGACCACTCCCCACACCATGTACACCATAGAGATCACCATCACCATGACCACTCCCCACACCGTGTACACCGTAGAGATCTACATCACCATGACCACTCCCCACACCGTGTACACCATAGAGATCTACATCACCATCACCATGACCACTCCCCACACCATGTACACCATAGAGATCTACATCACCATCACCATGACCACTCCCCACACCGTGTACACCTTAGAGATCTACATCATCCCCACACCGTGTACACCGTAGAGATCACTATCAACATCACCATGACCACTCCCCACACCGTGTACACCACAGAGATCTACATCACCATGACCATGACCACTCCCCACACCGTGTACACCATAGAGATCACCATCACCATCACCATGACCACTCCCCACACCGTGTACACCACAGAGATCTACATCACCATGACCACTCCCCACACCGTGTACACTGTAGAGATCACTATCAACATCACCATGACCACTCCCCACACCGTCATCACAGCATCACCACCATCCTCACCTCTGCTGTGTGCACTGATGTGCTGGTGTCTAGCCATCTTCTGTTTGTATTGTTCTCTCAGCAGACCTTGCAAGCTCCCCACCAGGCCCAGGCACAGAAGACAAGCGCATCCAGTGGACCTGTGGCCTCTGGATGTCTTTCAGAGTTGCATGGGAAGCATAGGTGCAGGTGAGGGCTTGAAGCAGGGTGCATCAGATCAGAGTAAGCCTATAGATTCCAGGGCCGAATCCTCACCCAGGAGTGTTTTCCATGATGTCTTAGAGTTTCTCTTGCTATGAAGAGACACCATGACCATGACAACTCTTATAAGGAAAACATTTAATTAAGGGGGGATTTGCTTAGCGTTTCAGAGGTTCAGTCCATTATCATGGTGGGGAGTATGGTGGTGTGCAGGCAGACATGGTACTGGAGAGGTAGCTGAGTGTTCGACATCCTACAGGCAACAGGAAGTCAACTGAGACACTGGGTGGTATCCTGAGCATAAGAAACTCAAAGCCCACCCCCACAGTGAAACATTTCCTTCAGCAAGGCCACACCTACTCCAACAAAGCCACATCTCCTAATAGTGTCACTCCCTTTGGGGCCATTTTCTTTCAAACCACTACACATGGTAACCCTACACTCTGTCAGTAAGTCTATTACAGGTATCCATGTGCCACATTTTAGACCCTCGGGAGAACAATTCTTCACCTGGAAGAATGAAGATAAGCTGATAGTAAAAGAACACGGTTCATTCATTCACAAAATTGGCCTCCTTGGACCATCTCCTGCCCACAACACAAAGAGGGAGGCGTGTAAGAGACATCCTTCCATGTAGTTCTGAACATTCCAGAAACAAGGCACCATCAGTGGTGACAGGAATTAGTTGTCCATAGAAAGGGCTTGCCCTTGTCCGAGGCTATGGGCTGCCATTGGCCTCCCTTGTGACCAGGCTGTGCCACCTCTCTTCTGAGGACAGTGAACCAACGAAACAAGTCCTGTCTTCTTGTAGCTCACGTTCTAGATGGAGAGACAGATGATGAAGTTGACAAAGAGACTATAGACAGTGTTGGCTGGGAAAATACTCAGGAGAAAAAAATGGGTTCTGAGACCAGACGTGCTACAACCTGGATTGTAAGTGTCAGCATCACTCCATGTAGCTGTCAAACATGATCTCAGAGCAGCAGTGGAGAGGAGAGAAGCTGGCAGTTACAACAAGACGGGGTGAGGGATGTGTGTGGCTCCAGGTGAGGGGTGGCTGAACCCCCTAAGGAGAATGTCAGGATACACTTTCCAGGTGGGATTTGTTGGTGGGTGTGTTGGTTGGGGTGAGGCGAAGAGGAGTAGGGCTGAATCTGGTGTGGAGGCACAGAGGGCTGTACCACTGCTCCTTGGGTGTGCTAGCATACGAAGGTGAGGCAGTGAGGACTCCACAAAACATGCAAGAGTGGCCAGAAGGTGGGAGGCCCTCAGGAGAGTTCAGTGCAGAGTGTGGGGAAGCGTTGAGTGGGGGAGCAGGCACTATCAGCGGCCAAAGATAGACATGGGGTGGGCACTGGGAGGGGACAGTTGTATTTAACACCCTAGAGGTCATGGGGCCTCAGAAAAGAGCTCTGGGGTTGCAGTGGAGACCCACAGCTTTATAGAATGAAGAAGTATTGCCAAGACAGGGTCTGTGATAACCCACAGGAAGCATTCTGACGCATGTCATCAGCAGTAGGGCAAACCTGAGGTCAGCCTCTGCCGCAGGATCAAATGGCCAAAGGCATGCGCTGTGTGCTTCAGTTTGTTTCAGATGCCTGCATCTGTATGATCTGGAGTTAAACGTAGCCTGAGTCATAGGGAAGTTTTATTGTGGAGGAAGTAAGCAAGGCACAATTTGCATGCTGCAAGAAGAGGGTTTCCCCTCCTCACCATTAACGCTGTTTTAAATGAATGGGCATCAGGGTAAATGGCACCTTTGGAAGAAATAGGCTGAATCTGGGGGTGCAGGTGAACACACCCATCTTATAGAGGGAGGCACACACCTGAGCATGCGGGGTTCACCTCTGTGTGGGCTTTGTGCATCTCAGGAAGAGCAACTTGAAAGCCTGACATGGAATCATTGCGCTGATGGTCCCAGGCATTCGGGAGGCTGAGGCTCAAGGATTAGTTGAGCTCAGAAGTGTGGGACTGGCTTAGGCAGCACAGTGAGACCCCATTTCAAAAGGCAAAAGGGATTGCAACATCAGTCTGAGGGAGTCAGCAGTAGCAGGGTTCAAGTCCAGGGAGTTGATGCCTCTGTTTTCTGGGACTGCAGAACATCATCATATGGTAGTGGTTTTGGTGGGGTGGTGTAGAAATTGTGTCTAAGAGCAGCATTGTCAGGCTCAGGCACCTGGGGTCACTTGGAACTTGTCCTCCAACATTCTTAGAAATTGCATGCCTTTGGACTTGGAACTTCGGATCTTCTTGATGATGTTATCTTAGGCCGTAGGGTTTATGATAACTGGACAACAGCAGAAGCCAGAATTGTTTTTACACTAAGTTGGTTATCGTGAAAAGTTCTATGGCCTTGGCATGTCCTCCTTTCACGGTGTGCACTGGGTTGTTGCCCTCTTCTGTGCTTTGGGTTCCCCGTCTGGCAGCAGGACTTGGAACTCAGGACTTGGAGTGGGTGTCTATGTGTTCTTGAACAGCCAGGTAAGACTCAGAGGAAGGAGATTGTTTCTGGGGCTTCACTCAGAGTCTTTGGGCTCAGGAGACTGGCCATATGGCCTGGGACAATAAGCCAGGAACATGATGAGCGAGCTCTGGGGCGAGAGGAGGGCTGGATTCATAGACTTCACTGTTTGGAGCCATTGCTTCAGAATTGCTTCTGTACAGTGTTTGTTCCCTGTGGCCTATCAGCAAAGTACAGTAGTCCCCCAGCCCGCTCTGCTGCTCAGTTTCGCTTTCTGTGGCTTCAGAACTATATCCAAAAAAATGCTAAACAAAACGATCAGAAATGCGTAGCTTGTAAGTTTGTCAGTTCTCAGTGGTGTTGTGAAATCCCATGCAGCCCTGGTGTGCTCAGGGTGCCAGCCAGTGTGCCACCCACCCCTTCTCTCCAGTGTCATCTTGGTTCTCATCTCAGCTGTCCCAGCTTGCGGCTAAGTATCCCTGATGCCACTCAGTAGTGTTCCCAAAGTCATGATGCAGAGGAGAGCGGACCACAAGCACAGTGGAAGGATGGTGTGTCTTTGGAGCTGTGTGACAGCGCTATGGGGCACATAGAAAAAAATGTCAACACAGCCTTCGCTTCAGTAATACACAGTAGGGAATCTTGAATATGTCCCTTATAGAGAAGAAGGGCCTGTTGCACCCCAGACTGGGTGGCTTAGAGTAACAGAGGTCTTTTCCTTCAAAATCTTGAGCCACAAGTCAGAAATCAGTGGGCCAGCAGGTTTACACTCACTCAAGAGGCCTTTAGGGGGGAAATGTTTCCTCTTACTTTTTACAGCTGTCGTTGGTCCTTGACTTATGGCCACATCTACCTGGGTGTCAAATAGCTTCCTCCAATTCTCTGGAACCTCTTGTGTCTCAAATATCTGTGCTCTCAGCAACACTTGCAGCTGCTTATAGGACGGGTTCAATTCCAACATCCTTACAGCTGCAAACATCTGCTTTTTTCACATAAGCTCACATTTGGGGCTGCTGAGATAGGTCAGTGGATAAAGTGCCTGCCACACAGCACGAGGACCAGGGTTCAGATCTCAGCAACTCACACAAAGACCAGATGGGCGTGGTGGCATGCTTGGAATCCCAGCACCACTGGAGAGGTAGAAACGGAATCCTCAGAGTCAGCTGGCGAGCCAGACACCTAATGGATCCATGAGCTCTGGTGTAGGGGAGACCCTGACGGTAAAGGGTAGAGTGGGCAAGGAAGAGCCAGTGTCAGCTTCATGCTAGCACCCCTCCCCCTACACACATGTAAGCCCACACATGAGCGTGCGTACACACGCATACACATGCAGAAAAAGCATGATCACAGATTCTGGGGTTAGGATTTAGACATACCTTTTGGGGAAGCACCAGTCACCCCACTACAAGGAAGAAACTCAAATATCTGTATGTCAGGCAACAAAACAAAGTTGTATCTATTGAAAATGGAGGGAATGGGGTTTTAGAGTCAAACTCAAGGCCACCCTTAGTGTCCCAGCCTCCTGGGTGCCTGTGAGCCTTTGCAACAGAACACCTAAGCCCTCGAGGAACACACTTGGAGGACCATTACCTAAGAGATGGCAGGAGCTTTCAGCACCTCCTTGGGCAGGGGACCATTTGGTCTGGCCTCTCTCCAGGCAGTTCACGCTCGCGGGAACCAGTGACCAGGGAAAGCAGGTACTTACTGAGAAATACCCGTTTAGTGCCCATCTTTGGATTCTATGTTGAAGTGTGACTCGGGTTAAATATAAAATTCACAGCATATCTTGAGCAACTATTTTGTAGTTATCTATATATAAATCTATTTTACAGCGACACAAATAGAATAGATTATGGAGTGTCAGCATGTAGATAGATTCTGAGTGCTTTTCCACTAATATACCTAATGATTCGTGCTGAGAATATTCAAGGGCTCCACTGTACATTTAAATGGATATAATTAAAATAATGAGCTCTATTTTAAAAAATGATATATGAAAAAAAATTTTAAAGAAGTTGGAAGGAGCTGCACCACTAATTCAAAGTGATCTAAGTACTTGTGTGATGCTGTTGTTATTAGGACACCTAATTAAATGCGGAGCAGCTGAGGAAAAGAGAGGTTTGGGCTTGTAAATCTCAGTGCAGGAGTCGGGGAAGAGATGGAAGCTGCCTGTGTCCTTAGCACCACGAGCGTTTGCAGAAGGGGAGCCGGTGGCTCTGTGCTGTGCCATTGTGCACACCTGTGGTGAGAGAGTGGCTCACTTGATCCCCATCCATAGACTGAGTCAGGGTCAGGCTGCTCACACAGCAGCAGCTGGATTTCCAGAGCAAGCTCTGACTTATCTAGACTGTAGCGGGGTGGCGTGTGTGTGTGTGTGTGTGTGTGTGTGTGTGTGTGTGTGTGTGTGTGTGTGTGTGTGCTGTAGGGAAGTGGGAGTGGGAACCAAGAGTCTACCTGCCCTTGGGAGGAATTCATTCCCTCTTCCTCCCTCCAGAACCCTGGTGACCTGGCTGGAGGTCCCAGGGGTCAGGAGATGTGGCCTCAAGTCCTGAGTTAGCTCCAATCAGGGTTAGACTCAGGAGTCTCCCTGTGGTATATTTCCACCCAGGCCTGTTGTAGATGTGGATGGCTACCATCTGCTTTCCCAGTGGGCCCTTGTGTGTCTCAACAGGCAAAAATCCCAATGCCTATTTACTAGGAGGTACATCTTCTCTTGATCTTTAAGTAAGTACAGCATTTATGGGGCATCTACCGTATGCCTACTGTATGCTGGAGATACAGTGTTACCCAGACAGCTCTTAGAGGTGTACAGTTTGGTGAGTCATTAATGGACAAGACATTTTCAAATAGCAGCCAGGGCTATGAAGAAACTAGAACAAGGTGATGACAGACACTGGACAGTGTGCCAGAGAGAATTCATCAACATGTCCAGTCACTTTGAGAGTCAACTGTGGGAGGGAGATATGACTTCCACAGAGGAATTATGGCTCCATCGTGCTAGGAAGGCTTCCTAGTGGCAAGAGTGACATCAGGAACCAATGTCATTGTCATGATGATAACTACTATTTGAAATTTGTATGGACATCCATTGCAGGCCAGTGCCCCCGTTAGCCTCCTTACAGTGGAAACGAAGGCTTGCGGTCTCACTCCTAGTTCTCAGTAGTGGTGGAGCTGCAGTTTGGAGACCCATGGGTTGAATTCACTGTAGTCCATGTGCTAGCATCTATGCCATGCTCTCTGTGTTCATCTGTTTTCTGTTGCTGTAATAAAATGCTCAAGACTGAGCAGTTTATAAAGAACAGAGGTTGATGTTTCTCTGTGTTAGTCTGTTTTCTGTTGCTGTAATAAAATGCTCAAGACTGAGTAGTTTATAAAGAACAGAGGTTGAGTCAGCTGACCGTCATGAAAGTTGAAACACCAGTGAGAGTTCTGCTCTGGTGAGGTCTCCTGGCAGACAGCTTCACCATGACCTAGTAGCAAGTCACTATTAATGGGCCAAGTACTCTGCTGTTTTCTGTGTATTCACTGTTTAAACCCCATGTGACAATTCTGTTATCTGTGCTTTCAGATGAGGAGACCCTGACCTTAAGGTGAGGGGGTGAGTAGGGAAGTAACAGCTGGCCCCTCCCCTGATTTCCTTGGATGGTGGTAGCAGACTGCCTGGGTGGTTAATGACACCAGGCCAGTGTTTCACCAGGCTGGAGACCTGAAGTTAACTCAGGGCTCAGATGGCTTAGGCTCTGGGGAGGGGCCACTACCACCAGGCTTGCAGGCAACCACTGTGTCCTCTGTTGGAGAGAATAACTTTTGTTGGGGGGGGGGCGTGTAATAAAGTGTGTGGAGGTCAGAGAGCAGCCCGTGGGAGTCGGTTCTCTACTTCAGCCTATGAGACCCAGGGATGAAACTCAGGTCATCGGGCTGGATGACAAACTCCTTTACTGGCTAAGCCTTGCTGCTGGCCCAGGAGTGCTTTTATAAAGTCCCTAACCTCGTCATAAAGGCTCCACCATGGGGAGATCTCGTTTAACACTAATTACTTCCTAATCATCCCAGCCCCAGAAACAACCACATTTGCGGTTTGGATATTAATGTGTGAATCTGGGGGTGGGTGGTCACAGTTTGCTTCAGAGTAGTTCCCCAGCTGCATTTCTCTGTGCCTCCCTTGTAAGCCGGCCTCAAGGAGTCTCTCTCTGCTCAGCATCAATCTTTTGCCCCTCTGGGAGCAGCTACAACTGGAGAATCGACTTGTACAGTGTAGCCATTGCTCCTCAACTATGGTAGCTGCTGAGACCCAGAGACACACAGGGTCCAGGTGGATCCAAGGTCACGTTCCAGGCCCCACCTCCCAGGCCCTGCCTCCCAGGCCCCATGCCTTCACAGTGCCCTCTTGGCTTTCCATGTGTGCAGGCCTGAGGATTTCTTGAGTCTAGGCTTCTCTGAGCAGAAGAAAGAACCTGGGCCTGGAATGAGATTTGGTTTTCATCCTGGGCCTACCGTGCCTCACTCACCTCTAAAACAGGAGTCGTGAGGATAGTTTGCCTACTGAAAGGATGTGGGAGCCCATGGAGAAGTGGGGTGCCAGAGCCCAGGCTGCGTGTGTTCGTCTGTGCCTGCCTTTGTGACCTCAGCAAGTCATGGCTCCGTTCCAAGCTACAGAATGCACTGAGCTTCCTGGCCAGTTCCATCTGAGCCCGTTCCTTGAGATGTTCTCGAATGCTTGGAGAGCATCCCCGTGCCAAACCTGTTGGCTCCCTGACATCCTCACCATGAGAGCCTCTTGGGACTGGTGTTTTCCCATCTAAAGTGGGAGTAGAGAAGAGCTTGGATGTGATCTATGGTCCTGCTGCCAAGGAACAGAAACAGAGTGAGATACTTGGCATGCTCTGATCACGATGCTCGAATGCTGTTGGCAGACCAGACCCCAGCTTGGCCTGGGGCTTGCTAGAAATAGCGTCTCAGGCACTGGCCCAGGCTTCCTGAACAGCCCCTGCATCTGTGAAGGCCCCCAGCTTCAAGCTGGACAGGTATACATTTCCAGTAGCCAGAGGTGCCCTTTGAGGTTCCTTGCAACTCCAGTTGTACAAATGACCTCCACTTACCCAGATGTGAAATGGAGCTGGTTCAGGAGGCCGAGGAGCCCTCCTTTCCATCCAGTACAGAGCGTTGTTGTGAGTGTGTACAGTGCTAAGAGCTGGGGGGTTCCCGTGTGCCCGTGCGCCGTTGCGGATGCCCTCTGAACGGCCTCTCTTCTCTCCCAGGGAGCGCTTGAAGCGCAGTCAGAAGAACGCCAAGGTGGAGGGCACAGAGCCAGTGCCTGCTGAGGCCTCACTGAGTGCCGAGCAGGGAACGATGACGGAGGTGAAGGTGAAAACGGAGCTACCGGATGACTACGTCCAGGAGGTCATCTGGCGGGGCGAGGCCAAGGAGGAGAAGAAGGCGGTCAGCAAGGATGGAACTGGGGATGTGCCTGCCGAGATCTGTGTGGTGATTGGCGGCGTCCGCAACCAGCAGACCCTGGGTGAGTGCCCAAGTGGGGACGGGGCCAGGGTAGAAATGCGTGACCAGAAAGAGGCTGGGGTCTCTGGGACAGAACCTTCTGTGTCTTGCTCTGCTGCAGGGAGAGAGCAGAGCTCCTGCGAGTTCCCTCTGCATGTTGAGTTCTAGCCTGGAGAGCTCCCCTTCTTCCTGATGTGACAAGACCCCATGCTTCTGTCAAGCCTTGGCTGAGCTCAGATATTTAGAATGTGATGGATGCATGCTGGCCCGATGCATCCATCACACCTTCAGGCCCCCAAGCTCCTGGTTGGGGACCAGCATAAGCCCTTACTGCTTTCTTGGTATCCTGAATGCATGTCCCATCTGCCTTGTCCCTGGTTTGAATGGGAGCTCTTGGGGATGTCCCCAGTGCTGGTCCTGGTCTGCTTTTGATCAGTGACAGGTAGACGCCTTCCTATACTTGGAAGAGTGCTGTAATAACCTGCTCTCAGGCAGTGACGATTCAAGGGCTCAGATGGCCACAAGGCCTAACAGGCTGATTTAGCATATGCAGATAGAGCCTGCAGGACACGAGCTGGGGATTGTGTCCAACTGCTCTATGCAGAGAGGGCAGCCACTCCTACACTCAATGCTTGACAGCCTCTTGAGAGTCACCTCTCAAGTGGGAACCGGGACTCAGCTTTGTCCCATCCCTGCTCGGATCCTATGCCCAATATGTGAACATATGGGTGTGAATTCTTTTGGCTTTCAACATTGGCTCTCAGATTGGCTTTTGAAATCTGCCAAACAAAACATATTGGTGGCTTAGCGTTGTTCCATGAGCCACAGATTTGAATCTCAGGGACAGCGAAACAAGGCTCATGTTCCTCAGCCTGCGTCCTAGACTGGCACCACATGTACATGTCCATCCTTACCTTCCTCCATGGTTGCCACGCCCAGAGTGTTCATGGGCATGCTGCTCCCTCCACCATCGTCATCTGCCCTTCACGGTCCAGGTCTGGCCTGCCCCTCCTGACTTTTAAGCTCCTCTGTCTTCGTGGTTTGCATACTGTTTGCTGCTCACATCATGGGGAGATGCCCTTTGTTTCCAAGGTCCGCCCGCAAGTCTTGACGCCTTTTCTCCTTAGGCCTCAGGCTTCTCTCTTTCCAGCCCATACTCAATGTCCCCACGCGCATCACCACAGCATCCCATGACCAGCCATACTTCGTGTCTCTCTGCCTGACACATGCCATTCAGCTGGCTGCAAGGAAGCCGCAGCACAAAGACATCGTGCTATGTCGTCCTTCCCTACAAACCTTGGAACTGACTCCTGCCATCCAGAGCAGCGGCCACAGCACCGAGATCCCCCATTGTCCCTTTGTCTCTGATCACCCCAGACCTCTCATCACAGTGCTCATCCTGACATCCTGTCTCTGATCACCCCAGACCTCTCATCACAGTGCTCATCCTGACATCCTATCTCTGATCACCCCAGACCTTTCATCACAGTGCTCCTCCTGACATCCTGTCTCTGATCACCCCAGACCTCTCATCACAGTGCTCATCCTGACATCCTATCTCTGATCACCCCAGACCTCTCATCACAGTGCTCCTCCTGACATCCTGTCTACTCTTCCTTCTCCCCCCTCTAGGAATACTATCCTTTTCCCAAGCCCAGCATGTCCTTCAAGGCCAGTTCTAGGGCCACCTCCCTCCTTCTCTGGTCTCCCATGGTCAGAGGGGTCTACATGGACTGTGCCTGACCCTGCCAAGTCTGGGAGCCCCCTAGAGGTTGGATCTCTGGGACCTGCTTGATTTCTGCTCCTCACTCCTACTCCACAGTGCCTAGCAAGGTGCCAGCTTGTGGCGAGTTGTGTTGGCTGTGGTACTGTGACCGTCGGGATGAGACTAGGAGACGCAGCAGTAATGAAAGTCTCAAAAGTAGCGGATCTTACTAACTCAGAGCCCTGAAAATTCATTTCTTCTTAACATTCTGTCCACTGTGACCCACGCAGGACTCCACTCGTCTGTAGACTCTAACACAAGTTAGCTGTTCTCACAGATGACCAGATGGCAGAGGAGAGCAAGTGCTAGGTGAAACCAAGGAGGCCATTGGCTGCTAGAGTCAGAAGGGAGAGGCTCTCACAGCCGTCAGAACTGTTCATGTGGACCGCATCATCTGAGGGGCCAGGAGGTGCCCACATCCCAAGGTCACTACGAAGGACAATTGGGCGTAAGGAGACGCTTGGTGGGGAACCTTGCCTGACCTCTGCCCCTCAGCATTCACTCCCCAAAGCCAAGGACCAAGCTTCCTCCTCCAGGATCTGTGAATGGAGGAGAGAATGTGTTCTTACTCTCACTGAAGAATATTATGTCTCTACTCTTTAAGCCCAGCCCCAGATGTCCTGTGAGGGGAAACTGAGTGCAGATTCGGTCAGGGAGGCCTGTAGCAGGCAGGCCAGGGAAATGTGTACAGCCTCCCCTCAGCCAGCAGCCCACATGGTGGAGGCCCTGGGACCTTAGGCCTTCTGCTAGCCCGAGCATTCATTTCTCACTCAGCTGCTGCTCAACAGCCAGGTCTTCGGTCTCACTGTCCAGTGGTGTCCTCCTCTGCTAGATGAGGACCCACCCTGGCCACCTCCTGGGTGTGGGAACCAAAACATTAGTGGACAGTATTGACCAAGGAACTTGTATCTGAGGTGCCTGTGATGGAGAGCACATCTAGGTTCTCCGACTCATGGTGTGAGATCTCTGTGTACTACAGTGCACAACATACAGACTCATGGGTTATGTGAGGACATAGTAGGATATGTGCTAAGTGCCTGGTGCTGTGCCTTGTGATGGGTGGACAAACTCTTGGTAGTATAGTCTGAATGTTGGCAATCGTAGTTGGAATTTTCTTTGGGCCACCAGCAGTGGAAACCTCTTATTAATTATGGAAGCTCAGACTTTAGCCTAAGATTGTCCCGCCTGCTCTGATAACTTAATTAAACCAGTTTCTGTTCATCTACATCCTACCTCGTGGCCTTTTACCTTTCTTTCATGCTGTGTGTCTGACTCCCTCAAGTCTCGTTGACGCCTTGGTTATCTCCTGCTTCCTCTTTCTGTGCCCGGAAGGCCTGCTTAGCTACTGGTCACTCAGCTTCTTCTCACACCAATCATTCCGATACCTTTGCACACTGTACAAATATCCCACATGTCCCCTTTTTTGTCTAAATAAAAAGGAAAGGTTTTAACTCCAACATAGCAAAACTATACACAATAAGAAAAATTATCAGGTAAGAATTACATTTACAATAATACACAGTCTATTTATATTTGAAACATTCAGAGAAAATAAGCCATTATTTATCTTACCTTGGTGAGTGTAAAGTTTCGTACCTAAGTTACCTTCTATCGTAACTAAGGAAAACTGAACAAACAGGAAGTGCTGTGCAAGCCACATCCAAATCTATAGAAATGACAGAGACATCTGGCTGCCTGGGCAGTCACCCAAGGCTGCTCTGCAATGTTGGGGCATCCGTCTTTGGCCTACAGGCCTAGAATGTCTGGCAGGCTTTTCTATGAAGCAGAAATTTTGAAGGACTGTATCACCTTGTCTTGGCAGTTTGGCAGTCTTTTTCCTTTGTGTCTTGCTTGTCGGGTTTGTACAGTGTACGGTCAGCAGTTGAGGCAAGTGCAGTTTCTTGCCCAAATGGCTAGCTTTGCCACAATGAAAACAAACTCCACATGGAAGTTCTTCAACACCTATCATCCTTATATGAAGTAGACTGGTGCTGGAAGGAGCAGACGCGTTTCACTGTCATGAAAAGCCGTCGGTTATTAAACATCTTAAATGTTATTATTCTGTGGGTCTCTGAAGTGTTTGAAGATCACCTGTCTATCTAACATATATCTGTTTGACCTTGAAAACATACCTAACATGACTACAAGTTTGATTGTTATAGATGACTACTAACTTGAATTTTTTAACTATCCTAATGAGTTTGTAATAATAGCTTTCAAGGACTAGAGCTTCATATTACATTTTTAAATGAGCTGTATAGGTACAATACCTTAAACAAGAGCAGAAACTTATATGGTATAACAAAATTAACCTTCAAATTGTGTCAATATACAAAAATCCATGCCAGTGTAAAATATTTGAGATTAACAGTTGTCCTTTTATCCTACACTCCTATATCCCCACTAGATGATGACAAATATCCATAACCTACCAAAGTTACCAAAATCACTCACCCCGCCTGTTGGAAATATGGGCATTGTATTCTCTAGACTGCTTCCTGTTGTCTGGGGGCAGCTGAATCTCTGGGGGACTCTGAGACAATGGTCAAAGCTGAGAAAACTAGTTGAAACTTTTGTTGTCCAGTCTCAGAACTGTCCCCATGTAGAGGGATCAGTATATATGTCACCTGTCTTGTAGATTTTCCTCATTTATTTCTTTATGTCTATGGTCAAGATTTTCAGGATGTCTCCCCCTATCATATCTGATCTCTGTTAACCTTGAAGGAATCGACAGCCTTCCATTTCCTGTGGAAACAAAAACATAGCCTTTTTCCCAACACAATACATTTTCTGAATTCCACTTTAAAGGTAAGATATCGCTAAAGTATCTAGGCAGGTTTATTCAGCAGTCCCTTTTACAATTCCATGTCTCTCAGCAGATGTCATTCACTCATCAATATTCAAAAAATTCAAAGTCAGCACAGCACCACACAGGATCCAGACGCCCCGTGCTTTTCCCATCTTTACATGGTTTTTTCCTTTCTATTACTTTACTCTCTCTTTAAAGACTTTATTATTTTTAAACTATTCTTTCTTATGACTGTCTGTACCCATTTTCTTTCTTAAGTGCATACACATTTTAAACACACTGAAACCTGTTTAGAGGGATTTATTTCATTGTTTGTTTGTTTGTTTGTTTTGGTTTTGTTTTCCAATCTGGCTCTGCGAGGTCCGTGTGGCTCCAGCAGTTGGCTCTGTCCCCTCCTTGGGTCTGTTAGGGCCAATCCTTATGCCCACAGGCCTGGCAGAGAGCTGCGTTTAACTGCCCCAGCTCTAGGAAGCTGTGCCTGAATTGTGGCAGGTGATTTTACTCGGCTTGCTGTTTCTACTTAACATGCTGGCTGCTTAAGTGCTCCCTGTACGGCAGAGTCTCTGTGTGTTACGAGCACTGGGTTACTAGGAAGCTGTGTAAGTCCCTCCACCCCCCGGCCTTTTCAGACTCTATGTAGAAATATGCTCCTCACATTAGGTGCCAAAAGCATTAGGCTTTCTTGGACCATCAATGCGCAAATCATGACACAGAGACTTACTGTGAATGCTCTTGTTTCTAGCTGGCTTTTTTTTTACTTAAATCAACACGTTTCTATTAATCTATGTGCTGCCCCGAGGCTTGTTTACCTCGTCTACATACCGTCTACCCTGCTTTCCAGTTTCTTCCACATCTGGCTGGCTGGTCCCCTTTTCTCTCTGCCCACCAGCCCCACCTAACCCTCCTCTGCCTAGCTATTGGCTGTCAGCTTTTTATTACACCAATCACAGCAGTAGAGTTTTACACAGCGTGCAAATATCCCACAGCAGGTGATGTAAAGTACTCTTTGGTACCTGCGTTTCTCCTAGTCTAAGAACTAAGTCAGTGTGATGTGGACTGGGGGTTGGGGGTGAGAAGGAAAGTCAGTATTGGATGAGTCCCACATCCCTTCTAGGTTGACCTCCCCAAAACTCAAGTCTTGAGTAACTTGGGTAATTTCCCCATAACCTGCTGGAAGAAGTTGTAGGAACCCCAGAGATGACCTCCAGGCAAACTACTATTTGGAAAACTGTGCCACAGAGGACCATGTGGGTCCTCTCCTGTCCCCAAGGCAGGTTCTCCTCCTTGCTGTGTGGTTTGTGCAGAGGGTCAGCAAGTGGATTTTACCTGAAGCCCCAGTCTCACCCATGGCCGTGGAGACTTCAGGGCTGAGGGTCTTGAAGAGTGAAGGGTTGACTGGCGGAGTCTCTGCAGGGTATATATGTGGACACTGGGACTGTGCATGCTACCACTTAACCTGACCCTACCATTTTATAGGGAGGCAAATCGTGTGGCAAGCAGGAGAGTCCTTAGCCACACAACACACGGGTGGCATGTTGCTCCTGTTTTTAAAAGGCCCACTCTCCCGACAGTACGTGCTTACGCCTGCTTTTGCGCATATGTGAAAGGAGACAGAAAGTGTTAGTGAGGGCCCCTCCTGTGCTCTGGTGTCTGAGTGTGCTGAGTTCATGCTCCTCAGGCACTATGTAGCAAGCATGTGCATTGCTCACATAGCACACTCTGGGCTCAGAAACAGGCTTTGGTGTCCCTGTTCATTCACACAGCTCTGGGCATTGGAAGCCTCCCGAGGTCCTCACTGGACCTAAGCTGTCAGATGGTTTTTCCAGGGACACAACCATTATCTCCCTTGGAGGAACCAGGGTCATGGCCACAAGGATGACATTGGCTGGGAGAATCCTGCCGTAGGTGTCTATGACCAGAAGGCTGGCTTCTGCCTAGAGAGGGCCTGTGCTCAGAAGGGCATGTCTTGCTCTCAGCCTGTCAATGCAGTTACGACTGGCAAAGGATTTATGGGCCAGGCCCACGGTTCGTTTTCTTAGCAAAAACGAGTTGATATTGAGCTTGACGGTGTTATTAAATAAAACCGGAAGTGAATGGATGAGTTAATAGATGCCTTGCCCATCTGACAAGCTATAGGCATAGCTCTGCACTATAGACTTGGGAGGGGCTGGACTCTGAGGTTTCAGCTGCTGTATGACGAATGACATAGGCAGACATCACTGCTGTTACTACCAATTCCATGTTCATGGTAAGCATCACTAACAAACCCATGTACATTGCTCTGTCAGTGTTTCTCAGAACCCTCAGCACAGCACACTGCCAGGTGGCTGAAATCAGAAAACTGGAAATGGAAACCTGTTTGCTAACATTGTGCTAGATGGAAATAAGGAAGGCCAGCTGGGCTCACCACAGTTGGGACGTCAGTGTGGACTATTGTCTGGTCCCAGCAGATAAGGATGGCAGGCACCGTCCTAGTTTTCAGAATGTACCATCAGTTCAGTGCGTGCTCTTCTCTACACTGTGGACCAGCCCGAGGCCGGGTGGCCCAGGGAGGGTTCGTGTTCATGGAGACAGAGCGCGTGAACAGTCTTGCCTACACTGCACTCCACTTCTTGTGAAGTCTGAACCAACCGGGTCATTTCCAGGTGTTAACCAGCGTGGGAAAGGACACAGGCAAAGCCGAGGACTATGTGTCCTAGAGACTCGACAGAGCCTGCAGGGGAGCAGGAGGCAGGGAGATGGAGGCTAGATATCCACAGCCTACAGCATTCTAGCACACTAAACATACATCTTCCAGGAGGCCCAACCAGCATGGAGTGGCCACCAGGAAGTCATTTGTGACAGAAATTGTTTGGTAACCAAAAAAAAAAAACCTGTGAGAGAATGAGTTTCTGGTCTTAGAGGTGGGTAAACAAAGGATGAATGGTGGCCATCCAAGCTATAAGAGAAGAATCAGGGTCAGATGGAAACTGGGTTCTGCAGGGAGGTGTCCTAAGCAATGAGTAGGTACACCCAAGGGGGAAGGACAGTTTATGCACACATACACACACATGGACGTACACACACACATGCACGCACATGCATGCACGGGAGCTCATGCCCACAAAGCCATCCCTGGAGAGGGAATGGAGGAGGAAGAGGGAACCCCAGTCTGTGGCTCTGGATGGAGTGACGAGTTCCACAGCTACTCACGCAGCCATGTGGACTTCCGTCCTTGACAAGTCCAGGAGGTGAAGGTGCCAGGTCCTACTAGGTAGAGCCAGCTGATAGCGAGTTTCCTATTTCAGTAGGCTGTTGGCAGGTCTTGGTGCCGGAGCCTGCCAGAACCAAAATTTAGTTTTTTGCTACAGCCACGAGGAAAGGAATTCTGGCTGCCCGCCCGGCCAGTTTCCTTTGCTATTGACTCTGGGTCTGGGGTAAACTGGGAAGGAGCCTGAGTGGAGAATCCTTGTTGAAAAGGATCCCGGCTGTAAGTTAGGAGACTTGGGGTCTACCCCACTGTGTTTGGAATGCTCGGTGGTTTAAATCTGCGGGATTGTTAGGACAAGAGGGAAACTATAGTTGTGAGAATCTTCAAAAGTGGGCTAAAACATAAGATAGGTTCTGGCATCAGCGGAGGCCTCGGGGCATTGAACTCCCAGGGTGAATGCGGCAATGAGAGGAATCCACAGACCATGCATCAGACACCTTCTGTTTGGTGCCTCCTGAAAGAATGTCTTGCATTTTTCACCAGTTGCAAAGGTTATAATTCCTGGAATATTGTCTTGTTTTTTAACAGTAGAATTGTGGAAATCACGAAGCCACTGCTATTTAGGACCCGCCACTGTCACTTTAAAAAGGCATATGAACAAGCTCATTTTTAGCAGACAGAAATTTTATATCTTCTTTTTTTCTCCTTGAACTCCTATTTCTAGTCCACTTCCCCCATGGGGTTTTATCCTAATGTAATATATTTTTATGCTTGAAAGTCTTTTATTGATCACTGTTTCACACTCATCTGCCACAACAAGAGGTACATAAATTGAAATAGAAATTTCTGGAGGAAAAAAATTCCCTGGGATCATAAAGCTCTACATTTTAAAACCTTTTAATTTCTCCCCCAGATTGGGTTATGATTAGCATGCAAATTGGCAAAAACAAATTTAGATAAATAGTAGTGTAAAAATAAAAAGTTATCAAAAGCACACTTCTTGATAAAATGGATAAGGCGTCCTTTCTTTCTGAACTGGCTCGTCGATCTGTGAATTAGTATTTCTTACCGCTAGATTGAGACAGGGATTCGTCCTCGTTCCATGTGATTCTCAGTGTTTGTGGGGAAGGTTGCTCGGAGCACTGGCTTGCGTGACCAGGGAGCAGAGACCATGGGGTTTGTTTCATGTGTCACTTGATTCTTTGAACTCCTTCCAAGATGTAAGCCAAAAACCACATGCGGGTCTATCTTCAGACAGTATTTGTAATGGCCTCTTCATTTACAGCTCTGCTAGGGAGGGGTGTGCGTGTGTGTGCGTGTGTGTGTGTGTGTGTGTGTGTGTGTGTGTGTGCGCGCGCATGTGTGTCCACAGGCAAGAATATGGACATAGCAGTCAGTGTGGGGTTCCTTTCTTCCTCTCCACCTTTATGTTTTGAGACGAGGTCTCTTGCTGCGCCTGTGACTCACCTGTTTGGTTAGACTGCTTGCTATGCTGTGCCCCACCTGGCTTTTGTGTGAGTGTGGGGACGCTCATGCTTGTACCTCGGGCACTTCACCAACTGAGCCGTCTCCCTAGCCCCCCATCTTTATTCTGAGTGCAAGGGGGGAATTGGAGATCCCTGAACGAAGAACAGGAACTGTCCCCGGTCTTTTGATCCAGTCACTTCTTTATGCTCAGGACTTCAGCGTTGTCCTGCTCCAGGGAGAGCAGTGGCCCTATGACAGGTTAGCGCTTAGCAGTTAGTGCTTAGCGGTTAGCTCTGGCGGGATGGTCCTCCTTGGCTGGAGGAGAGAGTGACAGAGGAGACCATTGGGCAGTTCCTCCCCCTGTTCTGGCTCATTGGGTTCAGGGGGAAAGTACTTTCGAGTTGACAGCAGGGAAACAGTTTTCTTAAAGCCACTGTCCTCAGGCGCCCCTTTTAGAAGACCCTGCTCCAGGGGATGTCCAGTTTGAGGCCAAGCCCTTGAGAGCCTTTGGAATCCCACTTGTCACAACTTCCCACTCCAAATGCTGACTTTAGCGCGTTCTGGGACCAGCTGCTATGGCTTCTGGGCACTGAGGGGGTAGCTATCCATGGGATGTCCATGAGATATCCTTTTCCTTCGCATGTCTACCTTTTGTATTTTGTCTAGATGTCCAGTCTTCTCTGGGGATGGCAGCTGGGTATACACTTGGGAATCAAGAGTCCTACCCACATTTCCTGTCTTCAGAATACTTCCTCCTCTTCTGGGCCCCTCACGCATCCCTCTCCCTCAAGTCAACGCCTCTGCCAGGGGTGTAGCCAAGTGCTGGGTGGGAGCTTCTGGCAAGCATCTGTTTGTGGCCAGGGAACCATCTTGCAGCAAAAGCAACAGCAAGGACAGGGACAGGGAAAGACTAAACTGGGCAGGCAAGTCCTGTCAGCCCTCCCCTTTAGAGCAAAATAGTCCCTCCCAGATCGGCGAGGCCTGTAAGTGGTGCCGGGTCATGCTTGTTCTAGAGGAGTGTGGCCTCACCACTAAGGAGAATACAGCTTGCTTGGCTGTGCTGGCATCCTGGAAACTGGCTTTGACCGTGTGGCCTCACCAGCTCTAGAGTCCCTGGCCCGGGCACCTCCAGGACCATGTGCTCACCAGTCATCCAGAGGACTGAAAGGGTGTTGGGGAAGGGAAGCAAGGCCTGCCCTGAGGATGTCCCTTGTGAACTTGATGGTGTGACACTCAGTTCAGCCGAGATGAGCAACCTTGGGTCAGGATGTGGCACCGCCTAGTTCTCCCCCCAGCCCCCCCGTTGAAAAATGGAGATAATAGTTACCCCTCTTCTCTGGAGCTTTGGAGATGTGTTAAGCTAATGGGAGAAGCCCCGAGCTGGCGTCTTGTACCCCAGCCCTTCAGCCTGGACAGATTCCTGAGGGTGCCTCCTCCATCTCTGCCCCTCCACCCAAGCATGGTCTGAGCCAGCCCTGTTCCGAGATGCTCCAGGTGACAGCCACTGTAGTGCTTCACAAAGGCTCCAGCAGAAGCAGAGGCATGCAGGACAGGGCAGCAGGGCTGGGGTGGAGGTGGGGGTAGGGGCAGTGGTCAGTGGTGGCCATGGCAGGTGACCAGAGGTCAAAGTAAGCATGCCATGTGTCTCCTTTAAGGATCATTTTACTGGAAAGTTTTTATTGGGGGGTGTAATGCCCATGTACAAATGAGAATTCCAACAACACAAAACCTCAGGGGGGTTGGCCTGTCAGCTGCTTCTGCCCTCCTAGCAGCCCTGGAGAACACGTGAATGGCCATGGTCAGTACTAGTGTGTGTGTGTGTGTGTGTGTGTGTGTGTGTGTGTGTGTGTGTGTGTGTGTGTGTTTGGAGGTGTACATATATGTGTGTGTATGTGTGCATGCACACGCTTGTGTGTAGAGGTCACGGGACAATCTCGGGTACTCAGGTGTCATTCCTCAGGTACCACATCCCTCCTTTTTTTGGATCCAGGCAGAGCCTCTCATTGGCCCAAAACTCACCAAGTGTGATAAGCTAGCTGTCCGGCCAGTACCAGGGATCTTTCAGTCCAGTGCTGGGATTGCAAGTGTGTACTACAGTGTCTTTTATGTGATTTCTGGGGATCGGATCCAGATCCTCACACTTTAAGTTAATACTACACCAGCTGAGCTGTCTCCCCAGCCCTGTTTACTTGTTTTGAAAAAGGGCCTAGCTCTTTAGCTCAGGCTGGCCTAAGATGCACTAGGTAGTGTAACGGTCTAACCTTGAACCTGCCATCCTTCTGCCTCAGCCTCCTGAGATCTGGAATTATAGGCATGTACCACCTCACCCAGCAGCCAGCACAAGTTTTCAAGTGGGGAGGCTGCCACATGGCCCTACCTACTCTTACTGATGTCAGCTAGGGAGACTGAGGCCCTGGTGTCCCAGGTGCCTGGCCGCCCCCTTCCCCCAGCTGGCCTTGACCATAAGCTCAGTCATTCCCCAACATTAAGGGCTCTTTCTGATTTCTTACGTAATTCAGATGGAAAAGCTTCAGAAGGCAGCCCCCACGGTGGATCTGTTCGGAGCCGGTATTCAGGGACCTGGATTTTTGACCAAGCTTTGAGATATGCATCTGGTACGTGATGGCTGAGGGACGTGGCCTGGTCGGGTCAGCATGGAGGGTGGGCACAGCTGGCCACGGCTGCCAGCCTCACACCCTGAGCAAGCGAACTCTGCTAGTATCTCAGGGCCTGAGGGGCCCCCTCTCCCTTCCCCCGTCCGGCCACTGTGAGCAGATCTTGAGTCTACCCTCAAGGGATGACAGGACATGTGGAAATCTGGTGGTCTAGACTCCCTGTACCATTTCACCAGGACTTCCTATGGGTCACCGACAGCCATGGGAAAAGAGTGGTCTCACAGCCACCTGTGTTTGGCGGCTCGTCCCTTCCCTGCAGGAACTCCCAGCCTGTAGCAGCCTTGTCTCCCACCAGCACAGGGTCATGTGTTGAGCACTTCCTCTGTCTCTGCTGCCTGTGACCCTCCTCCTCCTGGGCATTCCAGAAATCTGGTTCTGAAGAAAACACTTGAAATGCTGGTGGTAGCCGCAGCCTTCACTCACTGAGTACCTGCTGCGTACCAGGCCTCACACTAAGGACTCCCAGTACACCACTCATTCCCATGGCTGTTGTTTTATGGAGCGGGATCCTGGGGGTTTTCCTGACTGGCTCGCAGGGAGTTAAGATGTAGACTCTCGTTGGTTGCCCTCGCTGCTCAATGAGGCCACCACGAGCGTCTCAACTCTCTGTCCATTTACCACCTTCTACCCACAGGGACTCTGGAGCTCCGGAACTGAGGGGGATTGGAAGGTGAGCTTAGGAGTCCCTCCCGCTCATCCTCACTCTGTCAGGGGTGGCGAGATGATCGGCGGCCTCACACAAGGCAGCGTGAACCCTCAGCTCTCCACAAGCAGAAGAGATAGTTTGCCGTAAAGCCACTGGTTATAAACAGTATTGACTGTAGACTGAACTCCTCCCTCCAGCTGGGCCAGGGTTCCACCTCCAGCCTCCAGGTCCTACTCTGGCTGTCACAACACCATCACCAAGTTATCCCCAGGCCTGCTGACCTCTGTGCCCCCATTAGATGGAGGGCAGGGGTCACATCTGTCTCACAGCCGAGCCTCCGTGCCTGGCCATCGCAAATGCCCAATGAATCCTTGGTTGGTGGGAAGAAACTGGCAGAAACTGTCAGGGCGGGTGGAGGCTCCAGGAAGGGAGTCAGGGAGTTATCACTTGGTCGATGAGTATAGCCGCAAGCCCCCATGCAACGCTTGTCCTCACCGTGTGCCAGCTCAGGGCTGAATGCAGAGAAATGCGCGCTCCGTTGCGTCATACCTGTGTCTTCCTAGTGCTGCGACCCCTCATACAGTTCCTCATGTTGCGGTGACGCCCAGCCATAAAATGATTTTTTTTTTGGTTTTACGAGACAGGGTTTCTCTGTTTTGGAATCCAAGCCTCAGACAGGTGAGAGTGAGTCCTAGTGGGGGAGCGGGATTGGCAGACAGTCTCCCAGGCTGCCCGACAGAAGTCTCTGCTTCTCGGCACAGAGAAACGGAGTGGCAGTTAGTGATGGTGACCATGTGTCTCCGGGGAACGTGGTCCTCCTGTATTAGTTCTTCCCTTAGCCCCTGGTCTTCCCCAGAGAAGGCACTCAGGCACAGACTGTGAGAGCCAGGCTCCGTCTCTGGGCCTACACTAAAGGAGTGGTTTTACCCACCTCAGCTGTGGGTGCCTGACGTTTCCTGAAAAGGCGCATGCCTAGGCCCCCAGACCCATCAGCTTGAGGATGACTCTTCCGGGACCAACACCTCCTGCATATGCTCCCTGGCCTTCTAGAAAGTGGATGCTGGGCCCAGGTAGCCTCCCGCCTGCAGGAGAGCTCTGCCCGTTGGAGATGGGCAGGCTCTTTACCTGGGGTCCCTGCCAGATTAATCCCTGCTAGCCGTGTCCACCCTCCCTGCCATGCACTTGGTCCCAGGCTCTGCATGGTCATTTTTGGGTCCACTTGATGGTCAGCCATTTTACTTCTCTGCACCTGGGAAAAGGCTCCAAGCAGCGGAAGTCAGGTGTGCATGTGCCGTGGATGTTGTGTGCTGAGCACCGTGGCTCCTCAGCAGCTGTCCTTAGGAGCTTGTCTGTAGTGGGGCAGGACACTTGCTAGGCAGAGATGAGAACCAGCTGGAGGGAGGTGCCCAGACCACAGCCTGCTGTGTCTGGAGGAATCACCACGGTCAGATTGCTGCCAGGTGCGGAATGGCGGCTGGAGCCCCTGTGGCCTGATCTGAAGCCTGTAGTCTTCCTCTCTGTCCCATGCTGGAAACAGGTCGGCTTCAAATTCAGGAGTGGCATCCTTGTGGTATGGTGGCCATCACAGCGCACTCTGGGTCCCTCTCCTTTTTCCTCTCGATGTGTAACTGCAGGACTCAGCCAGGGTGTCACCTTTATCCTACAGGTTTGGAAGCCGGGGAAGAGAGATGGTTACAGGTGTGTAAGGCGCACGCTTCATGAACCCCATCTCAGTGCTGTCCCTGCTGGTCCTCAATCCCCTTTTGTCTGCCAGTGGACCATCCCTACTGGTGACACTGTGGGTCCTCACCAGCCCTTTCCCCTACTGTGTTCCAGGGTCCTATGAATGTGGCATCTGCGGCAAGAAGTACAAGTACTACAACTGCTTCCAGACCCACGTGCGGGCACACCGAGGTGAGTGGCGCCCTGCTGCCTGCCCCATGCTCGCCGTGTCCCTAGGGACACTGAGAGTTCATCCTCCTTCAGCCATAGGATGGGGGGCATGGAGGAAGGGAGAAGCCTTCTTGATGTCGTGTGAGTGTGTGTGAGTGTGTGTGTGTGTGTGTTGAGTGTGTGTGTGTGAGATCGTGCGTGTGTGTGTGTGTGAGTGTGTGAGTGTGTGTGTTGTCTGCATGTGTGAGTGTGTGTGAGTGTGTGGTGTGTGTGTGAGTGTGTGTGAGTGTGGGTGTGGGTGTGTGTGAGTGCGTGTGAGTGTGTGTGTGAGTGAGTGTGTGTGAGTGTGTGAGTGTGAGTGAGTGTGTGTGGGTGTGTGTGAGTGTTGTGTGTGTGTGAGTGTGTGTGTGAGTGTGTGTGTTGTGAGTGTGTGTTGTTTGTGAGTGTGTGTGAGTGAGTGTGTGTGAGTGTGTGAGTGTGTGTGTTGTGAGTGTGTGTGTTGTGTGTGAGTGAGTGTGTGTGAGTGTGTGTGTGAGTGTGTGTGAGTGCGTGTGTGTGAGTGAGTGTGTTGTGTGAGTGTGTGTGTGAGTGTGTGTGAGTGTGTAGTGTGTGTGTGAGTGTGTGTGTTGTGAGTGTGTGAGTGTGTGAGTGTGTGTGTGAGTGTGTGAGTGTGTGTGTGAGTGAGTGTGTGTGAGTGTGAGTGTGTGAGTGAGTGTGTGTGAGTGTGTTGTGTGTGTGTGTGTGTGTGAGTGTGTGTGTGTGAGACCGTGCGTGTGAGATCAGGGCCCTGGTTTTGGCGTGGAGGGCTCTGGGGACGCTCAGTAGGAGTGTCACCTCCCCATCCCTCGAAAGGTCATGTGCTCACATCATCTTGTGTCCCTCTTGACAGCTCAAGGGAGGGGCCACCAGCCGTTCCCCATTCTGAAGTTCGGGGGACAAATGAACTGGCGCCTGCCCCTCGTGAGCCAGGAGGCAGGGAAGAGAAGCCAGTTCAGGCCTGGGTGATCTTGAGCCTCAGGGCAGGGATTAGCCTTTGTCCCTTATAGCATCCATGGACGGACAGCAGTTCCCGATTCCCCTCAGTTGCTCCATTCAGAGTCTCTTCCTCGGTGCAGCCTGCCACTGCCATCATCTTTGCTCACTGGCTTATCTCCTTCTTCTACCTCTCTCTCTGTCTCTCACAGATACCGAAGCCGCCTCAGGGGAGGGAGCCTCCCAGAGCAGTGAGTACTTTCCCGCCTCCTGGGTGTGTGGGGACCAAGCACAGGGCCTGGAGAGGAGCTGTCACCTCCTCCCTGGGACAGCCTTTGAGAAACACATTGCTGGAGGCCAGGCCTCAGGACCAGACAGGCCTTCAGAAATCAGAACAGGCCTTCTCAAAGTGGGTTCCACAGCGTGCACATTCTGAGGAGGGCTCTCTCAAAAGAAGGGTTCTGTGGCCAAGTAACTTGGGGAAACCTTGAGTTCACCCACATAGGCATAACTGAAATCTTGCAATGGGTGTCCTGTGCCATCATGAACATCTCTGGGAGGAACCTTCATTGTACTTTGGACCCTGGCTCATGGACCTGGGGTTCTGTAGCCTGTGCTAGGGAGCAGTTCTCTTGGAAGACCCTCAGCCTTGGGCACAGTTGGTCGTAGGTGCTTGGTCCTAGGGTTCCAGATGCTGGGGCCCTGTGATAGTTGCTCACAGGTCCTGCTTGCCCTCCCTTCAACTCCAGCTCCATGGGATCATAAGCAGACAGCCCATGGGGTACACTTCGAGGTGAAACCTCTGCCCTTCCACACCCCACCCCCTCCACCCCAACCCCCTCCACCACCACCCCCAGCACAGCATGATCTTCAAGAGTTCTACCCTAGGTGACTATCCCACAGGGACATATGTCTAGATCCATCAGAAGATGCAAACTAGAATGTTCTAGTGTGTTGTCCCCAGCAACTCTGAAGCAGAGGCCACCCCGATGTCCAGTGTTAGGCGTGGCTAATAAGTGCACTCACATAAAGGGCTGCGCGCAGAAGTGGGGGCGAGTGGGGTCCGGCCATCCATGGCTAGCTGCACAGAGCTCTCAACCCCGAGGAGTGAAGCCACGTCAGAACGCACAGGCGTAGGTGACAGGGGCGCCATGGAATTCAGGAGACTGGGCAACCCTGAAAGCGTCTGTTTTACGCTTCTTGAGCCAAGGGTCCAGTTCCACAGGGCTTTCTGTGGGTGGAACATGGCCAAGCTGCTTGCTTAAGACCTAAATACTTTGTTCTGTGGGGGCCAAGAAGTGTTTTCTGTAGAGAACCGGACAGTAAGGAGACTGTCCAGGGGCACGGCATTTCCATCCTCAGCCCCTCACTTGTAGGGGGAGCTCCAAGGGGACAGCACGAGGCTAGAGTCCTGCCAGTAAAGGTGGCGGCAGGGTGTGCCCAGGGAATGTCACCTGTTACTTGTGTTAAAAACAGTTACAGATAACAAATTTTTTAAAAGGAGGTTAGAGTATGAACTAGCCTGAGCTGAAGAAAGGCCCCACCTGAGGCTAAGCCCTGAGAACATGGTTCTTGAGCCACTCACTCTGGAGAGGTGAGCAGAGCTGACACGACCCTCTGTGTTCAGCTTGCCTGGACACCTGCCATAGACTGAATCTGGGAGGCACCGACAGCTGACCCCCACCCCCAGGCCAGCCCTGTCTCTGTCTGCTTCAATAGCTCCTCCCTTCTTTCCTGGACCCCCGAGGTCGGCCTGTGGTCAGCCACACAGTAAAGACCTTCCCTGTGTACCCTTCCTTGCACGGCTATTCTGGTGTCCCTGGGAGCCAGTCAATGGGCTGTTGTTCTGTGCCCAGATTCCTCTCTACAGATGCCCTAGTATTGGTGCTGTGGTGGGAAAAAGTTTAGACCTATCTTCACTTTTCCATTCCTCTGTATGAGCCGTTTCCCCAGGGCCAGGGTGCTGTCTTTTCTGTTCTCTGTTAGTGAGCCGATGGGTCAGCCCTAGCACAGGGCTGTAGAGCTTAAAGGTTCCTGTGGAGAAGGTCAGCTCTGGCCGCCACTTTGTACATGAAGACCCTGAGTCCCCGGGTGTGGAGATCAGGCAGCTTGTTAGCAATAGAGGCAGGCCTTATGCTTCCTAGTCCAATGACCTGTGTATGTTTAGCTGGGAGATGATCCAGCCACACACAGACATAGAGACACACCCACCCACTCACCGGTCTTTCAGTATGAGAGGGTCAAAGACCAGTCCCTGCAATATGCTTCCCTAGCTCCCATCTTCATCTCCTAGGTCTTCTTTGGGAAGCCCTGCCACATGACATTTTATTTACCTAAACCTGGAGGCAGGAGCTGATGCAGAGGCCATGGAGGGGAGCTTGGCTCAGCCTGCTTTTTTATAGAACCCAGAACCACCAGCCCAGGGATAGTACCACTTGAAGTGGGTTGGGCCCTTCACCATCAATCACTAATTAAGAGAATGCCCTACAGCTAGATCTTGTTCCTTTCTTTGTTACAAGGAGCTGTTGTTATTCCCATGTCACAGAGGCATTAGGGAGTGTGTCCAAAGTCAGTCATATTTTTGTCAATGGTAGAGTGGAGTTTGGACTTAGGTATCTCACTCCAGAATCTGCGTCCTATAGCAGGTCCATGGTGGCATTCCCTAGATGCTGGGCTCTGTTTCGAAAACACGGTTTCACTGGCAGACTCCCTTGGGAATAACTCAGTCTCCCGGTTCAACTCCTCCATTAACGTTTTGGAACATGAGACAGTGTAGATTCAGCAGGGCAGATGGGGGTGGTTCAGTGACAGAAAGTTGTGGGGATGTGTTTTATTAGAGCTGGAAACTGTGGCCTGTGGAGAGAGAAGCGGGCTGGCTGACAGGACAGTCTGTGGGCAGAGTGAGCAGCTGCGGAGGGCAGGCAGTTCCGGGTAGCCTGAGAGAGGAAGGTCAGGAGGAAACCTCATCTGGAGTTAGCCCCAGAGAAGATGACGAAATTGTGGGAGAAGCTGAGGGTTAGGGTCCAGATGGGACTGAATGGAAGGACAGGTTTTCTCTGAGCTGCCTGGCTTGCCATGGGAAAAGAGGTGATGCTGACATAGAACAGATCCAGGGTCACCTGATCTGGGTCCCCACCTCAACAATGAGGTAGGGAAAATGAGGGGCCAGAGACCACACCTACCATCATCCCCTGTACCCCACCAGCTCTCCTTTGGAAGACCCTGGAACTTACTTCCTGTGAATGTCTACAAGTGCCTAAGCCATAGGCTCCTTGGTGACAGTTCCTCTCTGCAGCCTTGGTGACTGCTAAGATACCTTCAGGGACCACCAGTTCCAGGGATAAACTGAGGGCGGAGATGGGAGGAAAGATGGCTAATCTAATGTCCTTCATGTCCCTGAGTTCAGCTGGCGGAGGGGGGGGCAGAAACCGCCCACCCTTTTGCAGAGTGGTACAGCCTTGGCGTGGAGTATTCCATTGGCTCCTGTGGTGGATGCTGAGGAGCAGGAAATGAGTCCAGAACAAAGCACCCAGCATGGTTTATCCCAGCAGAGAAAGGCTGTGAACCCTGACTGTGTACCCTGACTCTGGCTTGGTGTTCAGTGAATATTGGCCCCTGGCTCTCTTCTTCCTTCTGTACAGCTTTGAGCGAGCTGCTGTATGCTGTCTAGGGACCTCAGGGAGATCAGATTGGTGGGCTCTCCATAGAGCAACCAGAGGACCACATTTGACCAGGTCTGAGCCAGTTCAAAGGCAAGAGGGTATGCCCTGGAGGGAGAGGTATAGGTCTGGTTGCTGCTGGCCTCTCTGTGGGAGGCCTAGGGAACAGGCAACTTGGACCAGTGTTAGCTGACAAATCTATAAAACTTAATGACTCAAAGCAATCAACCCTGGTTTTCTCCCAGTTCCTATGATTGGGAATTCGTGTGTGGCTTTTCAGGGTCGTCTGGCTCAGAGACTCCCACAGGAGGACGGCATGTTTGGTCAGAGCTTTAGTCCTGGGCTCAGCTGGGGGTGCTTTCTCCTAGCTTTGCTCCAGTGAGAGGTGGGGGCTGCAGGACTCTGTACCTCTCAAACTGTTGCTCCAAGGGCCTGAGTTCCCGAGAGCCACTCACAGAGGGCCAAACTCAGTTCCCGAGAGCCACTCACAGAGGGCCAAACTCAGTTCCCGAGAGCCACTCACAGAGGACCAAACTCAGTTCCCGAGAGCCACTCACAGAGGGCCAAACTCAGTTCCCGAGAGCCACTCACAGAGGGCCAAACTCAGTTCCTTGCCATCTGCGTTTCTCCACTGCTCAACTAAGAACACACTAGCCAACCACAGACTGAGCAAGGGACAGGCACAAGGCCAACACCCTGGCTGCCTGTCACCCACCTTCCAGAGTGGCATCCCATCCCTTTGACCGCGTTCCAATAAGAAGCACCCCAAGAGGAGTCACACAGGGTGTGAACACTGGCTGCAAGGGGCACCACCGTGTCGCTGAAGCCACTTTACTGCAGGACGGCAGATCACGTCCTCTTAGTTTCTCATACATTAATGGGAGACAGCTTCTTCCCTCTGTTGAAAAGACTTGCTGAGAGAAGGGGCTAACACGGTGCTCACGGTTACATCTGGACTTCGCCATGGGAGCTGCAGTCACGGTTACTCTTCTGTGATGGGAGATGAGATCCATCTAGAACCAGGTCCTGGAGAACTTAGGTCTTGCAGGGAGGGTTTAGGGGTTAGTTTGGGAATCAGGGCTCCCAGGCATTTTATGGTTTTGGATCTCTACAAAGGACACCTATTATCACAATCCAAGCCTTGTAGTCCCAGAACGCATTGCATTCTAAGGCTGTCCTGGAATGGAGGCTGAGGGAGGTGTAGAGCAGGACCTGGTTAAGCATGGAGGAGGAGCTGCTCAGAGAGAGGTCCAGGCAGTGAGTAGCAGTGGCCTCCTCAGCTCAGAAAATGTGTGTAGTGTTGGCTCTCACACAGTTCAGGATCAAGTTCTCCATGGCTTGTTCTCATCTTGGTTCCAAGTGACCGTTATCTTTCTGCTCCTTCCCCCAGACAATTTCAGGTACACATGTGACATTTGTGGAAAGAAATACAAATACTACAGCTGCTTCCAGGAGCACCGAGATCTTCATGCTGTGGATGGTGAGTCAGGCCCCTCACTCTTGGGCGGACCCTGTCCCCACTGTCTCCTCAGGACAGAGCCCTTAGGAGAGGGACCTACGCTGCAGGGTTCTGGGGAGGGAGTGTCCCTGCATATCCATGTTCACTTCTGTAACTGATCCAAATGAAACTGCTGGATTTTTTTATAGGTCGAAATGAGTCAAACGTTGAATCTTCGTCTCGTGTCATTTTACAGTTTTATGTGGGGTGTTTGCATGCTGTAGTGAAATTAAAACAGTTAGTCCTTTGAGCATCTTAGATTGTAGGGGTGGAACTTAGAACAATAAATTCAAGTGACTCATCTACAGAGTCCTAAGACTCCTAGAGAGGGGCTTGGCCCCAGAAAGGAGTTGGGGTTCCCTGTCTAACCCTGCACCTGGGCCGCTGAGCAGTGATATAACACAGGGCTTGCCTTTGCCACAATGCCTCCTCGCCTCCCTTGTCTCTTGTCCCCTTTCAGCCTCAATGCATGCTGGTGTCTAGGGTGGGCTCCTGCTCCTAGTTAGGAGGAATGGGCCAGGATGGAGATGTGCCCTACTGAGGCCCTGCCTTCCTGGGTTTCCTCGTGGCCGGTCAGGCCTCCTGGTGGCACAGGCAGCCCCGTGAAGCTATGCATGACTGGAAGAGATAGCTGCGGCCAGGGACTAACAGGGCTCCTGTTTGCTTTTTCCTCCCGCCTGGGTGCAGTGTTCAGTGTGGAAGGGGCTCCCGAGAATCGGGCAGGTAAGTCTTTGTGGCTGTCCGTTTTCTCTGTCTCCAACTGGGTTCCTGTGTCTTGGGTGACCAGCATGCTAAGGCCATGTGTTCTCCCACAGACCCCTTTGACCAAGGTGTCGTGGCCACGGATGAGGTGAAGGAGGAGCCTCCGGAGCCTTTCCAGAAAATTGGACCAAGTATGCGGGACTCTGGGACCTGGGGCTGGAGGGGCTGGGTGAGGGAGGTGGCCTGAGCCAGCTGCTAGACAGGCTGGAGCCCACGCCTTGCAGCGTGCGCCCGCCCACCTGTAGGTTGGTCTAGGCTTTCTCAGGACACTAGCCTGCAAGCGGCTGCAGGCAGCGTGAAGTCAAGGTCAGGATGGTGGACGCAGCCAGTCCACAGCCTCGCTTCATCCTTTCATTTATGGCTCCCCCGCAGTCTGTTAGCCACCTGTGTTAGCTTCCCACAGCAGTGAGGGAAATCCTCCCTGCAGACTTGGTGTTATGTTAATGAGATCACAGACCGCTTGCACTGTAGCACATTCCCTGGAACATACTAGATGCTCCGAGGGCAATGACTGAGGGCTTTCAAGGGGCATTTCAGTGAACAAAACTAAGTAGGACAGCCACTTACAGACATGGACACTTTTCCCTACAACCCCTAAAGACAGGAACCCCGCTTGTAACTTGTGTGTCTTCGGTAGACTTGTCTTGGATGTTGTACAGATGTGAATGACAGACATGGCCCTGCACGCGGGTGATTCACGTGGAGACCAGGGAAGTGGGATGGTAGGGAAGTGAGCAGACAATTAGAACCCAAAGCATCCACAGCAACAGCATATGTGCAGTAGCGTCTAGCCCAGCTCCTGTCCCTTGTCCAGGGCGTGAGACGAGGGATGTCACTGGGGAAGCCATCGGGGACAGGTATTCGAGACCTAGTCCAAACCTACATCCCAAACTCTACACCAAGCTGAGGGATGTCCTTATTTCTGAAGTCTGTTGGATGTACTCCACAGTGCAGTTCATCAGCCCTCCCTTTCAGGGTTGAATCAGGGATGGGGTGGGACTCTACTGTAGGTGAATCAGCATGGTGCTTGTCACGTTATCTAAGTGTGCAGACTGCCCATCAAGAAGAAGGCAGGGTGAGCCGTGTTCTGTGCCTTATCTGATAGGCAGCCCTTGCTAGGGTCTGAAGAACTCCCCACTGAGTGCACTGGGATTGCCCTGAGGAAACTCGACAAGGGTTGACAGCAAGCACACACCCAGCTCGCCCCAGCGGGACAGAGATTGCTGCTGTGCTGCAGCC
Source organism: Mesocricetus auratus (assembly GCF_017639785.1). Lineage (NCBI taxonomy): Eukaryota > Metazoa > Chordata > Mammalia > Rodentia > Cricetidae > Mesocricetus > Mesocricetus auratus. The sequence continues at coordinate 73,960,008 of NW_024429197.1, read as the reverse complement.
GTGCCAGGGCCCTTGTAGAGTGAGGCTGTGTGGGAAGTTTGAGGATGCTGCTTCTTGAGAAGTCGGTGCCATGCATCCCTAAAAAGTAAGCCAGGCATAGGACAAGGGTATCCTGGTTACCCTGAGGAAGGCCCTGAAGGTCCGAGGAAGAGGAGGATCCCACAGGAAAGTCTGTTTTCCACACGGAACCGGCTGAGCAAATGGGCGAGGAAGAGGCCGAGCTGTGGTGTGCGAGAGGGCCGCAGCTGGAAGAATGGCGTCCATGTCGGTCCCGATGCCTACCGGCTGAGGATGACTGCTGCGGCTGTGGGCAGGAGGGACGTGGAGAATGGTTCCCATCATCTGTTGAGACAGGAAAGCAGGTTTCACGGGGTCTTTGTGCTTGGATAAGGGAGACAGCTTGAAAAGCAGAAACAAAAGCACAAGACCAATGAGAACTCCACTCCAAAAAGAAGGTGCAGGAAAGCCAGGGAGAGTATGTCTCTAAACACTGTCCATTGCAAAGTCTAGACAGAAACATTTTGTACAACCACCACCACATATAAGAAATTCTAATAGGTTCATTATGGCGGCACACACTTGTAAGCCTAGTACTAAGAATACGAAAGCAGGAGGATTTCAAGTTCAAGGCCAGCCTAGACTACACAGCAAGAACCATGTATCAGGAGGAGGAGATTGTCACCACTCATCTCCCACTTGGCCTGCCATAAAACCAACCAACCAACCAACAGACCGTAGCCCAAAGGCTGAGGAGTAACTACTCCAGCTCTGGAAACTGGAAGCCCCGAGGGTTGGGTTCTTGTGAGATATCTCTTCCTGGCTTGCAGATGACCTTAAGTCATTACTTACGGTGTCAGGGAGGAAGACAGGAGACTGCGATCTGGTGTCTGTCCTAAGGACACTAGTCCCATCATGTGGTTCCTACCCCGTGATCTCAGCGAATCCTAATTACCTATCAAAGGCCCCAACTCCAGATGCCATCACAGTGGAGGCCAGTGCGTTAGCCTGTAGATAGGAGAGGGACAATTCACCCTTTGGATGGCCCTGTGGTGAAGGAGCCCGGGGTCGTGGGATAAGATGAAGAGGCACAGAACAGAGGAAAACACAATCAAGGGCAGGATGGGAAGCCCCGTGACAGTAATGACACAATTGGCCTGCACAGAACTGATAGTGACATCAGGGACCTCGGATAACAGAAGACTGTAAGAACTGTGTGAAAACGGGGAACCGCCTCCAGGTGACGGATGGTGTGACCAGCATGACAGGCAAAGAATGCAAAGATCTAATAGAAGAAAATGTTTTTAGCTTTTGTATGTGTGAGTCTGGAAGGGTTGCCATGGTGTCGGACAGAGTCAACATAAGGAGATCCTAAATGTCAGTAGACCTTAGTGGCTTTAAAGGTACAAGACAGAAAGGAAAACTGAGATATCTGCACTTAAGAAGCAAGTTATACCTAGAGTTCCACGTAGACTTCTTGAGACTTCTCTGCAACATTGTATATCCAAAGAAAGTGGGTGTGTTTGGAAGGAAAGAGACTGTAAGAGTTTTATGCCTGGCAAAATTGGAATTGGCATTCAAATAAAAATGAGGGGATTCATAAAACGTTTTGTGAAAGTATTCACTCAGGGAACTGGTTGATGGAGCATGTGTAGGTACCTGAGTAGCTGTAGTGTGAGAGAGCTATGAACTCTTAACAAGTAAGTTTTAACCTAATCCAAATATGGAAGTTGAGTGTATGTTAACAATTAGCTTAAATACAGAGGTGAGTACCAAAAAGAACCAGGGTTAGCTCAGTTGGTAGGTAAGGTACTTACCTAGCATGCATAAACCCATCCTGGATTTGATCTCCAGAACCCCATAAATCAGGCATGGTTGTGCATGTCACAGTCATCTTCAGCTACATAGTGAGTTTAGGGCCAGCCTGAGCTATGTGAGACCCTGCCCACCCCAACAAAGAATAAAGCAGAAAGAGAGAGATGGGTTGGTGAATAGTACATTACAAAGTGTCACAGCGCTATGCACAGGAAAGACTCACTAATCCCACCCTGCTCAGCTGTGCTCCCATACCAGCAGGGTCAGCTGCTCCTTGAAGTTTATGTGCAACGTGAATTCTCTGACTCTAGTCCACATCTGTGGCATCAGACTCTCTAGACTAGAAACCAGTGGTTGATCTATGAGACTTTGTGGCGAGTTTTGTATGTGCTGAAGTCTCAGAACAGGTCTGGAGAGAGGGCTAATGGTTAAATGCTGCTCCCCCAGAGGACCCAAGTTCAACTCCCAGCACCCACATCCAACAGTTCATAGCACACACCTATAACCCCAGCTCCAGAGAATCTGATGCCCTCTTCTGGCTTCCATGAGCACTCGCATACACACAGAGACATGTAAATACAAATAAATACTTTTTCATTTTAATAAGCACCTATAAGTTCCCTTTCTTGGCCATAAAAGACATCAAAATGCTATTTCTACCCCGTTAACAATTAAAGATAGATCTCATATGCTTTCTAAAATAATAAGGACTATTGAAAAATAATGTAACACAGATGAAATGGAAAAGCAAAGAACTCATATCCCAAACAACCAGAGCCCAGAATGACAAACCAGAGAGTGTGAAACACAAACAAACGGAAAACGCATGCAGGTTGGCTGTCCAGTAGCCAAAATGCTTAAGACCAGTAATGTTTTGGATTTTTAGATTTTTTTATATCATAATGTAATATCCTAGGATGGGACCTGAGTCTAAATACAGAATTACTTGCCCTTCATATATGTGAATAGATAACCTCTAAGTGATTCCATTAAACATTTGTAATGACATTATGTGTGACACAAAGACTCAGAGCATGGAGTTTCCTACTTGTGGTATCTTGTTGGGGCATTTCAGGCTAAGGGGGATTAGGAATGTTCACCATATAAAACCCAATCGATCTTTGCAATAAAAGCGAGTGGTATAATCTCTCCAGTGAGAAAACGGGAGCTGTCAAGCTCATTTGAAATAATCCCAATCACTAATGGTTTACAAGCATCGCACCTAGTTCACTCCTTATCTTTTCTTTTTGCTTCTTTTTTTTTTTGTGTCTTTCTTGGGGACTTTTCCCTACTCCCCTAAAGAGATTAAAGGCCCCGTCACGGCTTTTTGAGACACTGTCTGTTTCCCTGAGTGCGCATGTTTGAAAGTCGTGTGATGGTTTGATCGTGTTTCCCCTTCCACACAGCTCCTTGAAGACAGGGACATGACAGTTTCTGCTCAGCCTCTACTGCAGTGCCATCCCTGCTTAATGAATGAAAGTATAGGAACGTGTAAGAACATGTCATTAGACACATGCAAACAAGTAGAAAGCACGACCTGACAGATCACTAGAAACTTAGTAATATTAATACCAGACGAACTAATAAAATGGTTTAATTAAATGTTCAAGCAATGCTTCTTAAATTTTCCCATGCATTAGAATGTTCTTATTAAAACATAAATTTATGGGCCACACCCACAGAAATTTTCTCTCAGCAGGTCCTCGGCAGTCTTGAGATACTTGGGTTTCTGTCAGGCTGCTGTGGCCCAGGAACCACTTGGGAGCAGTGTGTTAGGACTGGGTCTCAGGTCACATAGCCCAGGGTGACTTGGAGCGCCATGTGAAGCTGAGGATCCTTTACAGCTCTGGTCCTCTTCCCTCTGCCTTCCTGTTGCTGCTACCACCATGATGAGTTTACACAGAACTAGGGAGGGAACCTAGGACATCCTGCATGCTGGGGAAATTTGACAGCTCCGTTCCCAGCCCTCCAGTAGAAATTTGAGCCATAAGCTGTCATACACAGAGCAATAATGTACTTAAATGGCAAAGTAAATCCAGGGAAGCAGTGGAATGGGAGGACTTATTGCAACCTTTAGTCTTAGCTGCTGGAGCAAGCAGACAAGGTTGTGTAAAATTGGAGTAATATAATTAATACAGTTGATATAACAACCTTGACAGAAACTAAAATGTGTGCCTTTTCGGCATTCGTGAGTCAGCTCCAAAAATTGTTTAACTACCTCAAATCCCAAAGCTTCCATTTTGGGAAGGAAAGCAGAGGAGACTAAGAAGCCAGCAGAGACAAAGCTGCCTGTAATACAAGTGACAAAATGTTGATGTCACAAATTCACAAATAATGTAGTGATTCTTAAAGGAAATTCACAAAAGAAAAGCTATAGTTAATTATCCAAGAAAAGCAGTCAGTTTCCTTAGAAGTCAAGGAAATGGAGACTAAACCTGCAGTGTAATTGGGCCCTCTCTCCCAGGTCAGATATGCAAAATAGAGGGGACAGGGATGCGGTGTGTGGTTGGGTGATGGCACTTGGTTACCAGAAGCCTCCGGAAGCAGCGCCTCCCCACCTCTTTATCCCGGTGACACGCAGGCTTCTGAGCTGTATTTTGTAATCTTGTGCCAAACTAATGAGCAGATATGCAAAAGCCCCTGCAAGGATGTGGATTTCAGCAGTTTCTTTAAACAAGGGGGGGGGCAGTGACTTGAAACAGTCTGAATGTCCCTTGGTGTAGGGCAACTGGCTCAGCAAATTCCCAAGTCCCATGGGAGCCATGCAGCCGATAAAGGCAGTCCTGGAGATCAATACTTATTGATTGGGCAAGATGTCCACAAAGTATTGTCGATTGAATACACCAGGTTACAAAGAGGATATCGACCAGGGCTGGCTAATTCAAGGCCATAGGAGCCAGACAAATGGGAGCAGCAGAGAAACGCCCTAGAGGAGGGCAAAGGTGCTGTGGAGCAGGGCGGGGCAGCTGGTGGTGCCCCCGGGGAAGATGTCCCCCTTTGGGGGGGGGCATTGCAGAAGGCAGCACCTGCGCCATTAAAGAACTTAAAGCTTGTGTTTATCAGTGTTTGTCAATGTCCCCAAATGAACTGTTTTATGTCAGACTTCTTCAAAGGAGAGTTTAGGCAGACCCTAGAGAGATATACAGATAAAAGTCTAGTGATAGACCAGTCAGCTGGCGCAAGGGTTAGTGCGCACCTGATGCCTAACATCTGAACTTGATCTGCAGGACCCATGTTGTTCTCTGACCTTTACATGGGCTCTGTAGCGCACACATACATACACACGTATGTCGTCAGACACATGCAATGATAAATAAATAATAAGTATTTAGGCTTAGTGAGGACTAAGAAGTGTGCCCCCAGCTCCGGTGGGTAGAAATACCTGAGGACCAAGTGGTGGAGATAAGGGACCACGGTAGTGACCCCTGCAGTGGGCAGGGCTTGTGGAAAGGTTGACTTTGCGTGTCAGCTGGGGTCCCCTGGCACCAAGGCTGCAGGCATTGTTCTAATCATTTCAGTCGGTTTACTCCACAGGAATCCAAGAAGATGGCTCTTTGTTACCTCCCTCTTAAAGGTAGAAAATGGAGGCGTTGAGGGGCTGGAGAATTGGCTCAGTTTGTAACATGCTTGCACGCAGGGATGAGGACCTGAGTTCAGATCTCCAGGGCCCATGTATAGTCAGGTGCAGCATCTAATCCCAGATGGAGAAGACAAAAGCATGAGCTTCCTCGAGCACACTGGCCAGCCAGTTCTTTGAAAACAGTGATCTCCGGGTTCTGCAAGAAGGCTTGTCTCAAATAAATAAATAAACAAACAAGCAAACAGCTGTGGAAAAAAACACCCAAAGCTGACCTTGCCTCCACATGTATGATAACCTACGCACACATGTATACGTGCAATTGCCTCTACCACCACACACAGAACACTAGCTGTCAGAGGTTACAGGAGAGACCACACTGGGATTTGAACAGTTCAACTCCACAGTCCAAGTTGAGTCTGATGGTGGTCCCCAGTGAAGAGGGGTTTGAGGACTAAAGATGCTGGTGCTTTATTTGGGGTGGGGGTCACCTGTTCTCATACCTCCTTCTCCTTCCGCAGAAACCGGCAATTACACCTGTGAGTTCTGTGGGAAGCAGTACAAGTACTACACGCCCTACCAGGAGCACGTGGCCTTACACGCCCCCATCAGTGAGTCCCTTCTCTAGCTGGGGGATGGGGAGACCTGGGGAGGGGTGGGGTTAGCCACTGGCCAGAACTCTGGAGCTTTGCCAGAGAAGGTGCCAGCAAGGTGAGCTTGGGTCTGGGCTGTCAGGGGTCTGGCGTGCCCCAATCAGGTAGAGCTCTCACAGTAGCTCAGAGGACTGGCACTCATATTGGACATCAGGAGAGTGAATATTGTTTGTCCAATAACCTGGTGGGCCCTGTCCCCACATCTCCAAACACCTGCACATGTGGACTTCCTGACCTGCTCCCACCCCCATAGTATCCATCCTGGGATGTGGCTTTCCTCCTAGTTGACCAAGGCCCAACCTACCTGATGGCAGGGTGGCTGGGAAAGACAATCCTATGCTTTGGTGGTAGAAAGCTAAGGAAGCAGACAGTGTGCTTATGTGTAAGGCAGAAGACCTGAAAGCCAGGACCGGGCATCATGTGCTTCCTGGTGGCCATGACCCATAATCCCTTACTCCTCTCCTGACAAGGATAAGAAGGATCTCCATCTGGTACCCCGGCCCTCCACTTTCCGGATGCCTGTCAGCCTGCCCGGTGACTTCCGGGTGTCTTTCTGCAGATGACAGTCAGAGGAAGGTCCGTCTGACAGCCAGAGGGCCTTTCACCCTCTCCTATGCAAATAGACACATAAGTTGTAATGAGGCAGGACCTACATGGCCTCTGGAAGAGTCAGATAGTCCGAGTGGATGTTCAAGAGCCTCTGCTAATTTCCCTATGTGGACATCTCAGTGTAGAACTGGGGATCAGTCCCTTTTCTGAGACTGAGAAGATCTGGGGTAGAGTAAGAGGTGTAGCCATGGACGTCACAGCGTCAAAGCCACTTGTCTGGGGTGGTTGCAGACCTTCAGGAGCAGCGTAGGCAGGCGGCTCCCTGAGGGTAATGGAGTAGGGGGAGAGGTGTCTAGTGCTTGCACAGTGAGATCAGTGGCTTCCCAAGGATTTCCTCACTGCTGGCAGGGTGGTAAGGCTGGGGCCCCCTCCTCTTTGGATGGTAGCAGCTTCAATCCTGTGTTTACACTGGGCTGTGGTTCTTCATCTGGTTCAATGCCTGGCTGTTGTGTGACCCTTTGCCTGGTTAGCTTCTCTGGGCCCAAGTTTCCCATCTGTGAAGAGTTCTTGGGGGTCTTTCTATGCCAGAGTCTGAACTGACATCTGCAGCAGGCAGGTACTTTCAGGTAGGTATCTACTGTGGTCCTATGCATACTGTGTAGCTAGACCTTGGAGAGGGTGTCAGAGTTCTACTGGGTGGGTACCGCCCTGTCCATTTGGTCTCCACTCCTGATAGTGGTGCCCAGGCATTGGGCTGTTTGTGGGTAGCTGCTGCCAAGTGCCAAAGAGGATGTTACCCGGAATGCACTTAGAAAGGCATTACTCACAAGGCCAAAGGCAGCTGGGATTCAGTATCTATGCTACGTCCTTTCATTCCCAGAGTGTGTTGATAAAGTTATGGTGTCAGTTAGATGGGGAGTGGGTCCTGAACCCCACCAGGCAGTGGTAAGCCTTCCAAAGCTCTCCAGCCTCCCTTGGCACAGAAAGGGGAGCCCCACTTGTACCCTAACTTCTCTGACATGCTGGTGCTTCCCTCCCAAAGGACTCCCTGTGTCTCGTCCTGACTTTCATTTGGCTTTTCTCTCTGTTTTAGACTCTTTTTCTGTGTGTGTTTATTGAAATGTTTCTCTGGTACTCACTGATGTCTTCTGCGGATTTTAGAAACACCTGTTTAAAATACTAGATTTGATCTAGTTTCAACAATGGATGGTTTCTGCGAGCCTGGGCAGGAGACAGTGTTTTGATGGCCTCAGGATTAGATCTGTGTGTGGGAGTCTGGGTTCGGTGAAGGTGTGATTGGGTGGTGGCAATGGACATGTGTCCCTGCTTCTGATGCGAATGCAGAAGGCTGCCTGCGAAAGTTCTCCTGAGTCCCATGTGTGCACTTATGTCTGCTTTTGATTTCACTCACAAAACATTCTTAATATCGTGTGTCACGATATCGGCTCCCTTTTCACTGCTGATGGATCCCCTACTGTGCAGAATCTGAGTCTGTTTGATCACTTGCCTGCTCACTTGGGTTAATTCCAGCTTTAGGCTGACATGAATAGAACTACTTTGAGAGGCCTGTGTGACACATTCTGTGGGCCTGTGGGTCGTCCCCAGGATAAATACCAAACAAGGGGTGGAGCTATGGGGGAGTAGGTTTGTTTCCTTTTTATTGGCACTGACAAACCGTTTCCAAAATGCCCATAGCATCGGCCTCCCCCAGGAACTCTGCTGGCCCAGTGTTCTAGGGTTTGGGGTGCATCAGGCTGTCTGCTTCTGGTTGTTCTAGTGTGTGGACAGTGGCATCTTGTGGAATTGATGTCTATTTTCTTGGTAACTGGTGATGTTCACCCTTTTTGCATGGACTTATTGACCTTTTTCTTATTTGAGTCTGGTAAATATTTGTGTAGATGATGTATTATCTCACTTCCCTTCCCTCTCTTCCTCTCTTTCTTACTCTCTCTCTCTCTCTCTCTCTCTCTCTCTCTCTCTCTCTCTCTCTCTCTCTCTCTCTCTCTCCAGTTGTTTGCCCTTTTTTCATTGGCTGTAGGAATTCTTTTTACCTTAGAGTTGGTCCACATCCTCCATCTCATGGATATTTTCTCCTAGCCTTTGATAGTTTCCATGCGTCACCCACTGATAAGCAGGTGATTTTCATTTATGAAGCATGATTTATCATTCGTCTCTACAGTAGGTGCTTTCTGGATCCATCCTTACCTACTTCATGGTGGTGAGGTTCTTTTAAAAGTGTTTTAGGTCATTTTAACTTCCACACTCAGGTCTGCGGTTGAGCTGGGCTGTTAGCCCGTGACTGAGGTGAGATAGAAGGTTTGTCCTATTCTATGTAGACACCTGCTTGTCTAACAGCCTCCGTGGAAGTTACCTTTTCCTGTTCAGTGGCTTGGTGCCCTTGCTGGAGCCCGTTGAACATCCAGGGTTACTGTCTTTCTTTTCTATTGATTCATTTTTCTACCTTTATACGTGCACATGTGTTCTGATTTACTGCACCTCTTTGGGAAGTCTTAAAACAGCTCTCCTTAGATTTTCCACTTTATCCTTTCATTTTAAAGAATGTATGGTTCATCTAGGAACTTTATTTTTTTCATGTAAATGCTAGAGGCTTGCCAAGTTCTACCAAAATAATAATGATGAGAAAGGAAAACATCAGTTACATTTTGGGGGGGTTGACATTGAACCTGTAGACGCCCAGTGGTGGCGTGTCTTCGGGACCTGTTCATGGCTATGGTGTTGTATCTCCCAGGCAACCCCTGGCCATGGCTAGCCCTCCATGGAGCTGGGCATGCTTTGGTTCTCTCTGCACGTGTGTACTCTTCAGTCTCAACACCTGTTTCGTTAGGTGTCTGAATCTTCTGCTGCCACTGTAATTCTTGAACTTGAATTTCCCGATTGTTCCTGCTATTCCGTAGGAACGGTAGGGTTTTGCACTCTGGATTTGTGTCCTGCAAGTTTACTAAAATTGCTTGTCAGTCCTCGTAGGTTCCTTCTTGCCGTGGTGAAGTGACCCACTGATAAAAAGCAACTCTGATCATGGGCAGTGTTCTTTGTGATATCCGAGGGGGCTGTGCGCTCCACAGTCCCGTTTTAGGGTTCGCTGCACAGTGTTGAATGGAAGAAATGAGCGGGTGCACCTGCCTGCTCCCCATCGTGGGGTTCGGTTGCTCACTGCTAAGTGTCATCATTTTCATCATCACCTATTGTGTCAGCCACCGCAGGCTCCCGTAGCTGCCTGTCACTCGCTTACTGGAAGCTGGGCCTTGTAAATCAGGGCTGTGTGGCGTTTTCTTCTGTTAAGATGATTGCGTGGATTCTTAACATGTTTGTTTATTTATTTTGAGTTGTTTTGCTAGTGTAGTAGATGACATTTTTTAATGTGTCACTAAGCCTATGTTTTATTAAAATAGGTTGAGAATATCAGAAAATCAGAGTACAACATGAACTGAAGAATGTTATAATATTAGGATGTCTCTTTGTCAGAATTTCTGTTTTTAAACTGTATATTTAATGTATACAACTCTGATTATGTATACACATACATACACAGGAGCACACTGAAGAGGCCTTCCCAGTGATGTTAGTACATATTTAGTGTGTACAACTCTGATAATATACACATACATACACAGGAGCACACTGAAGATGCCTTCCCAGCGATGTTAGTATATATTTAGTGTGTACAACTCTGATTATGTACACACATACATACACAGGAGTGCACACTGAAGAGGCCATCTCAGCAGGAGACGGTTTTGCAGAGGAATTCTAAATTACAGAAGAGTCTAGGTAGTTTGATCAGTTACTTTGCTTTCAAGGTCATGTTTTATACTCACTTCTGTGTAAACTTTCTCAGGATCTTCCCTGACATTTAAACAAACTCTCCCAAGGGCAGGGAATTATAATCCTAGACTAGGAATGTGCCCCATGATCAACCAGTGGGGTGATCAAGGGTCCTTAATCAAGAGAGTAAATATTGACCGGGCAGGGGTGGCACACACCTTTAATCCCAGCACTGGGAAGCAGGGGCAGGTGGATCTCTGAGTTCTGGTCTGCAGAGTGAGTTCCAGGACAGCCAGGGCTACACAGAGAAGCCCTGTCTTGAAAAAACAAAAACAACAACAGCAACAAAATAAAGTAACTATTTCTAATGAGTCTTTAAAACACTAAATGCCACCAGTAAAATATATTAATCCCATAACTAAGCTCCCACCATTTATAGTGTAAAAGTGGTAACCTTTGGTCAATGGATGTACCAAAATTCAGATAGCAAATGTAAATCCACAGTCATCTTGTGCCCTTATTTACCACGTTCCCATCCCCAGCAGGCACCAGTCTGCTCGTGTTGTTGTTGATGAGTTTGCATTCCTGACATGTGGACTCTGACAGAATGTGCTCCATTATGGAGGTGTAGCCTGTCCTCAGTAGACCACTGTGAATGCAGCCGTATCTCCATTAAGATCAGGCACATTCTGAGAGACGCTGATCGTTAGGGCATTGTGTTGTGCAAGCATCAGAGTGCAACTTACACAAGCTAAGACAACTGTGGCTTTATTAAATGGTGTGACATCGTGAAACCACCACATAGTATGGTCTGTCATTGGCCAAAGCACCGAATGGCAAATCAGAAACAATGCACCGCGGTCTGGATAGACCTTTGTCTGTTTACTCTTGAGTGTTTGGAGCATCTCCACCTTGGATTTCCTGTGAATGGAGCTCCCATAACTACATGTTCAAGTCTTTGTGGAATGGCTAGATCATCTGGTAGGCATATGTTTGAGAATAGCTAGTGGTTGAGACTGATGGGTAGCTCTGTGGGTAAAAAGTGCTTCAAGTGCAAGCGTGAAAACCTGAGCTTGGTTCCCCGGCACCCACTTAAAAGCTGAACGCTGGCAGCACGTGCCTGTGACCCCAGCACTGGAATAGAAGTGGAGAGAGGTGCGTACCAAGGGCTTGCGGGCCAGCCCTTCTCGCCAAAACAGTGAGCTCTGGAGAGTCAGTGGCAGACCCTATCTCAGAAACACTGCCGTGAACAACAACGACAACGTGGTGGACTAATAAAGGTTTCCCAGGCTGACCTCTGACCTCCATATCTGCACACACAGGTGAGTGTGCTCACAGCATGCATGTACACAACACATGCATACCCACAGATTAGCTGCTGTTTTCCAAGAGAATTGAGCCACTTTAACTCCAACTCTTATAACCTCCTTGTATTTATTATGTGTCAGAAAAATCCTGTTTCATAGAAGCAGCTCCAAAGAAAATTCCTTTCTCTTCCATTTTCTGAAGAATTTATATAGAGTTGGAATTGCTTTCTATAAATAATTTTATAGAAATACAACACTTATGTTGTCAAACCTGGTAATTTCATCATAGGAAACATCATAGAGAAAAATGTGTTCCCCTTCCATATATTAATAAATTAATTATTTAAAATTGAATTTATTTTTAATTTAATTCTGTTATGGTTAAATATATATTATGATTATAATCTTTGGAATTTATTGAGTTTTGTTTTATGATCTACATGGCCTCTCTTTGCCACGTTTCGTGTTCACTTGACCAAAATTAATTAGTTAATTATGAGTAAGTTTGGTATATGTTTTGAAGTGTCAGGTTAAGTTAGCTGATAATTTTCAAGTCTGTGTGTCCTTCCTTGACTTTAAAAATAAATTGGTTTGCCTTAGCAGATACTAAAGCCAAAAGCCTCAAAGTCCTCACTTCCCAGTCTGGGTTTTTCCATTCCTCTTTAAGATGCATCCAGTTTTGACTAGTTTCTTTGGATGTCTGCTGTTAGATTCATTCATTCACTGTATCAAATCTGTACTCCTCCTCTTTAGAATGTTCAAAGCTTTTATTTTAAGCTTCAAATTAAAATGGAACATATAAGTCAGGCATGATGGTACATGACTTTAATCCCAGCACTCAGGAGGCAAAGTCCCAAGGTTCTCTGTGAGTTCCAGACCAGCCAGGGCTTCATAGAGAAACCCTAATTTAAAAAAAAAAAGAACATACAGTTGTGGTACAATAAATAAACAATTTATTTTTAATTGAAATTTAATCCATTTACATTTAATGTAGCATGTTGATATGATTGGATTTCATTTGGCACTATATATTTTTCTATTTGTTCATATTGTTCATTTTCACTCTTATTTTCTTGCCTGCTATAGTACTAATGAAGTATTTTTAAATTTATTCCATGGATATTCTGCTATTAACTTATTTTCACTTTGTGGTTGATGGTACACATCTTTGATGTGTTATAGTCTGTCATGAATTTAGACCATAGCCACTGAGTTGTCTTTCTAGCCCTCTGAAGCCTTTTAAGTACTAACTGGCAACTAATCTGACTTTTGCTGAGATTCATAACCTTTGACCAAGAGATTATTTTCCTTTGTTAATTTCTTTTTCCTCTCCTAGGACTTTAATTGCACGTGCATTCGATATCTGTGGTGCTTATAGTAGGTTCAGTCTGTGTTTAGTTTTTCGGCCTAAGTATTCCTCTGTGCTTCGGTTTGCCCTGCTCTCAAATTCTTTAATCTTTTCTCCTGTACTGTCTAATTTCTGCAAATTCTTTTTTATAGCTTTCCTTGTTCGCAGTTATATTCCTGGTCTTCTTTTGACGCACTTATAATAATGGCTTTAAGGTCTTTATCTCATCATATTTCTTTCTGTGTTTCTTCTGAATGGTTTTCATTTTCATTTTTAACTACATTTTCCTGGTTCCTCTCATAAGTAATTGTTTTGTGCTGCTCATTGTAGATGGCATGTTGTGGACTTGACTAGGTTGTGTTTTCTTCCTTTGAAAGCATTGCCTTTGTTCTGGAAGGCAATTAATTTCCTTATAGATCAACTTAATGCTTCAGAGTCTTGTTTCTAAGCTAGGTTAGAGCAACAGGAGTAGCTCTTACTCAGCATTGTGGTAGCTCTCCAGGGCATGGCATTTCTGGAACTCTGCCAAAGTCCCAAAGATCTCCTAACCTTGTGTGACCTCTGAGTCCTCATCCACATCACACACACACACACACACACACACACACACACACACTCACGCGCACACACACATGCATGCACGCACAAATGAACACCTACACACAAATAATTGCTTTCTCAGTGCAGACAAATGATTTAGAAGTAGTCAGCCGAAGCCTTTAAGGAGGCCCTACTGCACATTTCTGGAATTCTTTCTTGGCTCAAGTATCTCTTCTTTTATTCTGCCCTGTGGTGTCCAGCCTCCTGATCTTGACCCCTGTCCTCTGGTTCAGGTTCAGTGAGTGGGTGTGCCATTGGGCCCTGCTCTGTCCTCTGAGCTGACTATCTCCAGTAGAGATTTTGGATTGAGCTGGGACTCACCAGGTCGACTCTGTGAATCACTCCATCTGCTGATGGGGTCTACACGCTGTGGTTTCTTTGTCTAGCTTCATCAGAGACACCAGTCCTGTCCCAGTCACTGCATCATAGCCAGAAGTTCTCTTTCCAGGACGAGACTCCATGAAGGTTTCTACTTGTTCCCACTCTCGGGGTTGGAGCACAAGATTCCCAGACTTTAGCTCCGCTTCTTAAGTTTAGAGACAGCCCATGCCTCTCTCGCCTCTTGCTTTTCTCTTGTTGACTTTTTGTCTTCCTGCACGAGAGACTTGGCGCCCTGTCATTTTTTAGGCGTGTGGCGTATAAAAATCTTATGTGTGTTTCTTGCAATGGAAAGTAGCCAGCCTGTCGGAGATGCTCATTCCCGGGACAAGCCCAGGCAGGCAGGAGCTCCAGCCTGATGGTGTTCCGTGTGAGGTCACCATATGGAGTGGACTGATGGGATCCATCCATGCTCGGGACCAACCCACTGAGTGACCCTGAGGTGGTGAACTGACCTCCGTGGCCCCGTGTGCTTTATGCGTTGGGGCAGTGGGAGGGTAAGGATCGCCTCGTGGCTCTGTGACAGCCTCTCGTGTTGAGCTTCCTGACTCTAAGGCCCTCTGCTTCCGCATTCCAAGTTTCGCTCTTGCGGCTATTCTGTGCATTCATTCGCGGATGGCGTGATTCTTCCTGGTCACTCCCTGTGATGAGCTCTACACTCAATGCATGAAGATAGGGAGACAAACTGGACCTCTCGGGCCTTCCAAAGCAGAGCCATCAAAGGTCACAGCGATCGGCATTGATGGCAGTCAGTTCCTGGAAAGGAAGAGGTGATCAGATGGTCAAGAAAGTCCTTCTTGAGGAGGGCTCCCTAAGGACACGCTGTCAGTGCAGCACGTAAGCACATAGGCCCAACAGTCAAAGTGTCAGGGGATGAAAGGAAGCAGCTTGGACAACGGCCTTGCGTTTGGAGGAGAACAGGTAGTGGAGGAGTTGAGAAAGTGGGGAGGTGAGGGGCCTGGGCAGAGTCTGGCAGGGCAGCAGGAGCAAACACGATGGCTTATTAGATCAAGTGCTTCATAGGTCCCTGAGGTCCCTGCTGTAAGGAATGCTAGGGTTTTCACAGCAGGAATCAACTGCAAAACAGTCCCCAGAAGTGGTTCTGCCATGACAGGTGGGTCTCTCAGGAAAGCAGGTGGCCGGGCAGCTCATGGACTCTGTCCTTGTGCCAGGGCTCTGGACGTATGGGCGAGTGTCTCATGGTGCATGGAGGGGATACTCACAGGTCTTGTTGAGCTTCTGGCTGGCCTCAGGTCCTGTCCCACCGAGAACCTTCTTGCTGGCTGTCCCCTTGGAGCTCCTGGGCTTAGATTGCCTGTCACTAAGTAGGCAATGTGAGGAACAGTTACTTCAGGGTCTCTCTCTGTCTCTGGCTTCTGGGTGTCTCACTGAATCCCCAGGGGGCTGCCCAGTCAGGGTCATCCTGCCTCATTACAGGTCGGAAGGGGAACTATTCCCTGTATAGTACAGAATCCAGGACTGTTGAGGCCAGAAGTCATGGAGCTGTGCTTCCACCATGAGCTGACTTCTCCAGCCTCAGTAAAGGCCACTAGCTATGGCTCCTAAACTGCCCTCCCACAGAGAGACAGTGGAGCAGTCAGGGGTGGACCCAGATAGCAGCATGGTGTTCAATGTGCTGGGTTATTCTGGGATAACGGGGGGGGGGGGGCTATCAGATAAGCCTTCCTTCCTGTTTGACTCAAGTGAGGAAGGGAGAAGGGAGAGAAAGAAAACATTGAGGTGTCCTTTGCCTGTGACAGCTCCCTGGGCTTTCTCAGACTGAGGCCCCGGGACCTCCTCAGTCTGGAGCTCATTAGGGCTGCCACAGAATGACTCCCGTTCCCCTGGCACGGGCAGCCCTGTAAAAGGCAAGCATCTCTGAGCTGTGCTAAGCTCCTCGTGAAAGGGAGCCACGGTTCGCATGGGGCCTGGATTCCTTGGACCGTAACTTCTGCCTCAGCGCTGACAACGGCTCAAAGCCCTTCATCTCAGCCTCTGATATGTCCCAGGATGGACACGGCCCTGAGAGCAGTATTCTATCAATGCCCCACCAGCCTCACAGAGCCAGAAAACCAAATTGGCTTAGAGCAATGACCGCAAGCCCTAAGCACAGGTAGGGCGTCAGGATCCCTCCCCTCTCTGCCAGCTCCCCTTCTTTCCTTCAAGGGACATAGCTGTAGACATTACATGGTCTCAGGAAGCAGCCTTGTCTGCTGCTCTTCTCAGTGGGGCGGGTTAGGACCAGGCTCAGGGCACCCAGGACCACCAGAGGAGGACATCGCCTGAGAAGTCTAGCTCTGTAGAGGACTTCCCAAGCCTCACGGGGGACAGTGACTGTGACGGGCCTGAGTCTCCTAAGGACAACAGTTCCCAACCCCAGTCCCTTCCCTACTCCACCACTCAACCCCAGCCCATGCTGCCTGTCTGCCTGTTATCACCGAGTGTGAGCCAGACTCCCATGAAGGAAAAGGGCCAAGAAACCAACATTCTAGGAAAATATAGTTGGGTTTGAAGTCATAGTCCAGAAGCCCTAAGCCTAAGGATGTAGACACTCAGAAACTACACAGAAGCCATGGCACCAGCAGCTAGCTCTGAGCATGAACCGGAGGTCAGGTTTCCTTAAAGTGAAAAGAAAACAACTTTGAAAGGTTCTCAGGCTGTGGGTAAGAGCGTGAGCCCTTACTCTCCATAGAGTGAGGGCAGGTTGGTCGTGGGTGTGTCACAGCGGGCATTCTGGGACGGGTGGCCTGAGAGGCCAGTCACTTGGCAGGCTGTGAAGGCCCTCAGAGACTGAGAGCATGACCCTCTCAGGTACCGCCCCTGGGTGGGAGCCACCGGAAGATCCAGACACGGGTTCTGAGTGTTCCCATCCAGAGGTCACCCCGTCTCCACGCTTCGTGGCAACGAAGACCCAGACGAACCAGTCCGGGAAAAAAGCTCCAGCCTCCGTGGTCCGATGCACCACCCTCTTACACCGAACCCCTCCAGCTACCCAAACTCAGACGTTCCGAACTCCAAACTCCGGATCTCCAGCAAGCAAGGCAACTGCAGGTACGGATGGCCTCTGTTTCCTACCCGTGCCTCCCTGGCTCCCTGCCCATCATCTGCCACAGCTGTTCCCCTGCAGGAACAAGACTGGAGGTCCCATCATGCTTTGGTACAGATTAGGGCCCATGGCCTCTCGACACCTGTGAACCTGGCAGACCAAGTTATGGACCTCAATTGCAGGGTTAAACAACAAATTTTATGAACATTTTTAAAGTAGTTTATTTTTCCCCAAATCATGGCCTAAGGGGGTCTGTTTTATTTGGCCTTTATGAAGTTTAAAAGCTTTCTATTAAAGATATTAAAGAGTAACTTGAAGTGTTTGAACATGAGAAGAGTGTATGTAGGAACTCGGGGTTTCTGGCTGTGCTGAGATGTCTCAC
Organism: Mesocricetus auratus; assembly: GCF_017639785.1. Classification (NCBI taxonomy): domain Eukaryota; kingdom Metazoa; phylum Chordata; class Mammalia; order Rodentia; family Cricetidae; genus Mesocricetus; species Mesocricetus auratus. The sequence goes on along the minus strand of NW_024429197.1, from coordinate 73,942,573 downwards.
TGGCCTAGGCTATGTTCCTGCAGGGAATGGTGGGTGCCTCCTTCACAGTTGGTGTCTGTGCACTTCCCCTGTTCTGCAGTCCCCACCGCTCCCTGCCCCACCCCTGCCGCAATGGCCCCAGGGCAGGCTCACTTACCTTTGTGATCACTCTGCTGTCTGTGACTGTCTAGCCCTGTTTATTCTGTCTGGACCCCTTGGCGTGAGCTTGCATGTTCGCCTTTCAGAAAACTATCTCAGGCTGCTCCATCAAGTAGGGTAGCTGACTGGAGCTCTGTCTCCCTGGCCTCCCACTTCCTAGAGTCCCCTCCCCATGAAACCCTCCTGTAGATAGAGACCCAGCAGGAAACCAGAGGATGTCAGTCCAGAAGTTCCAGGCTCATGCTAAAAGGAGCCCTGGCTCTAGAAGGTGACTAAGCAGTGAAGTCCCCAGTCATTTCCTCCAGATTATAAGACCTACTATGTGCTAGGTACCAGTTACCAGGGATCCTGGGTCTCGGATTTGCCTGAGGAAAGCCTTGAGCCACCTACACAGATGATGCTAGACTTTCTGGTGCTGTGGCCTTTCAGTGGCCTTCAGGAGGCCGAAACGATCCACTAAACCGAGTGATCGCATTGAAAGGTCAGATAGGTGAGCCACTGGTGCCGTTTGAGAACTGGTGAGCTGGCTAGGTAATTAGTGGTGCCTGCCTTTCTCGTGGTTTACGAGTTAATTTGGGCCAAGCTGTGGTCTTTTGTTTAATGTGCTTGATCTCCCAAAAGGAGGGGAGTCAGCCAACCTTGAAGTGTGGGATTTTCAAGTACCATGTTGTAACAGTTGTGTTTTTTGACTCCAGTCAGGAGGGTCAAAAGTTCAAGCCCTGAGTGGGCTATGAGTGGGTTCAAGGCCAGACTGGGCAACTTAGTTAGGCATGTCTTAAAGTAAGGAAACAGGGTTGGGGAGGTAGGTCAGTGACAGTGATGTGGGGGGCATGCTTGGGTTCAGTCCTCAGCGCCTGGAAAGGGAGAAAGCCTGACAGTGATGATGCTCTCAGAGGCAGACACGGACTCACCAGATGGAACCATCATGGCTCTCTGCTTTGGCCTCCTCTTGGGCTTTGTGGCTTAGTTTGGGTTTTTGGTTTCTTTGTTTTTGTTTTGTTTTGTTTTTTGAGGAGACAGGGTTTCTCTGTGTAGCTTTGGAGGCTGTCCTGGAACTCGCTCTGTAGACCAGGCTGACCTCGAACTCACAGAGATCCACCTGTCTCTGCCTCCCAAGTGCTGGGGTTAAAGGTGTGCGGCACCAACGCCCGGTGTGGCTGGGTTTTCAAAGGCCCTGAGCTCTTGTTCAGAATTGCCTGTGGGGACTGGCGTTTGACACTCACTGAATGTCATTATCTTCAGGCAAGTGTCCAGCAAGCCATGGGCGCATCAGCGGCTGCCTCTACCAGACTCGGAAGCCCTGTGGTGGATCTTGTCTGGTCAAGTCTGAGGGCGGCAGACTGGGACAGGAAGTGGCAGGGTCTGTGGAGATGCCAGGTGGAGACTGTCACTGCCGTGGTCCAGGAGAATATGGCTGTTTGTGTGCATGTGACACGTGAAATACCACACACTGGTTTCTAAGCAGCTCCCTTGCACCAGGGAAGTCGAGCAATGAGGGACTTATTACAGGAGCTGGTGACCTGAGTTGCACTGAGTCTAACCCATGTGCTAGTCAGAGCAAGGGTCCTGCCTCCTTGCCTGTGCTCCTGTGAACACAAGCCACGGTAGAGAAGGGCCTCTCTTCCTTCTCACAAGGGAAGCGCCTGCCTCCAGTCAAGCCTCACGTGCTCTTGGTGGACAGAGCCGCTAGCCTCGGTTTGTCTGTCTGTTCAATGGGCTGTACTGCACAGCCTCATGGTGTTGGGAGGAGTAAAGGAGACCATGATGGCGAAGTTCCGACCTATTGTCTGGTATACAGTAGGTGCTCAAGAGTGAGAGCCCCTCGCCCTCTGTAGAGAGAGAATGAATGGGCCTCTGCCAGTTCACATGCTCTCTGGAGCATCAACCCAGGCTGTTATGGACACAGAGAGGGCGTGGTCCTAATGCCAGCAGCCTCTGCAGGCTATGGGAGACTTTGAGGTGATGGCAAAAGAACCGAGTTGCCTCCGGCTGCCGTTGCATCCATCACCCACGTCACCTGCGACCCAGAGCACCGTCACCCAGCTCTTAGTTGGGCAGGGTGGACCTGGTGAGTGGTGTTTCTCCAAGTGACTTCCCAGAAACACCACTTGGAAGGATATTGCAGGATCCAATCTTTAAAATGGAGCTCTGCTAGAAGCCCTCTCCCCACCGTGTTTTGGAGGATACATTAATTAAAGTTCAGTGGCTCACATCCTAGTCAGTTTCTCTGAGCCTTGAGTAGCCTCACCCAAACTGTTTAACGGAACAGGGCTGACTGGGTATCTCATTGACTTTCCCGAGACCCTCATCCCCTGGACCAACCATGCCTTGTAGTACCTGGAGCACTGGGCAAAGGCTGTATTATCTTCTGTGGATGGGGCCATAACTATAGTTCTGCTTGGCCAAACCCATGTCTGTATGATGGGGTTTCCAGAGAGAGTCTGGGAGACGGTGAGCTTTTGGGCAGGTGGGAGACATGGTTCACAAGGAGTCGAGCACTGTCCCTCCCATGCATGAGTCCAACCCTCCTCACCTAGATTTGGGCCTTTCCTGAGCAAGTATGAAAAGTATGAAACTACCCCCTTCGTCCTTGTCGTGTGTGTGTGTGTGTGTGTGTGTGTGTGTGTGCGCGCGCGTAAATGTGGAGTAAAATGTGGGGCCCTTGACCTGTTTGCTCTCTTCTCATTGGCTGCATTTCATGGGCATGTCCTTAGGCCGGTCACTCCTTCCCCCTCCATCCCTAACCCTCTCAGACACTACCTAGAGAGTTTCTTGGGACCAGGTGGCTCGGGGAGCAGCAGGGTTCTTGGATTCTCCCAGTTCCAGGAGCCTCCTGCTCATTCTGACCTGACAGACAAGCTGACCCCTCCCTGTGTCATATCCCCCCCCCTCTCTCCCTGTCCCTCTCCATCTCTACCCACCCAACAGAAAGCACCTTCAGCCGGCGAGTGGAAGGCAAAGCACAGAACCACTTTGAAGAGACCAATAGCAACTCACAGAATTCCAGCGGTGAGTGCGCCTGTGATGTGACATCACGGGTATGGCCTGTACTGTGGGCACCTCTGCCTGGGGTCTTTTGATACATGAGAGCCGAGTCGTGAAATCAAGAGACAGCGGGGCCTGTGAAGAGCAGAGGGGCCTGTGTCCCTTGCACAGGAGAGGGGAACTTCCTCAGTCCCAGATTCAGGCATCAATTCACCCAACCCAGATTGGGTAGCCCCAAGAGTGCCAGTTGCTAAGTTAAAAGTAATGCTGTAGCAGGTTTCTTTAAAGGAGATGCAAGCAGGGTGCCGTAGAAAGATGATTTACAGAAGCCAGAGGTCCCAGGTTCTGGTCCCACACTGGACCTGGAGCCACAGAACCAAACGATGCTCTTCTAGTCTCTGCAGTGCTATGGCTTTGCATGAGCACTCCCGGTAGTGTTTGCTGCCACCTGGTGGCTGCCTTGTTCTGGATCCTAGTGGCACCTTGGGGCCTGCAGGACGGATAGCTTTGAACTCCAGGGTTTACCCTTGGCGGGATTGTGGGTGGTCACCAGCACTCTGTCTGAGAAAGGGACAGCAAGCTGGTATGCACAGTGATGGCCAGGACAGGACGGGAAGGCCTTCTGCCATTGACTTCCCTGAATACTAGGCCCAAGTGAATGCCCCCATGCCAGCACTGCCTGATGTGCACAGGTAAGGGGTGCATCTTGGCCACCATAGGCTTCAGCAAGTGGTTCGGAGCACAAACACCAGGTGGAGGCTTCAGCCTAGTAATAGACGCAACCTCCCTGGAACCCAGGCTTGAATTTAGCTCCACTGCCTGCTGTGTGTGCCCTAGATGAGCCCCTATTCCTTCTTGGCTGTAAGTGCTTAAGGAGCACAGACAGCCCCAAAGATCACAGGCAGGAGAGGAGGGCATGTTGCTTTTAGATTTGTTTACCTTGCTTTGCTTTGATGTAAACCAAGCAATCAGCACAAGTACCAATGCAGGGGTGCCACTGTGATCCTTGGAGCCCCTCTAAGGGGTTAATCCAGGAGGGATGCCATGACCCGTCCGAGGCCACAGAGGATTGAGTGGCAGTCTGGAACTAGAACCAAGTCCTCCTGGCATGGCTTGGGCTCCCAGCCACGCCATGACATACCCCTTGCAGCTCTCCTGCCGCCAAGGCTAACATTTGCTTGGGAGCGGCACTGCGTGGGCTGCTGCTGCTACTGGTAGCCACCGTTTATTGAGCGCTTACAACGTGGCTGGCATGCGTTCGGAGCTTTGTGTGTCGTGTCTGTTTTCACCTATCCCACCATCCTGTGTTCCTTTTAGTTCTACTTTCTGGATGAGGAAACTGAGGCTCGGGATATGTCCATTGTAGCCCCAGGTCCCCCCCACTGTAGGTGGAGCCAGGACCCCCACGCTCGCCTGCACTTCACTTGGCTGCCTGCTACGATGCGGGCTTGTCACGCTCACCCTCTGGCAATGCCAGGAGGCATGGGGTTTGAAGCAGACACTCTGCCAGGGCCACTCCCGTGCTTTGGTACCAAGCGCAGGCATCCTAGGGTCAGAACCCGGAAACAGCTTCCAACATGCTGCCGCCAAGTGTGTGGCCACTTACGGGCACAGCCTCACTGTGAGAGCACCCTAAGCGAATGGCCCTCGCACACCACGTGATACCTGCCTTCTCCTTGAGTGTCCTCGCTCTGCTGGCACCCTCTCACCCGCCTTCCCACACAGATTGTGTGCCTACTGAGAGCGGCCCCTGCCTCAGCAAGTGTGACAACCTCACAGCTCCAGGACTGGAAAACCAAACGTTAGCTGAACTGTTTCTCTTTTGCAGAAACTGCAAGCCCTCTGGTTTCCAATCCCTTCCCTCTCCTGCAGAGTACGTGTTGGTCCTGCTGGGGGCTGAATAGGGCTAGGCAGGGCAGGGAATGAGCACTGCTGGCCTCTCTTAGACGGGCCTTGGGCCACCCTCCGGGGAACACCCAGCACCAGCCTTGGGAGGCTGCAGAGGGGCCAGGAGGGTGGAGAGGTGTGGACAGGTAGACTGGAACCCTGAGCACACAGGAAGGAAGCCGAGTTTACTGCTCCTGGCTATCCAGACAGCCTCAGGACCCCTCCTCCAAGCCGCCTCCCTCCCTCTGTCCCTCCCCTTCTACCTAACAATGTTTTTTTCCCTTCGTCCTCCCTCTTTGCCAGGTGCTGGCGGGAGCCCTGGCCACCCAGAGCTGGTGCAGGTGCAGCCTGTGCCCCTCTGCCCGCCCTCCTGCCCCTCTCCAGTCACCCCCACACTGTGCATTGTCCCGTCTCTTCCTCTTTCCCACCCTGCTTTCTTCGCCTCCCATTGTGAGTTTCCTTGTTCATTTGTCCCCTCTATGAGCAGAGACCCCTGTGTGGCCCCACAGGCAGAGAGCTAAGCTGTAGACCCCAAGGGACAGTGTGTTTCCCGGGAGCTCTGGAGCCTGGGTGTTGCCCTTGCCGAGCACGCCGAGCAGCGCCTGGCCTGAAGTGAGCTCGGTGAAGAGCAGGCCCATTGACGGGCAGCCTGTGTCTGCTCTCTTCCCTTCTGCGGGCTTCTGCCTCTCCCCAGCATTGCCCTCTCCAGGCCAGTGACAGGCCAGTGGGCAGGCAGGGCCCAGCGCCCCAAGTCTACATCTGGATCCCCACCTTCAAAACCTCCTGCAGCCCAGTGTCAGGATACCTGGGTACGAGTCACCCGTCACATGTCACCTGTCTTCCCCAGAGCCCTACACATGCGGCGCCTGTGGCATCCAGTTCCAGTTCTACAGCAACCTCCTGGAGCACATGCAGTCACACGCAGGTAAGGCCAAGAGGGACCCCCAAACACACAAATGGGAGCGGCCAGCAGAGCCCGCCCAGAGCACACACAGCAATGCTGTCACTTCCTGGGCACCCACCCTCTGAGCCCCAGACAGCTGGTCCTTCGTCACTGGCTGCTCTGAGCTCTGGGATCTCAGCTCAGGCTCAGGATGGGGTGCGGGGGGTGCTGGAAGAAGAGCTTCCCAGAGGTTGCTGGCCAGGAAGAGACCTGGAAATGGGCATTGAATGTGGTTCTAGGTCAGCATGGGCAGTGTTTGTTGGTAGAGAGGCCAGCAATGGGGTACACTGGGCTTGGGCCTTCCCCAGGCAGTGCACTCACTGACTTCTGCCTGTTCGAAGCCCCAGTGCTCAAACAGGAGCCCTTGAAGGAACTAGCCCAGAGGATGCTGAGACTGTCCGCAGGCTTCTGGACCTAAGACACTGGGCTACTGCGCCTCACAGGCCCTCCACATTCCACTCCCTGGCCTTCATAGACTGGTAGCTATATCCTAATGCAGAAATGGCATTCAATCCAACCTCAAAAGCCCATAGTCTATCACAGTCTCAACACTGTTTGAAACTCCAAAGTTCTAAGTGTCTTGTAAGATTTATGACAGTCTCTTAACTGTAATCCCCTGCAAAAGCCAAAATCAAAAAGCAGATGACATGCTTCCAACATACAATGGCACAGAATATTCTTTACCATTCCAAAAGGGAGGAAGGGAGTGAGGAAATACTGGACCAAAGCAAGACTGGAGCTCAGCTGAGCAGACTTCACATTCCCCTTCATCATGTCTGATGTCAGCATGCTCTTCAGATCTCCAAGTCCTGCCAGCTTTGCTGACTGCAACGCATTCCTCTTTCTTGGACTGGTTCCACACCCAGTCTGCAGCTCTCCTTGGCGGGAATCTCATGACTCTGGCATCTCCAACATCTTGGGGTTTCCAGCACAATCCAGTCTTCACCTTCACAGTTTCACACAATGGCCTCTGTGGACCTCCATTCACAGACACCCCTGGCACGTGCCTGGCCTCAGCAGATTTCCTTAGCCACGAGAAAGGTTTTTAGGGAGATACCACAACCCCTTTCTTCTATCCTTAGCTCTAAAGCCAGAGCCACGTGGCCAGCGCTGCCAGGTTCTATGCTTGCTGGGGTTGGAGCTTGGCACCGTGTTCAGTTACACCTGCTCTAGCTTTCTGTTGCTGATGATTTCCTTCACTGCTTAATCTTTTCTTTAATTCCTTTTTACACGTTGGAAGCTTAGCTGGATGGGGTCTTGCCCTGAGGTCACCACTCTCTTTATCCCATTTAGCTTCAAGCTTTTCTTTTCTTTTTTTTTTTTTTTTTTGTTCTTGAGCACAGGACTTCACTCTATTACATTTCCCAATACTCCTTTTCTCCTCAAACTCTATAATTTGTATTTTTCCTTGCTCAGTGTCCTTGTAGATCTGGACAAGACTGGCCACTAATAAATACATGACAGCCAGGCGTTGGTGAATGCCTTTAATCCCAGCACTTGGGAAGCAGAGGCAGGCAGATCTCTGTGAGTTCCAGGCCAGCCTGGTCTACAGAGCGAGTTCCAGGATAGGCTCCAAAACAATACAGAAAAACCCTGTCTCAAAAAATAAAAAATAAATAAATACATGACACAGTCAATTTACACTCAAGCAGATTTTTCAAATAAGAACAAAAAGTACTCACATTCTTTGCCAGAATATCACAAAAATTATCTCTAGGCCATTTACTAATATTCTTCCCCTCAGAAACTTCTTGAGCTGGGCCCTAGAGTTCATGTCACTCTTAGAACTGTCTTCTGTGCGTCTACTAATATGGCCCATTAAGCCCCACTCAAAGCCTTCAACTGATTTCCTAATCCAAAAATCCCAAAATCAACATTCCACCCACAAGCAATATGGCCAGGCCTGTCTTAACAATACCCCAGTTCCTGGTACCATCTTAGTTCTTTTGTGGTGAAGGGACACCATGACCTAGGCAACCCTTATAAAAGAAAACATTTCACTGGGGCCTTGCTTAGAGTTTCAGAGGTTTAGTCCAGTGTCACCAGGGATGGCGCTGGTGAGCTGGCTGAGAGCTCAGCACCCATATCCACAGGCAGCAGGAGGAGAGAGGCACTAACCCTGACTTTGGCTTTTGAAACCTCAAAGCCCTCCCCCCCCCCCCAGTGACTCACTTTGTCCCACAAGGCCACAGCTACCCTGACAAAGTCACACCTCCTAATCTGTCTCAGGTGGTGCTACTCCCTGAGGACCAAGCATTCAATATATAAGCCTGTGGGCGCCATCCTTATTCAAACCAGTACACAGAGTCAGACTCCATCTTGCACTAGAAAATGTGATGTTACTCCACCCTCCATCCACTCACTTCATGGGGTGTGCTCTGCATGAGGCACTAATTCATGGTGTCTTGGGGGCCTCCCTGTGCTTATAAATCACTCTGAAAACACTGTTGAGCTGTGAGTGGTGATCAGGATTCTGGGATTCTAGTTCTGCTCCCCAGGTGCTGTGAGACCTCAGGTGGTAAACTGTCCCCATCTCTGAAGCGAGGACACACAGACTCCTGTTGCCTGGTGTCTTGGCCCCACTTCCGGGTGTTTCCCATCTCCCATTGACTCCGTGATCAGCCAGAAATGGTTCAAAGCATGTAGACACGCCCTCGAGGGCAACTGACAGCTCTGGAGTGGTGGTAGCCATGGTCCCTCTCTTTGGGTACCAAGCCTGGTTCCTGATCTCACAGCCCAGCCTCCCACAGTAATTCATACTCATGCCTCCTTCCATCTGTCTCTCTTTCTCTGTCTCTCGTCTCTGTCTCTCTTTCTCTCCTGGGCTTCCCCTGTTTCCACCAGCTGGGGGGAGCTACAATTAGGCGTGAGTCTGTATGTGGCAGCTGGAAAAGAAAACCACTATGATGGCTGAGCCGGGAAGTGGTCCCACTATTCCCCAGCATCTTGGCTTGTTCAGAGTTGCTTTGTGCTGGTCCAGCGCAGCCAGAGAATGCCTGCCCCCAATCCAGTACAGAGCCAGACAGAATCCCAGCCAGGCTGAATCGGGATTAAAGGATTGACTTCGTGGAGGGAAATTAAGCGTTGTGAGCTGTGCAGTTCACAGCGCTGCTGATAAGGGGAATCGGCCTCAAGTAACACCAATCTCATTAAGAGCTGCGGAATGGCTCAGGCTAATTCACTCTAGTAAACGTGTGTGCTAGAGGGAACCCGTCTGCCTTGGCAGCTGTTCAGGAGTTGGAGTAGCAGTCACAATGCTACCTATAGTGAATGGTAGCTTGCCGTGTGTCAGGGGTATGTGTTGACTGTGGTACATGAAACTCTACAAGTTTGACATTTCCATCCCCTTTATAAAGGTCCAGAAAACACAATCCCTGGCACAGTTCGTTAGAACTAACTGGCATCATTTCAGCTGGTCCTTGCTGCCAGCCTTGGTCTGAGAGTTTTAGACATGTTCACCACTTAACTCTCAAAGTGGCCTCTAAATGCCATTTTAACACCATTTCACCGCAAAGGACTCTGAAGAGCTGGGAAAGCGCTGTCAGCAGTGTTTGCCTTGTAAGAGTTGGAATCCGAGTTTGATTCCACAAAGCCACACAGAGCAGGCACGGCAAAGCACACGGGAGGCAAAAACAGGTGAATGGGTCCTTGGGGCTTCCTGGCCAGCCAGCCTGGCCTGTCTAGGGGGGCACATGCCAGTGATAGACCCTGTCTCGAACGGAAAAGTAAGGTAGGGAGCAAGTGGCCCCTGAGGAGCAGCAGGCAAGGCTATCCTCCAGCCTTCACACAGACCGGAACGCTTACCTGCGCCTCCACATTCGCGTATGCTCACCAAGAAAAGGGAATCCCAGGCAAAAGTAGTTTAATCCACTTGCCAAGGCTATGAAACCAGCGGTAAAAGCCAGTATTCTCTCCCAGGGGTGAGCTCCCTCCAGATCACGTGGGCATCCATACTGAAGCTGTGGTCTGTCCTGGTGGAGTGAGTGGGCCTGGCCCCTCGGAGCTCAGCCCTTGCGGACCTCACCAGGAGGGCTGGAAAGCACAGCTAAGAGACACCAGGAGACTCCAGAGAATAAATCAAGTCTGTGTTTTAGACTCCGGAGGTGGCCACCTGATTTCTGATGCCTTTAGCCACTCCAGGGTTCAGAACTCCCTGGTTCCCACTGTAAAAGTTTATCAGGCCTTTCCTCCCCAGGACGAGGGTTACAGGGGTGATGTATTCGCAGACTGTGGTACATTTGAGATCCAGCCTGACGGGTGCCGATTACTCCATCACCTATTGGAGGTACAGGCTGAGTATCCCTCTCCTGAAATGCCTGGAAGCGGAAGGGTGTCAGACTTCACAAACTTCAAACCACAGGGTGCTACACTCTGTTTTGAATGGCATCCAAGAAGACTGACAAGAGCCTGACGAACCCTTTGGAAGGTACCCAACACCTGGCACCTTGAATTTTGTATGGTGACTCACTGCTTCTAGGAGAAGCATCATCAAGCCATGATGGGTGTCTGTCATTAATCTTGCTTTTATATTTTTAAATTGGATTACAAAATAGTAAATTTTCTTAGGACATTTTCATGGTGCCTCTGTTTGGGCTAACCTTCCCCCACCCTCTCTCCCTGACCCCCACTCCCCCACCCCACTTAAACATTTCTACCCCTGGGGTTGTCTCTCTCTCTCCTGTGTTCTGGCCCTCCCCTCCTTTTTTTCAAGAGGTTTCTGTGTGTGTAGCCTTGACTCTTCTGTAACTCACTCTATAAACCAGGCTGGCCTTGAACTCAAAGAGATCTGCCTGCTTCTGCCTCCCAAATCCTGGGATTAAAGGCTTGCGCCACCACCACCTGCCCCCTCCCAATCCTTTAAAAGGAACTCCCATATCCCAATTTCCTCCTTCTAGTCTCCAGGCTTCCAGTTTAAGCTAAAGTGTGGAAGCTGGAATAGGCATTTGAAACAGACTGTGTAGCATTTCTTCTGGTCTGGGTTTTCTCATTCAAGTAGAATTTTCTTTCCAGTTCCAGTCATTTACCCGAAAACATCATAATTTAATTTTTTATAGTTGGATGAAATTCCAAGGTGTATCTGTACCACATTTTTCATTATCCATTCATCAGTTGATGGACGTCTAGGCTGCTTTCATTTCCTTGCAATTGTGACTCAAACAGCAGTGAAAATGGATATCCAAGTATCTCTGTGGTGTGATACAAGTTCTTTTGGGCTTATGCCCAGGGAAAATATACCAGGTAGTTTGATTTCTAGTTTTTTGTTTGTTCATTCATTTGAGAAACAAGATTTCCAAAATGTCTCTTCTGGTTTTACAGCAAAACTGGATCCCAATTTCTCATCTTGCACAAAACTCAATTCAGTGACCTCAGCATAAGAATGGATACTCTGAAGCTGCCAGAGAAGGAAGTAGGGAGTATGCTTCAATAGACACCTTCTGACTAGGACTCACAGAAGCATAGGGAATACAACTAACAGTGGATAAATGGGATCTCCTGAAACTAGAAAGCATCTGTACAGCAAAGGAGTCTATCAGAAAAGAGGCAGCCTGCAAAATGGAAGAAAAACATTGTGTCTGTATATTGAGCAGAGGATTAGTGTCTAGAAAGAACTAAGAAAATAAACATGAAGGAAACAAGCCATTAAAAGGGGGTTTGTAGAATTAAGCAGAGTTCTCAAAAAGAAGAAATACAGATGGCTAATAAAACCTTGACAGTGTATAACATCCTTAGTGTTCAGGGAAATGCAGGTTAAAGCTACTGTAAGATTTCGTATCGTGGGGCTGGAGAGCTGGCTCAGTGAGTAAAAGCACTGGCTGCTCTTGCAGAGGACGCAGGTTCAATTCCCAGCTCCCACATGACAGCTTAAAATCATCTGTAACTCTAGTTCAAGGGGATCCAAGGAGACCCTCTTCCAGTCTCCACAGATACTAGGCTTGCATGTGCTACCCAGACTTGCATGCAGGTAAAGCATGCATGCACATAGAATACTTTTTAATGTTGAATTAAAAGATTCCATCTCCAGTCAGAAAGCTATCATCAAAAATACAAATGACAGCAGTAATAGTCTCATAAAATGAATTGTGGGATAGTCTTACTACCCATGTTTTAGAGAATAATTTGTTAGAATTTATATTATTACTAAGTTGTTTTTTTTTGTTTTTGTTTTTTGTTTTTTATAAAATCAACCGATGAACCTTTAAGGGTCGGGAGGTTTCTTTATGGGAAATTACTTAGCTTTGAGCTGTTTCTTTAATGAACACATGATTTCAAGTTATCAATTTCTTCTGGGATGAACTTTGTTTCTTTGTGGCTTTGAGGTGTTTATCTTGCCTGACTTGTTGAATTCATTGGCCCAAAGTTCATAGTTACTACTTTTAGCTCCTTTGCCATCCGTGGGCTCTGTAGTGATGACTCCTTTTCATTCTTGATCCTAATGATCTGTATCCTCGGATGAGAGGCTCATCAATTGTATTGATCTTTATAGAGAAATGGCTTTTGTTTTCACCGGTTTTGCTCTTTATGCTTATCCATTTTCTATTTCATTCATTTTATGCTTCTGCTTAATTATTTCATCTCCTTACCTTTGGCTCAAGTTACTTATTATTAGACCTCTTTAAAAAAATCTTATTTATGTTTTATGTGTTATGTGTCTGGGTGAGTGAATTGCACATGTGTGTGAGGTACCTGTGGAGACCAGAGGAGACCATTAGGTCTCTTGGAGGTGGAATTACAGAGTGTGAGACTATGGAATATGCGCAGGCTTTCTGGGAGATCAGTGTGTATGCTTAACCACCGAGCTGTCTCTCCAGCCTGCAGGTAGACTTCCTGTTGTCTGCTCAGCCCACGTGTGCTCGTCCCCAACACTGTTATGCTCGGTAACAGTTGCTAAGAGAAATATGTCAGATCTCTGGTAGTAGTTCGTCCATTTGTGTCAATTCAGTTTTCACTTTTGTTTTTAAAGCTATGTGTGGTTTTAGACTTGTATATTCCGGGTCAATTGGCCACTTTGTCATCATGCAGATTCTCTTGTTATCCCTGGCAACGTTTGCTCCGGTCTGATTACCTAATGTTACAATGTGTCTCCCGTGTTCCGCCTTCCTTTTATTGCCTGGCATGTCTTCATTTAACCTTTTATGTTTCAGCTATCTCTAGCTCTACATTTCAGTAGATGTCTTAAACAGCACTTATTATTGAGTTTTAATAATTAAGAGTTTCTGTCTTTACCATTTGGAGACTTTGTATTTGATGTAATTTTGATGCTTGTGTGCTATTCATCTCCTGTGCTCTTTGCTCTTCCCTCTCCTCCCCAACCCACTTTGTCCCTCCCCCTCTTTCCCTCACATTATCTATTGTGGGGGGTGAGGGGCATGCGCACGAGAGGTCAGAGGCCAGCCTGCCTCTCAGTTCTCTCATTCCGTCACGCGGGCTCTAGGTGCGGAACTCAATCTGGGCCATGTGGACAGCACTTTCACCAGCTGAGTCGTCTTGCTGGCCTCACACACACTTTTAACACATTAATTCTATTTCAGTTAGTCTGTGGCTTAATGCTGGTGGAAAAATGTACATTTAGCTCATGATCTTGAATGTATTTATGATGTTTACAACTGCTATTCTTGAGGCCTGATCGGCTAATTCTATCCTTTGTACCATGCTGGGTTCTTTGGTTGTCCAGCTGTAGGTTGTACTTTTCTGTATTGGATACTTAGAACTGGACAGGACGTGAGTGCCGGATCTGCTGTGTTTCCACGAAGAGTGTAATTTGTCTTCCCAAGGCTTTGTACTTCTTCAAGATTGTTTTTTTTTTAAGAAATCTGTGTGTACATGTATGTGTCTGCAAGTGTATATGCCGTGTTAATTCAGGTGCCCACAGAGGTGAGAAGACAGTGTCAGATCCCCAGGAGCTGGAGTTACAGCAGTTGTAGCTGCCTGACTGAGTCCTGGGAACCAGACTTGGATTCTCTGGGAGAACAAGCACTCTTAACCACTGCACCATCTCTCTGACCCAGCCGTTCCACCTTTGAAGCTCACTCTGAGGATGTGAGAGCAGGGATGGGGCAGCCCTTAGTCCGTGGCAGATTTGGTTTCAGAGGCCTGGATTCTGCCGGTCCTCATCATTGAAATGTGTTTGTAACCATCCTGCTGCCACTCTGTGTGGCCCTGAGCAAACCTGTTTTAATTCTGAGCCTTGTCTCCATGTCCAGTGGAACACTTCTGTGCTTCTTAGCATGTTAAGTAGGGGTGGGGCGCCCATTTAATACAGTTTGTCTAATGCAGTCGCACACTGGAAATACATCCTCACGCTTTGAAGAAGTAAGAGAGCGTGAGACGCTTTAGAGCACTTAAGCGCACACTCACTTCAGAGCTGCGCTTTGTGGCTGTGGTGGGTATAGCACACCCAGAGGTCTCATGTCCTCTCTAAGGGTCCTCTGTGTCCTTGCCTCTTCCCTGTCCTCTCCATAGTCCTTCCTGAAGTTGTGTGGTAGCCATGCCACCACTGGCCTCAGCTTCCAGAGTGAGCAGAGGAGGCTTTGAAAGACTAGACAGTCTCTGAGAAGCCTGAACTCAACTCCCTGTGGTCATGTGTTGTCACCCTTGCCCCCCCATACACATGTTCCTGTATTACTCTTCAGCTTCCTCTCACCCTTTAACGTGACCCATTATTCCTGTTGTGCCTGCAGCTGACAACGAAAACAACGTCACCTCCAACCAGTCCCGATCTCCACCTGCTGCCGTGGAGGAAAAGTGGAAGCCGCAGGCCCAGAGGAACAGCGCCAACAACAGTAGGTCTCAGCATGCTGGAGCCGGGGCTCCTGGAGGCCTGCAGCCATGTCCTGTGCCCCATGGTTGGCGTCTGCACCTCCTGTGGGGCTGGAGATGATGCACTCGCCTCCAAAGCCTACTCGTGCTTAGGACTCGGGCGGGGATCCTCAACGTGTGGGGAGGCAAAGGGAGGCAAGGGCGGGCACGTGTGTGCCCAAAGCCAGACTCACAGCTAGAGCCCCACATTTTCACGGTTTTCGTAAGCTCTTTTCGTGACCCTGGCCATAAAACATGTTACTCACTCTAAGATTCCTATGTAATTCCTGTTGAGGAAAAGAGTTGTATTCAGAGGTTTAGGTGTTTGGTGTGTGTGGCAAGTATGTTACACACATGTCACTGTCTACGATTGTCATACCCATGGCAGGCATTATTAATCAATCATAGAACTTTATCCCTATGCTGATAAAAGCAGACCTCACCAATTTGTATGAAAGACAAAAATCTATTTGTTATTCTTCATAGTAGCCCTTTAGGTATTGCTGCTGCCAGGTTAAGCACCTTTGAATGTCAAAAGTGATTCTTTCTCTCTCTCTCTCTCTCTCTCTCTCTCTCTCTCTCTCTCTCTCTCTCTCTCTCTCTCTCTCTCTCTCTCTCTCTCTCTCCCTCTCCCTCTCTGTGTGTGTGTGTGTCCCCCGCCAGCCACAGCCAGTGGTTTGACACCCAACAGTGTAATACCCGAGAAGGAGCGGCAGAACATTGCGGAACGGCTACTGCGGGTCATGTGCGCCGACCTGGGTGCCCTGAGCGTGGTCAGTGGGAAGGAGTTCCTCAAGTTGGCGCAAACCCTGGTAGACAGCGGCGCCCGCTACGGGGCCTTCTCAGTCACCGAGATCCTGGGCAACTTCAACACGCTAGCACTGAAGCACCTGCCCCGCATGTACAACCAGGTGAAGGTGAAGGTGACGTGTGCCCTGGGCAGCAATGCCTGCCTGGGCATCGGCGTCACTTGCCACTCCCAGAGTGTGGGCCCCGACTCCTGCTACATCCTCACAGCCTACCAGGCCGAGGGCAACCACATCAAGAGTTACGTGCTAGGTGTGAAGGGTGCGGACATCCGTGACAGCGGTGACCTGGTGCATCACTGGGTGCAGAACGTGCTGTCAGAGTTTGTGATGTCGGAGATCCGGACCGTGTATGTAACGGACTGCCGGGTGAGCACGTCCGCCTTCTCCAAGGCTGGCATGTGCCTCCGCTGCTCAGCCTGTGCCTTGAACTCGGTGGTGCAGAGTGTGCTGAGCAAGCGAACACTGCAGGCCCGCAGCATGCATGAGGTCATCGAGCTGCTCAATGTGTGTGAGGACCTAGCAGGCTCTACGGGCCTGGCCAAGGAGACCTTCGGCTCTCTGGAGGAGACGTCACCCCCACCCTGCTGGAACTCAGTGACAGACTCGCTGCTCCTGGTGCACGAGCGCTATGAGCAGATCTGTGAGTTCTACAGCCGTGCCAAGAAAATGAACCTCATTCAGAGCCTCAACAAGCACTTGCTGAGCAACCTGGCCGCCATCCTGACACCTGTGAAGCAGGCGGTCATCGAGCTCAGCAACGAGAGCCAGCCCACCCTGCAGCTGGTGCTGCCCACCTATGTCCGGCTAGAGAAGCTGTTCACAGCCAAAGCCAACGACGCAGGCACTGTCAGCAAACTGTGCCATCTCTTTCTAGAAGCACTCAAGGAGAACTTCAAGGTGCACCCAGCCCACAAGGTGGCCATGATCCTGGATCCTCAGCAGAAACTGCGGCCGGTGCCCCCCTACCAGCATGAGGAGATCATCAGCAAGGTGTGTGAGCTCATCAATGAGGTGAAGGAGTCCTGGGCTGAGGAGGCTGACTTTGAGCCTGCCGCCAAGAAGGCACGCTCAGCCACTGGGGAGCACCCGGCAGCTCAGGAGGATGACCGGCTGGGCAAGAACGAAGTGTATGACTACCTTCAGGAGCCCCTCTTCCAAGCTACTCCCGACCTCTTCCAGTACTGGTCGTGCGTGACCCAAAAGCACACGAAACTCGCCAAGCTCGCCTTCTGGCTCCTGGCTGTTCCTGCTGTGGGGGCTCGAAGCGGGTGTGTAAATATGTGTGAACAAGCACTTCTGATCAAAAGGAGGCGACTGCTTAGTCCAGAAGACATGAACAAGCTCATGTTTTTGAAATCCAACATGCTTTAAGACTCAACTTTGGGGAAAAACAAAAAAGACAAAAAGAAGAAAGACGTTAGGAAAACACACACACAACACTGTCACAAAGAAATTTAAGTTCTAAACACTGTGGAACCTCATTGTAAATGCCCCCTGGAAACTTAAGTGCTTTTTTTTCAGTGTGTGTGTGTGTGTGTGTGAGTGTGTGTGCACATGTGTCCACACCCACACATGTGACATTATATGGGTAAAGGGTATGCGGAGCTCATGCTTGAATGCACATCCAGAGAAGCTCCACAAGTGCACATGCACTCACACATGCGTGCATACACACACACAGTTACACACAAACCTGGTGCAAGTATGCATGCCCGTCCTCAGGCGTGTGTGCATTGAGCTGGGTGTGTCAGGAAAGCCGAGAGACTGGGAAAGCGGGATGGTTTCACTTTCCTCGGGCAGGGGCTCTAAGGACTCCGTTTTCAGGTGTGCAGAGTGAGAGAAGCTGAGATTGTAAAATACTCAGGCAGCTGAGGGCTGAAGTGGCTGGAACTCCCAATCCCAACCCCAGCCCTTCCTTTCCATCCTCCATCCCTTCAAGCCACGGTGCCCATGCTCTGCCCCAGCTGCTCTGACAGATTCTCCAAACTGCATCAGATGGACAGTTTCTGCACTGGACTTAGTTTCTTGTTTCACCTTCAGGGCATTAAGCTGCTGTACCTGTGACCTCCCTCTCGGATGTCTGGGGCAGCTGCCTTAGAATACACACTATCTATCTCCCCAGATCAGGAAAGGAGACTTTAAAATATAAAGCTGATGTTTTACTTTTTAATATAAGAGAGAGAAAAAAAGACATCTTTTTGCAGAGATGTATAGCTGACTCTACACTCAAGGTTTCTTTGGGTTTGTTTGTTTGTTTGTTGTTTGTCACTCCAATGCTTTAGCAACCTTTTATCTTTTGGGGGATTCAGCTTCTTTTCACATTTGGTTTAGGCTCTCCTGGGAGGCACTGAATGTGTAACTTATGTTCTGGAGTTTTGTTTCGTTTTACTTGTCCTTTTTGTTCTCAAGTCACACTGTAAACTAGCTCATCTCAGTGGCCGTGTTCAGGACTCACACAACAAAGACCAAGGACGTGGCTGTGTGTCTGGAGTAGGGAGTTGAGAGGAGTCGTGGTTCCTTGGCTGTGAGGTATGGTGGAAGCCATGGTGGGCAGCATGTGGCTTTAGGGGTCCTGAATGTCAACGAGAGAGCCGCTGCCTGGCCCCTGCCTGTGGAAGTGTGAATGTCCACCTTCAGAGTCCTTCATACTGCTCACCACGTCTGACCCCCAGCTCTGCAGGGACTGTGACCTACCCCACATTTGTGTCTGCCAGAACCACAGTCTCCCTCCCTTCCTCCCTCCCCAGACCTCAGGGCTTCTGGGAGTTTATAGCCCTCAGAGGTCCCCACAGGCACCTCAGACCTGCAGTCAGGGCCGTGGTGGGACACGGCGTGTTGCTGTTCAATGGGTGACATCCTGTGGGTGGATGTGTTTGACTCAATGCTGTGAAAGGGATTGTTAGCCCTTGCTTCTGATCCCCCTGGCCAGGAGCTAGTGCTTCTCCACACAGTCCAAATGCCAAGAGGGGACCCCATTCTCTTCACGGGATGATGAGCATAGCCACCCCATAAATAAAGACCTCGGTGTCCCTGATCCTCCGGTGACCGCAACTGTGGGATGGAGAGGCGTACACATCAGACTAAGGATGGCCACCTCTGTGGGCTACTTGCAAAAGCACCTCTACATCCTGGGCTTGGACTGCCCCCCCTTCCCCAACTGAAAGATACCTCGACTTCAGAAGCACTGTACCCACAGCTCTGGCCCCAGGTGCCCCCGCAGGAGGGGCGTGAAGATGGGTTTAAAGACTCGAAGGCTCCCGGTTGTGCTCCAGGTCCCAGAGCACTGTCCTTGAGGATTCAGCCTGGAGTCTGCCTCACACACAAGACTAGATGAGCTCTCCCACAGAGTCAGATATACAAACAGACCGGAGAAGGCTGTTTCCACATTCGCTCTGGCAAGCTATGTTCTCAGGAACCACCGTACATAACAGTCTACTCCAGGGAAAGTTCTAGGTGATTTCATCACAATGTCTTCAACTTGGGTCTAACCATCAGAGAAACCTCTGCCCACAGTGGAGAAATCCAGACTAGAGCTGAAGAATGTAGGAGTGTCTTCAGACTGCCAGGGGCCATTCCAGGAGGTGGGCTCTGGATAGCTAATGATGGATGCCTCCAGTCTCTCTCAGCTGTTGGGAAAGGGGCCACACCTGGCACTTGTAGCCACACTGGAAGCTTATTAGTCAGTGAGAACAGAGCCTCAGGCAGAGCTGCTGTTATTTGCTAATCGTCAGCCATGCCCAGATGTGCATTTCAGGCATTCTTTTCGGAACATGGAGCATTCGCCCTCCAGAAAAAAAAATTTAGTGTTAAACTCCAGGCGTCTGGTCATAGGTCATCACCTCCTACCAAGTTCACTGGCACCTTGAATCTACCCTTGGGCTTAGATAGCCTCTGTAGGTTCAATGCGAGTCCCGCTTAGTCCTCAGAAACCTGTCTCTCAGGCTGCCTCATTCTCAAGGATTACTAGGTGGCAGGCTGTCAATCATTTCTTACTAGTGTCACCAACCTGAAAGACTGTGCCCGGTGTCCACTGTTTTGTGGGCCATCTCACAGCGCACATCCTGCAACACATAGCTCAATAAATCCCAAAGATCTCCCAGGTGCAGCCGCAGGCCCCATCAGCAGCAGTATCCACCTTACCAAATTCTAGTTCAGCCAAAGCACTAAGATAGGCTCTTCCAGTTCATCTCCAATGGCCTGGGCTGGCCTTGACCTTCAGAATGGTTTCGTCATCTGCCTCCTGATTCATAGGCTTGTGGAGGCTGGGAGACCAGGAAGCTGGGCCATTTCTATCCTGTTCTCACGGCTTACCTCAAGCTGTATGACTACCTGACCAAAAATGGTCTTTGCTTTGACATCCGTGAACCCAAATGGAAGTAGAGAAGATGTGCTTCGTTAGCAAGGCTCTCTGTGAATCTGAGGTCGCTTTGTTTCACCAGTGAAGCCCAAGCCAAGGTCTGTGGCTTGTTTGCCTGGGATTCAACACTCAAAAGGTCTCAGGTCTGTGAGGAGTGGTTGCCCACGGAAGTACTTGTTCTCAGCATGGCTCTGTTCCCAGAACCCAGGTCTACCTGCCAGGCTGCCTTTGCGTGGCATTCAGCACCCAGGGGCAAGGCTGGTGCTTTCTGAGCACAGCTGTCTGCCCTTCGTCCCTAGGGGGCCTCAGCGAGAATGATGTCAGCATCCCACTTGATGGCTTCACATTTGGCCAGTGTTGTGGGGCTGGCTCTTGGCTGAGGCAAAGGTACCCATTTCCTGGTGAGAAGAACAGCTGGTGATGTGATGGGAACTCCGCTCCAGGTTTCTAGGAAGGACCTGCCACCGGCTGTGTAGGCTGGCCCACGGTCTTCCTTTCAGTTTGACAAGTTTTATCTCCTGCACTTTGAAGAAATGGAAGAATTCTACAAGGAGTGTTTTCCACTGTGAAGCTGAATCTGCCTTTGGAGCCCACTTCTGGCCTCAGGCTACATTGCCCAAGGAGGGGGACACCTGAGGAGAGTCTGGGCACCATACATACTCACTCTGAAGACACAGGGCCACCAGGAAGGATCAAAGCTGGGATGTATGTGAAGGGAAACCCTGTGAGATGCCACCCCAGACGTTGCCACGTCATGCTTGAAGAAGAACTCACAGGAAACTCCTTACCCCATAAGCTGTGCCAAGCATCTAGCTTCCTGGCCTTGGCAGCGGTCTGGCACTATTGTGTCTGGAATATATCTAGAGGAAGGCTTCTGGGGGGCAGAACCAAGAGACTGAGGCTCAGGCTATGCCCTGGAGACAGGGCACAGGAGCTCCTGTCTCCAGGGCAGTGGGAGATCGGGCGAGGAGGTCGCCCCTCCCTTTCACTGTGGCTAATGTTTGCTAGGCCAGTTATGGCGAACCAATGATGCAGGGTTTCCTCTTGTGTTCCCCTCCCATCTCCCCTTTTTTGGGGCCTCCAGGGGGATTTTATGGCTGTGGTTGTTTTCCTTCCTGTCTCATTTGGGTCCGAGGACGGCAGTCTAGAGAGCCCTGACTTTGACCAAAGGGAACCTGTGGTCTCTGAGCAGATATAGGCCTCATGTGGAAGAGGATGGTGCATTTGAGTCTCCACTCCCAGATGGGAAAAATCTCTAGGCTTGGGGTTGGCATCGGCATCAAGGCTCACCAAGGTCCTACCCACCCAAGCCTCCCATTAGGCACCTTGACTCTTTGAACCAAAGTTCCTTAAAGGGCAGAGCCCAGCCTTGTTCTTAGGAGCCTGAATCTGCAGGCCGCCTGGAAGGAGGGCTCCTCCCACAACCCAGGTGTCTGCAGGCTCTCAGGACCCTTCTCCCACCCAGCAGGGCTCAAGCTTGTGACCTGATGTAGGCTGGGTCTGGCCAGCTGGCAAAGAGCAAGAGTCATGTGACAGGGCCTTCCAGACCCTAAGCATCAGGAAACCATTTTGTAGAACACCCTGGAGCAGAGATATTTTTTAAGAGGCATGAGTTATTTTCAGTTGTCTCCTGATCCTGTCTTTTTCTTTTCCCCACAACTTCGTGTGGGTGATCAGTTCACATCAGGTAAATCTTGAGAAAGCCTTGGTGCCCCCATCCCTCCTGCCCCCCCTACTCAGTGACCACATGTGTGCGCCCCCCATCCTGTCTCAGTAGTAAAGACGTTCTAGGCAATACCATAGACACATCCGTGTCTCGCTTCGAGTGCAAGAAACTCAAGTCATCTTTAAAAAAAATTAAAAACACAAAAAAATTTACAAAAAAAGCAAACACACACACAAAAAAATATCTTTTTTAGGCCAGAGTTTTCTACAGGTATTAATGAGTATTTTTCTTAATCCTTATAAGTTTTATGTGTTTAATATTTCTTAATACCAGTAGCATTAATTTATACTTTTGTAGCAACATAATATTTTTATAAACAGCCAGTGCTTGGCTCAACTCTTCACGGGGGTTTATGCAGGGCTATCTTAGGGACCCTGTGTACCATGTACTGTATTTTAAAAAAAAAAGTTACCTAGTGTCACATGTTGTCGGTGGCCTCCTGTATCAATGGTGTGGGTACAGCAGCCCTTCAAGGAGCCACATTGCATGGGGGTTGAGTCGCCAGTTCTTGTGATAAACTCCCAAGGCCAAACTTGTGGGTTTATTTAGGGTTTTCTGTGTGCCCTTTGGGGTGTTTTGTTTTTGGTTTGGATACCATTTCTCCATTTTACAGCTAAATTGGTTTCATGATGTTTAAAAATTTACTGATGTTAAATGGAGGAAAGGAACAGAAAAATAAAAAAAGATTTTTACAAAGTAATAAAATTTAAAACTGAGCTGTTTCAATGTTGCTGTTTTTACCTGTCTTGTTCTTGTTCAAAAGTGGAATGCTCCAATGGAGAAGAGGAAGGTTCCACTGGGTTCCTTAAGTCACCAAAAGCCCCAGCCCAAGATTCGGTTCCTCCCCGACCCCCAAACCATTTCCCAGTTGGTTGTTGCCAAGGCAAAAAGAGATCCTTCCAACAACTAGAGGATCAGTCGTCTAAGTGCGTTCACAAGTTCATGTCAGTGCTGTATTCATGGTTTTACAATAAAACAACCTTTAGGAACCTCCGGTGTGTGATGCCTTTCTTAGGGTTGGAGTTGGGCCATGCTGCCCGCTTTGCACAGGCATGGGTGAGGAGGACAGAAGTCAGGCACCCAGGTGGCCTCAGCCTGTCATACTCTGAGGTCACACTTGCCCACTCTTAAACTAAGGGTCATTGCTTGTCACAGCATAGACCTGGCTCAGCCACTGTTTGATGCATGTGGGTAACGGTATCCAAGGAGACCTTGGTCTGCTGTGGGCTGGCTTGTAGAGGTTTGTCTCAGAGTATGGGAAGGATTTAATTGGTCCTGCTGGTTCAGTATGTAAGGCACAAATCAAAGAGGAACCCAGAGCCATCCGTGAGGCTCTTGTGCCTTTAATACAGCTGCAGTGCATGTGTGTTGACGTCTGCCATCTCTACCGTTCATTTCCTGGGGAAGACTAGCCCAGTCTTGATAGCGTTGGAGCTCTAAGTACACAGTGGGCTCCCACAACTCTGGCCCCGATGTCACAGTCGAGAACATTCATGCTTCTCTTCTATAGATCCAAAGTTGAGTGAGAAAAGATCCCACCAGAAAATGAACCGAGGCCTGTGTAGAGGGGAGGCAGAAAACTCCTCAAGGGAGCCCAGTGCAGGAAGGTTGCCTTCTTGGTCTCCAGGTAAGTAAAGCAACCCCCCACATCAGGCTCCACCCATGTCTCTGACTTAGAGTGGGTAACCCCACTCTCAGAAGCTGAGTCACTTGAGTCTTCTGGAAAAAAATCCTATCAAATTATGGGCAGTTGTCATCTCTATACTTGGCCCCTTCCCAGAGGGCAACAGCTCTGCCCTGCAGGCATGCCCCAAGGAAGCTTCTACACAGGAACTATGGGTATCTGTGTGCCAGCAGGTAAAGTTGGTGAAGAAGTTTCTCCACAACTGAAGCTATCGGGAAGTTGGTGGCATCCACAGATTTTTCTGAATTGCCTTGACCTTGGGGGTCAAATAATGCCAGATTGTGGCCTGTGAGCCTCACCACAAAGGGCTAACCTCTGGGTTGTATGATCATTAAGAAGGCGGTTGTTAAGCAGCTGCACCCATACCATAGCAAGTAACCCTGACTAGTAATTATCAAAAACCCCACAGCAAGACCGGATGTGCTGCGTGCCTCTTCAGGGTAGGGGCCTCCTGGGAGGGAATGAATCTTGGTCCCTTTTGGGGTGAGTGGTGTGGATTCCTGGCACTAGGTTGTATACAGGCAGGCCTCACCACCATTCTACCAGAGGGATAATTGTGTTGTTGGGGTACACTATTGTTTGTTTAAAGCAAGCCCAGGGGAAGCCTGTCCTGAGAGAGCATACACTGTCACAGAAAATTGGAGGTAGGACAAGTGAGCCCAGGTAACATAACCTTAGGACACAGCTCCTAGCCCTGGTGTCTTCCCAGGGTGTGGTGGCACACACCTCTGTTCCCAACACTGGACAGGTAGAGGCAGAGCAAATAGATGTGAGGCCAACCTGGGCTACACAGAAGGCTCTTATTCAGAGATGTGAGACCAGCCTGGGCTACACAGAAGGCTCTTATCTCAAAGCCTCCAGGAACTGAGCAGGTTTCCATGAGGACACTTGTTCTCATGAAATAGGGAATTCAGGACTATACAATTGCATACCCCATGAACCTGGCATTCCACCCACTGATGGGAGCCAGCCAGCATATGGAGCCTTACCCTCTGTTAAAGATTTGTGCTCCAGACCAATCCAAAACACCCCAATTCAGAGTGGTGGCTCAGATTCCCATTGGTAGCTGTCTCTGGCATATGAGGATGAATATACATTGTGATGATGTTTGTTAGCCCCAGCTGGGGGACCTTCCGGAAACTTCTTTCTACACAGTTGCCTGTCTCCCTACCAACTTCTATCCTGTCCACTTCAAACCAGAGCTGTGATCATTAATACTGTCCCTTCAGATAATCTCTTCTGTTGGAAACTAGAAACCCCAAATTCCAGACTTTGAAGGACAAGGTAGGATCTGTGCGTATCTCAGGGAGCTATTGCATGTTCTAGACTCTCATCCTCCCTTGCTGACAGAACACTAGCAAATTCTCAGGCATGAAAAGCAATCCCCTTGCAGAACTGGCCCTCCACGCTGGGGACTACCCCCTTGTTTCTCCTGCAGAGATGGCTTTCCTCTGGAGAGTATTATCAAGCTGGGAATCTTCACCCTCTGCTCATCTGCCCACCATCGGGGCTCTGGGTGGATGTAATTAGTGCCAATTACACGAGGCTCCCCAGGGCATGGTCATGGGCCATGCCTGTCCTCGTGCTACCTTGGCCAGATCAACTCCTCTCTTTCCCACATGGCAAGAATCCAGCCCAACCCAGTGCTTTGAGCTCTGGTCCAGGGCCCAGCTGGCTGCTGCAGATGCACTGGGAAAGCCAGTAGACAATCTACGAGGGCACAGGGCAGGGTGGGGACCCCAGGAGACAGGCACTCTAGATCAAGGTGGAGAAAAAGCAGATACCACCGCTCCAGATGATTTGGGATGTGTGTGAGACAAGCTGGCAGCTGGAGGGAACTACTAGAAAGGAATTGGGTGTGGCAAGGATGGGGACAGCCTCAGGCACCTGGGCACTCCAGGACACCACTATTTCTTTGTCCTTGGGTTTTTGTGGCCCCCATCCAACCTCTTCTAGAAACAAGTGCTGGAGTTCCTGGGCTTTCTTTTTTTTCTGTTTGTTGAAGTAAAACAAAATAACCCTACTCTACACTGCTGCAGAATTGTGGTGCACAGCCAGGATCTTGTTCTACAGGAAGTTGTCACATTGCAAGCCATGCATCTGTCTCTCCTGGGAAGGCTGGGTTATTCATGCCCTAATCTTCCTGCCGCCACACCCCCACCCCCTGGTTACAACCACCGTGACAGTGAGATGCCAGCACACAGAATGCTAGGAGTTGACAGCTTGTTTTATTTGGACCCAGACCACCTGGGCCAGCCCACACTGGGATGGACAGTGGCTATCCTCTGGCTTGCAGACTGGCATCTTCAGCTTCGTGTGAGCTCCTCATACCCTGCGGATACAGAGTAACTCAGGATGGGTCCTTGGGCTGGGATGAAACATCACTTGCTAAATGACTTCTCTCCCAAGGCTGATGAATGGGACAGCCTGGCTTTCTGACTTACTGTAGGTACCATTTTCCAGTGGGAATAGCAAGGCCCTGAGAATGTTAAGTGGCCATCATAGCCTGAGCGTCCTTTTAAGAGCTGCTCCCCCTGGCCGAGCGCTAACCATACAGTGGGCACTGTGAAGCTGGAGAGGTGGGTGCTTTGTTCCTTTTTACAAGACTGTGAAGCCAGCTTCTAATTTCCCTTGAAGCCTGGCCTGGTGGTATGGCTTGTATTCACAGCTACTCAAGAAAATGATAAACCAAGGCCTTCCTGGGCTACTGGGGAAATACAAGGCAGGCTGAACAACTCACTGAGACCCTGACTCAAAACAAAAGCATTAAAAATAAACAAAACCACATGGCACCTATCATGTGACAGGGCCTGTGGGGACACCAGACCTTGAGCAGAAACCCACTTCCCCTTCAGCCTGGGAGCAGGCAGCTGTGTAATGTTTACTGAAAACAAGTCAGTGCTATAAAGCTCTTGCTAGGGCTCAGATAAGGGCTCACTGAAACACCATGACTTTGACACCCCATACGGCTAGATGCCTCTTCCTGTTCCCCTGCTGTGTCTCCCCGATTCTGGGGCCGGAGATTAAACCACCAGCCAGGAGGGTGAGAAGTCTGGAAAGAATTGTATGTAGATGGATGGCAGAAGTCCTTAAAAAGGGGAAGCGTTTTTTTCTTGGAGAGACTTCTCTCTCCTAAGCGGACTTGGAGTCTCCTCCTAAGCTGACTTGGGAAGCATAAAGTTTTTCTTAAAGCAATCAACCGGTCTCTGTGTCATCTATCCCAACCACCTCGCTACATTCTCGGATGCAGGCCGCACAGCAGGTGCGACAAGGGCCTGGGTTTGACACTAAGCAAGGGAAGGAGTGCCCTTCGGTCCATGTGGTTAGCCTGAAAAACTTGGAGGCTCACTCCACCAGGCTCCTCAGCTACCCTGCCTGCCTTCTGCTGATGCCTAGCCATCTTCTCTGGTCCAGCTAGGACAGCCTAGGTCGTGGTCCTAGCTTTAACCCATTTCCCAGGTGAGAAGCTAAGGCCCAGAGCGTGGACCAGGCTGCTCACCTGGGAAAAAATCCATCGTTGGACTCTCCAGCCACCATGTCTTAGCAGGACTCCCCTCCCAGCCTCCCTGGACGGCCGGGGCCTCTTACCGTCACCAGGAACGCCACAGTACTCCTTGCACTCCTTCTCGGAGTAGAACTTGTTGCCGTTGCCTTTGCAGCCGCCATAACTGAACTGGACGCATTTCCCTTGTGCTGCATCGAATGCCCAGAGCTCGACGTAGGCACGGCAGGGACCTTGGACTATGGGGAGACTGCAGGCCGCTGTGGAAGAGAGCGGGACGCGGAGTGTTAGTCACCCTTGCAGCTGGGCAGGACTACCGAGACAGGGACAGAGAGCCCTGAACGTCTAGAGCATGTGGTCCTTTTACAGAATGGGGTGCTGCGTGGGGACGTGACTGACCTAGGCCACCTGCATCTAGATCCTATGAGCAGCTTCCCCTGGATTCCACCCTGAGAAACCTTAACTGGGGCTCATGGTCAGGTGGCCTGTGGCACCATGAGAATGAGGGGAGGAGGGCTGGAGAGATGGCTCAGCCGTTAAAGGCTAGGCTCACAACCAAAAATATAAGAGAATGAGGGGAGGAGGGTGCAGAGAC
The DNA here is from genome assembly GCF_017639785.1 of Mesocricetus auratus. Classification (NCBI taxonomy): domain Eukaryota; kingdom Metazoa; phylum Chordata; class Mammalia; order Rodentia; family Cricetidae; genus Mesocricetus; species Mesocricetus auratus. Next base: position 73,915,151 of record NW_024429197.1, on the reverse strand, counting down.
GAAATGCACCTACCTACGGTCCGGCACGTCTGCAGACACTCCTTCTCAGAGTTGAAGTTGTTGCCATTGCCCAGGCAGCCCCCATAATGGAAGGTCTCACAGGCCATGGAAGCGCCATTGTAGTAATACTTCTCTATCATCCCCAGGCAGGGGCCTTCGGAGTAGCTGAGCTGGCAGGAATCTGGGAAGGAACAGAAGAACAGCTCTTACTAAGCGCTTGTGTGTGCCCATGCGTGCTTTGCCGTGTGCCTGTGTATGACTTTGTATGCATCGCCTGTGCTAACAGTGCTTGCGTGTGCCCATGCGTGCTTAGATATACATCACCCGTTCTAACAGTGCTGTGTGTCTGCATGCGTGTGCCCATGCGTGTGCCCATGCGTGTGCCCATGCGTGCTTACATATACATCACCCGTTCTAACAGTGCTGTGTGTCTGCATGCGTGTGTCTCATGTGCACCACCCATCCTTTGGATGAGAAACAGGTGCCCCTTACCTTCTTCACCCCTATATGGGTCAAACTCGATTAATATCCAAATCCAAAGACTCGGAAACACCCCATACCCAGAATGGAAGGTTTACCAGTGACCCAAAGACCTATCTGCCCAGAGAATAGCTGGTCCCCCCTTTCCCCAACAGCCTCCTTGACCCTTTCAGCCAGATGCCACCCATGCCTTTGCTCTCCTGTGACCCATAAAACCCTTCTTGATACCTGGACACGCCTGAATTCCCTTGGCGTGGGAAGCGTCCCTCCTCACCTCACCTCTGTCTACTTGAGATCACCAGCCCTTTGATGCTCTCCTTTGGGCCTATTATTTGTTCCCTCGAAAGTCTCCCCACTAAAACCAAAGAGCCAACAGACCCAATGGCCCTGCAAGGCCTCAGGTGGGGCAGGCTTGGCATTTGCTGAGCAAGTTAAAAGAACTGTCATCCACACGAGTCATCTTCATGTCCCTCCCCTAATGGTCAGCTCAGGAGACAAGCATCCCATTATATAGCAGAGAAAACCAAGGCTTGGTGAGCATACAGGCAGGACAGAAATTCACTCCTGGCAGAGCTGAGCTCTCCTGAGCCTGAGACCATATCTGCTGCTCCTCTCCCTCCAGTTCCACAGGGTAGAGAGCTTCATCTGCCCTATCTTGGCAACCGTCAACTCTGTGGCGGAGAGATGGGCCTCACAGTGCTGAGGCAGCCAGGGCGGGACAGCCACAGACTCTCTTCTTTAGAGCATGGCTGAAGCAGGTGAACAGATGGGAGTCCTTACCTTCTTTCTTGAGGACATCAGTTACCAGTGGCCCAGTCCCTGATCCCTCATTTTCTTGGGGCAGCACCGCCCTCCGGGCTCTCTAGAGAGAGGAGACAACAGCTTTGCAGAGATCTCACTGCCTTGCACCTGAACCACTGGAGTTGTGTGAACAGACTAGACCGCCCCAGTATCAACCTGAATTCCAGAAAGGGCTTCACAGAGTGCCATGCTCAAGAGGGTATCTGGCTGTAGAGTCCCCTGAGGCCAATTTTAAAAGGGATGGGTAGGGAGACTGCTGGTCACTGCCTTTCTGCTCACAGCGGTGGTCTAAGACTGTGGTAATCTAGGATTGTTTCTTTAAGAGGCAACTGAAAGCTTTCAGGCCCCTGGTCTCATCCAGGCCCATCTTAACCTGGTGGCTTAGAGGCCTTCCTTGGTGAAAAAGGAGAGACAGAAGAAAAAGGGACAAGCTAGATGACACAGCTACTCAGAGGAACTGGATTAAATAAAGACTATTTCCACTTCACAAGGATGAGGGCAGGAAATGGGAAAAAAGATAAAGCAACCAATAAATTCTCAGTGATATCCACTAATATAACAGCCACCAGCAGCAATGGAAATCATTAGAGTTGGGAAAGATGTTGGGTTTAACCTCACAGTTGACATAATAAATTGCCATTTAGATATGCAGGAAATAAATCACATCCTAGGTGTTTTGGAAGGAAGGGAAAAAAGTAGAAATAATAGAAGAAACTGTTCTGAGTTGAAGGAAAACTTACGTTGCCCAGTTATGAAGGAAAATGAATTATCAAAACTAAAAACAAACAACAACAAAACCAAAACTTTTTATAGGCATTCCAGAAAAGAAGGATAAGGAGCCTAGTGGATAAATGACATGAGGTCATGGGAAAGATTGCAACCCAGTAATTCTCCCCTCACCGGAGCTGTTGGCCACAAGATAGACTCGCAGAAACACAGTCTATGCTTGGCAAGTGTGCTGCCTGGTTTTTATGTCACCTTGACACAAGCTAGAGTCATCTGGGACGGGGGAGAACCTGAACTGAGAAAATGTCCCCATAAAATCGGGCTGTAGGCAAGCCAAGAGAGCATTTTCAGAACTAAAGCTTGAAATGGGAGGGCCCATCCTGCTGTGAGTGGCACTGCCCCGGCTTCGGTAAGACAGCAAGCTGAGCTAACTATAGGAGCAAGGCAGTAAGCAGCTCCCTCCACGGCCTCTGCATCAGCTCCTGCCTCCAGGTTCCTGCCCTGTGTGAGCAAACCCTTGCCCGAGTTGCTTTTGGTCATGGTGCTTCATCACAGCAATAGAAACCCTAAGACAGCAAGGATCCAGAAATATGGCTCGTGTGTTTTTCCTGGGGAGAAAAATGTTCATTATAGAAACATTTCTACCGAAGAAAGGAAATTTCAATGTTGGGAGTAAAATGTAAGCATAAGGAGGCTTGGAGCATCTTCCATGGAGGATCCCGCCGTGGTTGTGGCTGATGGACGATGGACAAGACAGCACAGAGGTCCTCCATCCTGTATTCTTGCTGAGACCATTTCAGGTTTAACTAGAATCTGGCCTCCTTAATGGAGAATCCCATGGGAAATTACCCAGCTCTATCATAGGAGCCAAGTCGGGATGCCTCAACTAACTTAGCTTCTGTTGAAACTACTTGCTTCAAACTACTTAATTTCTGAGAAGTCCTCCCCCCATGCAACCACAGAGTGAGATGCGTATACCCAGGTCCCCCAAACACTTGTGTGTGGTCCTGGCCACCTGGAATAAGTAATTTCAATTGGCTGCATACTATGTCTTAGAGGTCATCTCTGGTGAGATCCCTGTAATAACATGGAGACAAAGCTGAAGACAAGGGGATCTTTGTCATCAGGCTGGGCTGCCTGGTCAAGGACATGAAGTTCAAGTCTCTCTTGCCTATCCTGGAGATAGATTATTGAATTTCTCTTAACGATGAGGTTTTAAAGATCATGGCCATGCAGAAGCAGACCTCGGCTAGCCATTGGACCAGGTTCAATGTTTTTGTCACTCTTGGGGACTACAGTGGTCATGTTGGTCTGGATGCTCCAAAGAGGCAGCCACTGTCATCCAAGAAACCAGCATCTTGGCCAAGCCTTCCAGTGTCCCAGTGTGGAGAGGCTACTGGGGAACAATACTGGAAAGCTGCACACTGCCCCATGAAAGGTGACAGGCTGCTGTGACTCTGCTTGTGTGCCTCACCCTGCCCCCCTCCAACACTGGCCTTGTCTCTGCTCCTGTGCCCGAGAAGCTGATATTGCTGGCAAGTTCTTAAACTCCAGAAGGCTAACTGACGTGTTGATGGTGCAGAGTGCCTGGAACATGGCTGCTGGGGAACGGCGGAAGGAACACTCACCAGAAGTGAAGTGGACTCTTGCTCCAGATCCCCAGGGACACATTCCCCTAGGCAGAGGACACAAAAGAAGAATGAGCAAGAGGCCCAGGTTCGGGAAGGCAGGCAGATCCTAGACACGGATCTCTGGTACTGGGTGAACATCGTGTCCTGTGCATTAGAGCACTTCATAGAGAGCCCTCCTCGCACCACTCAAAGCCACTGATGGAACACTCAAAAGACTGGTGGCTGTGCCATCATTACCACTGTCACCCCAGCATCACCCCATCAGTGTCCCCAGAAGGTCAGCAGCAGTAGCATCTACAGAGCACTTCCAAGGCACCATGCTGCAGTCCCTAATGGTTTTATCTCCCTGACTCCTCACAGCAGCTCTTGAGGGAGAGCACTGTTATCCCATTTGACAGATGAGGAAAAGTAAGGTTCTAGGAAGGCTAGCCAGAAGCCACACCTCTCTGCTTGAAGCACTTAACATAAATGGAGGTACTCTATGGAGTCTGTACTCTCAAACCCAGGGGTCTGCTGTCTGCTCAGCAGTGTCTGTGGGTTCCCTTATGGAGACTCATGACCCTGGCATAAGAATGGAGTTGGTCAAATGTTTATTCTGATAGTGTGTGCTCTGAGACTTGGGGCAAGCACAGGAACTCTCTGCGGCCTTTTTTGTCTCTGAGTGTTATAAGAAAGACTCAGGGACTGAAGGTGTCCACTGGGGGCAGGAAGGAAGAGAGGACTGAAATTCAGAGTGGGCAAGATACCACTTACCTCTGTCCTCCATAAAAACGATGGAGTTCTCAGGGATGCCCACGCTCAGGGCCACCTCCCTGAACTCCTGCAGAAGGCTGTCTCTCAGCTGTGGCTCCCGGCCTGCAAACGGAAAGCGGGGGAAATGTCTAGAGACTAGGGCACCTGGGCTGGCCCACTAGGGTAACTGTGTCCAGGGAAAAGTGTGGAAAGATTGAGCCACTAATTCTCCTTGACACACTGTTGAAAATGGCTTCCCGAGAGAGGGGAGGAGACCCATTGTAGGTCAGGGCTCTTCCTGCCGGCTCTGTCTGAGCCCTGGTGGCTCTGGAGCTATTTCTCCCTGCCCCTGTCCATTTTCATGGGGGCACTTGTGTTTGTGGGCAGCTTGCAGCTGAAGGCTAGGCGCCGAAGAAGGAAATCAACTTCCACTGCTCTCCTGCCTTACTCATTGGGGCAGGGTCTCTCAGTCAAACTCAGTGAGTCTCACTTGCCAGCTTGTGTGGGGGTCCCCTGTTGACTGGAATTACAGGCGGTGACCATGCCCACCTGCTGTTTATGTGGGTTCTCTGAATCCCACTTCGGCCTCATGGGATTTAACCACTGCTCTGTCTCCGCAGCCCCCGGAGTTCCTTCTAGAGATGGAAGGAGACGTCTGCCTCACCGGGGAGGCTGAGCTCTTCTTCCTCAATCCAGGACCCCTAGTCCCTCCCTAACCAGAGTTCTCTCCCCAGGAAAAAGCAAGCTTCCTGCTCCCTGCCCATGGTCCATAAAGTAGCAGACTCATTGTTGAGGCCTTTACCGTAGAGCTTGGCGGTGATGGTGGGCCCGTGGTGGCGGCTGAACTTTTTGGTGAGGAAAATGGCATACTCGTCATAGTTGGTGTGGACCACATAGGACTCCAAGGTCACGTTCCATTCTGTGTGGGAGATTGGTCAGGCTCTTCACCCTGGAGGCCGTCACCCCTCCTGCATTCAGCAAGCCACCCCACAGCCATATGTCCCGTCCAGGGTCAGCCTCCCTCTCACTCACCTTCCCTCTTCCATCTGCCCTTTCCTCCTCTGCTTCCTCCCTCCCTGGCTCCTTTCCTCTTTCCCGCTTTCCTCTTCTCATCCCTTCCATGCTCCTCCCACCCTCCCGTTCTCTTTCTCCCTCCCCCTTCCCTGTTACCTCTCCTTCCATTCCCGCTCTTTCCTTCTTATTTATTTCTTAAAGCAGAGTCTCATTCAGCCCAGGCTAGCCTTTTAGCTTGCTAGGTAGCCAAAGATACCCTAGAACTTATGGCCCTCCTCCTCCTCATCGTGAGGAGTGCAAGCATGAACCACCATGCCTGGTTTCCTTCGGTTCTGTCTGTCTTTCCTTCTACCTGTCTTTCAGAGGACCAGCCCACTCCTCTGTCATACATCTGCCTGTCCATTTACTTACTGCTGCTCACACACTCAGTGTTGCCATTCTTCTGTCAGACATTCAGGTGTTGATCTCATGTGCAATGATTTGGCACATGGAGGAGACTCCACAGACAGTTGTAGTAACTTTGGACCCACGTCCCTTTGTCACTTAGCACCAAGCATGATGCCTGCTCGTGGGGAGCTGCTGATGTCACCCTTGGCATCCCACACCCCTCCCTGCTCTGGACATATGCTCAATGGGAGAAGCTGTGGAATGCCAAGCATTTGAGGGCAGGCTGGATGACGCCTCAGATACATGGGAAGGAAGGCTGCAAGGGTAGAGAGAGAAGAGAGGGGACTGTGGTGTGTCCCCACACTCACTGGATTTGTGGTAGAGGAACTTTCCATCCATGTCTGTCTTCTCATATGTCCCAGAGACCTCTTCGCAGACACCTCTCCTGGCAATGACCAAGCCAAAAGGTCCTTTTTATGTTTATTTGGAAACGGACATCTCCAAATGCCTTGTTTCATGGTCATCCTAGCCCCTGGACATCCCCCTTGTTTGCATGAGGAACACAGGAAAGGGGTACTGTCACGCTTCCTGCTGGGTGAACAAGAAAGTCACTGCTGCACCCTACCCTGGTGGTAGTGGCAAACCATGCTCAGCTTTCATCCACTGCTCATGTCCCCAGCGGGGGTGACACATTGAGGTCGCACAACACCTCTCATGGTATTTTAGCTATCGCTATTTCATGAAATCACTCTCTGTCCTGTGAAGAGCTCTTGTGCCCCAGTCTGGGGACACAGAGGAAAGCCAGACAGGCCTGTCCTTTGTCGTAACGTGAGCCAGGAAGCCCAGCCAGGGCCAGATGCAAGCAATGTACTCAGAGCAGGATGTAGAAACACTGTACTCAAGAGGCCTTGAGATGTGGCCTGAACCTGGGGATCCAGGGGGCTTTCCGGGAGAAGTAATGCGGGACTGGCATCCCAAGGACTCAGAGTTAGGCCGGGAGGCAGGGAAATGCGCAAAGCCTGGAGGACACTGAAAACTGAAGCAACCGCTGCAGAGGGTTCAAAGGCCATGGGCAAGCACAGAGCAGGGTGAGGTGAAGGCTGGGAAGCCTAGAGGCCATGTCAAGATTTCACTCTTAGTGCTGAGGGCACTGGGGAGCCATGGAAAGTTCTCTCCAGCAGGTATGGCCTTTTTTAAAAGGTCTTTCTGGTTGCCTGGTGAAGGCTGGATCAGAGGGAAAGACTGAGGTTGAAGGTGGAAAGGATGGTAGGTGGCTTGCAGGAAACAAGGAGGGAGGGAGGCAGGGAGGGGGAGAGGGAGGGGAAAGGGAGGGAAGGGGAGGGAGGGAGGAAGGGGAGAGGGAGGCAGGGAGGGGGAGGCTTGGACCACCCTGGCAGCAGGGGATAGAGGATAAATGGGAGAGGCTTGAAGGAGGGGCAAATCTTCATGATGGCTGTCTGGCACAGGGAAGAATGAATATTCTAGGAACTCCACCCTAGACCTACTGGCCTGAGACTCTTTGGCTAGGTCCTTGGGGTAGTTGTCCCCCCTCCCCCCGCCGAGGAATTCCCAAGGGGAGGCAGGGTGCACAAGAAGCCTTGTGTTGGAGACATGGTCCTCGGGCAGGCAGCAGTGATACCTGAGACTCAGATCCCAGGACACAGTGGGGGGGATTGGAGACCCTGGTCACCCCTGCCCCCCACTCACCATGGAGATTGGAGACCCTGGTCACCCCTGCCCCCACTCACCGGAAGATTGGAGACCCTGGTCACCCCTGCCCCCCACTCACCATGGAGATTGGAGACCCTGGTCACCCCTGCCCCCACTCACCATGGAGATTGGAGACCCTGGTTACCCCTGCCCCCACTCACCATGGAGATTGGAGACCCTGGTCACCCCTGCCCCCACACACCATGGAGATTGGAGACCCTGGTCACCCCTGCCCCCACTCACCATGGAGACTGGAGACCCTGGTCACCCCTGCCCCCTCACCGCGGAGACTGGAGACCCTGGTCACCCCTGCACCCACTTACCGCGGAGATTGGAGACCCTGGTCACCCCTGCCCCCACTCACCGGAAGATTGGAGACCCTGGTTACCCCTGCCCCCACTCACCATGGAGATTGGAGACCCTGGTCACCCCTGCCCCCACTCACCATGGAGATTGGAGACCTTGGTCACCCCTGCACCCACTCACCGGAAGATTGGAGACCCTGGTCACCCCTGCCCCCACTCACCATGGAGATTGGAGACCCTGGTCACCCCTGCACCCACTCACCATGGAGATTGGAGACCCTGGTCACCCCTGCACCCACTCACCGGAAGATTGGAGACCCTGGTTACCCCTGCCCCCACTCACCATGGAGATTGGAGACCCTGGTCACCCCTGCCCCCACTCACCATGGAGATTGGAGACCTTGGTCACCCCTGCACCCACTCACTGGAAGATTGGAGACCCTGGTCACCCCTGCACCCACTCACCATGGAGATTGGAGACCCTGGTCACCCCTGCCCCCACTCACCATGGAGACTGGAGACCCTGGTCACCCCTGCCCCCTCACCGCGGAGACTGGAGACCCTGGTCACCCCTGCACCCACTTACCGCGGAGATTGGAGACCCTGGTCACCCCTGCCCCCACTCACCGGAAGATTGGAGACCCTGGTTACCCCTGCCCCCACTCACCATGGAGATTGGAGACCCTGGTCACCCCTGCCCCCACTCACCATGGAGATTGGAGACCTTGGTCACCCCTGCACCCACTCACCGGAAGATTGGAGACCCTGGTCACCCCTGCCCCCACTCACCATGGAGATTGGAGACCCTGGTCACCCCTGCACCCACTCACCATGGAGATTGGAGACCCTGGTCACCCCTGCACCCACTCACCGGAAGATTGGAGACCCTGGTCACCCCTGCCCCCACTCACCGCCACCGGGTGCTGGTCGTGCTGATCTCAGCTCCGGTCGCCCCCTCTCGCAGCACCAGTGTGCTGATGCTCATCTTGTTCTTAATCCTCCGCAGCCACGGGCAGGTGGAACCCACAGCCAGGTTGAACCATTTTCCGTAGATCTAGAAGAACCACAGGCTGAAACCTCGGTTTACCCAGGCCTTCAAGAAGACATGCCCACACTCCCCTTCCCTCCTCCAGGGCCAGCAGTGTCTTAAGGCCGATGGTGAAGCTCCAGGTACAGCATAGTTAGGGCAGAGGTGGGCAACGTCCCCCTGCCTTACACAAGGCCTACTCCACAGATGTAGAGTGTCTGTGATACCCCTGTGGGCAAGTGGGGTCCAGACGACACACTCTGAGGTCACTAGCCGCCACAGCTCAGGATTGCGAGGCTCTGGTTGCGTACCTTCCATACAGAGTGGTCAGCCACCTTGTGAGGCAGCCTGAGCAAGGGCCATGGAGACACCACAAACCTGATAGGACCTTGTAGGACCAGCCAACCACCTCTTCCCCTTGACACCATTCCGATGGTGCTGACCTTCCAACCCCTGGGCCTCCAGCACACCTGTTCCTTGTCCTGAGAGACCCCTGGAGAGTTCTGAGAGCCCCCCACTTCTGAGAGACACAGTCCCCCACCCATTTTATGATTGAGGACAAAGCTGGGGCTTCTGGCTCTACAATACTTACACACACACACACACACACACACACACGCACAGCATACACACAGAGACACACAGGCACACATGCGCGCGCACACACGCACACTCACACACACCTGCACATCCACAGTCCATGTAGTGCCATGGCTGCCACAGGCCAGGGTGCCCTTGGGCTAGCCCTTCCCAGCTCTCCCGGCTGCATCGACCTGTGTCCTGCTTCTCTTCCTCCAATAAGCCCACAGCCTGTCCCCGAAGCTCACCGGTCCATACCCATCCTGTGCCACCTGCCATGTGTGGGTTCCTCTGGGAGTCCAAGAAGACGGACAGACTGGGAAGATGGTAGGCTCACAGAGGGCCCCACAGAATGAGTGCCATGTGAGGGAGCTGTGACTCCAGAGAATCCCAGATTAGCCTACCCAACAGTCAGGCCAGGAAGGGCCCCTAGGGATTGAGATGTTGTGTACAAGGGGAAGACAGGCACCCCAAGACAGACAGGCCTTGGCCCACAAGTCCCAGTGGCATGGACATGCCACCACTGTGGCCATCTCAGCCAGGGAAGCCGAGCTTACCCGGGACTCACTGAAATTCTCCTGAACCTGGATGTCTGGAAGTGCAGGCACAGGGTCAGCCCTGGAAGCGGCACAGGCAGCCAGCAGCAGGAACAGGGTCCCGAGACCCAGCATGGCTCCGGAGTCTTTGGCCCTTAATTTCTCACAGCTTGGTGTGGGAGCAAGGGACAAGTTCCCTGCCAGAAGCAGCTGCAGACTGAAGCTGGGGAAGGGGCCGGAGACAAGTGATGGCCTTGGTGTTTGCTCTGCTCAGCCAAGGCCAGCCAGGGTCCTGAGCCAGCTCTGATCGATCCATGCAGCCTGGCTCAGGTCCAACTCTCCGGACAGGAAGCTATGGCTCCTTACTCCGAAGGGACATTGGCCAAGCTCAGAAGGTTCAGACCCCAGAAAGGCTTCCTTGTAGGCCCAACTCTCCCCCCCCCCGAAGCACAGGTGGGGGAGTCGGGCAATGGCCTTCCCTCTAGTCCTTCCCCTTGGACCTCATGCCAGTGAGCCAGTAGGAACAGGCAGCCTGCTCTGGCCTGTTTCTCACACAACGAAACGGAGGCCTGGGGAAGCCGGCTGCAGAGCAAGACCAGGCCCAGGCATCCTTCCCTGCAAGGTCCTTTCTCATCGCCAATTTCTCGTATCCCTGGAGATAACTGTAGTAAGGACGGATGCTGTCCCTTCACGGAGCCGCACTGCCTCCCCCAGTGAAAGTGTCAGGACCCAGCTGAACGCCACACCCGCCTCGGAAGCCTGTGTAACCCCCTTCACAGACATTTCATGAATATCCCAGGAGAGACAAGGATGACTCAGGGTCCCACCCTGAGACAGGGAGAGGGCTTCCTGTGGTCCTCCTGCTGTGTGAGCCTCTAGTGCTCATGTCCTCACCAATAATCGGGCTAGCATCAGTACCTGGATCCTAGTACTGGGGTGAAGGTTGACAGAGTTGGTCCCAGTGAGCAACAGCATTAACCCTGGAGTGTGGTAAGAGCTGAAGTGTCTGTGCAGGGTAACATGCAGCCTCTGTAGAATGCATGTCGTCTAGACCCACAGAGCAGGATCCTACTTTTAGATGAGATCGGCTAAGGCAAGTTTGTACAGGATGGCACACCTCTTTTGTTTTGTTCCTAATGATTTGGAGTCTTTTGCAGCCCAAGGGAGGTGACAGTCACCTTTCAGTCAGAAACAACAACAAACATACTCTGTTTGAGACAGGGATTTCTATAGCTCAGGCCAGCCTTGAACTCCCCTCCAACTCAGAACTCCCTTGAATATCTGGTCCTCCTGTGTCCACCTCTTGAGTATCAGGGTCACAGGCATGCACTGCCATGCCTGTTTTATGCTGTGGTGGGGGTGAAACTCAGGGCATCTTGCATGCTGGGCAAGAACTCTACCAACTGAGCGCCATCCTTAGCCTCTAGATTTATATATTCTAATAGGAGTTTTTTAAAACACCATTATCTCCAGAGCTCAGATTCCCGACCATGATACTATGATCCCTGCCCTTGAGCTCCTGTCTCCTCCAGGGGTTCCAGCGACCATCCTTTCTTCCCCCTTGCTCCTCTCTGGAAGATTCCTGCATGCAGCAAGCAGTCCCTGCCACGGCTGTCTCCAGAGAACAAGAGGCCTGGAAGATTCAGGGGGTCCCTCCCATAGTCAGTGCCTGGGCACATGGTGCGCCATGACCTTCTGCGAGGCCCAGCCAACAAGTCCCCTTTTGCTGGTATCCAGAGCACATATGTGTCTACTCGTAGATGGAGGATTTTCTGTGCATCATAACAGAAAGCTTGTCCATGGATGGAATTTGCTTTGTCTTGCTCTGCCTGCCAGAGAGCACAAGGCCTCCGTGCACAGTCCAACACAGCAACTGTCTTGGCTTAACTTCCTGGCACAGTTACCTTCCTTTATGTCCCTGGTTCTCAGACTTTTAAAAAAATATTTATTTACATGTGGGAATAGTTTACTCGGGAGTACACATGCCTCGGTGCGTGTGCTGTGTCGGGGGGACATGTGGCGGTCAGAGGACAGCTTGCAGGACTCAGTTCTCTCCTTCCACCCTGTGGGTTCCGGGGATGGAACTCTGGTTGTCAAGGTTAGCCGCAAGCCCCTTGCCCACTAAGCCGTCTCGGCAGCCCGGTTTCTCAGTGTGTCATGGTTGGCTAATGGTGGACACGGGGTGAACTGAGAGGGAGAACAGAGAAGCAGAAGCTAGGCATCTTGAGTCCTTGTTCTGTGGGAGCTTGGGGACAGCGTTCCCTCTTTCCTGATCTGTAAATGAGAACAGAGCAGCTGTCATGTGACCCACTTAGAGGGCAAGAGAGACCCACTTGTAGAGGCATTCTGTGAGCAGCCATGCCCACTCCAGGAACTGTCCTACTACCTGGGCTACATACATTGCAGCAACATAACCATATATACATTTATATAAACCTATTTGATATTACTATACTAATAGTAGTAGTACAACACACAATACTATAATAAATATAAGTTTATATATTTATGTAAGCACATAGCAATATATTTACAATGGTATATATAATAATATATAATAAATTATTATATAATTTACTTTATGTTCATTAGTGTTTTACCTGCATGTATGTCTGTGTGAGGGCGCCAGAAGCCGTGAAACTGGACTTACAGACAGGTATGAGCTGCCACGTGGGTGCTGGGAATTGAACCTGGGGCCTCTGGAACGGCCAGTGCTCTTAACGCTGAATTATCTCTCTAGGCTCCAGCATGACCTTGCTGACCTTCCTGGCAGGCCTAAAGCACTCAGGGCATGCCAGCTCTGACCTCAGACTGTTTGGGACAAGCCCATATGCTCATAGTACAACCTGCCGGGGTGAGGGAAAGCTGCAAGGACAGCTCAGTAAGCTGTTTTACTGAGTACTCAACATGCCCATGTGCGTGAGGAGGGCATAGAGGATGGCCAGGGTGCTGATCTCCCCTCTTGCTCTAGATGTTTGCACTCCTGAGATTATTAACGAGAGCAAACAGAGAGGACCCCAGCCAAGGCCATCTGAACTTTGAACCATTTTTAAACATTAACAGGGGCTGCGGGGACAGAAAGCAGGCAGTGCCGAGGACCCCATCCCTCTCCTCCTCTGTTTCTCAGAGTATGGGAGCTGAGAGTCCCCCCCCCCCAGGGGACCCAGAGTTCACAGGAATCCTCAGGATTCCGGGAAGATTTGAAGGTGGGGAGGACGTTGCCCATCCAGGGGCCTCCAGGATAACCAGTACAGCAGACATTAGAGGCCGTAGTTTCCAGACAAGCACATGGGGGGCCGGGTGCAGCCCTAACAGGTCTACACCCACGCTTATGTCTCGGCTACTCAAGTGTTTATTCTTCCAGGCTTGTCACTAGGAGCAGGATAGGGACCCTGACAGGGATGGAGGAGGAGCAGGCAAATGAGGAAGTCATCTAAGGCAGGCACAGTGACGGGAAACAGAGGCCAGGAGGGGAGGACTCACCCTGAGAGAGGGCCTGGCCAGACATGCGTGCACAGGGGCGTGAGGGCCCAGGGAAGTCACCTCAGCGCTGGGGATGAAGTCACAAAAGTCCCAGAAGAGGAAAATGGAGAGAGAAATGCGTTTGGGATACAGCACACAAATAAATAAATACCAGGGCAGGTGGGATGGCTCAGTAGATGAACGTACTTCCTGACTCAATGACTGGAGTGTTGTCCTCAAAACCCACATAATGGAAAGAGAGCACTGACTCCTGCGAGCTGTCCTCTGACCCCTACACTCCTGTGCACACGTGTGCACGCTCCTAAAATAAGTAGTTGTAGAAATATTTGTAATTAAAATTAAAAGCAGCCCTAAGCTGGGAACTTGGAGGACAGAGGGGATTGGCAGGCCTGGGGCTTGCTCCTTGCCCTGGGCACAGTTTCAGAAGGTGGTAGGCATCATATCCGGGGTCACGGGAGATCAGTGGGGAGACAAGAAAGGGGTTGGGGGACAGTAAGTACTCAGGAACTCAGGAGGCTTCCAGGAAGAGGGAAGGACTGGACACTAGAAGCTGTGGCTGGACCAGCAGGGGCCTCAGGGTAGAACCAAGGTCATCGGGTGTGGGCAAGCTTAGCGCCCAGGGCGTGGCAGGGTGGAGGCCCTGCCCACTTCCTGTCACGGGCGATCCATTCAGAGCCTCCAGAGGGAAGGGGGGTGGGTGCTGTGCCAGCTGAAAGAGGAGGTCCTCGCTGCCCAACTTCACTCCCTGCCCCTTACCCAAGAGCAAATCCAGGATCGCAGCATGCGTGAAGCCCTGGGTTGGAATCCCTACAGCTGCAGAAAAGATAGTGGCACTTACTGTAGTCCCATCACTTGAGAGGCCGAGGGAAAGAGGATCAGGAGTTCAAGGTCGTCCTCAGCTACATATAAAATGCAAGGCCGGACTGGGCTACCTGAGACCCTGTCAAAAAGAAAAAAGGAGTTGGGGGGGCACCTGGAGACTTGGGTATCAGTCCCCAGTGACTTACAGGGGGCTATAGGGCAGTCCTTTCCCTCCTTGGCTCCGGCTGTTTCATCTAAACATCCAGTAGGACAGTAGTACTCACTCAAGTGACACGGCTGAAACAGGCCATGGCAGACACTCGTGGAAACATCCCCAAAGTGTGTGGCCTTGAGAAAGCCACGTTATTACTGGCACAGGGCACTGAGCCTGCTCGGCTTTGGCCTCCATACCTGGTTGGAATTGTGCTCGGAATGCATGAATGTCTGTTGTCCACCAGGGGGCAGCAGAGAACTTATTGAAAGCCAAAGAGGTGAGCAGAGAGAGGCCTGCATCAAAGGCATGTAAAAACAAAACAAACACACAAACAGAAACCATGGTTAGAGCCTGTCTTCCTTCTAGCCTGCTGTAACCCCCTTGTAAGCCTCCATCTTGACCTGCCTATCTCCGTGCCTGTTAGAGGGCTGAAGGGTTGAGAGAGGCCCTTAAACATTCTACTGGGGGACAGCAGGATGTCGGGCACCCAGGAGACCTGAGTGTCCTGCAGGTTGTCTCTCTGAAGTCTCTCTTCAGGCTCTGAAGATGTTGGTAGCCCTGTTTGCAGGTAGGAAAGCTGAAGCTGAGAGAGCAGGTGTCAAGAAGGCCACCTGCAGGTAAGTCACCATTAAAAACCAGCATCTGACCCCCAAGGCGCTCTGCTGACATCCTTACCAGCAGGACCTCTTGGCCACACTTCCCAGGACACCCATGGCCCCTGCTACCAGTCATTCATGCCCGTTGTGACTGCTTTCTGTCTTGAGTGAAGCTGGCTAAGTCAGAGTCCAAAGGTACATATGAAGATAAATGACTAGCCCATCCTGCTGTTGTTCCTTGGAGAGAGCTAGGCTTAGTGGGTCAACCCCGAGATGCTGTTAGTTGGGACTGGAGGGACCTGGTGGCTTAGTATGGAGAGATGTCTTAGAGAGTGGGACACACTGGGGCGGGTGACTCAATACAGTGCTTGCCATGCAAACATGAGGACTTGAGTTCTGTCCTCAGAAGCCACATAGAGAGGTCACTGTGAGGCCAGTGTGTGTGTGTGTGTGTGTGTGTGTGTGTGTGTGTGTGTGTACGCTCCAGTAATGAGAGGCATTGTCCACAGGTAGATTCCAAGAGATCACTGTCCACCTGCCTGGCTGAATCAGCAAATTCTGGGCCTGCCTCCAGAACCAAGGCGAATGACACTTGAGAGTTGTACTTGAGGTTGACTTCTGGCCTCTACAAGCACATGTGAGTGTGCATCTATACACACACATGTACTTGCACACATATGAGCATGTGCACACATTACCACACACACACTCACATGGAAGAGGAACACTGCCGAGTTCAGAGCATCCTAGAGACCCAGCAGTACTGGAGACCAGGCTCGTCATCTGGGATATGGCACCAGGAAGAAGGCTTCCAGAAGGAATTTGTGAAGTCTTTGTGGATGCCCAGGAAGGACATGCTGTCACTGTCTCACATTTTTGCAGGCTGGACTTGTCTGCCCATAGAAACAAGACTTCAGGGCCTTCCCGATCCCAGCCGACCATGTGAGTGCACTCATCTAACGTGTGAAAAGATAAACTTGTCCCTTCCTGCAACCACAAGGCCAGTGAGGGTCGTTAAAAAAGTACCACTGGTCTTTCCTGGAGAAAGACAAGTGAAAATTCCCCAGCTAATGTTTAGGAAGACTATGGAAACTTTTCCTGGCTCTCCTCTGCCTGGCCCTAGTTGTCCCTACAGAATCAGTGTCCAGAGCATCTAGTGAAGGAAGACACCAGCAGAGATGATGTCACCATCTGTCATAGCAGGAGGCTAGCCCAGTTCTCTCTGGGCAGGCACAGGAATGACAGGTCCCTGCTGGTGCTGGGAGCATCCCTTAATGGTGACCTAGTGATAACAGATGGTGTCTATGCAGCTTGGGGCTTCAGTCTGTAAGCATCAACATTTAACCCTGTCATCCCCAAGATGTTTGGATCCCTTTAGAGTAATTTTATCTTCCTTACTTCACAGAAGAAATTGAGGCTCAGAGAGATTAATCTTCATCCAGGCTCCCATAGCTGGGAAACTGGGACTGAGAAAGAGCAAACCCTGCTGAGACTTCAGAGCCTGGGGACCATTCAGACCTGGCTTGCCCAAGGTCCTGTCCATGGAGCAGCAGTTAGAGCACTCCATCCATCTCTGGGGCTGCACAGGGCCTGCTCCACTGTGAAGTCTGAGAGTCATTTCTCTCTCTATGTGCATGTCTGTATGTGTCTATGGGTACACCTCTGCCATGCGTGGATGTCAGGACAGCGTTCAGAAGTTGCTTCTCTCCCTAACCTAGGGATCCCCGGGATTGAACTCTGATCAGTAGACTTGGAGAGAGATGCCATTACCTGCTGAACCATGTCACCAATGACCCAGTCTGAAGAATTCCCTGTCTGTGAATATGAATTTGGGCAAATGTGTCTCCTCCCCACCAGATCCATTCCAACTTCAACACGATGTTTTAAAATTTCACAGAGATCTAAGGAATTGGAATTATGGGAAATGTGTAGTCCCTAGGACTTCCAAGAGCCTCCCTCAATTCCAGTGTTCTGAGGTACTGGCAGCCTTCTTCAGACAATGGGGGCCAAAGCCTCCAGATTCCAGCAGTCTGCATTCATACTCCAGAGGAGCCCTTTGGTGTCTGCAGATCTCACGAAGGGCCACACGGATGTGAAGTCTCACCTGGGACCAGGATCCTGTGGAACCCCGGGGAGTATAGGGACCATCCCCTGGGGAGGCACAGGGCAGCCAGGGCCAATGGAGGTCAGCAGAGTCCCGTGTGTCTTGTGGAGAGGAAATGAGGCTTTTGTTGAGCTAAGGGCTGGAACGGGGCACCTGGCTGGCTGAAGAGGGTCCTCCAAGTGCTGCTGAGACCTCTGTGGCCAGGATCCCCATGGGTGGTCCCCATCCATCCTCCGCCTCCCGGGAGGATGGGGAAGGCTCAGTGCCAGGGCCTCCTCTGCCTGGGGCAGAGGACCTCCCAGCAGGCGGGGCTACACTCAGGGCGGTAAGGTAAGGGTTCAGGGGCCACGGGGGAGCTGCAAAGCCACCCACACTGATACGGTGCTGTGGAAGTGTCAGGAAAGGGGACCTTATACTGCCAACTGGGGTCCCCTCTCCCTTTGGGTCTCTGCATAAGCATCACCTCCTCAAGACCTTTCTAGAATCCTGTATTGAGAACCGTACCCCTGCCCAGACAGAGCTCCTTGACACTGCCTGTGTTCTATGAGAACAGCCCACACCCCAGGCAGGTTCCCCTATGCACCTGTGAGCAGTTTGTATGAATGTGTCTGTGTGTACATGTGTGAACATGCATATGGGGGCCAGAGGTGGGATTGCAAACATGTGCCACTGCACGTGTGTGTGTGTGTGTGTGTGTGTGTGTACATGCTTGTCTGTGTGTCTGTGTGTCTGTCTGTCCTCAGTTTCCCTGCTACTCAAGTGAGGGTCAGGGCACTCAGAGATGGCTCTCTTTCCACAGGGAGGCCCTGCGGATTGAACTCAGGTCACCGGGCTTGGCAGGCGGGGCCTTACGTGCTGCGCCGTTTCACCCGCCCCACACCTTGATGTCTGCGTGTGCGCTGCAGACTGATGCTTGTGAGGCAAGCACTTTGTCAACTCCAGAACCATCTCCAGATCAGGACTGGCAATTCTACTGAACTGTTTGGACCAAACTCTTGGCAAGGGAAGAAGCCTCTGGAGAATTTCATCTCCATAAGAGCCGTGTAAAGGAGCATCACTGTTGTGCCCATTTTGGACACTAGATTGCCTACTCTCTGAGCAGCTAAGTTGCCCGGGACCACTTGTGGAGAAGTGACAAATGACTGGAGACCATGTGGCCTGCCTGCATTGGGTCATCACCTTGTCTCTAGACTCTGCTTTGACCCTGATCTTCTAGGGACACCCTGGCCTCTGCTGAAATCCCTCAGTGTCCACTCACAAGCCATGCCTCTCAGCATCTGTTCACCGAGGGCTGCAGCCTAGGCTGACTAGATAGTCCCAGGTTCCAGAACCTTCCCTACACAGACTCAGGGCTCGGGAAGACACAGAAAAGCCTACAACACACCATATTCAGAGGGGCCTCAGGACACCCTGAGGTTTTCTCTTTTTGTCCTTATTCCCAAAAGGAACATGTTTTGGAGACACTCGGGTCCTCTTTTTAGAATGCTGGATAAGAGAGCCCAGAGTCATCTTCTCTGGGTCTTGTACCAGGGAGTGTGGTGGAGAAACGGGTCCTGGTATCCATAGCTGGGCTACCCTATTCAGAAGACAGGAGATATCCAGGACAGTCCAGCAGCCCTCCAACCGACCCAGGCTTCTAGAGGCTCCCTGAAACTCCCTACCTAGCTTGGCCTGCTATTTCCACAAGGCTCCCACAGGCCTATGGCTGAGGCTTGCCTGCTTGGAGCCCTGGCTAGTTCCATGGCTCAGGTCTCAGAGGAGTTCCAACTGGATGTCCTGCAAACCATGTGTCTCCCTCTCTCTGCCAACCTCTATCAGGGTGCTGCTTCTACCTCCCATGGGGTCAACATGGCCAAGACACAGACCTAAGCTGGGGACTTCTCATCAGCCTTCCATGGCTCCCCTGTGCCCTTGGCACGGCCCCCCAGACTCTGGATGTGCTACAGCACCCTGAAGTCTTTGGGGTTTGCTTGTCAGGCCTACTGCCTCTTCCAGCCCCTCACCCCTCATGGACCACCCCTCATGGGAGTGATGGCCACCGAGATGACACCCAGAGCATAAGACCAACCAGATTAGAGCTGATGCCGCTCTTTATTCAGATATCCCCGCCTACTGCCAGTGTCTCCTGAACCCAGGCTCAGGTTCAAGGTCTGGTGGGGGCAGTCGTACCGCCTTAGAATCCCCCAGCTCTACCCAGAGACATTTATTTCCCATTCACAGACAGAGACATGCAGGCCCAGTGGGTAGAGCCAGTCTGGCAGTATTTAACGAAGAGAGAGGCCTTGGCCAGGACTCTGCATGCCCTCGCTGGGCTGTGGCTGCTTCTGGCCAAGGTTCAAGGGGTTGCTCATCTGGTGTGTGAGAGCCTCCAGCCTCTGGGTCAGGTTCGAGATCCCAGATCCTCCTAAGGAACAACGAGACTCAAAGGCCAGGCTCTTCTGTGGAGGCCTCAAGCACTCTCTCCCCAAGTCCCTAGGCTCCAGTAGAGGTCAGGACTAGAGGAGGGGACTCTGCCATGAAACCCAAAGACTGGGGACTAGAAATCACTTTCCGTAATTCCCTGGCTCAAGGTAAGAAGCCTGTGACCCACAAAGCACTAAACCCCAAATTTTCACCTCTTAGAGCGGGTGGCATGTTCGAGGACCCGGTGGGCAGGGGTGGTGCAGAGGGTACCACCTCCTCCCCTGTCAGCATCTCTGCCAGGACTGGTGTCTGTGTCCAGTCACTATGGCACCTGGTGGGTGTGAAGCAAGAGTGAGCCTAGTGGTTCCTGGCCTCCCCCTCCCGCTCCAATACCCAGGTCTGGCCCACCTCTCTCGTGGGGGCTTGGAAGAGCCAGAGCTTGGTGGAGGTACCCAGGGCGGGGGCCGCGCAGACAGAGACCTGTGACCTGGGGCCTCGGGCTCTAGGGCCTGCTGAAAAGATGAAAGCCCGTACTGGGTGACCTCGGGCTTTCCTGTCTGGGTACCGTTTCCCCAATGCTGACCCTAGCTATATAAGTTGCACAGGATGCCAGGAACCACAGGCCATTATATAGAGATGGATCTCTCATGTCCTCTGCGGGCAACAGATGGTTCTTGTAATGTCTTTTCCAGGGACTGGCAGCACCTTGAAGGCAGAGACTAAAACAGAGGTGGGCCCAGGGCTAGCTTAGGGAGATGTCCCGAAGGAATGGGTAAATGGATGAAGAGGTAAATGAAGACTTGGATGAACATGTGTAAATGAAACAGTAAGTGAGGGAGAGAATGGACACTCCTAAAGGAGAAGGACAAGCAGACATTCCACATCCTGGGGAGGGAGGGACCCAGCCTTCACCCCCGTGTCCAGTCCAGAGCCCTGGAATCACCAGGATTGCGGAACCCCAGATCAGTGTTTGCAGTTTTCCAGGGTCCTCCTGCCCTTTCTTACCTGTGGCACATAGCCCTCCCTCCGTGGGCAGGACCAGTGGGCCAGGGACACTCGACACAGAGGACAGATGTAGAAGCATGAGCAGAGGGGTGGCAGAGCCTGCGAGAGGCCACATTAGTGACTCTGTGACATTCTAGTTTGCCTCCCACCACCCAGGTTGAGCAGGGAGACTCACATGGCAGGAAGCAGCTGGGCCTGTGGAGCAGGGGCACACGCGGGCGGAGCCCTGCTGGGGAAGGGAGCAAGCAGAATGGAGGTGCCTATGGAGAAGAGTGGGTGTGAGCCTGCAGCCTTGACACCTCTCTCTGAACTCAGCCCCTCACCCACAAACAACCCTGTAAGGCAGCCAAGCTGAGACCACATCTCCCGGAAGAGGGGCCCAGGCGATCTATGGTTATATGACTGGTCGAGGGTGACAAGGCAGGCAGGTGACAGAATCAGGAACCTGACTCTCGCTTGTTTCATAAAGTCCCCTCTGCCAGCTCCCACATCCCAGGCCTTCCACATGGCTACACTCACCTCTCCAGCTCATGGACCTGCTGGGCCAGGACATGCTCCTCTGCCCGGGCCAGGTCCCGGCTACTCCGCAGCTGTCTCATTTCCTTCCTGCCAGGGAGCAGGCTCTAGGTGATGAGAGCCAGCCCCACGAGGAAGGTGGGAACCGTGGAGAGCAGAGAACCAGGGATGGGTAGGTAGTATCTTGGCCAGGGCAGAGGAGCATGGAAGGGTAGGGACAGAGTCCCTGGCCTGGCCCCGTCTTGCTTTACCTGAGCCTTTCATTCTCCAGCATAAACTCCTGCAGCATCCCATAGAGGCTCCGCTGGGCCCAGGCTTCCCGGGCCCCATGGAGCCCTGGTGCTGCAGGGAGACAGGGCATTGCTGGACTGCAACCCACACTCTAGCCACACCCCTTCCTGGCCCCCAGGGAGCTCATACCCTTGGACTGCATTTGATCCAGTTGGAACCGCAAGTGACGATTCTCCTCCTGGAGCTGCAGCAGCTCAGCCTCCGCTTGCTGGGGAGGCTTTACTCCAGGGGACTGCCAAGGAAGAAACCCAGGGCCACTGTTGACGGCTGCATAGGCTGAGGCACTGTGCAAAGGCTTCCTGGTGTGGGCATTTGTGGAGGCCAAACTCCAGGCCCTGCTTCACCTGCCAGCTTTGCAGGCTGGCCCAGGCTGCTCCTTGTCCTCACTGGGTCCTCCTGAAAGGACTCAGAATCTGACTTGATTCCAAGGCCAAGCTCAGTTCTGTCTGCCCCAGTCTTGGGTTAGATTGTGATCCCCAAGTTAACCACATAGCAGACCCCATATTAGACCTAACCATCTGAAATCCTGGGTAGACTCTGATGACAGCCCAACTCAGTCTCCACCCCTAGACTTGTGACATAGACCCCTAACTATGACCGCTATGACCCTGATGTCAACCATGACGTCACTCCCAGGATTCCAACCCAAATCCCACCTCGATTTCAACCAGGATGATCAGTCAGGCTCAGGCTGTTGCCCGCTCACCTTGGGACCTTGTGGTCGCGTGGTGACCCTCTGAGCTCGGCTTGCATATCGCAGGGTGCTGAGAGTCTCAGGGAGGCACTGGGCTGATGGGGACACGCAGGCCACCTAGAGAGAACCTCCCCTGAGTGCTTATCTGGAAGAGATCCTCCTCAGGGCCCAGCCCCGCTGCCAGATACCACCAGATACCATGAGGGTGACCCCACGGCCCCCAAGTGAGTCTGCCAGCAACTTGGTGAGCTTGCTGTCTCGGAAGGGAATGTGGCTCTGCCTCCTCTGCGGGTCCAACAGAAGGGAGATGCAGTGGCCTGGTGGGAAGAGGAAGGCACAGAGAGATTGCGCTGTGCGCCCAGAGCTGTCTGGCCAGGCTGCTACAGAGCGGGGAGCTCTGCCAGGCTGGCATCTCACCACTTTGCACAGTGGTGTCCCGCAGCAGACTGGGGGCTCTCTGAAGGCACGGATGTGCTGCCCACCCACTTTCCAACATTCAGTAGAGACTTGAGAGACCTCCACAAATAACTAACTGAGAAGGAATGTCACCAGAAGCTCCCACCCGCAGGCAACTACTGAGACTAGACCCCTGGGGACCTGGACAGCCATTAAGCTGTGCACACAGAGCCATTCCTTTCCCCTTACTGAGCCTGTCTCCCAAGGACATGTGTGATGCTGCTGGCTTCAGAATGCACAGGCTAATGATAACCAGAGGGGGAAAGTTAGCCTCAGACTGCATGCCAGTGCTCCAGCCTTCCTCTGTAACCACAAGTCCTGTGGTCTCCGTAGTGTCGCAACGGATCCAGAGCAGAGAAGGGACCCAGGAGTCAGACCTGGAGGCCCCCGTTCTTACCCAGTGCCAGTAGGCTTCGGTTAATACTATTGGCCTCAAGCATCAGCTGCCCTCGGGATCCCGTTGCTGCCACCTTCTCACTGCCTGCCAGGTCCACGAAGCACAGTTTCCCCCCAACAGGAGCCTCTCCAGGGTCCACAGGAGGTACCTGCTGAGGCTGGTGGGCCAGGGCTTGATGGGAACTTGGAGAAGACTGTCTCCATCGAAGTCACAAGGTCTCAAGGCCAAAGGTTTCCCCCCATACACCCAGAAGATCAGAATCGGTTTACATATGCAAAGACAGAGCTTTGCTGGGTAGCCTTCCCCCAGCCCTTCCCCAGGCTGGGCACTCACAGTTGGGCGGCTGACATAGAGTGTGAGCAGGGCATGGCTTCTGCTGGAGGCCTGGTTCAAGGTATGTGAGGAGCTCTGACGGCGGCTGAGACCTGGGGAAGGGGACATCAGGAGCTGTGCCGCTAAAAAGAATGGGCATCCCAATGAAGGGCCATCCCCCAGGAACAAGAGTGTCAGAGAGGTATCAGCAGAGGCACGAAGGACCTGCTCAGGGAGCCGGTGCTGACAGGTGCGAGGGGAAGGAAGCGGGAGATTGGCAGAGAAGAAACTCTCCTACTGTGTGGAAAGACAGAGAAACAAAAGCAGAGATCAGCAGAGCAGTGCGATGCTGGGACCAGACCCAGTGTCCCAGTGTCTGCGGTGACTGCAGGTGGAGGGTTCGAAGTAAATGCTCAAATGAGTAACTAAGGTTGGATAGTAGGAGCTTATAGATAAGCTAGGCTAAGGGGTAGGACCCCCTTAGTCTCTGCAGGAGTGGAAGGTCTGAAACCAAGGGACGTGAGCAAGGGGCATGCACAGACTATCTGGAAGGCAAGGGGACAGCATGTAGGTGCCCTTGCCACATCTTTGAATTGCTGCTTGGCTGGCCCTTCTCTGCCTCAAGAATTCTTTCTGAAGTCCCAATTCCAGCAGCCCACATCCCCAGGGTGCCTCAGAGGGAGTTGAGGAATCTCTGCTCCCGAAGTTTCTGTGAAGCATCCTACCCATCTGCAGGAGCTCCATCAGGGCCTCCAGACTGCCAAACTCTACCACCCGAAGTTGCTCCACATAGAAGCCTCGAGCCTTGTTCCACCTAACAGGCAGAGGCCGTGGAGTCCCCAGGCCCAGCAAGTCCCGAACCTGGGAGAGGAGGGAGGAGAAACAGGCTCCATCCGCGCATAGCCCTTTGACAATAGTCCCTCCTCCCGCTCTGCTTCTTAGCATCCTTGGTCCTTGAAATTCATGAGCTTCATTGCAGGTGGATTGCCATTCGCCTACCTGCTCGTTGTAGATCTCCACGTAGGAGGCTCGGAGGGTGACAGGGACACCAAGGTGCTGCACGCGATCTAATAGCCAGGCGAAGGTCCTTTGCATGATGCCAGCCAGGCTGGGGGGGTACAGGCACCCCTTCCCCCTGAGGACAAAGACAGCCAGCCTGAGCTGCAGCAGCGGCGGCGGCGGCGGCGGCAGCGGCATAGTCCACCCTCTTTGCAGTGCACTAACTGCGCCGGAAGCGGTGCCACGCCCCCCCACCCCGCCCCGACTATCTCGTTGGAATCTCACAGTCTGTAGTTCATCAGTGCCAGCTCACAGTCGAACTAACTGAAAGCAAGTAACTGAAGTTGCCCAACTTAGAATACAAGGCTCCAAACTCTGCAAGTCCCTGGGAGCCTTCGGTGTCTCGGATACCAAGACTGTGATGAACCGATGAGGCTGCATCTTTGAGCACTCCCCTTCCATCCCGGAGTCCCGCCCACAAACCGACCGGGGGGGTGGGGGGATCCAGAAGCCAATCCCGTCACCCACCTGCGGAGGAGGTCCTGTCAGAGTGTAAGTCTTCCCCGAGCCCGTCTGGCCGAAAGTGAAGACGGTGCAGGAGAAACTGCGGGCGGCAAGGGCGTGGCTGGGCCCGGGAGGCGGGGGGGCGGGGCGGGGACCCACGCCCCTCGCAGCCCACTCCCACTCACCCGCGCAGCGCCAGCTCGCCCAGGCGCTTCACACCGCACACCCTGAACACGTCCTCCTGCGTGCACGCCCCGTCCAGCACCGCACCGAAGCGGAACGCCATGTCGGGGCCTCCACCTGGGGGGCTCACCTGGAGGGATGGTGGCACAGGGGCAGGGCACCAGGATGGGAAAGGCCGTCTGAAAGGGTGCGGGACACTCTGGAGGACGGGTCTTTAGAGGAGACACCCTGGAGGGGAGGGACCCTGTGGGATGAGCGAAGCACCGAGCAGGAATGGGGCATTTGGAGAGGCGAACACACTGGAATGAGCGGGGTATCTGGGGAGGGGTCGTTCTGGAGCGGGACAACTAAAAGGAGGGCGGGGCACTTTGTAGAGGAGGAGCAATCTGAGGAGAGAAGGGTCCTAAGGCAATGTTGCTCCACTCGTCCCCCGCCCCTCCCCGGGTCTTCTCCACAGTGTCCCTTGTGGAAGACTTCTCACCTGCAGAGTCCGGGTCCCTGAGCAGCGCAGAACACTCTGCTCCCCTCTACGCAGCTCTGTGGCGCTCATGGGACGCACCCTGGCATCCAAGAGAGACCAGATGGCCCATCCGGATAATGCTTTTGGTCCTTCCTGGACCAGGTGCTTCCTAGCCCATGCGTACTTACCTGAGCACCACTTGAATGGGGGTTTCTGGTCCTTCTGGCCCCTGCTCCTGGCTCCGTGCTGGGTCTCTGTGGCCACAAAGAGAGTTACTACCCCGAGCTTCCTCACTGTCCTCTGGGCACGCTTCAAGGGCTCAGAATCTCACATGAATTGTGCTTACCCGTCAGGAGACCCACGTTCCTCCATGTCCTGTTCCACACACGATTCCTTTCCTTTTTCGGTATCCCTCCCACCACAGCCCCTGTCCACACACACATTACATCCTCATCCCCAACCCCCCACAACCAGTCATCCAGAAAGACTCCAGCCTGCCCAGAGGTAGCGAGTTAAAGATTTACCCACTCCACCCCGTGAGGTAGGGAAAGTCCCGTGCCAGGGCATTCTAGCTAGGGGGTTCTGGAGTCTAAGGATCCCTTGCTTGTGGCCAGTCTTCTCAGGAGGGATCCAGAGGACTACCCAGGCCATCCTTCTTTGTCACAGAGACACAAATCAGGGGTGGGAAGGACTCAGCCAAGGCCACAGAGCCAGAGAAAGATCTAGGCTCTCTGGCACACATACCCTCCCTCTCCCAATAGCTCAGCCTTTTGTTAGCACAAGCCCCAGGAATGGAGGATCACAGAAAACCTGTCTGGGCAGCCTCTGTGCTGAGCTGACATCGGCTTCCCAGCATCTGGTTAAACATTGGTGCCTTCAACTATGCCAGGCCAAAGCTAATCCAAAGCCAGTGTGGTGTTAAACCCCACTGTCTGGCTTACCCGAGCAGCAGAGATGTTGGGTGTGCTCAGGATGGGCCATCACTCTTCCTTGCCAGTGGCCAGGATGACCCCAGGCCTGACCAGATGGTTTTAGACCTGTTGCTGCTGAGGTGACAGGTGGTAAAAACCACGGCGTGGAGTCTTTGGGGAAGCGCCGAGGTTTGTGGCTGAGGGCGCATGGAGTGAGAGGGCAGGTGAGCTGCTCCAAGTGAAGCCCATGCCTCAGGAAGCCAGAGGAGAGGTGCAGAGACACCGCAAGGAAAGAGGCTTCGGGGCTGGCGAGCGGTCCTCGGAGAACCAGGAAGCCAGTAGGGTCACAAATGGAATTGACAGTCAGGTTGCCATCGTTGAGTCGGTAAGAGAAAAAGAACATAAGAGAGCACAGGAGGTGTCATGGGCAACGTCTGCCATAGGGTATGCTAAGTCTTTGACTTCTACTCGGGGCTGGTGGTGGAGGTGAAGGGAAGAGTCAGGCTTTGGATAGTCAAGAACAATAGTAGATGGAGTATGTAAGTATAACTGTAAAGACCCCCCTCTGTGTGTGTGTGTGAATACATGTTCATGTATGAGCATGTCATGGCACGAGTGTGGCAGGCAGTCAGAGGACAATCTTGGGTATCAGTCTTGCCTTCCCCTAAGGGTGTGGCAGACAGATGCAGCTCAGCTGGCAGAGTGCTTGCCTAGCGTGGATGAACTAAATTGAGTCCCTAATACCACAAAAGCTAGCACATACCTGTAATCCCAACGCTCAGGAGGGAGACATGGACATCAGAAATTCAAAGTCTCTTAAGCTACATAGCAAGTTCAAGACCAGTCTGGAATCCATGATAACCTGTACAACAGTTACTCTTGGTGGTCAACTTGACAGGATCTGGGATTATTTAAAACACAAGCAGGGCACTCATTTGAGGGATTCTTTTGATCTGATTGTTTGAGGTGTAAAGACACACTCTAAATGTGGGTAGCACCTTCTGGTGGCAGCCTGGAGAAAAGGCCATGGAGAAGGAAACTTTGCTGTTTTGCCTGCTTGCCTTCAGTTTGCAGGCAAGTTCATCTACTCTGTTGCTGCCTCTGCTGCAGCATCCTTTTGCTGGCATTAGAACCAGCTTCTTCAGATCCCAGCACAGAGGAGAAATAGACAAGTCCACTGTCATAGATGGTGCGTGCATCGGTGTCTCTGGAGGAAGAGAAGTCATGGGAGGAACATGTACACATGTACTGAAGAGGGGTTTATTAGTTTGGCTCACAAGACACAGTCTATGTACTCCAGCAATCTGTCTTCATGCAGTAAAGGCTGAGCCCCGAAAGATGCTCCATCATGAGTCTGGAGGCCTCAGCACTCCCAATCTGCCACTGCAGGCCTGGAGGCAAGTCGCAGAGTCACTTGTCTTCAGTCCACGCTGGAAGGATGAAAAAGCTGGGTTTGGACATCAGGGAAGAATGGTGGCAGCCTTAGACAGGCTAGATGAGCTTGCCAGCAAGACTAAAAGGCAAATAGCCAAAAGAAAAAAGCTTGTCCCTTAGGATAGCTTGTTTCTGTGCTGCCACGGGAATGTACCACCCTCATGAAGAGAGGTCTTCCCATCTTAACTGTTGGGGACAGCATCGATGGGCTGGGGCCCTGGGTTGAGTAAGAAGGAGGAAGCAAGCTGAACTCCAGCGTCCGTCAGTCCCTGCCTCCTGACTGGATGCAATGTGACCGTGCATCTCAATTGCCGTTGCCATGACTCTCCCATGGTGATGACTTGTGCGCCCTCAAACTGTGAGCCAAAATAAGCCCTTCTTGAAGTTGCTTCTGCAAGATGCTTTGTCACCATGTACCAATCATGAAAGAGCATCTAAAGCTAATTTTTTTTCTAGTTTTAACCCCATCCTGATTTTTGTGCTGTTTTTGGAATGGATCTGTAAATTCAACTTTCTGTGTCTTGAAATAGCAAAAAACATTTTTGCACTCCAAAGAATTGAACATATGTTATTCCTTTGAGGCCACCACTCTTTTTAATTCCATTTGCTGTTAATGCACTAGGAACAGGACATGAAATTTCACCAAATCTTTTTTCTCATTGACCCATTTAGAAAGAGTGATTTACAAAAAACACAAAAAAACAACAACAACAGGAAAAGAGAGGTTTTCTAACCTGAAAGCTTGTCCCCACTTTTTAAAAAATAATATCAAGCCAGCCACGATGGTGTAAGCCTTTAATCCTGGCACTCAGAAGGCAGAGGTAGGCAGATCTCTGTGAGCTCCAACCCAGTCTGATCTACATAGCAAGTTCCAGACCAGCCAGGGATACATAATGAGACCTGTCTTAAAAAAAAAACATTTGAAACTATATCAAATCATAGTATTATGGTGTTATTTAATGTGTATATTATATTGCTAAACATAAAATACGGTTTTAAAAATCTGTTTAAAGAAATCATCTGAACCTGGAAGATGGCTTGGTGAGCGAAGTGACTTGAGGGAAGACTGAAGATCTCAGTTCCGTTCTTGGGACCCATGCGATGGAACAGACTCTCGTGAGCTGCCCTCTGACTGCACACACACACATACACACACACACACTCTGTGGTACATGT
Source organism: Mesocricetus auratus (assembly GCF_017639785.1). NCBI lineage: Eukaryota > Metazoa > Chordata > Mammalia > Rodentia > Cricetidae > Mesocricetus > Mesocricetus auratus. Next base: position 73,886,284 of record NW_024429197.1, on the reverse strand, counting down.
GCACCCCCACATGCACCCACAAATAAATAAATAAATGCAAATAGAAAGGAAAACAGACAAAATCCAGTCATCCCTGTTCCATCTCAGGAACCTGGAAACACAGATAGTCAACACAGGAAAAGGACAGAAATGGCGGGGCTAAGAGCAGAGACAAAATGCCAGCAAAGACAAAAGTTGTCTTTTTAAGAAATAATGATAATGAGGGGGCTGGAGAGGGGCCTGAGAAGTTATAAGCAAGTCCCTGTTCTCACAGAGGACCAAAGTTCAGTTGCCAACACCAGTATCGAGCGGCTCACGCTGCCCGTATCTCTAGCTCTGGGGGATTGAACACCCTCTGCAGGCCTCTAAGGGCACCACACAATCGAGAATGGTGCAAAAGCACATTTTTAGAGTTAGCCCGTTGGACTCCATCTAGATGAGCCCAGTGTTGTTAAGGACACCGAAGCGCTGCATTGAGGAGCCAGGGGAATGTGTGTCCTCTCCCCACCAGAGTCAGGAAGTGACGACAAGGAGGCTGGAGTCAGTTCCTCCTCTGCTTTGTACGCCATCTTGATGAAGAAGCAGAAGTTGAGCCGGGCATTGGTGGCGCATGCCTTTAATCCCAGCACTCGAGAGGCAGAGGCAGGCGGATCACTGTGAGTTCAAGACCAGACTGGTCAACAAGAGTTAGTTCCAAGACAGCCTCCAAAGCCGCAGAGAAACCCTGTCTCGAAAAAAAAAAAAAAAAAGCAGAAATTGGCTTTTGGATGAGACCATTAACTTGTATAAATACCAAGCTAATTAACACAGAAAGAGGATGGAGAAAACAAAAAATTTCAGTATCAGGAACAAGTAGGGGACTTCACTATGGATATTATACACAATAAAGAATAAGATGCTACTATCAGTAACTTTATACTAATAAATCTGAACTTGTCCCATTCATAAATTTGTGGACAAATCTGTTAAGATACACACTTAGTAAAATGGGGAAAATGAGTAGATATCTGTTATCTGTGTAATTATATATCTGTTGAACAAGGTGGATTTGTGATTGAAAACCTTCCTACAAAGGAAACTCTTGGCCCAGCGGCCCTCTCTGGGTAATCTTTCAAACACACACACACAAAAAGCCAAAAATAAAGCAGTAATGTCAGTCTTGTACAAACTCAGCACTGGAACCAGAGGGAGCAGTTCCAAGTTTGCTTTTTGTTGTTGTTGCTTTGTTTTATTTTGTTTTTAATGAATTAGTCCCCGATATCCAGGCCTTACAATGACATTAGACAAAAGAAAATGACAGGCATTAACTCTAATGACTACAAATAATAAAATCCCAAAGAATTGTCATCCAGTCAAACACAGAGAGATATAAAATGCATAAGACTTGAAAATTAACCTGTGTTGTTCAACACACTGCAAGAAAAATGCAAAACGTCATCCCAATAAATACTGAAAACAACTATAAAATGTAACAGTGTTAATGATTAAAATAAAAGCTCCAAGCAGCAAGGAGGCATACAATGGATACTCCTTAACTGAAGAAAAGGTTATCTATAAAAAAATCTATGTTTAACATCCTATTTAATGATTAAGATTACTCTTTCTTCCACGACCATGGTGCACATTGGTAAAGTTGTCTCTTGGTGTCCTTGGAGGGCTAGTTTCAGGGCACTCTCTCACACCAGCACCCAAGGATGCTCAAATTCCTTTCATAATTGGGGCTGGGCAGCTGGCTCAGCTGGTAAGAGTGTTGACTACACAAAGCATGAGGGCATGAATTCAAATTCCCAGCACACAGGTGAGGAAAATCTGGGTGTGGCCATGCTCAACCGTAACCCTAGTGCTAGGGGACTGAGATGGAGGATTGCTGGCAGCCAGCCTAGCTCCAGCTTCAGTGAGAGACCCTGTCTCAAAGGAATAAAGTGGAGAACAGGGCTTCCTCATAGGCATACATGCACTCAAATGTGCACCCACAGTGGGGAATCCATGGTACTATCCCTCAGACTACCCACAAAGGTAATGTGAAATGTATTAGAGCCATGTTTAAAGGAAAAGTTAGATAATGTCTTCATGATGTTGGAGTAGGCAAAGTGCAAAACAGTTCACACACACACATACACACACATATATATACACACACACACATACACAGGCGCACACACACAGGTGCACATACACATAGAGCACACCAAGCACAAAAATAGTGGTGCATTGGGCATATTGAAATTATTTTTTCTGTTTATTAAAAGACTTAATTTAAGAGAGTAAAAAGCAATCCAGAGACTGGGAAGAGAGTCATTTTGCGTGTGTGTGTGTGTGTGTGTGTGTGTGTGTGTGTATGTCTGTGTTTGTGTGTCCAAGAAATAACCTAAGAGCACAATTTAGAACTGAAAAGAAATGCCCGGCATGGTGGCACATGGCTTTCATCCTAACACTCAGGAGATAGGAGTAGGAGGATCTCTGTGAGTCCAAGGCCAGCCTGGTCTCAATAGTTCCAGACCAGTCAGGATTACATACTTAGACCTTGTCTTAAAAAGGGATAGAATTGGCAATAAAATTGTGACTAACATTTCATAAGAAATGATACCCAAACCACGAGAGGAAGGGGAGTAAATCTGTAGTAAGATGCCACGGTACATGCCTCAGAATGAACACAGATCTGCCTGAGACAATGTGTGGCATGTTCACATGTTTCAGGTGAGGGGGGAAACATCACTGTGTTTAGTGTTTCTGCTTGGTGGTGTGCACTAATGCTAAGCATATCCGTATGCCATTGTTCAGTTATCCTGCTCTGTCTGTGCTTACAAAAAAAAAAAAAACTGACACACACGTCTACCAAAAAGCATTGCCAAGACATTCTAGTAGCTTTAGAGCTACATTAGCCATACTTTCCATTACCCATGGTTCTCCTTTTTTGTACCTTCATCAGCACTGTCCATAATCTGTCACTCCCAACGCTTTCATCACCAGTGGCCACGTGGCCATTTAGCTACCGCACACCATCACCATTTCCGCCACCCCCTCACCAACGCCATCCTTTGCAGCCCGTGCTTATTCGTTTTAGCAGGTTGAGGATACAGGCCCCTCCCTGGCCTGGTGGCCCATGCCTGTGCTGCTAGCTGCCCATCCACAGCTAGGGCTGGTTCTGTGCCCCGCCCTCCCCAGCCAGCCTCTGCTCCATTGATGGGGCCAGGGCCAGGGAAGCTGGAGGCTCAGGGGACACTGATGGAGTGGTGGCTGGTCCTCAGAGGGCACAGCTCCAGGCCTCACTAGAGGGCGGCAGAGCTCCGTGCCAGCGTGGCCTCGGGGCTGGCCACAAAGGCGCTTTGTCGGGTGAGCCCTGCGTCTTCTGGGCACCTCTACCTCAGCTTAGGAACCACGGAGAAGGCTGAGAGCCTGGGTCTGGGGGAAGCAAAGGAATGGACACTCAAGGTGGCTCTTTGAGGACCTGACAAATTCAATCCGGAGACTCCCCCACCACGTCCCTGCCCTCCCCAGCTCTAGACTGCTTCCCTGGAAAACCCCACCCTGATTCCCTCTAGTATCTGAGTGAATTCTAAGCTGAGACTTCGAAATCTCACCTGCTGGCTGTTCCTGTCCTCTGCTCCCGCTTGATGTCCCTGCCTTCAAAGCGTATCTCCACGTTGTCACCTTGGCCAGGAGCTCCACTTCCCACCTGGCTGGTGACGGCCACACCTTGCCAATCTTTCTGTGGAGAGTCTCCCGTCTCCCATCAGGCTACATCAGAGGCCTTCCCTGGAGCCCCAGTCTCCTGCTCCGCTCTCCATGTGACTTGGGGCAGGGCGACACTGATGGCGGACAGGAGCATGGCCTCTGAGCCAGCATGGGTCCAGAATCAGCAAAAGTGGGTAGAGGAAAGGAAGGAGTCAGGAAGGAGGCAAGGGAGCTGGTCAGGAGAGCAGGAGGTCCTCCCCTCCCTGCCCCCTCCCCCCGCCACCCCAACCCTCAACTTCATGATGGAAGGACTCTGGAGATCATCAGCTCCTTCCATAGAGCACTCTGAAATGTTCCCAAAGATAGGTGACATTGTCCTTGCTGGGACCAACCCAGTCATCTGCAACTTTAGGGTTCCCAGAGGGAGGAAGCTGGGCTTTGCTTGGTCCAGGTATACCCACATGTCAGTGCTCTTGGTTAGTCCCAGAACTCCTCTCTGGTGGGCTCAGGCAGGCTTGCTCCCTGTTGTCAGGAGCAGGAGTGGTGCAGTCTAGGGCTCCCTCTGCTGCCCAGACAGTTTCTCCATCATCGCATTGCTCGCTTTTCAGTGCTCACTCTGAGCATGAAAGCTAGAATCTCACAGGGCCTGCTGGAAGATGTTCCCGCTTACGGTGACTGCTCATAAAAAGGTGTAGGCTATAGGACTTGCTTCACAAAGTCCTCCGGAGCAGGAAACAAGTGGCCATGGCCATGTTTTTCATACAGAAAGCTGAAGGAGGTGCTGGCTGGGGCGGTGTGGAAAACACCAGCGGCTTGGAGCAGAGGTGGAGAGTCATGGGTGGCACCCTGGCCATTCTCCCCACCGGGAGATTGTAGCAGCTGTGTCGGGCTCCCATCAGGCAAGGCTCTGTGTGGGGGCAGGGATCACTACCACTGCCCCAAACAAGTCCTGCCTGCCCCTGCTGCTTGGTGGAGGGATGGGAGTCTGGCAAGAGAAATGCTGGCACCCTGAAGCCAGACTTTGACTTATTGGTAGTAATGAGCCTCTCTGGGTGGCGGGGGAATCAAAGACTTGCCAGGAAGAATGTCCCTGGTATTAATTTTCCTCTCAGAGTGATGACACTTCTGGGCAAGGATGCTGAACAGTGTGTTGGACCCTTCTTGCTCAAGGATGCTCTGTGTCTGTTTTGGAGGGTTGAATTCACAGCTATTGACTATGGGTACTTTTTCTTCTTTCCCTTGAATGAACCAAAACAGCCGCTGTCCCTGCTTTACAAACAGTGAGACAGACTGAGAGGCTAAGCAGCTTCTTCAACAGGATCAGAACTCCTGTTCTGGCCGGGCTCTCTGAGGCCGGCCCCCACAGGTTGTTTGCAAGACTGTAACAGGCGGATACCTGAAGTTTACCGTATAGACACGCCTTGGAGTCCTGCTGAGGTCAGATGAGAACTTGCAGGAGTAGGTCCTCTCCTTATGCCATGTGGACTCAGGGGGCGAATTCGGTTCTTCTGGTTTGGCGGCAAGTGCTTTTACCTGCTGAACCGTCACACTGGTTCCTTTTTTAATGGACCCCAGGTTGGCCTCAAACTCACTATGTATTGAAAGACGACACTGAACTCTCAATCCTCCTGGCTCTATGCCCCAAATGCTGGCATGGCAGGCCTGTCCCACCATGTCTGGCTTCAAGCGGTGCTGAGATTGCACCCCGGGGCTTTGAGCATGCTGGTGAGCACTCTGCCAGCTGAGCTGCATCCCAGCTCTGTGTCTGCTTCTCGCTCCGCCCTTCTATGGGTTGGGGCTGCTCTTCCTAGTGAGCCGTCTCTCTGGGAGTGGGCTCCCTCTGCTTTCTAGCTTGGGGTTTTCTGTGAGTCTTCTCCTGCACCGGGCAGAGCTGTGCACAGGCCCAGCCTAAAGAGGCCCTGAGATCCTGCAAGCTTCTTCTAAGCATGCCCCCCTCTTCCCTGGGGGGGGTGGCTATCGTGTCTACTTGAATGTTAACTCCATGCACATGACACACAGGGCCACAGTCCCAGGATAGTGATCCATGATGTCACTGTGAGCACAGAATGGCTACCAAAGACAGGCCATCCACTCTTACCCACCTACCCGTGGGTCAAAGCTCTGCTTCATGGAACTCAGACTCCTTCCTCGGGTCTGCCAAGACTGATAGGAGACTGAAAGGATGCTAGGGGAGTGTTTGTGAAGATCTCTGAGCAGCTAGGACTCAATACCACGGGAGAACAGGAGCTAGAGGATCCAGGAAGGCTTCCTGGAAGAGGCTGCACTCGGCCTGGCCTGAAAACGCGAAGAGAAACTGGGGCAGCAGAAGGAAGGAAGGAAAGCATTTCTGGCGAAGGGACTAGCGTGTACAAAAGACCAGGGGTGGGAGAGATAAAGGGGACCGCTGTGCAGAGCGGCAGGCGTGCATGTGGATGGTGGGAGGGGGCTCCTAGGAGTCAGCTGTCTGAGATGTCTAGGATGGGCAAGTCCAGCTCCTGCTTTTCCAGGGGGTCCAGCCCCCTTACCAACATAAGGGGCCTTAGGACTGTCTGGGGACAAACTCACTCCCAGCTGGGCCCCTCAGGGTGCCTTCTTCCCCCAGCACCTTAGAAAATATAAAATCCCCCCTGCCATGTCATGTCTGCCCGAGGCATGGCTTCTGCACGCTGCTCCCTTTTCAAGGCACCAGTACTTCCTGCCCCAAGGCACATGCTGCTCTGTCTTCCAGCAGTGATGGCTTCCTTCCAGCTCCTCACAAGAGCAGCCTCCTTATCTTCGGCGACACTTGACGCTCCCTCGCATCCCGCGCTCATGTCTCCATCGCTTTTCTCAGCTTCCGCCCTATAGTTCACACTCGCTTTTGCCTGTTGTTTGACTGCACCCTAACAGGACCATGTCCCCAAGACCCAAAAGAGGGTCTGACACGAATAGACAGTTCTGGAATGGTTGTGTGGGGAGGAGCAAAGGCACGCGCTAGGTCAGGAGGTGCGCTGCAGCATCCGCGCCCGCCCCGAGGCGCCCGACACTCGTGAGCATGCTCAGCAGTGAGGCTGCCCTGTCCCCCACGGCACAGCCTTTCCATGAGAGTGGGGAGCAAGAGGCTGCCCAGTTCTCCTTGAAGGTCTTCCAGCTCCACGTGTCCCCCGAAGTCAGGGAGTGCCATAGATTGACCCCAAACCACTGCAGTGTTGAAGGTCCCTCAGAGAGGGCTGTGTGACTCGCAGGAAGGCAGAACTCACGATTCTCTCAAATGCTCAGGGAAAGAGGTTCCGATGTGCACACAAGGTCTGTGTCTTGGACAACATCCTTTTCAGTGTGTTCATTATTTCCTGAGGTCCAGCCATGGGCCGGGTCTGTGGTCATTGAACAGACAACAAAACAACTCTAGTGGCTGTCATGTTGGTGGCATTTAAGATCTGTTCGGGGTTTTGGGACACAGAACAGGCTGGCTGGAGTGTTGGAAGGGGTGAGGGAGAGGGTGAGGCACATGGTGTAGATCAAACGCTCCTTGGAGTTTTTGTGACTGTGCATCATCACCTGGGATCGTTTGTGTGTGTGTGTGTGTGTGTGTGTGTGTGTGTGTGTGTGTGTGTGTGTGTGTGTGTGTGTGTATGGGGGCGGGGCGGGGCAGGGCAGGGCAAGGCATGCACATGTGGAGTCTGTAGTCGCCACTGGGTGTCCTCGATTGCTCTCCATCTTGCTTGTCTGTGTAACACAGAGTCTCTCACTGATCCCAGGGACTGCCAATTGGTTGAACTGGCTGGGTCAGAAAGGACTCAGGGTCGTCCTCTCTGAGTCTCTGGGTGTATGCAACAAGGCCCAGGTTTTATTGTTGCTGTTCCTTGTGGGTTCTGGAAATTAAACTCAGGCCCTGGTGTTTGAAGGAAGACTGTACTGACTGAGCAGTTGCCTACGCCTTGTGTCATCACTGTTGTTTGAGTCAGGGTCTATCTACACGGCTTGGGCTAGCCTGGAAGTTGTTATACCACCCGGCCTAGCCTTGATCTCTTTGTCCTCCATCCTCAGCCTGCTGAGGTTTGAGACTCCAGACTTGTGCCACTGTACCCCAGCATCTTAGTAAGGTAAACACAAGGGTGGCCCCTTAGGTAAGGAATCCGCTAGTCTCCCAAATCCTCCACAGAAGCTGGTTGAACAGGGACTTGTCCAGGGTCACCAGGCCAGACGACAGGGCCAGGAAGAGCTAAACTACCTCCCCCACCGTGGGCCCTGGCACTGGGGCTGGCTGGGTTCAGTGGGCCTTTGTGAGGCCACATACCTGGGCTGGGAGGCCGCCACCCAGCTATGAATAGCGGCCTCTTTCCTTCCTGCAGCGTATGCCCTCCCCTGCACACGCACTCACACGCACTCATGCCTGCTCAGCTTGCTCGGGAAAGTCAACAGGAGCATTTGAAAAGTCTTTCTGTGTAGAGAATCTGTTTGGATAGGGGGAGGACTGGAGAGCCGGCCAATAGGTAGAAATATTAATGAACCTAGTTATAAAGGGCCCATTCACGGCTCGCCGGGTAAATAGGGCTCTTGTCGGGAGGCCACGTTATCTGCCAAGTTCAAGAATGTGGTTTGAAAAAATAGAATTTAAAGGGCTGAGGTGGAGCCTTAAATGGCCGGTGTTCTGGAGCCACAGCCAAATGAGGGAGGAGCTGGGCCGGCCTGGGCACTGGGCAGGGGTTGGGGTATGGGCTGCGGCAGGAGGGGCTGAGGACAGATTGGGGAATGGTGGGTGGAATTCAGAGACACCAAGCTGGGTGCCCAGTGAGTGCCTGTGATGTCCCTTTCCCCCAAATGCCTGGCCAAGGACTAATAGTTTCTCTGCTCAGCCCAGCCCAGTGCAGGTAACTCCCCAGCTCAGGGACTTTGGTCAGAGGTGCTGATGGGCGTCTAGGACTGTAGGAAGGGAACTAAACCTCACCTTCAGCCACATGCTGAGATCACACAAGCCAGCCAACACCAAGTTGTCCTAAGTACCCAAACTGTGTGAGAAAGAGCAGACTTGGTCAATCTGCTAAGCCTCAACATGGTGGAGAATCAGTAGCTCGAGGATTCCCCGAAAGCCTGGAGCAGAACATTGGTGTCCAGCAGTGTCTTACCGGAAGCAGGCACCTGACAATGAAGAGAATGTCTGCCACAGTCAGATACCTAGTCACATGCACGGGGGGGGGTGCCTTGTCACATATGCAATGATGTCTTTTTTTTAACCCTGGACTTAAAGTGAGCTGTGAACTGGGGTGTTCTGTAACCCTGCCCCTGGCCAGCTGTGTGGCCCAGGAAAGTGACCTCCCCTTCTGAGTCTCAGCTTCTCCATGAAGACCAAGTTCTCCTGTTGGAAAGCCTCGGTGGGAGGATGCTAGTGACAGTGAGCACCGTGCCAACACTCGGTGGGTGGCCCAGTGACTGTGGCTGGACCGCTTCTTTTTCTGTCCTAGCCTGCGCTGAGAGGAGATGCTGAGAAGATGGTTCCTTAGCTTTGGGTTTTAGGAATAGTTTCTACCTGGGTCCTAGAAGGGTGACCAAGGCCATGTTTCTGTGAAGGTGGCAAGTTTGAAGCTAGAGGTTCTGCCATGGAGTGTGTTGAACAGTGCAGCCGTGTGTGAACGAATCTCACTGAAGATCTTCGAACCAGCCTACAGGGAGCCTGGACATGTGGCAAAACCTCCTCTTCTTCACCAAATGCCTGCTCAGTACAAGGGTTAACCCGGGGCTGAGGGAATGTTTACATTGGCTTTTCTTGGCAAATAAGGGAAAAGGGAAATAATCAATGTAAAAGCCAAATGGAAAGCGTCTGTAAATGCACTGCCAGGAGCTGGCTAAGCAACTTTGAACAGAGGGACATGTGGGGACTTAGGTGGTAGGACATTAGAAGTCTTAGGTGCTACAGGAAAGATTCAGAAACAACATTTGGACCTGACAGACCTGGGTTCAAGATTGGGTTCTGTTGTTCATTGGCGATGCTGCCTTTTGCAAATGATGGGCCTCTCTGGGCCCTCATTTCTTCAGTCCATACAAGAAAAGAGAAGGTTGCTGTATGTGAAGGCCCCTGGCATATTATGGATACTCATTAAACATCAATTTCCTTTCCTTTCTGTGCCTCCTGGCAGGTCCAGGGGAAGTGTCTGACAGGTCTTACCAGCCAGAGCTGGGAGTTTTGCACAACTGCACACACCTCATGCCTGCAGCTCAGGGCCTTGGTGCTGGGGAGAGCTTATGGTGCTTGACAGCTGGAAAAGTGTGTGCCAGTCTCCCGGTGAGGTGGGAAAGCACCGCCCGGCACACCATCCTGCAGGGAAACTGGGGGAAGGTGAGAAGCTAGAGCTCTTGGGTAGGGCCCAGTTCTGTTTTCATTCCTCCAGCAAATACTGTTGAAGACATGTGCACCAAGCACGATGCTGAACACGGGGGATTTGACAGGGAGTAAAACCAGGAGGATGAATGAGAAGATGGATAGGTGAGTGCGTGGATTGAGGGATAGGTGATGAGTACATAGATCAGTGGACAAATAGACAGATGAATGGTGGACCAAATATATGGGTGGGTAAATGGACAGAGGGATGAGTGAACATATGGATGGATGTTGAATGAGTGGATGGGTAAGTGGGTAAGCAGATCGATGGGAGATCCATGGGTGGGTAAGTAGTTGGATGGATAAATGGACAAACAAATTAATGGATGGACAGAGATGGATGGATAGAGATGGATGGATGTGTAAATGGATGGATAGAAGGGTAAATAGATGATGAATAAATATGGGTAGGCTGGCTGATAAATGATAAATGGATGGATGAGTGGATGGATGGATGGATGGTGAATAGATGGTGTATGGGTAAATGAGCAGATGGATGATCAATGAGTGGATAGATAGATATATTGGGGATGGTATATGAATAAACGATGGATGAATGGTTGGTTGGGTGCATGGATGGATGGGTGGTGAATGGATGGATAGATGGATGGTCAGAGGCATAGATAGATGACGAGTGGATGGATGATGTGGATATGTGTGTGAGTTAGAAGACAGACAAAAAAAGAGTCAGTGTCTAGATGGATGCTGAGTGGGTGGGAATGTAAGTAAGCGAAGAGGGAGACTGACAAACTTGAGCCTTGTGTACATTTTTTATCCCAGGGCCCCCAATTCCTGTCCCAGGAAGTGCTAACATTTGTCTCATGAATAGTGATTCAGTGATGTAGATTCAAGACCCAGGTGGCTTGAGGTCTGAGACCCAGCTCTCCAACTTGTAGCTGTGTGACTAGGGTGGGGGAAGTGACTTCTCACCAGAGTCCCTTGTCTCTAGAATGACACTTACAACACAGCTTGATGTGAGGGCTTTGTCACTGTCTTACGATTTTTTTTTGGCATTGAAGTTTGATTCCATCTCCTGAAGAAGATGACATCTCTTCCCTTTCCCCCAAAGCCTCAGGTACCAACTAGTGCAAATATCTGCTCTACAGTTTCAGAAAAGGGAAGGTCTCAAATTCTAGTCAGGGTCACAAGCCTCCAAGGTACACCAGGTAGGATGGCGGGGTAGCTGAGCTCGGGCGGGTAAGAATCGCATTTCCCTCCTGACTGTCCTCTTGGTGGGATCCGTTTGAACCTGGGTCTCCCAGGTCTCTGAATGGGGGGGGGTTGTCTCCCAGCCACTCACTACAGAAGGGGAAACATGAAGCTAGCTACTCTAGCTTCCTGACCTCAATCCCTGCTTCTTTACACAGTTTTCTGGATTGGAAAAACTGAGTCTGTACTAGCCTTGGAGACCGCCCTCTCCTCCCACCCAAGTGCTGTGTCAGCTCCCGGTAGAGGATGGCACCAGATGGAGTGCTCGTTAATACCCTCCGTCAAGCCCAAGCGGGGTCCCCCAGGGTCACCTCCCCAGAGCACACAGGATGAGCTTTCTCTCCCAAGGCTGGGCTGCCCGCAGTCCCTGCCCTCCCCCTGGGATTTCCAGGAGCCAGAAGTTGACATGAGTTCCCCCCTGGCATGAGCCCGTGGGTCATGGGCTCTGCTGGTCGCCAAGAGCCACAGAGACAGCTTCTGCCCTCCCCTCACTCTATAAGTGACTCACTGGGGCTTGAAGTGGGCCACCCTAGGGGTGTCTCCTTTTTGGAACAAGACACTCACCCTCAAACAGAACAGGCAAAGATGGCTTGCCAAACCCTTGCTTAGCCAGGCTGTGGCTGGAGGGTACCAGCTCATCTCCTCCCACTGGAGCACTGTAGGCATGCAGCTGGCATCTCTGTCTAGAGCATAAGATGGACAGAGTGAGAGTTGATGAAGCCACCGTCACACATGGGCCAATGACAGACCTGGAACCTGGAGCCAGGAAAACAGCATGGGCCCCCTCCCCATAGTTGCTGTGGAAGAAGACCTGTGGCAGAGACCCTCCCTGGCTGGCCTCTGCTTGCCAGGTGGACCTACTAGAGAGAACATTGTGAGTCTTCTGGGCTCCTAGGCAGCCAGGTGGGGCCCCCAGTGGAGGAGAAAAGTTCAAAAGAGTGCACTGTGGGAAAAAATGCCCGTGCTGGTGACAGGGCTAATTGGTTCTGAGGCTCACTAATCAAGTCATTTTATGTCTCCACAGCAAGGGTGTCAATCGCAGAGATGTTCAGAGCCTGGGGCTGTGTGTGGTGGGGGAAGGGCAGGTGACGCAGGCAAAGGAATAAACAGAGACACAGAGAAAAGCACACTGTGGACCACAGAGTGGCTCTGAGTGGCAGGCAGAGCCTGAGACAGGGGCTGGTGGCAAGGAGAGGGGGCGGGAGAACGAGTCTGAGGCTCCCTTGGGAGCCTGCCTCCCATCTCAGCATCCCAGCCCTCCTCCCTCCTCCCCTCTCTCCTCCTCTCCTTTCCTTCCTCTGAATATCTGATCCTCCCTGGTACCCAGGGGAGCAGAGCTTGAAGGCTCTCTGTCACCCTCACGTGGACGGAACTGGCCTGGATCCTACCCAAGTCCTCTGTGAAGGCTCTAGGAGCTCTTGTTACTGCCCCTTGTCACCCAAGAAGTGATCTTGGGTCCGACTAGTTGAGTAGAGTCAGAGAGGAAACTGTAGAGTAGCGATCTTCAGGGTCAGAAAGCCCAGCACCTGATGATACGCTGTGTGACCCTGCTCAGGCTCTCGACGTCTCTGAGACTCTGGGGAAGTGGAAGACAGGTTCGATGCTGCCTGGGAAAGCCATGGAGAGAGCTAGCATTACCCTCTGCCGACCAGCCTGCTCCCCCTCCTCATGCCCATCTTAGCGCTAGAGGCCGATCTGATTTCACCATATCTGAACGCTGCTCTGGAGGCAGTAGAATAAAGCCCTCCGGTGAAAGCTCCGGCTGCTTAGCTCCTGAGCACACGGCCCAGGCCCTATCTTGCCTTGCAGCCCCGCCTCTGCCTTGGCCTTTGCCTCTACTTCTGGAAGATGGGGTTTCAGTTACCTTTCTCCCCGAAGAGCTTGGTTAACCATTTCCTGCCTGCTGGGACAGCCTGCTCCCTGCAGACTAGTGTCCTACTGCAAAACCTGGCTGGGCCTAGAGGCATAGCTGGAACTGTGGCTAGGGAGAGGGCTGTAGCTCAGCTGACAGAGTGCTTCTCCAGCATGCAGGAGGCCCCGGGTTCGATCCCCAGCACCACATAAATCATGCAGTATGGTGCACACTGGAATCCCTGCACCTGGGAAGCAGAAGCAGGAGAATTCAGAATTCAAGGTCATCCCTGATGGCAGAGTAAACTCAAGGCTAGCCTCAGAAAATAAAATAAGGGCCATGGAAATGACCAGTCTGGTAAAGTACCTGCTGTACCAACACAAGGCTGTGGTTTTGGATGCCTAGCACCATGGAGAAGCAGGTGCACAGAGTATATCTGTCGTCTAGCACTGGGAAGGTAGACACAAGAAGATCGCAGGGATTCATCAGCCAACCATCCCAGCCAGATTAATGAGTTTCAGGCCCAGGGGGAGGACCCTGCGTCAGAAACCAAGATGGAGGGCTGGCGAGAAGGCTCACTGGGTTAAAGCATTCGCTACCAAGAGAGAAGGGATTCTCACAAGTTATCTTCTGACCTCTACTCTCGAAGAGTGCATACAGGAAAGTAAAGTGGAGAGGGGTGGAAGAAGGCTTTTGACTTTGACCTTTGACCTACACACACACACACACACACACACACACACACACTGATCACAATGATCACAATGATCACCAAGGCTGACAGTCACTGTGTACTCTTTCCTCTCTCTGTCTCTCTGTCTCTCTGTCTCTCTCTGTCTCTCTGTCTCTCTCTCTCTCTCTCTCTATATATATATATATATACATCACATACACACTGATCACAATGATCACCAGGGCTGACAGTCACTGTGTATTCTCTCTCTCTCTCTCTCTCTCTCTCTCTCTCTCTCTCTCTCTCTCTCTCTATCTATCTATCTATCTATCTATCTATCTATCTATATATATCCGTTCCTCTGTCAGTAGGTTTCAAAGCTGTAGAAGACACTGACAAATGGGAATTATTTTTAAGTTACGCATCCTCTTAGTACACATGGTTTTTCTATTGCAATTACTCTGCCTGACTGCTTGCCGCATTACGTCAGCATCGTAGCCCAGAGATGCTGGAGTATGTTCTTGTCTCCTGCAAATACACAGTTCTGCGAATGGGGATTGAGCATCTGTGCGTCCCAAGGGTCTGGGAAAACAGTCCCTAAAGGATTCTGTGGACATGGGTACCACGGGTCTTGGAGCTAGTGCCCTGTGGATGGTCCTCTGTTTACTCTGTACCCCATCTTGTGTTCTGATTTAGGGAAACTGAGGCGTAGGGTTAGTCAATAGTTGTGCTGGGATTCAACTCCAGGCAGCCTGACAGAGTGATGCTGTTGGTGACACCCATTTTTCTTGTCTCTATCTATGAACCCGAGTTCGTGCTGGGCTCTGGGAAGAGGGAATCAGCCTCACTGCCCCTAGCTCTGACTACCCAGTAGGCAGAGGGATTGGTCACTCCATGGATGGAGGAACCTCCCTCAGTGGTTCATGTAGATGAACCGCAGAATGGCGGTGGGGGGGTGCTGCATTGCCTGGCTTTGTACTTGACAGATGGTCCACAACCTACTGACTGTGTGGTATTCGGCAGGCTGCTCATCCTCTGTGCCTCCATTTGCTCCTCTGTGAAATGCTTTCCTGAGTTTTTGCAATAGTGAGCCATGTGGAGACCCTGTGGTCTTTGAGCTACCCTTGGTCCATGCCAAGGCTTAAACACATCACCACCATTTGCATCAGCCCTTTTTGGAGACCTTTTAAATTACCCTGGCAAGTCTGTGTGGTGGCTGTGATCACCCTTGTTTTATAGATAAGGTAACATGCTCTATAGTGAACGAGTAAGAGTCGGGGCCAGCATTTTAACCCGACTCTGGAAACATCTTAATATCTTAGCTGTGGATCAGGCAGAAACCCTCTTCTTCCTTTTGTTACTCCTTGGTTATTTACTGAGTATCTTAGCCTGAGGTCTAAGCCTGAATGCCTGCTTTCCCAGGGAGGGACATGACTTGGCAGTACTGACCTACCCTCGACCCCTACCAACACAGAACCAGAGAAAGCATCACTCCTGCCTTATCCTCCCTGGCTGGCTGAGGCCTGCTCCCACTTCCCCCTGTAGCTACAGAAAGGAGAAAGCTTTGATTGGACTCCCAAAGGCAGGTGGCTGGGCAGTCCTTGGTGTCCGATGGAGACAGGCTCTGGTTAACACTGGCTTGTTCTATTGCTACTGGTTCTGTTTACCTCCAAGGAGACTGTGCTGTTGGAGCCTGTAGTTAATTAGCAATACTTCAGCTGGTGGCGCGGCAGAAGGCTGTCTGTGGGGAAGAACTGAAGACGCTGCAAGAGTGATGATCCCGTGATGGGGCTTGTGTCTGGGACACTGTAAGCAGGGGACACCTGGCGGGGGCCTATGGGTTCAGGGTCCTAGTACTTAGGGCTGCATTGAAAAGTGGGCACTAGCCATCAGTCTTCTAGGATAAGAGAGTGCCGACCCCCATGGACTTCCTCATAATCCCCTTCTTGCTAGACAATCTTATGTCAACTTGAAACAAACTAAAGTTATCACTTAAGAAAATCCTTCCATAAGATGGGACTATAGGCAGGCCTGGAGGGAATTTTCTTAGTGATTTATAGGGAAGAGTACAGCCCATTGTGGGTGGTGCCAACCCTAAGATGGTGGTCTTGAGTTCTATAAGAAAGCAGGATGATCGCCTTTAATCCCAGCACTCGGGAGGCAGAGGGAGTCGGATCTCTGTGAGTTCGAGGCCGGGCTAGACCGACAGCCTCCAAAACAATACAGAGAAACCCTGTCTCGTAAAAACCAAAAAAAAAAAAAAAAAAAAAAAAAAAAAAAGAAAGCAAGCAGGATGAGGAAGCCAGGAGGAGCAAGCCAATACACAGCACCCCATCCCTGTCCTCTGCATCAGCTCCTGCCTCCAGGTTCCTGCCCTGCTTGAATTCCTGTCCTGACTTCCTTCAGTGATGAACTTCAATGTAGAAATGTAAAGCCAAAAACCCTTTCCTCTTCAACTTGTTCCTGATTGTGGTGTTTCATAGAAAAGTAAACCTGACCATGGCAGAAATTGATACTGGAAGTGGGACATTTCTGTAGCATGAAAAAATAAAAGACCCAGAGACTGATATTGGGGTTCAAGCTTCAAGCTTAAGATCAGAAAAGCAAAGCAGCTGACCACTAGCTTCTTACCTCTGCCTCAGGCTGAAAGGGCTACTCCTGTCTCCATGAGCTCTCACCAAGCCTCAGACTGTAACCTCTCCTCAGCGTGGCTGGAGAACAAATCCCTCCACTGAGACCTTGTTTCTTCTGTCTTATATGCTTCCCTAATACTGGGACTAAAGGTGTGAGCTATAATTCTCTTTTAGACTGTTTCACTCTTGTGTAGAGCTGGGTGGCCTTGGACTCCCAAAGATCTGTCTCCCTCTTAATCCTGAGTCCTAGGATTAAAGGTGTGCACCACCACCTCCTAGCTTCTGGCTGCTGGGATTAAAGGTGAATCACCACTACAGCTCTACTTTTCAGAATCCTCAGTTAAGCTTTAATAAATCATAAATGATACATCACTACACATTTCCATGACAGACCTGACCATATTGTTTTTGGAGGACTGTGAGAGGACTTTGGAACTTTGGAAGAGAAAAGCCATTGAGTGTTCAAAGCTTGGTGAGCTGCTCTGTTGAAGCATGGAAGAAAAGAGTTTTGAGAGACATGCGGACAGTGAGGTCTCAGCTTGTGAAGTTCTAGGGGGAAGCTTAGAGTCACTTAATGACAATCAGGGCCGTTGGATATTTGCTGTTTGAATTAAGAGTCTGTGGTTCTTGTCTGGAGTCAGCCATGATTAACAAGAAACCAGCACCACTGAAACAAAACCTTTGTGTTACTAGGACAGTTGATGCTGGTGGTCTGGAGTAGAGAAATTAGCGATGATTAAGGAGAGACCGGCATCACTGGGGTGAAATCTTCTGGGAAGTGTTTCCTGAGAGTCGGCACACAAGCTGTGTTCCAGACTTGGAAAGGATGTTCCTGGAGCTGGCAGCCAAACTTGGTAGTGTAAGAGTCACCCAGCTGGCACTGGCATGAAGGGGTCGTGGAGAGCAGGTGAAGCTTGGCACTATGAGAAGCATGAGATGCTGTTGGTGAATGTGCAGCCCAGTTGCAGCAGGAGATTCTGGCATTTTGGAGATGCCAATACCTTGGAATGACCACCAAGAACAGCGGCAGTGGCGGAGTGGAGCCTGCCTGCGCTTATAAGATAATCTGTGTGTGCTGTAGAGGGCACAGCCAGAAAAGTGACCCAAGCCCTTGGAGGAGCCTGGAAGATTGTAAGTGGATCCCAGATACTGGATATCGAGTTGTTTACACCGTTGGGAGTTTGGTTTTGCTCTGTTCAGACTGTGACTGTGCTCTGGTTCTTCTCTCTTGATGGGAAACAAACTATTTCATTTTTATTTTGCAGGAGCCCACAGTTGAGAAACTTTGAAATTTAAAAAAGATTTTGGATTTTAAAAGAAACTCTGGATTTTTAAAATGTCTGAATTTTAAAGTGTTTGAATTTGTATAGACTAGGCGGCATCTTAAGTTTGTACGATGTTTCATATCGTGATGTTGATGTTAATGTGTGATCTTTGAGATGAACAAGAAAGGTTGTGGCTTGTGTGTCAAGTTGATAAGGGGTCAATTGTCCTGGCTCACTTTATGTTAGATTGACAAAGCTAGTCATCTGACAGGAGATAGCCTCAACTGAGAAAATGCCTCTACAGGATCCATTGGTATGGCCTTTTCTTAATTGGTGACTAATGGGGAGGGCCCAGCCGTCGATGGGCGGTGCCATCCCTATGCTGATGGTCCTGGGTTCTATCAGAAAGCAAGTTGAGGAAACCGGGATGAGAAAGACAGTAAGCAGCAGTCTTCCACGATCTCTGTATCAGCTCCTGCCTCCAGGTTCCTGCCCCGTTTGAGTTCCTGTCCTGACTTCTTTAGATGATGGACTGCAGTGTGGAAGCGTGAGCCAAACAAACCTTTTCCTCCCCAACTTGCTTTTGCTCATGGACTTGGACACCTTCCTGGGATCTTTTCAGACTGTATTGAGCTGTAGGCTGGTTTCCCAAAGCCTCCGAGTCCCATTGGTCTTGGCCCCCAGGATTGGAGTTGATGGCCACCGGTCTGCTTCCTCGTCTCCTTTGGCCTTCCAGCTTCTGTTGCCTCTGCTACAGTCTCGCTCTTGGGCTCCCTGCTTTGTTCCATCACCCTCCAGTCCTTCTGCCATACTCCCTGCCTCTGAGAGCCTTCCCTCAGCAGCATCTCTGAATTAGCCTCATGGTAGCAGAAGAAAACATGGCGACAAGTTTTCTGGTCTTCTTATCATGAGGCAAGGCAATGTTCCTTCCTTTACATCTTTGCATCTGGATGGGCTTGTGACTGAATTTGACACCATCCAGTGGATATGACACCATGGGACTTATGAAGAGGGTTCACTTAAGGCCAGAGAGCCCCCACCCATTTTCTCTCTGCCTGATTTTGCTGGGGCACTACCTCTTAGAACCCTGTGACTTCACAGACAACCCAACCACTCTGAGCCTGTCAGGCTATAGGGAGCTCTCCTGCCACAGCCTGTTCCTTAGGTACCCGCCAAGGCAGCAGACAGACCCAGTGAATTAGAAGCAAGTGACTATGACCCTCATGGCTTCTGACTGCATGTGCTTATTCTCTGTAGACCTGAAGGTTGGCAGTCCAAAATTGTCTCCACTGCTGAAATGAAGGATGTGTAGAGAGGCTTGCCTTTCTCTTGCTGCTGATCCCAAAGGTTTCCTGCACCCTTACTCTGGGAATCCATCTCCAAAGAGGGCAGCCACGTGTCCAAGTCTTCCCTGGCTTCCATGTGTGCATCTGTCCACTCTACCGCTTTCTCCCTTCCTTGCAATGACTTTACCGTTGTTTGCTTCCCATACACAGACTCCAGAATGATCAAGAATAATCTCTCCTCATCCAGTCCCTAAGCCAGTCCCATCAATAAGTCCTGTTTTCCATGGAGGGTAGCAGGGTCACAGTTCCTGAGGGATAGAGCAAGGACATCACTGGCTGGGGTCATCAGGGTTCCCATCACACACAGAGAGGAAGACGCTCCTGGGGAATTCCAGATATTCAGACCAACCACAGTCATGTGCCTGACACTCAGGTCCCAGGTGCACATGGCACACATGTGACCCCCTTCTAAGACTCACCTCAACTTGAGGTCCCCACCAGCCAAGAACGTGAGCGCACTCAGTTACAGTTGACTTGGGTTTTCTGAGATAGGGTCTCATACTGCTCAAATTGGCCTCAGACTCGATTCATAGCCAGGGCTGGTCTTGAAGCTTGCTCCTCTTGCCTCCGTCTCTCAGGTGTGCCATGTCTGACTGACGCTTGACTTTTGCACACAGCACCTGAGGACTTCCCTATGTTTCTCCTCACACTCCATACCCTCCACCTACCTGCTCGGTTTCCCTTTCCAGGATGATACCATGTCTGTTATAGATCCAAGAGCTCCTTGTTTGTTTTCTGTCCCAAGTAGAATTCGACGCCAGGAATCAGTGCTGCTTGTTCTGTTGTGAGTGAGTCTGGCAGACATTCGCCCGGTCTGTAAACTCTTATGTCCCCACCATACTGTAACACAGATTACAGTTGACAGTCCTTGAGTCCTAGGATGCCCCCAGGATGCCAGCAGAGCCCTGGCACACAGCAGGGCTCAGTACAGAGTGAACAGTGGCTCTTTCCCTCATGCAATCCTCTCCTTCCCAAGAGTCACAAGGCCTCAGGGCTTGGGAGGCACCTTTCCTGGGGTCACCAACTTGAAAGCTCTTGGGGCCAGCTGGGGACATTGCACAAATGGAGCCAGATGATTGTAAGACAGCTGGGTACGAGGAGGCCTGGAGCCAACTGGAGGATATGTTTGTACATCACTTTTGGTTGTCCTCTTCCCCTATGTAACTTCCTGAATCAGTGAAAGGTTCCATAGAAACAGAGTCAGTACAGTGGGCTCACCCGAGCTTTCGAGCATACACACACACACACACACACACACACACACACACACACACACACACACAGAGAGAGAGAGAGAGAGAGAGACAGAGAGACAGAGAGACAGAGAGAGACGAGCATACACACACACAGAAAGAGAGAGACAGACAGAGAGAGACAGAGAGACAGAGACAGACACAGAGACACAGAGAGATGCTTAGCCATGTTTCCACTGCTGATAGACCAAATACCCAGAACTATCTCAAGGGATCCTGTCTCTCACTGTCACTGTCACCCTCCTAGTTTGCCCATGTAGACTCTATGATGTTTGTGCACGGACAGAAAATACCTTGTGACATGTTTCTCAGAACACTGTCAATATCATTAAGTGACCTATGACTCTGGTATGGACAGACAGACAGGTACACACACAAAGAGAGATGGTGGATCATAAGGAATTTGGACCCATGGATGTCAGTGAGCTCGGCTTGAGAGACAGGGTAATGATGGAGAATGGATGGAGTCAACCCCGGCCGATGGCCTGGGAGCATGAGATGTGATGCAGTGAGGTGGATGGGTGGGAGTTCCTCCTCTCTCCGCTTTGGTTCTCTTTAGCTTTGAGCGCACTGGGTAGGACCCACCCACATGGGTATGTGTGTACTGCAGTGAAGCCTCTGGCCGGCATGCCTGTCTCATCTGGAGACATCTCCGCAAAACAGTCCACACACTTAACATGGGTACCTGCAACCCAGATGAAGCCGCCACAAGTTAAAGGTTCCATCCCTGTCCCATCTGTCCTCTGCCCTTTTGCACCTATCTTGTGCCCAAGGGCATTCTCTACACAAAATGGACGGCCTCATCTTGGCATCTGTGTTGGTTGGTTTCGCCAGCTTGACATAAACCTAAACATTTCTGGGAAGAGGGAATCTTAATTGGGAAAATGCTCCATAAGACTGGCTTGTAGACAAGTCTGTGGGGGCATTTTCTTGATTGATGATTGATGTTGGAGGGCCCGGCGATACCCGTGGGCTGGTGGTCCTTGGGTGTATAAGAAAACTGAGCAAGCCATGAGGACCAGGCCAGAGAGCACTGCTTCATGGCTTTTGCGTAAGTACCTGCCCCCAGGTTCCTGGCCTGACTTCCTTTGATCATGGATTGTGACTCGGGAGTGTAAGCCAAACAAACTTTTTCTTCTCTCCAGTTTCTTTTGGTCATGGTATTTCATCACAACAATAGAAACCCCAATACAGCATCCTTATCTCCTGCCTTCTGTCTGGGCATGAGGTCTGCCTTGGCCTCTGACCTCTTGGCCATTTGGGTGGAAGGGAGGGGAGGTCAGTGTTTTGCTGTAGTGGCGGATACTAGAGCCACAGCTCCAGTTAAACCTCCTATCATATATTCCAGTCCTGTGTCCCTTTAGTTACACACTTCCTTCACACTCCCCTCAGGCCACAGGGTGAGGTCTTTCCATTGCCCCTGGTCTCAGGGTGCTTTATCAGAGAGCCTGCCTGATGTCCTGCCATTTCCCCCTGAGAAGTCCCTTCCCTGCTTCTCAACAGCTGGCAGGAATAGTGGCAACCTCGTTGTTCACAAGTTTCTTGGTCTTTGTCCTTAGAGTGTCGAATGCTCTTTCAGTGGACTCCCTTAGTGTGGGCTGCCTCTTGCCAGAATCATGAGTGTGACAACATCTGTAGGCCTCATTTGGCCCTGGATTCTAGCCCAGCTCCCAAATCAGGCCAAAGGTTTCCCTGCAAGTTTCTGCAAGTCGCTGGGTTCTGTTCACAGCACACTTACTCCTCCCAGTTCTGGTTGTTTTATTCCCGTCCTCACCTTTTGGTGGTGCAACCCTCTTCCCCACCTTACATGAGCTGGAATCTTCCCTGAGGTCACAGTCCATGCCAGTCTTGCATGGTGAGTCCAGAGACAGTCGCTAATGCTCAACAGGAGTGTGGCTTCAGATCACACTCCCTGGGTACTTCAACTAGTCCTTGGAGGACCTCAGTCTTGGCTACACCTACTTCCCCTCTGGGCTTCTGGTACACTGTTAGTATCTTTCCATTTTGTGCCTTCTGCCTCAGCAACTGAGGGTCCAGGCATAGACCAATGGATGGAGGAGATATCTCCTCCTTCAGTCTGGGCTGGACCTTTTGGATCCAAGAGCCTGGGTCAGACTTCTGCAATCACATTTCTTGGTCTTTGGAGACAACTAGTTCATAGCACTGTAATAATAATGAGTTCTCCATGCTCCAAACTTCACACACACACACACACACCCAAGATTAGTGTGAAGACGGCCAGTGTCTCAGCACAGGCTGTGTCACTTTGCCATGGTCCAGTCAGTGCTGGTCTTTGGGACGGCTCTGGCTTAGGGTCCCTTTCTGTGAGGGTCACTGTCCTATCTATTTTTTTAACCTTTTGAAAAATGAGATGTTCCTGGGCATTAGGCATTGGTCCAAAGTCTCAGCTGTTTGGGAAGTTGAGGCAGGAGAATCATAAGTTTAAAGCCTGCCTGGGTAATTTAGCAAGATCCTGTTACAGATATTTAAAAAGAGGGTCGGGGAGGGGGCTCGGCGGGTAAGCCTGGTGTCCTGATTCTATGCCTAGAACCCTCATGAGAAGCTAGGTGTGGAGGTGGGTGTCTGGATGCCCGGCACTCCTGTACTAAGATGGAAGGTGGAGACTGGAGAAAGAACTGGAAGGCTGGGAACACGAGGCATGGCAGAAACAAGAGGGACTCTGACTCACTAAACAAGGCAGGGGCAGAAAATAAACTCCAGAAAATCCCCTGGTCACCAACACACGTGTGCATTTCCTCTCTCTCTCTAAAATGACCGTTTAAAAATTAAAAAAGGTAATTGCCCCTGTGAGACCACGTTCTCCACCACAGGAGAAATCTCTTTATCCGTAGTGTCGCCTGATAATCATAGGCGTTCAGCAAATGTTGACCGAGCAGTAGAATTCAAAAGTCCCTTTGCCGACTCAGCTCCCCAGATCACTTGGGGACTCCATTCTGGACCCTAGCCTGAAATGAGAGGCTCAAGGGCTTCCTTGGAGTGGGGGAAGCATTTTTGCCTCCTGGCCAGTCTGGATGCCAGGCCCCCTTAAATGCCTTACAGCCATTCCTGGGAGGGTGGTGAGGACCATTGGAGTTTTGTGGACAGTAGAGGGCTGCCTTTCTCCTGCACCTCTTAATATTAATCTGGCACTAGGCCCCGGCTCCCACACTGCCATGGGAGGCCCTGGATGGAGCCAGCAAACAGATCCATCTGGAAATAGAAAAATACTCCCAACACTGGCGGTTTTGTCTGGGCCTCCCCAGTGGGGTGTGGGACAGGCCCATGAAAGGGGCTTTGAGGTCTGGCCTGGGCAGGTTTGGAACCAGGGCCTAGGTGCCCCCAGCATCAGTAAGTACCTGCACCCAAGCCACTGCAAGCAACATTTATGCAGGGAGAGGGTCTGTATTTGCTGGCCATGGGAGGAGCCCTGATTACCAGTGCCATTGCCTGCCTGGAAGTGGGTGAGCTTGAGAGAGCTGCTAGGTCTTTCATGACCACAGCACCTCTGATTGACAGAAGTATGAAAAGAACTAGGCTCAGAAAAACATGATAAATAAGGCTCTGTAGCTAGAGCCCCTAGACTAGTTTCTGGGGTTAGAGAAAGAGCAAGTGAAACAGCACCACCAGGACATAAGGCTGGCAAGGTTCTGTGGTAACTCATTGGAAGACCTTCGGAGCCACCATCTTCCAATCCGGTTAATTACGAGTGGACCACAACCACCTCTCCTTTAGGCAGTTAGGTGTGTCCAGCTGCTGGCGGTTCGTCTTAGGAGAGGAGATGATGCGTGTGTCCCACTGGACACCTGCAAGTGAGCAGACAAGCATGCAAGGCCAGGACCATGGGGGGATCGGGGGCATGGGTGCTCCTCTGAGCTTGTGGCCAGCTTCCTAGGAGGGCCCCTGAGCACCGTCACTCACTGTTTCCACAACTGATTCTCGAGGTTGGGCTGGCCAAAGGTGGTTGCTCCTAGAGTCCAGTGGATACAGATGCTGCCAGGGACTGGATCCCTGTAACTCCATCCGGTGGCATCGGACATGGACGCCAATGGGGTCTACACTGTGTGCCTTTTGCACATCTGGCGTAGCCTCTGAAGGTGTGACTTCTGTCTCCCTAGCAGTTGTTAGGACCTCCTTGGAAGGCTGCAGGCAGAGTGTATCATCCCCTCATAAACACCTAGACGCTCCAGATTCCCCTATAACTGTCCTATGTATCTGGAAATTCCCAGCGGACACAGGGTCAGACTTTACCTCCTTGCTGATCCCACAAGCAAACTCCAGCCCAGCCTCGATTCTCCAGGGGAGGAAGCCAGGTGACACTCCAAGAAATCTTCCAAGATCCCATGAGACGTGTGATTGCGTGCATGTGTGTGTGTTTGCCTCTGTGTATGTGCGTGCATGTGTGTGTGTTTGTGTGTGTCTCTGTGTATGTGCGTGCGAGTGTGAGTGCATGTGTGTATGTGTGTGTGTATTCACGCTGTCCTATGTGCTTCTTTCTTGTTTTCTATTGAGTCAAGGGGTCAGCCCTCTAAGTAACTTGGTCACTGAACCTTTGAAGGAACTGAAGATTTGAGCTGCTTGAGGTTAAGCCTTCTGTGAGCCTAATGACGAGCCAGGCATCCCATAGGGGAAGGAGGGAGGCAGAATATGCCTAGAAAGCAAGGAGAAAGTGAGATTGTGGAGTCTTAGATAGGTGACAGTCCACTGCTGCATCCCCAGCCTGGGGGACCCAGTGTGCCAGTGATCCAGTTCCAGCAAAACCTCCTGTGTCCAAAACATGTCACCGTGCCTTTGGACGCAGAGGCAGCTAAACATGAGCATCTCAGAGACGACCCCAGGATCTTTGCATTTCTAGAGAATGGGATGTGATATTAGAGTCTCAATATGGCCAAGACTGAAATTCCTGCTCTTACGGCGGCAGGTTGGATCTAAGATGGTGTCCCAGAATCACGTTTCTTATGTTGATAAAACCCCACGACCAGAAGAAACTTGTGGAAGGAAAAGTTTCCCAGATCACATCCCATCATTGAGGAGAAGTCAAGGCAGGAACTCAAGCAGCTAGTCACACCACATCCGCAGTGAGGAACAGCGAGAATGGGTGTACCCACCCTGCCAGCCTGCTTATTATAGGTAACTAGCTCTCTCTCTTCATCTTTAGCTAGGTCAGGACTCAGCCCGAGAAACAGTGCTGCCCTCATTCACATCGGCTCTTCCTTGGTCAATTAATAATCAACACGATGCATGCCCGTAAGCCTGCCCAATCTAGATTTCTAATTAAATCTCTCTTCCCTGGTGTGTTTAGTTGCATCAAATTAACAGTTAAAGATCAACCAGCATAGGTGGTTCTTGGCTTATCCAAAGGACACAGAGGGAGGCCTTATTTCATACACAAGTTAAGGGGATGAGATTTTTTTTACCCATGTGCATGTTGAACCCATGAGCAATGAGACAAAGTGCTGTGACTGAAAACAACCGTCTCCCTCCCTCTCACAGGGCTCTCTGTCCAGCCTCAGCCCAGGGAGAAACTCCTATGATGAGATCCACGGGGATTAACCAGGGGCAACTGGCTCACTGAGTGTGTTGGCTGCTTTTGTCATTGCTGAGACAATCTATATGGCAAAGGCAACTCAACGAAGGAAAATCATTTTGGCTCACAGTCTGAAAGCACAGTGCCTCGTGGAAGGGAAGGCGTGGCGGGGGGGCTGTGGGTCGGCTGGCCATCTTGCATCCACAGCCAGGAATCAGGAAATAACCAACACTGGTCCTCAGCTTGCCTTTCCCTCTCTTTCCCATCTGAGACCTCGCTCTGTGGAGAACAGCACTGCTTACACTTAAAGGTAGGTCTTCCCATGTCAATTAACCTAATATAAAACCCACTTGCAGATATGCAAGAGGTGTCTCTGATTCCCAATCCCATAAAGTTGACAGCATTACATCGCAGCTAGATACGGCTGTTTGGGTGCTGGGTTTGGGTCTTAGGTTGAACAAGTTAGGAGTGGACCCAGTGACAAGTCCACCTTCTCTCATGTCGTTAAATCAGAGTTCCCAGGGACACACTGTCTTGGAGAAATATGTTGGCTGTTTTCCCTTTACTCTGCCTTGTGGAAAGGGATAATGATGGAGGTAGACAAGAGCATGAGCACCAATAGCTGAAGCTTCTTGCCCACCCCTGGCAAAGTGGGCTGGGTGGGAAGGATTTAAGTAGGGGCCAAATGAGGATATGGACAGGAAAGGTCAGGAGGCAAGCTGGAACCCTGGGGCAGTGGAACACTGCCCATCACAGACAGAGGGACAGGGAACCAGCCCCATGGGGCTCTTAGGCACCAAATCCTCGTCAGGTATGAATGTCCTCTTGTGCAAGGTCCTTGCCTGCTCCCAAGCAGACTGTGGTGTTGAAGGACCATGGAAATCTCAGCCTCTGAAGTGTGTGATCATAAAAGCTCAGGGTCAGTGCCAGGTAGGATTCCGGGAGCTTCAGAGCCTTCAGGTTCTGGCATCAGAAGGTGTGAGAAGCCTAGCACTTGGAGCATAAAATTTTATGACTTTAGTGATCTAGGAACTATGGACTCAGACCTTGAACTTGTGTGACCTTTGCAGAAGTTCAAGCCTGATCAACTTCCTGGTGCAAGTATTCCTTTCTAGAAATGTCAAAACAAAACAAGACAACAGTCTTCTCTAGATGGACAGCAGTCGTCACAAGAAAGACTGGGCCCAGTGGGTGGAGACACTGCTCGGTGGGTAGATTGAAGCCCTGGCTAAAATCTCCAGCACTACATAAAACCAGACATGGTGACACAAAGCCTATAATCTCAGCATTTGACAATGGAGGGAGGAGGATTAGAAGTTCAAGATTATCCCCATGACTTTGTCTAAAACAAAAACAAAAACAAACGAACAACAATGCAAACAAGACAAAGGCAGAACAACCCGGCTGGAGAGAAGGCTAGGTGGCCAAGAGCATTGTCGCTCTTGCAAACGACGTGAGTTTGGTTCCCAGTGGCCACATGGTGGTTGACAGTTGTCCCTGACTCCAGTTACAGGTGACCTGATACCCGCTCTGGCCTCCATGGGCACCATATACATATATGCATGCAAAATACTCATACAGATAAAATAAAATAAATCAGTCCTTTTGTTTGTTTTGTTTTTCGTGACAGGGTTTCTCTGTAGCTTTGGAGCCTGACCTGGAACTCGCTCTGTAGACCAGGCTGGTCTTGAACTCACAAATCAATCTTTTTTTCAAAGACAAACAAGCAAAGGACATAGGAGGGGATGATGGTGACTTTTAGAATCTGGACCACAACCTCTTCCCTCCTGGTGATAGCTGCTGACATCTCCTGACTTCTGCTTCTTTCTTTAAAACTTAGGTGCAGTTGGTCATCTTTCTGGAAGGCCAAATGCAGCTTTCTAGGAGATGTTGCTAGCAGGGCCTCCTCTCCACAGCCCAGATAAATAGATGCAGATGGTGACCCTGCTGCCTCTCCACTTCAGCCTGGCCCCTCCTCTAACACCCAGCACCCTCCCTTGTATTCCCTCCCATGGCCTTGACCACCAAGCTCCCAGGAGGCAGTCAGCTGGCTGACTTAGGCTCTGCCACCAGCCCAAGGTCAACGGTGGTGTCTAGTGTGGTCCTCCCTCTAATCCCACCACGTCCTGGGGCAGCCAGCAAGAGTGTCAGCCCATCATTTAGGGTTGGATATGAGATGTCCAGGCCAGCTTTGACCCTGGGGTCCCCAGAGGACAGGAGTGACCCAGGGCTCAGAGGATCAAAGTCTTCCTCTGTGCCCCCTCTGTGACCAGGAAGATAAAAATATTTACGGATGGCTTTCCTCCCTCTGGGGACAGGCTCACACAGAGCAAGGCTGTGTTTCACTTCGTCATGACTGCTCTCTCAGGATGGCAGGGCTGAGACAAACACAGGTTGTTTATAGGCCCATGAAGCCCCAGAGACCGATGGTGGCAGACAGCTTCCCCTTTCTCTTGGGGACATGAGCCCCTGGAAAGGTGCCCGGAGGAACAAGGGCGGGTTTCTCCCCTCTGTTAGTTTAGTCCTTGGTGGCGCTGAAGGCAATTTTTTTCCCCTAGTAGACGAGGAGAATGTGTTTTGGTGAATAACGTGTTTCCCATAATTTGCCTTTTGAAAGTGCAAGGAAATTTGCGTATGTGGCTGAAACCGCTTGAACAGAGAACCTTCTGGAAAAGCCCTGCCTTCATTTCCCCACCAGGTCAGGCTGTGAGGAGGACTCAATAAACACTTGTTGATGGAATGAATGGGACATAGAAATGGCCAGCCAGAGCGGGAAGGAAGGCCCCACAGATACTCCCTGGGCCAAACTACTTGGGTTTCAAGCAGGGAAACTGAGGCCCAGAGAGGAGGAAGGGAGAGAGGGTGCACACAGTTACTGGTCTCACTGCTGACATCATGGCTATAATGATGAAGATGGTATCGGTTGTGTACTAATTTTCCAGGAGCTTTTTCTTTGCCTGGGCTTCTTGCAAGACTGATGGGGTGAAGGAAAAAGGTCAGAATTCTCCATGGTAGGGACCACAGAGCAGCAGGCCTGCCCAGCAGATTATGCCATTATGAGCTCGGTGACAGTGAGCTTTGCCCTGCCACACCGCAGACTCCCTTACAACTAAGTCCACATCACTCTGCAAAGAGGGTCTTTTCTAAACCTGGGTTTATTTTATTTGTTTGTTTGAAATAAGATCTCACACAGCCCAGGCTACCAGAGGATGACCTTGAACTTCTGATCCTTCTGCCTTCACTTTCCGAGGATGCAGGGATGTGCCAGCGCGTGGTTCATGCAGTACGAGGGACCATACTCAGGGCGTCATGCCTGCTAGGCTCTGCCAACTCAACCGTGTCGCTATCTGTGTTTGCCGCCTTCATCATCGCCATCGCTGTCATCGTTACCATTTGTTCTTGCTGTGCTGACTTCGCAAAGGTAAGTCCTTGTTAGGTAGCCCAGGCTGGCCTCCATCTTGCAGATTCCTCTGCCTTAGACCCTCTAGTGTTGGAATCACACCATCTTTAGCCTTTAATCCAAGTTTATTTTGTGTGTGTGCATGCCTGTGGTACATGTATATGTAGGCACAGAGACCAGAGTAGGATGCTGGGTACCTTCTCTGTCACTCTCTGCTTATTGACTTGAGACAGGTCTTTCTCCTTCTATTTTGGCTAAGTTGCTGCCAGGCTCTCGGCATCTACCTGTTTCTATCCACCCACCCCCAATGCTGCTGTTTCAGATACATGCAACCATATCTGACTTTGTACGGGTGTATTTGGGATTTGAACTCAGGTCCTCAGGCTCACAAAGCAAATGATCTTACCCACTGAGCCATCTTTCCAGCTACTAAGCCTGAGTTTAACACTGCCGAAGCAGCTTTTGGAACACATGGAGGCCTCAGTTTCCCTTTTGTAATTCAAGGCCTATACTCCCCATGCACTCTGTTGACCTCAGGTTTGGAGGAAAATGGCATTAAAGGATGCTTGTGAGGTCTCCTTGAAAGCTGTCAGGCAAGGAAGACCCAGTGCTGCTATTCTGACGTGTCAGCGGGTTCCGGTCGTCCAGGGAGGCAGCACCACGTGCGGCTGTGAGATAAAATTAGCCCTGGGGAAGATAAGAAGTGTCCAGGCCACCTGGGCAGGATGAAAATAATCCTCCCAACAGCTCTCTCCCCTCTGTACTCCAGCCTCTTCCACCGCTTCGGGGCTCGTTTGGTGTCACAAAGGGACCTGCTGGCCCAAGGAAAGCCCTCTCTGTCCTGGGGCCAGAGGATGGGCAAAGCGTTCCGAGCTCAGCAGAGGCCTTGGAACAGGACAGACCGCGGTCTGCCACCCCACAGACCCGTCCTTTCTCTGCAGTGCTCTGTGCGACAAGGTGCTCTGTCTAAAGGGGAACTGTCCACATCCACTCTACCCACACCAGAGATGCCAGCCCTGTGCAGCAGCACCTGTTGTGTGACTCTTATAACCAGGGGGTTTACAGACGCTTCAATTTTTTTCCTCTGATGGGAGGGCACTTGCTTCAAATGAGGCTGGGAAAGGTTTCTGGTCCAGGGTGAGAAGAAACCAGGCCATGTGCTTCAAGTTCATCTGTCCTCAATACTGGTGCCAAGCTAGGTCAGAGAAGGGCACAAATACCACATCCCACCGTCATTCTGTCTTTGGCTTTTGTGTGCACCAGGGCGGAAAGAAGGGGGTCCTTTTTGGAAGTTCCTTACGTTTGGACAGGGGTGGCTCGGGTCTCAGACTGTACCACAAGATGGGTCTGGATTAGTGCTTTGGTTACAGCTGGGAACTGTGGATAAGATAACCATCTCTGCTTCTCTTGCACTGGTGCAAACCATGTGACACTCCTGCAGGGTGGACACATGATATTAGGAATCAGTGTCTCCCAATAAGACCAAGGGTTGTGCCTGTAGTCACAGGTCCTCAAGCCATATTGAGTATGCATTAGCCCGGACATACAGGATGGATCATTCTTAAACAGGGTTCTGTAGAAGGAGGGCAAAACTTTAATCCCTGGAGGACACAAGTGAGAAGATCTTTGAGCCCTTGGTAATTGTAGCTTAATGTAAACACTGTCAAATGGCTAATAAATACTTGGGCTCTGATAATAGGAGCATAGACAATACAGGGAGAGAATAAAGTCTTGCCCAAGCATGTTAGACACCACCTTAAACCCTTGAGCTCTGCTGTGATCACTTGGCAGTAGCTGGAGTGAAGGATGATGGGAGTTAGGAAAGGTGTGTCAGATGAGGAGTGACTGGAGGACACGAGAATGTTGGGCCTGAAGAAAGGATGGCTTGATGGCTTTCCAGGTGGTTCAGCCAAGGCGCCAGTCAGGCTTCTGTGGATTTAGTTGGAGCTGTGGTTCTCCACAGTCACCCTGAAGGGGATTTGGTGTGGTGCTGAGGGACGTGGCTGCAGGACTGTCTTACAGCAGGCTTCTTGGATGAGAGGCAGAGAGGTGGAGGCGAAGAACCCCTATGTTCTCAGTTTTGGACAAGGGGAACATTTATCTCAAGGCTTGTCTCAGAACCACACTTAAATAAGCAGAAATGCCTCTTAGTGCTTTGCCTAGGCATGGGCGTGAGGAGCCACGACCAGGAGGTGCCAACTGTAGCTGGTCATAGTGATTTGGTGATCCCCTGGCACAACTGTCTTTCAAGAAGTCTGAACAGATTTGACAGCTAGGGGAGGGCTGATGGGGTCCTCAGGGAAGCCTGTGTTTTCATACTCTCCAGGTCCCTTTGGACTTCGTCATCTCATAGTTACAAGATAGTTGCACACTCTGGGAAGTACAACCTGGGCCCATCAAGTTCAGAGAGAAAGGATGTGTCTCCTCCTCTGTGCCCACTTGTCAAGGGAGGCAAACTTCCAGGAGAATCTTCTTTAACTACTCTCAAGCACCAGGGGCCAGACCCCAGCACTGTGGCGGATGGAGAGTTGAACACTGGGAGCCTGGGAGGAGGAGCATTTGGAGGTGACACAGTTGAAGTTGGAATTCTGCTAGCTGGGATGAAGTCATGCCTGTCCCACTGCAAGGACATCTAGATGGCAGTCCTCGACCTCTACCCTGCCCAGTTTCCCTGTCTCCCTGCCTTCCTGAACACTGGGTGTGTGCCCCCTCCCTCCCCTCCCACCTCTGCCTTCCTTCTTGGCCTACATTTGCTGAGGGGCTAAGGGAGAAAAGACACAGCCATTGTCCTTGAACAGGGAACATTAGAGCAGAGTGAGGTGACGCACACCCAGTGTTCAGCGGTGGCTACGTCCTGGAGGATGGGACCTGGCAAGGCCCGGCTGGGCGACGGCTGTTCCTAGAGTGTAACCCAGCACGGCCCAGCCCCGGCAGAAGCAGCGCATCACAGCTGCACTCCCGAGTCTCCACACCTGCAGCCTGTGCGGGATAGCCAAGAGGCTGACCCACCCAGAGCCCCCTGCATCTTGAAAGTGTAGTGTCAGCTGGTATGGAAGGACACTAACTCCACTTGGCCTTCTACATCTGGAGTCACATGTGGACAGCCCTATTTCTCAGCCTAACCTCACTGTTGTTTTCTTATGACCGCAGAGATATCACACCATCTCTTGAGCCTGCTCCTCCATCTGTGATGCAAGGACACTGAGATTGTATGAGGCAGCCTGGGACCCTCCTCTGGGACATACTGGCTCAGGGCAGGGGGTGACCAGGGCGCAGGAGTGGCCTGCAGTACCCACACAATGAGACTCTATGCTGAGGGAAAGCTGTCATGCTAGACAGCATCCAGAACTTGCTGGGGTCTGGAATACTGCCTCCCTCCACTGGATGATTGTCTATGAGTCTTTGCAGCATGTCCTCAAAAACCAGCAGGCAACAGGACAGCCACATTCCAGGGATAGAGGACCTGGCTAATATTGCCTGGAGGAGCCTGGGAACAGTACTGCAGGCTGCTCTCTCTCTCTCTCTCTCTCTCTCTCTCTCTCTCTCTCTCTCTCTCTCTCTCTCTCTCTCTCTCTCTCTCTCTCTCTCTCTCGGCCTAGAGTTCAGCTCTTACTGAAATTCATCATCTTAGCTATGAGCAACCCAACAGTGAGGCCTGTGTGTTGCTGGGAAGGAGTTCCAGAGCAACAGTGGGGGGCACTCTGCCTTCTCACACCTGCTTTTGCTGCAGGGCTCACTCCCCAGTCCTTCATGACCCTGCTAAGCTACAGCCCCTCAGGAAGTCTGGAAGCCAGCCCTCTATGCCCTACCCGCCCTGGTTGCTAGAACTTAGAGCCTGACAGTCAGCATCCACCACATAACACGGCACCCCGTGTTTATCAGAGAAGAGGGCGGGTTTGTGCTTTGGTGTCCGTCATCCTCACCCTTGGGACGGGGGCAGGTGACAGGGTGGCTGTCTTGCTTTTCTTTCCTTCCTTTCTTCCTAAAATGTATCGTATTTAGATTTATTTGTGCGTGTTTCTGTGGGAGCACACTCATACCACAGTGCAGGAGCAGAGGTCTGGGGACAATTTGCAGGGGTTGATTCTCTCCTTCTGCTGTGTGAGTCCCAGGGCTTGAACTCAAGTCCTCAGCCTTGGCCACAGGCACCTTTACCTGCTGAGCCATCTAAAATCTGGCCCCTCTACTGTCTCTCCCTCCATCAATTAGTTGTTTTCTCGTTGTCATGACCCAAAAGTCTGACATGAGTAACTTAGAGAAGAAAGTCATCGAGGCTTTGTCTTTTGCTGTAGCCCTTCAGTAAATACGGTGATCAGGGGTGAGGGCGGGGCAGGAAAGCGGTGCAGGGGTGAGGAGGGATGTGTTTCGGCTTACAGTTTGGAGGCACACAGTCCAGCAGGGCAGGAAAGGCATGGTGTCAGAAATGGCCTAGGCTCGTGAGCGCCTGGTTCCCTCACTTAGCAGTCAGGAAGCAGAGAGGTCTCTCCAGAACTGGGACCTTGCCACCCTCGAAGTTAGACGCAGAGGGACTTACTTCCCCACCCAGGTGCCACCTTCTCAAGTTTCCTATCACCTCCCCAAATAGTGCCAACTATTGTTGACCAAGTGCCCAAATGAGAGCCTGTGGGAGATATGTCACATTCAGACCACAACTGTCGTTTGCTGAGCATTTACGGAGCACTTCCTAGGCCCCAGGCACTGAGTTTCACCAAAGGGAGACAGTGTAGCCCCTCTCAGTAGGGACTCCTCCATGCCCGGTGCTCGGCTCAGAGCCTGCCACACAAGCCGTCCCTCTATTGGCTGAGGGCCTGAGAACAAATGACTTGTTATCAGACATCAATTGTGTGTCTATCCTATACTACTGACTGATGGGGCCCAAATATCCAAGCAAGAGGCCTGGGTGTGTCCAGTGGTACAAGGGGTTAGGAGGACTGGGTGCTAGTGTGGGGACCCTCATTTTCCTCCCAGTTCAGCGAGGTGAGAGGCAGGATGCTCTGCCCTGTTTGTCCATCTTCCCCTCTCTGGCTTACTTTCTCAGACCAAGAGCACCTCAGGAATAAGAGACATGTCTGGGCCCCTAGGAAAAGTTTGGCCCATAACATAAAGTTAGAGTGGCTCATAGTCTCGCCTCTGTGATTTGTTTGCAGGCATTCAGTGGGTCCCTATAGTGGGATCACCATGGACACCGACAAGATCCAAAGTTTCTCTCAAGTCCAGTGTGCCTCAGAGAGCCATATATCTAGTCCTTGAGAGTCCCCATCAGCCAGGAGTTCCCATCTTCTGCCTCACCCCTGACATGCCTACGCAGGCCTGCCAGTCTGTTTACCCCATTTCCAGGCTTCTGATCTCCCAGATGCCACCTGAGGGCTGGTTGTGAGCCTTATCCCCTTCAGAGGGACAACGACTCAGTGTCTTTGGCACCTACCAGTTTATTCCTAGTCACCAGCAGTCTGTCATAAAGCAGTATGGCAGAAAGAATGGATGTGAAGAAACAGGAAGCAGAGACCCTTCTCTGCTGGTCTTCCTGCCTGTGTCCATGTCTCTTCCTTCCAGCTGACTGCGACTCTCAGAAGCCCCCAAGCCTCACTGCCTGCCCAGCGAAGTTGAGCAGGCCCTTATCACCACTTAGGGAACTGAGTGGGTCTGGCGAGCAGCCCTCCCTACTCAGGTGCAGAAGACCCTTGGAACGACCGAGCTCCATGCACCTGCATTCTGGATAGGGAGGGTGCAGCATGGATGGACACACTTGCATCCTTTTGGACTTCAAATGGTTCCGAATGTGTTTTGGGGGAGTACCCAGTCCCTGACACCAACATTGCCTTCAAAGACCACGAGGGAGATTCAGAAAGGTCTGGGTGCCACCACTGGCCGGCTATTTACCTTCTGTCCTCACAATGAGGAGACCTGGAGACTTTTTCTACCTTGTTTGCCTCACCCATTCCTCAAGACCTTTTTGCAATCCACCCTATACTGCTATGGTTCTTCCACAGGAGATGTCCCTTCTCCACATCCTTCAGGATCTAAAAGCCACCTCCTGCTGGGTGCACTCCTGGGTTTCCAGCCATCCTGTAAGTCAGTCAGCTTGACAATTCAATTGATCTTTCTGTGCACACAGCCTTTCTTTTTTATATCACCTCTGTGTCTTTTTGCCTCGGGCAGGAGTACCTCATGATGTGCCGAGTGTGAGGTTACCCTAAGTTGTTCTTTGGGACTTCTGCCCATGTCACAATTTATAGGTGCTGGGGACCATGTGCAGCGTCTTTGTCCCTAACCCTTAACAGGAGCCCACTTCCCCCAAGCAGACGCTTGCCTGCTGCCTACCGCACATTGCAGCCTGCCCCCTTGCTTTACAGGTACTTTGAGTTGTCCATATTTGGTGGCCTGATTATGTTCCAGATTCCAGACTGGCTGTGGGGACACGGATGCAAGTGGCAGCGACAGCACCCTGGGTGTGAGCATTGAAGGACAAAGGGGTACTCAACAGCAGCAAGGGGGAAGAGGAGAGCCTGGGTCCTCAAGTGGACAAGCTTGCCCAGCTGGGGCCAGGGAGGTGGGGGAAGTGTCAAGACAGGAGATGAGGTCTGCTCAGGAGGAAGCACTGTGGACTGCATCACCATTCTGATGCACAGAGGACAAGAGTCGGGCACTGAGTTCAACGGCCCCTGTACGACTTACCTGCTTAGTCAACTTTCTTTTCAATGTAGATAATAGCACGTCTCCCTTCCCATAGCACGGTGGCTCTTAGCCAGGATAGAGTGCAGGCGAGCAAAGATGTAAACTACTACTGGTCGCCAAATCCCTCAGCAATGCGGATAAATATCTAAGACTGTGAACCTCACTAAGTGTCGAGACACCTAACACTTAAATTCAATACTTTAAAAAGTCTCTAAGGCAAAAAAAAAAAAAGCGCCATGAACAAAATACCAAAAAAATGTAAATAAAGGCAAGATGTGCCTGGCACAGAGTATGCAGCCCAGAAACACGTGGGAGCAGTGATTGGACAGGGAGTGCTTTACCTCTAAAGCTGTGAACTTCGGAGAACTCCAGGAAGCCCCGGAGGCCCTTTTTCTGGGAGAAGGCACAATCTGCACAGCCTCGGGGGTTCTTTGAAACGAAGGTGAAGCACCCCTAATGGACGCGCAGCGCGCGGGCCCCCGGTGGCCGTGGGTGCTCTGCCCCCTGCAGGATGCCTCCAACAGCTCGGAGGCGCCCTCCCCCTTCTCCGTCTTGGGACTTTTCCGAAAGTTTGCTGAAACCAGACACCTTGCTTGACCGTGCCCGCGTGCAGCTGCGGTTTAAAAGGCTGCCTTCAGCGCCCCTTCCCCGCCCCCAGCGGAGACTTCAAAAGGGCCGGCATCCGCCGCGGCCCCGGCACCTATGAGCCACCCCCCGCACCCGGAGCTCGCGCCGGAGCCTGAGCACGCGGAGTGGCCACGGCTGCAGCACAGGGGGACCGGGCCGGTGGCGCAGGCCCGCGCTCCCATGCCCCTCCCGGCGCCCCTGCGCCCCGCGCGCCTTTAGGGAAGGGGACTGCACCCCCGCCCCCGCGCCCGGGGTTGCGGGGACCCATGACCACAGATGCCGTTAGGCACCCGAAGAACCGACCGGCCAGCGTTGCACTTAGGGACTCAGTAAGTGCCCGGGGACCCCTGGAGCGCTGGGCATTTGGAGTGCGCAAAGGTGTTTGCATGTGCCGGGGTGGGCACAAGTCCTGTGTGTACGCCCGAGGCTGCCATTCGCAGAAGGTTGTGTACAAGGGGGAGTGTGCACTCGGGGACGTGCATGGACTGTGCACACGGGAGTGTGTGTCTTGTGCATGTGCGTTTGTGCGGTGTGAGTGAGTACTCGCGTGACGGCTTCTGCGAGCATAGCGTCCGAGCCTGAGCTGAATCCAGACATCTAAGAGTGTTTCGCGGGAGCTCAGATATGTGCGTGGCTGTGTCTGCGGTGTGTTTGGAATGTGCCTGTTTGAGGGAATGTGTGCGAGCTCACCAGTCAGTATGAATCGCCTTGTAGAGGCCAGAAGCCAGAGGGGATTTAGTCTCAGGACTGAGCTGTGGTTGTGAGTTTGAGAATCCGCCTGGGTGTCAGAGTGTGCTGCGTGGAATCCCAGGGAGTCTCTGGTTGACTGTAGGGGCGACAGGAAGGCCCTAGACATCCAACGCGCTCACCTGCAGCGTTCTTTCCGGAGCTCTGAATCTAGGATGCAACCTTTCTGCCAATAGTTGGGAGTTAAGGCAGATGCCGATTGTCGTGGAATTGTAGATGCCAAGCTAAAGTCGCAGCTGTGTTCTTGGAACTCTGGGATCCTTTCAGGAATAGATATTGCCCCCCCCCCCTCCGGCAGTGAGGACTCTCCGTGTCATAAATCATAAGTTCCTAACATCAGTTGTGATGGCTCTCCGAGCAACCCGACGCAGCCCCCTTTCCATGCATCCGTTTTGAGATCTCCACCAGGAAAGAGGGGAGTGTGTCCCTCTCGGATGGATGGATGGTCGCGCGAGGCCACCGAGGCTGCATCCCTTGCTGAGTCCGGCAGGGGGCAGCAGGGGGCAGCTGAGGGCGGCCCGGCGCGGGGAGGAGAAGAAGGTGGAGAGCTGCGGCGGGCCGAGACTTTAAATCGCCTTCATTTCCCCCAAATCCTTCCTTTTCCTCTCCTCCCCCCCAGTCCGGCGGGGAGGCAGCTTTCACCGCCCTCCGCGCTTGCTCGCCCGGCCTTGCTCTGCCTCCAGGGACCGCTAGCGGCCCACCTCCAAAAGTTTGATCATCTCTCTTTCTCTCTGCCTTTTCTTGCTTCTTCCTTTTCGGTGGAAGCAGAAAAAGAGCGAGGCAGGGGAGAGCGCGGCTCCGGGACTCCTGGGACCATGGGCCTGGAGCGGGCGCCCGCGGGGCTGAGGCCGTGCTGCTCGCCTGCTCCAGCGCCCCTGGGCGCAGGGCTGCGCTGGGGGTGCGCGGGCAGCGCGCTCTGAGCCGGCCTGGCGCGGCGCGGCGGGGGGCTGGCGGCCCCATGGGGCGCGCCCACACTTGCCCCCCCGGGCTCGGGAGTATGAAGTAGGGGCCTGCCATGGGCACGGGATCGGCGCAGGGGGCCCGAGGCACAGCGGCGGCAGGACACTGGGGGTGAGTACGATCCCAGAGTTGCCCCTGACCCAGCTTCCTGAGTCTGGATGTGCATGGGAGGCTGGGGTTCCCCCGCGCCACGCCAGATGCTCACAGAGGAACGTCAGCTTCCTGTAGCTTCCTGCGCCCCCGCTAGGCGGGACGCCAAGGGTTAACAGAGGCTTCGCCCCCGGGCCGAGCTGCATGGTGCCATTGGGGCAGGCAACAGCAGAGGAGGGTCCCTGCAGTCATAAGGCAATCCGAAGAGGGGGCAAGTGGAGGCACTCAGAGTGGCGGGCCAGGACAGGGGTAGGGGCAAGACGAGGGAGTCCCGGTGTCTGCAGGTCTCAAGCTTGCACGCCTCCGATTCCACTGTCCTGTGAGTGAAGTTTGTAGGTCTCCAAGTCCTGGAGTTTGCTCCTGGCTCAGTCTCTGGCTCTGCACGTCCCTGCTTTCCCAACCTCTCTGCCTGTGAATGTGTCTGCCTGGGTCTGAGTGCCTCAGACTTTCCCAGCTTCTCCCGGGAAGCCTGCAGTTCCTGTCCCTCTCCCGAGTAAGTGAGGAGTGAGAGCCAGTTTGTGGGAGCGGAAAGGCCCTGGGAGATCACCAAGTCCAACCTTCTTGTACAGATCGGGGAAC